>NC_141353.1:21104994-21823327 GCF_057382095.1 Aulonocara sp. 'chitande type north' Nkhata Bay | reverse complement strand
TTAGGATTTTCCTCATTTTCTTTCTCTGTCTTTCCTTCTCTCTTTCTACTTCACTTTTCCTCTCGTATCTTTATTCATCCCCCCTTGTTCTCTCCCTCTCTTGCTCTCCTCCTGTATTGTTTTGAACCTTACCCTTGGGGTCTTCACGTTCACTCCTTTTCTGTGTGAATAAATAAGAATTCATCTCCACATTTAAATAGCTCCGGGGGGTTTGCAGGACACACACTCGCACGCATAGTGCACACATTTCTCAGTCGTGTTTATAAATCATTAGAGTCCGGGGTCACCGGGGGTCACGCCTCTCTCTCTGGCCACCACGCTCCATCCTGATTGGTTGTTGACACTGCGGGCCACTCACTATGCCTGTTAGCTTAGCTGCGCTTTTTACCCTCACCTTGCCTCCAGTGTGTGTTTGTGTATGCTGAATTATTTAACAGTTACTGCCTCTGTGTATGTATTTCCATATACGTATTTGTGTGTACGTATGTGGGTGTGTGTGTGCAGGGAAAACTCAAAGGCTCAGATGCCCCCCGTCCTCCTCATCTTTTTTGTTAGCTTGGAGTTTCGTCAGATTTAAACTAATTTTATTCCCACTCAGTCTCGTAGACACACACACACACACACACACACACACACACACACACACACACACACACACACACACATGAATTTTTTTTATACAAACACGCATACACACAAACACACACACACTTTCTCCTCATCTTTGGAGCCTCTGCATTCATATTTCATCGCCTTATGACTCCCTATGAGTTGCTTCAGTGTGTTTTATTGCAACATGAAAGAGCCGCTCCATAAACATGTTAATGGCTTTGATCACATAATGAGCTGAACAAATAGGAAACAACAGTGAGATTAAACAGAGAAGGATAAAAAACCTGTATGCACACAGCCTGTACAATCTTGGTTTGTCTGACTGAGAGATAATTAGTAGTTTACACTCTGTCATTCTTTTACACTGCAAGGCTCGGCATAACAGAGAGAAGCAGTGGCAGCAGACTGAGAGTCAGCTGTATCGCAGACACTTATAACATGGAAACGCACACACACACACACACACACAAGCACTCGTTAGTGTGTCTGTGACTTCCACCAGGACTTGCATTAATTTCCTGGACACTAAAAATTGAAAGATTTGTATCACAGGGACACACACACACAGGTATAGTGCAACACATACACACATGCCATCATGGTGTCTTCCACCCATGACAGAGAACAAAGGGGGAAACTGTTAATTGAACAAAGGGTCTAATTAAATTGGTTCATGTGGGTTTTTTTTAATTATTAATTGTCTGTAGTTTAATTGGTTGAAAGAAAGAAAGAAAGAAAGAAAGAAAGACTTAGTATTTTGTTTGGTCATTGTTCATTTACAATAAGTAACAATAAAACCAACCACGCCATGTTAAAATCCCATGTCCTTGAGCAAGATAAGCTCAAGTTGCCCCCTCTGGATACATGTAAGTGTGTGAGCATTAGGTTAAAAGTGCTTAAGCACAGAATAAAGCTCACAGTAAGAAAGTGCCTTGAGTGCTCAAATAGAGTAGAAAAGTGCTAAATAAGTACCAGTCCATTTACACTCAGTGGTTTCAGGAAATTTATAGACATTTGTTTGTGGTAAACTCAAAAAGCATCAAAGGCTTTCTTGTGAAAAGTCTCACCACTCGTTCCGAATCTTGGTAAAACCTTGAGGCAGTTATTTTGGGTTAACATGATCAAGCGGGCAGCACGGTTGGTAGCACAGCAAGAAAGTCATGGGTTTGAATCCAGTCTGGGACCTTTTTTTGTGCGGAGTTTGCATGTTCTCTCCGAGTTCACAAACAAGCCCAGAATTTTTATTAAGCAAAGGTGTAAATGTGAGCATGAATGGTTGCAACAGATTGGCTACCTGTCCAGGGTGTATCCTGCATCTCACACCATGATGACTGTGACAGGACAAAGACCCCTACAGCTCAGACTTGGATAAGCAAAGGGACATGGATGGATGGATGGATGGATGGATGGATGGATGGAAGGAAGAAAGACCAAGCAGCTTGTTCAACATGTTATGGTTTCGGGTTTTATTTCTATCATGCATGTGCAAAGTTTCATAACATTACATCTTAGGCAACTGCCCAAACTAGAGTGCCAACATGATCCATCTCTCTAGCTACGTCAAGGAAAACAATGTTTACAACCATAACAAGAGCATACATAGGATCAGGATTGTCAGCTGAGCTCTTCTTTCTTATATTTATCCATGTTGCGCTGTTATAACGCAAATTATTGGCTGACTCTTTACATTTCTGTTTAGAACGCTTTGAGCTAAGAGCTTCAGTACGTATGGATTTTCTTTTTTCAGGAGTAGAATAAGAAGTTGTGCTGTGTTTCTTACAGACTGCCAAACCATGATCTTTTCCTGAGTCTGCTCTAAACTTCAACCACGAGAAACAAGATGCTAGTTGTCCTGAAACAACACTTTTTGTCACTTTTTCTCTAAATCGTGCCAGATGAGTCTTTTATTAATTAAAAAATCTGATTCTATTATTGAAGCTGTTGATCTTATTAGCAGTCAGAGTAAATGTAATAATTTGTTATTGATTGTGTGACACTTTTAATGGTGGATTTAAAGTTCCCTCGTTATTGTTAATGTAAAGAAAACATAGTAAGGAGATGAGTGATGTAGATGAGTAGAGGAGTGCAGATTTGTTTCTATTTTCATCATTACCCAGTCCTCTGTACTCCTGAGTGGAGCTCCTTGTTTAGAAGTGTGCGCTTGTTTTGTAGTCAGAACGTCTCTTTTCTTCTCGTCTCTTTTTCATGTTTTTGTCGTGAGTCTACCTTGTATTTCTTCTTCTGTGTTCTTGATCCTTGAGGTGTTGTGAGTTGTTTTGTCTGGTTAATTACCTACACCCCAGTCGGGAGGTGAGTGTTTGACAGTTGTCACTGCAGTGTGTGTGTGTGTGTGTGTGTGTGTGTGAGTGTGTGAGTGGAGGTGTAAGTCTGACTGTATTGCAAGACCTCACTTATGTGACAGCATGTAGACATGATGGCTTTGCTGTTGTTCAGGTACTAGACAACATTGTTCTCGTTCTCCTACTTCTCTCTCCTGCACGCGCACACAGACACAAAGACACACACACACAGTGAGGAGTCTCCCATTGTACTCCATCTCTTGCTGTCTCTTTCAGTGGAGGTGGTATTTCTTTGATCACAGCAGCGACACTGATTAAAAGGAATGATGCCTGTCGTGAAGGCAGCCGTATTTATAAGACTAAAGGAGGAGACAAGGATGCATCCCTCCCTCCTTCTCTATCCCTCTCACACATCATCTTCACCTTTTTGTCTCCTTTTCTCCTTCCTTCGTTCTCTGGGTTGACTTTATTACTCTTGTACTTATTTATAGTTCACACTCATACTTATTGCCCAGTTAATATCTGCACTGTTGGTGATGCAGCAACTCGTTCAGTTTTCATTGTGAACATGTCGGTGTGTGTGTGTGTGTGTGTGTGTGTGTGTGTGTGTGTGTGTGTGTGTGTGTGTGTGTGTGTGTGTGTGTTCCTGCATGCTAAGTGTGCCAGATCAGGTAGTTTTAAACAGGACAGCAGAACCTGTCTACTTCTTCCCCTTCATCTCTCTTTAACAAGTTCATTTATTCATGAGTGTGAACACACACACACACTTACACATGCTTGTGCACACACACTCTGGTTGTGTGGCAGGAGGATAGACTGCTGGCAGATAAAAGAAAGAGTTCCTGAGCTGTTGTTAAATAGTCTGTCAGCATGACGTGTGCACAGACACACAAACACACACACCAACACACACACACACCAACATACACACACGTAAGCACACAGAAGGTGAAAATGAGCCTCTTTGTTTTCAGATTTATAGTTTTTAATTATTAAAAATTTAAAAGGGAGAAAATAATAAGTATTAATTATTCATACACAGCATGTTAATTGGTTTTTGAATATTCAAAACAAAACAATCTCATGAATATTCAGATGTATAAAGAGAGGATTAGAGAGCTCAAATGAAGAAAAACATGTTCCTGTAATGAAAGGAAAGGAAGGAAAGGAGGAGGAAAGGAAAGGGTCAGCGAAGCCAGGAGAAGAGGATGAAGTGATTGGGGGGGGAAAAGGGGGGAAGGAAAATCAGTAAAAATGAATATAGAGCAGAAGAGGTGCTGTGGAGGAAAGAAAATAAGAATAAAAAGCAAAAAAGAAAGAAAAACAGCAGAGAGTCAGGGGCGTCTTTTGTGTTCTCACCATGATGGATGACAGTGTTGACTAAACGAGCTAAATTAGAAGCTTTTTCCTGCAACTCTGTTGAAATATTATTAACACGCAGCAACTTTAGTGAAACATATGATTCAGCTGCACATAATGACCTTGGCTATTGATTTGGGAGTAGAGGGAGCAGCGGTGTTTTTGTACTGAGAGAGCGGGGGGGCGTGTCAGATGGTTTGTTGCAATGCAGGTCTCCGTTATAGACTGTCATTATAGCATTAACTCATGAGATGCCTTAATATACATACTCTCCTCTACACACACACACACACACACACACACACACATAGGGACACACACTTAATAGCTTTAATTAGCTGGGCATGTGTCCAGTCTTGTAATTAGCTAATAACAGCAACATGGATGTGGTTAATTAGTGGTGGTAGGAGGTGCTTGTGAATTAGAAAGCTAACGACACCATTACTGTGGCAGGAATAACACAGCTATATGAAACACATGAGCATTATTAAATTAAAAATTATATAGGTTCTTTTCAGTGCGTCTTGTTGACTGAACATTCATAATGATAAAAACTGTGGCTCTGACCACCTCCGCTCTCTTTCGCCTCTCATTTTTTTGTTTTAATGCTCCCTTCCCTCAAAGGTAAGGGAAGTTCCCTGTTAGTTTTCCCGCTTTGTAGCTTTAAAGGAACGCTGAGAGATTTCGGCTTAATCTCTCATTACACATGAAAAGGAAGCGATTATCTGAAGAGCTTGTCGCCTTTCTTCTCTTCATCCTCCTCTCTGCTCCTCCTCATCCTCTACTTAATTGGAGCCCCATCAACCCGTTAATCAAATTACTTCTGAACCAAAATTGACAGTTTTCATTAATTATAAAGGATTATTCTAATTGCAATTCAAATTTATTCATTCACAACAGACGGCGCTCAGTAATATTTCAGTGAATTAGCATATTAAATGGAGTGGTTCGAACATCAGTTATGGTAATGTATGCATATTTCCTTATTTGGACCAGGGTGAGCCATATGCGTGCCACACGGGCAGTTTATATATATGTGTGTGTGTGTGTCTGTGTGTGTCTGTGTGTGTGTGTGTGTGTGTGTGTGGGTGGGTGCACGCACAGGTGAGGAACCTTGACAGTATTTAATTTGTTTGACAAACGTAGCGGGAGTTAAATGCTCTAACTTGCCCTAAACATTTCCCTCACCTTCTCCTTTTTCTTTCTCGTCCTCATTTCTCTCTTCTGTATCTTTTCTCGCATCCTTTCTTTCACCCTTCACTGCTCACTTTTCTCAGAAAAGTCCCAAAGTAATCTTTAGGCTGTTGTCCCGCCAAAGTAAAAGCTCTCACAGTCAAAACTTTAGGTGAATACCATGAAAAATAATGATCTCAATCCTTTATATGAAAGGAGTAACCAAGTGAAGGACACCGATATTAGTGGTAACACCCTTATATTGGGAATTCGGGTGTTTTTCTTGTGTTTTTCACCCAGAAGTTCTTTTTGTGAGGTTATTTTTTTATAGATTTTCACTTGCTTTTTACTTTCGCTTTTGGTCGTGGTTAGGTGTAGGCACAAAAGAACTGCTTGGTTAGGTTTAGAAAAAGATGTGGTTTGGATTTAAATATACCCTTTCACAACATTAGCATGACTGGAATGAGCTGTGACTTTTTGTTTTGTTTCCTTGCCTCTCTGTATATTTAGAGCCAAAGGCATTATTAAAGGAGACACCAGATGCAAAGACAGAAGCTGAAGCAATTTGTAGCACATAATGTTAAAGTGGCAGCCCGAGTGGACAGTGAGTGCTCAGATCAGACTCCAGCCAGAGAGATAGCAACTTAAATTAAATAATAATTCCAAGATGTTGTGACTAAATAAAAAAAAACATCCCTTTAAATATACTAAATATCTAAAAAAAAAACAAAAAAAAAACACATACATGTGCATAAGTGCTGAAGCGGCACAAGAATATACCAAGTGGCACTTAACGAGTTAAAGATTATTTTATATTTTATTTACAGTACTGTACATCTTATACAACATGCTTCTTTTATATACAGTTGTATACAGTTGAAGGAATGTTTTGCAGTATTTTCCTGAATCTGAGGAGAGAGCACAGCCCTGTATGCTTCACAGTTCATCCTCCTACTACTATCAGCAGTCACATCATCAATAAATGCCAGTGCTTCCACCGCATCCACCATGGTTGACAGATGATGTGGTATACTTCATATCAAGATCCTTTTTTTTTTGCTCCTTCTCCATACTTTCTTCCTCTAATTATTCTGGTCCAAGTTCATCTTGGTGTCATCTTCCCAAAAATTATTTCCAGAAATGTTCAAGCTCTAATCCGGCCTTCTTGTTCCTGAGTGTAACCAGTGGTTTGCACATTGTTGTAAACCTTCTGTATTTTCATGTATGAAGGCATCTCTCACTTGGACACTTGTACAATGACACTCCTACCTTGAGAGTGTTAAATGTTAGAAGGTTTCTTAACCCTGGAAATGGATCTACCATCCTGCACTCTATGTGTCTTCTGTGGCCTCTCAGATCTTTTTATGCTGCTAAGCTGGCCAGTGTATTCTTTTTTTTTAAAGAATGAACCAAATTGTTGATGTTGGCTGCTTTTATATGTCTCTGATAGGCTCGAAAACAAAATAAACCTAAGTAGAAGTGAGGCCTCTGTCAATTGCAGAGAAGACTTTGTATTTTGAGTGCTACCAAATAGATGTCAGTCAATTGTCTGATTACTTTTGATCCTCTCAAAATGGGGATCTATGCATTTAAATGGGTGTAAATCATAAAAGTTAATGCAGTACTTTTGTAACACCACTTGAATTGAAGCTGAGGTTCGACACTTTAGTCACATCTCGATCAGAAAAACTGTGATTCCCCCAAAACGTATGGACCTAACTCTATCACCCTCATTCCTCCTGATATTAAACAAATGATAATTCATAGTTTTTAATGAAATGTGTGCTCATGTTTGCCCACACCTGTACACAAAAAAGGTAAACACATACAGAAGGCTTAAGGTCTTTCAATCCATTAGAGCAAATTGAATAATTAAATAAAGAATCACTTCATGCAAGTGTTTTCTGGTTCTTTATCTACTGTACATGAAAGGTTTGAGTTTAAACTATGGCAACTTTGTAACACTTTACCTTGCTGAGTTCCCATTTGTGTGAAAACAAGAGGTCATGAAACATAAATGTTGAATTTATTGAAGACGGACCAAGCAAGTCCAGCTTGGAGCAACACATGCATGCATCATACATCTGCGTGGAGAAGAAACTTATCAACGTCCCCTCAATCATTACCATCATATCTCAGAAATCTCTAAGTAGGCAAGAGATGCATTTTTACTGACAGTGAAGCTGTGTGTGTGTGTGTTTGAGTGACTGACTGATGGAGAGAGGAGGAGACAGGAGGAGAGAGGAAGAAGAGGTTCCTGTCAATATCACTTCCTTCATCGCTCTCTTCCTGCCCTCTGTTCCTTTTCGTACCCCCCACCCACAATCCCAGCCCCCCTCCGACACAATCCATGAATTATTTCTAAGAGCAATGACAAAGGAACAGACGCTCACTCAAAAACAGCCCCACAAGTTTAGTTCATCTGCTGAAACCCCCGCGGCACACTGGCGCTGTTGTCTTGTTAGTAGGTAATCACCGAACGGAGGGTGTATCTACGTGTGTGTTTTTCTTTGGTGGTGCTGATAAACTTTATGTGTGTGTGTCTGTGTGAGAGAAAAAAGAGTAAAAAGAGTAAAAAGCACAGAGAGCCTGAGCTTCAGATCGATTTGAGGTAAGCTGTCTGTGCCTGCGCTCCCGCGCACGCATGTGTGTGTTTGTGTGTGCATACTGTACATGTTTGGCCCAGAGCGAGCGATCCTTTAGCTGCTTGCTCCCCACAACTCTTGCCTCCCCCCTTCTCCTCTGTCCCTCCTTCCACCTTTTTCTCTCCTTTTTTTCCCCCTCCTCCTCTGCCTCTCACAAATCAATCTCACTCATCTATAATTCAACAGTTTGCCTTCAGCCTTTAAAATATACACCACAGTAACCTCCTCCCTCTGTCTGTCTAGCCCCTCATCTTTGCCTTTACCTCTTTGCTGTTCTCCCTTGTTTCTCCCCTCTTTTCTCTCCCTCTGGTGAGTCGGACCTCTGACGGCATTTGTAATGATGTTGTAATTTAATCTTATCATGGCCTCTAACTGTAGAGCAGCATCAGAGAGCCAGTAGCGTCGTTTTTGTTCAAGTATTTAACAAAGTTAATAACACCAAAAGCCACTAATCTCTTCAAGTGCATACAAGTAACCCCGGCAATGAATGTCTGGGATCATTTTTATATCAGTGAGGTTTTCAAAACGGCCGCGGCCTCAGTCGTTAAAGAAATCTTAAGATGCTGAAATGTTAAAGATTTTTTCACACAGCACAGCTTGTTTTTTTATGCGGCAGAGTATATTGTATTTATGTAGCTCCTCAGACTGTGTTTATGTAGTACTAATCTCACACTCTTATGGGGCCATAGTCAACACACACATGGAAAACAAGACAAATTGCTGACTTTGAAGCATAAACCCTGATAATTTCAATATGTTTGCCTAATTTTGGTATCGAATTCATATTCTTATTAAATATCTCTCCAGTGATAATAAACTGTTGTCATCTAAGTAGCGTCATACAGGTTCATCATACAGAATGCAGTATCATCACCAACAGGTTTCCTGACTGAGAGCAGATCCTGTGTGTGTTTGAAACACATGACATCATTTTTCCTTCCACCTATCTGATTCAGGGTCAGCTGGACTCTATCTTAACTGTCAAAGGCCAAGAAGTGGAGTGCACCCTAGGCAGGATGGCAGTTTTGGACTAAGACAGAGAGACATGGAGAGAACATGCTTGCATGGACCTTAGATCTGATCGTGACCACTTTCCGTTGTTAGACTCCAAATGAAGCAGTTTCACTTTCATGTAGCTTATCAGTTGGCCTGTTTACAACTTGTCTGGCTGACCGGTCATGAATGTCTCATCTTCTGCCATTTGTCTGAACAGGATTTGCAGTTTATGAGTCGTCTTCTCTTCTCAGTCGTTCACTGACTCAGAGACACAAACACACTGGAGGTTCTCCTAAACCTCTGTATAATTTTGACCGTTAACCTCCAGTAAACCGGCGCTGGATCGACGTATCGCAGCATTTGTAATGCATTACTGGGCTGTGCATCGCTCTGCGCTGCCTTGTCATAAACTGATGACATCAGTGTCACCCTTACATGCAACAATGATGTAATGACACTTATACAGGTCTGAATGAGTGCAAAGTAAGTACGCCGTGCAAGTTATTAATTCTCAGTCTATCTCAGCCCTGCAGACATTACGAGCCCTTTCTCACAGACATCATGCACACTGGCTATCACCACTCTGGCCTGCGCTGTCATTTAAATATGCAGAGATGACAACAATGACAGCATTAATAGTAATGATAGCAATATGAAGCTAAGCCCTCATCATCATCATCATTAGCATATCTCCAGGGAGATGAGCCGTGATTGACAGCTAGCTGGGTGTTTTTTGGGCTGCAGCTCAGCTATCAATTACCTCTGTGCATATCAACCATCATTATGTAAAATAACTCTGCTTCGCTCGGCTCTCTTAAGTCTTGTTCCCTCGCATAACTCTCTTTCCCTCTCCCATGCATTTCCTCCCTCCTCCCCAGCCCCCTCGCTCCCTCCTCCGCTGCCTTTTTTCTTTCTTCCGCACTCCATTTTGCTCTTCTCCCACCCACCCCTGCACCCGCCCCACACGTTTTGAATGTTGCTCAGCCGCTCTGCTCTTTTTCCTCCACTCTCACACTCGAGTTACGTTCAGCACCGCTCACCCATGGCCCTGAGTGTTTTGCATTTGGACATCTTAGCTACAAAAGTTACTTAATACGGTAAATGTGCCTGACGTGTATAGAGAGATGCACAGTGCGTTGTTGCAAAGCAAATGGAAACACACATTAGCCCTCTGTTGTTCATTTTCAACCAGGTTCCTGTTTCGTTATCTTCAATAAGAGATGTCTTCAGTTTGTGTGAAAATCAGCAGAAACGCTCTTTGCACTTCGTGGACAAATTATTAAACTTTGCTTGTTAGATTTTGTAACTGCATGTAGAAAGCACAATATGAAGATTATCAGCTTTGTGTTAGGCAAGACTTCACAAAACTCACATATTAGTGAACCAACCAAAATACATCTTCCCTCCAACTCAGATCCTTCTGATTTCCTTACATTTCTGCATCATATTAGTCTCTCTAATCCATTTAAGACAACTTATCAGCATTTAAAATACTAACTGCCTTTAATTACCACTCCTCCGACCTGTAAGTCAAAGTGGATGTAAACATTTAAAGAGATTTGAACTGAAATCTGTGGATTATAGCACTGAGCCCTGTATCAGCACCTGTTTAATCTGCTGAAGTGCCCCTGAGCAAGATAAAACCACAGCAAAGTAAAACAAGCATTCCTCCAACAGGAAGCAATATATTATCACATTATGACTGCAGTAACAGCCGAACAGATTGCCTAATAGGATTTTATGTCCTTGTTTTTCCTACCGAATACTCAGATAGCAGGCACGGGGCCCAGCAGTGCTATCTGATGTCATCACATTAAACAATAACAAACTCACAATGTAAACAGGAAACAGGAAGTTGATCTCTGTGAAAGATCAACAGACTGAGAGGGAAACTCTCACTACTCATATTAGCTGCAGATTAGCTACTGACAAATGAGAATAAAGCACATTTAAAGGCCGGTCACTAATGCGCCGCATATAGCGATAGCATGAACTTGTGCTTCATTTTTTTGTATTTTTTGCAACTGGTCCCTCACTTTGTGCAGAAAATGATCAATTATTTGGCTGTTACGATCGGTACACATACATTTACGAGTTGCTTCGCACACACACGCAGACGGAGAAAGTGAATATCATTCTGTCAGAAAGCTTTGCCAGGAAACTTGGCAGCTAGGTAAAACAAGATATCTAAAGAAAGCAGTGAGACAGAGAAGAGACACAGGAGGCAGGAGAAGCTAAAGCACTGATCTGTTGTTCAGTTTGTCTGCACAAACTGACTCACTGCAATTTCTCCACCTGTCAGCAACAACTCAGAATACCGTGTGTGTGTCTGTGTGTGTGTCTGTTTTCTTTCTCTTCCAAGGCAGCATCGTTATTCTTGGCTCGGTAGCACACCAGGTCTTCTGGGAATAAAACGGACACAGAGATTCAGTCTTAGACGCTCACGATCTTCTTCACACATACACACAAAGCTGGAATTCCCCCAGATGTCACCCTTGCCCCGTTGGTATTGTAACTATTTAAATGATGGGAGAGTGGTCGAAACAAACTCCCATAATCCTCTTTCCCGATTCTCTTTTCCATTTGTTTCCCCTTCACACACTCCTCCCCTCCTCCTCCTCCTCTTCCTCCTCATCATCACTGTTTCTCTCTCTCTCTCTGCATTCAGCCATCTCTCCATCCCCTCTCTCTGTCACTTCCTGTCTCTCTGTTCAGGTCTGTGTTAGCCCTACATATTAAATATTAATGTCAGTTGTGCTCTGAGCCATAATTGCCATCTCAGCCCCTGAATAATGGATGCTGCTGTGCTGTTCACCACTACACTATAGCTAACAAAAAATAACAGCATCCAACTGTTGTTTGCTATATTACTACAACCAACGCAGTACAGTGCAGTAGTGATAAACCTGTCCACCCTCAGATAACTTCCCAACAGTGCTGGTACGAGCAGCTGTAGTTACCTTTTCACATTAAATGATTCGTTTTTTTTAACAGTCTAAAAGGGTGTATTTTAACCCTAACTTAACAGTTTTTTGCTAACCAAACAGGAAGTGAAAGAAAAAAAAACAACTGAAAATGAGACCATCTGCCTGCTTGTGCTCGTTTTATGTGTCCGTTTGGACGTTAGGTTCCTGTGCAGTCCTTCAAAAACCCAGCAGCAACAGCTCGACTGTGTGTTGTTCCAACACTGATCAGTGGACCGCAAAAGAGAAGAGAGCTTCAGCTTTTCATTTTGTATGTTATAACTTCATTCTTTTCTGCAGCTGGCTGACAGAACAACAACAGCACAAGCTAGAGCAGCCCACAGACAGGTCGCACCACATACATTGGAAACTGCCTCCAACAGGCAGCAGACGTTCTCTGCAGGTAGACGGGCTGTCTATAGCACCCTGCCAATGCACTGCCAAAGGAGAACTATATTCTACCCATTATTCACACTTTGACGTCTCATAATATTGAAAATAATTCTTACAAGGGTAATTTAAGCTGGCAAAAATAGAGATAGTTGATTGTTTATATAATCTGGCTGATTATATTTTACGGTTGCCTAGCACTTTGTTTTAGTAGCATCAGTATTAACAATATAGCATGCTAACAACCCAGCAACATCTTTTATATTTAAGTTTATAAAACAAACACACTAAAAAAAGTGCTCTCCTGTTGCAGAGTCTTGCATGGTTAAGAATACCTTAGTAAAGCTAGCATTCAGCTGCAAGCTCTCCCTGAATACTGAAGATGAGAAACACAGAGATTATCCTGTATACACTGGATATTGTAGTCTTTTGCACCTATGTCTTCATCCACACTCTGACTCTATAATGAAAAATCACAAGTGTATAAGACAGTATTACTTTTGCATGTTAATGTTTTTGTCTTTCTTCTTTTATTAGTTTAAATTACTGCTCCCCCTGACTCCAACACTGAAGAGCTGTGTGTGCATGTGTGTGCATGTGTGTGTGTGTGTGTGTGTGTCTGTGTGTGTGTGTGTGTGTAGCAGGCAGGACTGGTGTCAGGTCAACTCTGTGAGTGTGGTACTCACAATATAGCAGCAAAGGTCAACAGCGCCGTTATCACTTGAACATGATCGGGCCTCAAAGAGGGAGAGCAGTAGCGGAGGGAAGGGGAGCGCTCTCCCCTCCCCCACAATCACTCAGACCCTTATAATTGCCCATTTTAATTGGAGGCCTCTTAACGACCAGCGACTGGACCAGCCAATCAATTCACACAAGGTGTCTCTGTGCGTGTGTGTGTGCATGTTGCTGCAGGGTCTCTTTGTAGCACAGTTGATTAGGCCAGATGGGGTCAAGTGAAGGGGAGAGAGGATCGCTCCCATACTGCATTAAAATGTAGAATATGTACTTTTGACAGTCAATGAGAGAAAACACTCACACCGGAAAAGGACAGAGTCGAGTGGAAGATGGAAATATGAAAAATAATGAGATCACCAATAAGCTGAGCCAGTGATAGAAGGAATGCACTGAGAGGGGGGAATTATTGCTGTAATACTGATGTGGTGATTATTAAGGTGATGTTTAAACCGTTCCTATCTTTCTCAGTAGAGCAGCAACAGAGAAAGCAGCAAGAAGAGCCTGCAGCAGAAATATTGTTACAGTAGCTGCAGAGCAGAAATAGAAATAAAGAAGTTCATTTACTCAGAGCACCTAAAGGAGTCCTGTTGCGCTGTAGAGGAGTGCCTTGCTGAGGTTTTATTTCTGCCTTCCATTTTATCGATGCAACATACAAGTGCGCCAATGGCTTGTTGTAAAAGTCAGCTGCAAAAGTCAGCTAAGTCCCAGTTTACTAACGATTTAATGAACTGGGACATATAACATAGCAGAGTCTCAGCAATGGCAGGATGATAGGAGGTATGTTAGGACACTGTGGAGACTAGTTGCTGGTGATGGCAGCTCTCTCACCGACCAGTGTGAGGTGGAGATGGAGGAGGCAGGATGCAAGAGTCTAAAAGGCAGAATGACAGGAGAGTATATGAAACAGCCTGATTGGCTCACAGAGGCTGGGTAAGAAGATGACTGAACTTGAGTAATGATGACAGAATTGAGCTGGACACTGTGGGAAAGTGAAAGAGTAGAC
Source organism: Aulonocara sp. 'chitande type north' Nkhata Bay (assembly GCF_057382095.1). NCBI lineage: Eukaryota > Metazoa > Chordata > Actinopteri > Cichliformes > Cichlidae > Aulonocara > Aulonocara sp. 'chitande type north' Nkhata Bay. Next base: position 21,809,151 of record NC_141353.1, on the reverse strand, counting down.
TAGAAGCCCAAACCCCCAGGAATACACACCTTCCTCAGTGAACTTCTAGGGCTCATTTATAAAATGGTTCCATATTCATACTTGGAAGTCTTCTGATCGTTCCCAACAGCCTGCTTATGTTTTATTCATTAAGGAAAAAACATACGCTTACGAAAGAAGGCTGTAAGGTCCGCGATAAATTTATTTAATATATAAAATCAACTTAATTCGACAGACCCTGCCTTGTTATTTATTCTCGACTAATGCCAGCTTGAATGAGAGATTATGTCAAGAGCGAGAAAAAGAAAAGAGGAAGTCAAACATGGAGCACGAAAATGCATTGATTGAGATGGGACACATAGTCAGAACTGTAAAGTTCACTGCCAGCTTGGATGCATACGTGTAGCAAAGTGTAATACCCTTCACACCAGCAGTGGGAAAATCACTCATGGTGTCTAAACTTTACACAGAGATAACATTGAGGTCAAAGCAAGGTTTATTTTTACATTTAAAGCAATTTAAACAATGTTGTTTGTGGTTATGGTTATAGATGAGACCACAGTGACAGTGCATGTAAAATCCATTCAGTTTGTTTTAACTATCAGAGTAAGACACATGCATTTGATTATGAGAATCCAACCTTGTGTTGTGTCTCCCGAATTCATTGTATCTGCTTTTCTATTGTCTGAAACTCTTAAAAACTTATAAATAATTCATATCACTTATATATTTGTGTTGACTAAAAACCAAGACAGCATTAAAACTAGATGTGTAGAGATGATATTCTTGGTAAGATCTGCGTTATATACTCTTCCATCAGATCAGTGCTTTTGAACAACTCCACAGTCTTTATTTTAATATTTTGTCCTTTATTATACTTTTTATCTTATATGTATGTTATACAACATTGTAGAAGCAAATTATGTTTAAATTACCGTTTCCAGAAGCAGACGTTTCAATTACAGCATCATTTGCAAGAGTTACATTAATAAAATGCTTATAGTTTTACACTATAAAGATGAATTTTTTTCTCTTTCCCATTGGGTTTGTTTTTTGTTTGAATCCATATTATTTTCAGTCTTTGAAATTTAGGTCTTTTACTTGTAAATTATTGCGTTTTTTTTTTTTTTTTTAGTATATCAGACAGATGAGCGGGGAAGTGTGTAAGCCTCCCAGTCGCCTCCTTTACGCAGAGATCTACAGCACAGGGTCAGCTGAGGCGCTCATGTTAACGCTATGCTAGTGTTGTGAGAAGGACTAGACAGTGGGAGGTCAGCAGGGGTCACCGTGGCTGTCCTCCACTGTGATAGGCTGTCACCCGGAGGTTAAGGGTCAAGATAATTAGGTTTGCAGAATCCCAGCGCCGGTGTTCTAATGAAGCTTGAGCTCGTTAATGCAGAGTTCTACACTCAGACCTGCCACTAGGCTGTGCTGCCCCGTCACACACACACACACACACACTCGCATGTGGACTACATGTTTGCGTGCACACACACGCGCACGCTCATGCCTCTGATTTGTTCTGGTGGTCCAATTCAAGGGCTCTCACTTCTTGAACAGCAGAGCTTCGGGCTCAGCCACCAGGGAATGGAGATAATACAGACATATTTTCATGAAATCTAACATAATGCAATAGCTCTGCAATCTTAATGTTATAATGGAGTTATAGTATAGGATAGTATAGTATTATATTCAATAATTTTCTGAGATATAGAGGTGTCTTTTTCAATCTTATCTTTAAATATCTTGTGTTGGAGGGCTGTAGTTTGTGTAAATAGTCCTGTAGACCTTTGAAATGGCAAATATGGTTAATGTAAAAAATATTGTATTGGATTGTGTTACAATTTTCATGTGGTGCTTTAGGTTTTCATCCTAGGCTAGTAACGCTGTTTGATCTCATTTCTTTGTTTCTGTAAAGAAATTCCTCCCGGATTAAAGTGAAACTGAAGACAATCATCTGCTGTTTATTAACACAAAATATATTTGCAAAGTAAAAGGTTTTGCATGAGTGCAGAGGAAGGGAAGTGGCGGTCTTCTTTGTGTTTGAGGCTGTGTGATGGGGTATTGCTTTTGTTGAGCTGTGAGGAGCACAGATGTAACACAAATACACATGCAAACATGAACATGTGTGGGTGTTTGTGTTTTTCTGTGCAAGTGTGCCTTGTTGCTTCTGCCAGGCTGGCCAGCTGGCTCACAACAAAACACAACCTGGATGTGTTTGTTTGCCGTTGATGGCCATCTGTGTGTTTGATTTATTCTGTAATATAGATTCATGACATATGGTCCCATTTCAAACACCTAATGTCAACATAGCTCCACTTTTTAATGGCTTGACATCAGGGTTAATGTTAAGAAAGTAGATCCTGAATCTTAAGTTTTGCAGAAATATACAGTTGCTTATTATCTTTAACACTAACTGGATTTATGCTTTTTCGTGACTTATGGAAAGACAGAAACAGCGGGAATTTTGAGAGCCGAAATTCACAAAAAGTGTAAAACTTAAGGTCAAACTTATGATTTCCTCACAGTCACGTAGTTTCTGCAGTTTTGCTACAATACTATAAAACTTCCCTTCTCATGTGCTCATCCGCTGTCTTTTTGTGGACTTTTCAAAGAAGCTGCTGTGGATTTAGGAACAAAAAAAGTTCCTTACATCTGCAAGCAAATTCCACAAGGAAATTCATTTTGACTTTCACACAGTATGAAATATTAATTTCTCTCTCTGTTTATGTGGATGTGTCTGCACTGGGCCTGAGCTCGCATTCTGGAGGAAAGCAGTCTTCACTCTGGTCTATTGTCAAGCTGTTAACCTCAAATATGGCCTTATCCTCTTTGTCTCCACAGATTTTTCCTCAAGTTTTTCCTCAAGTGCAACCAGAACTGTTTGAAGAATGCAGGAAACCCGAGAGACATGAGGAGGTTCCAGGTACAAACCGCAAGATTTTCTTCACTCTCGTAATTCATTCCTCATTTTCTTTTGTCGAGGCTTCTCTCTATACCTCGCTGTCTTTTTTCTCTCATTCTCGCCCTTCCCTTTGTCTCCTGTGGACATACCACATAATGACACAAATGCATGGCTGCTGCAACACATATACGCAGGAATGTGTGTATGCGTGTGTTTCTGTGTAAGTAAATAAGCTATCAGCGCCTGTACAGGAAACATGAGATCCTGACCCTGAGTAGTTGGAGCATAAATATACACACAATGCAGGGGTATAGAGGGGAGAGGGTAAGAGAGCCAAGCAGTGTGTGTGTGTAAGAGAGAGGGAGAGATAGGCCACAAATTGGCAATGATAAAAGAAAGATGCTAAAAAAAAAATCATGGCAACCAAAAAGAAAGAGATTATGCAGTCTGACAGGTGAGGCTGGGACAGAGATGGGGGTCCAGGGTGTCCCCCACCTCTCACCCTGTGTCAGCTGGGATAGCTCCAGCTGCCCAGGACCATAAGCTGGGTAAGCAGTGAGAAAAATTGGTGTATAAATAGAATATGGAAGAAGCAACTGAAAAATCCCATTTTTATTATCAGTCTAACATTCCCAGTATGCATCGGCATACTGCAAACCTGAGGGACCACGAGTGACAGAGACACAGCACGCAAATGCATTGCCTGTGACACTGTATCAAGAGAGAAAGAAAGAAGGTTGTGAATAAGATTTCAGGCAGTGCACTCAGTATTATTTCCTTATCTAAAGGCCACAACACAATCAGGAAGACACCACTTGAGCATGAATAGAGAAACTGGACGCCCAGGAGATACTGATAGATTTATTACCGTGGCACATGAGTATGGGAGTGTGTGTGTGTGCGTGCGTGCGTGCGTGCGTGCGTGCGTGTGTGCGTGCGTGCGTGCGTGTGTGTGTGTGTGTGTGTGTGTGTGTGTGTGTGTGTGGCGTGCTCTCTTGTGTACAGACTTGTGTGTGTGAGAGTGAGATGGGATGGAGAGAGTCATCCAGCACCAAGTGTGTGACGGTATCTGTGCCTCTAATTGTGCAGCTCTATTGTAGTGGAACCAGAAAAGACAGCTCTGTTTCCCTGGGAGATAATTAAGGGCCGGACCCATCAGGAACTATTGGACAGAGGAGGACACACACACACACACACACACACACACACAGAGTGTACAGTGACTTAGTGTGTGTTGAGGGTGCTGGTAATAGCAGTGATAACAGGTTACATTTATAGAGCTTTTCACAGTTTCATACTTTTAACTCCTCCCTGCGATGATCCCTCGACCCCCGACTTTATAATTCCTCATTTTTTCTTTTCTTTTTTCTTTTTCTTTTCTTTCTCTTTCCCCGCTCCCTCCCTCCCTCCCTGCCTACCTCCTTTCCCACCCCTACCCATTTTTTATGTCCACCTTTTCCACCTTGTTCCCCAATCCTCTCCTTGTTAATCACCTTATTTTCTCAATTGTCCACCCAACTCTCTCTGCCACTCACCCCCATACCTCTCTCCAGGTGGTCGTATCAACGACAGTGAGCGTGGAGGGACACGTCCTGTCGGTCTCTGATAACATGTTCGTTCACAACAACTCCAAACACGGTCGACGGGCCCGCAGGCTCGATCCTGTGGAGGGGACGCCGTCTTACCTAGAACACGGTAAGGAGTATGTGTGCATGCATGCAAGCACGTGTGTGTGTGTGTCTGAGAGCATAAGCAGCATGGCCACCAGATGGTTGATGGTTTAATCCTATCAGGTGATTCCTGCCCCTCCATCTGGCTAATCCAACTCACTACACACACACATTGCATGGTGTGGTGCTTTCTGTGTGTGTCAGTGTGTGTGTATCGGTCTAATATCATTATGCTTTTTTTCATACTCAAACCCAGACTAAGGGGTGTTGTTGTAATTCAGCTGCATACTGATAATCACACACAAACACTTACACTGAGATGAGAGCTGGTTTTTGACAGACGGGTTTTTGTTGTTATGATATAGGATTAGATCACATGAGCTTAAACACACAATACTCTGTCATATTGAAGTGACATAAGCTGACTGTATCCATTATGTTTGAAGTCATGTGATGCACACCAAACCGTCTGTGTGTGCTTTTATCCATGTAAGATCATTAGTTTCAGAAATGAACTGTCCTAATCTCGTGCCAGTCAAGCTTTGGGATCAACAAACTGTAAACACACCAATACAGATTGCGTCCAAATTATGCTTTTAAACTACCTTCAATCAACGATAATGGAAAATTACACAGTGAAACAAGAAGTGAGCTTCTGTTTTTGGGGTTTTTTGTACAAGTCATTTAAATAAATCTCTTTTTTACCAGGAGTAAATAGTAAACTAACTGCTGTTGGTTCAGAGCTTTCAGTGATTTCTTTTAAAATTTTGGTTAAATTCTATTATTATGACAGTCTATTCTTTCCCACTCAAACACTTCTCAGAAACATAAATAATGGTTGAAACTGAAGTGAAGAGAACCCAAAGACTTTACTTGATACTTCAGCACTCGTTTCCTGTGTTTATCATTTTACTCAGCAGAATTATTTACAAGGGGAAACCCTTCTTTTTTGCACAAGGACCCATTGAAAAAGGACTCAGTCTTTGAATCTGCAGTGTTTTCAGTGAATAAGTGTGATGATCTGGAACACAGCCAGAATCCGCGGGTGCAGCAGGATGAATTATGAGGTGCAGATGCAACAGGGATGAAAACGCTTCAAGCCAGATTTCCCCTCCAGTTTGCAGACTGATTTGTGTTTTTTTACAATAGTAATATAGTTAATATTTCATGTCTTTTTCAGCTGCAGTTTATTGTAGATGCATGTTAAATACCAAAAGTACCTAATTCTTTTTTTTCACCCTTTTACTCATGGATCTAATCATGCTCTCATCTATATGCTCCAGGAGCAGCGCCCTGCATTAAAGCCATTAGTCCCAGTGAGGGCTGGACTACGGGAGGTGCTACTGTCATCATCATAGGAGACAATTTCTTCGACGGTCTCCAAGTAATCTTCGGTACCATGCTGGTTTGGAGCGAGGTCAGTTTACCAGCCGTCCTGCCCCAGTGTTGTTTCAACCCCTCAACTGTGTGTTTTTGCCTTCGGAGCTTTGGAAGTAATTCAATATGAAAACACACTTTTCGTCATGGTCAGGCTCTTAACTGTGCGTGATCAAGTGCATGTTTGTGTGTACGTGTGTGTGTATGTGTGTTAATGTTTGTCTAAATGAGGTTTGGCTCTCTAATGAGTCCCCACCAACGAGCGACCACCGCCCCTCACTACCTTCCTCACCCACACTCCCTCTGTCTCTTTCTCTCTGGAATACTGATCAAATCAGCAGATTTTGATAGCCATCAGCTTAATGCTCACAAAAACACTCCCTCTCTCTCACACACACACATACAGCTCACTATCATACTTTTCCCCAGCTCCACTCCTCGACTGAATGTTTATTTGTCTTTTGACTCCACTCACCGTGTGTGCCGAGCGACCGTGGCTCTTTTCCAACAACAACAGCGACAGTGTTTCTGTGTGTGTGTGTGTGTGTGTGCGTGTGTGCGTGTGTGTGTGCGTGTGTGTGTGTGTGTGTGTGTGTGTGTGTGTGTGTGTGTGTGTGTGTGTGTGTGTGTGTACACACACACTGGCAAACATGGATGGGTGTTTGTGTGTCTGTGTTAAGAGCTGAGGGGTTTGTTTACAGTGTTGAGAGCCACACTTACACTCACTAACATGTGTACAGAGTCTCAGTTCAGTTCAAACTGACTCAGCTCTCTTGGCGTTCCTCATTCCATCCTTCGAATGGATTTTAGCCAACCAAATGCTTCATTTGCACTCAACCTGATTATTGATTTCGAAACAAGAAAACACAGTTTGAAAAAGGTCCGTCGGTGGAAAGTCATTACATGTTTGCCAAGTGGGGTTTGTCTGTATCTCTCCATCCTGTCTACTTTTTTTTCAAAACCCTTAACAGATATTTTGAAAATCATCCATAAATATGTTATAACTGGTTCAAGTGTGTCTCGAATATGGCTCAAAAACAATGATTTATCTTCCTCCTGGTATAAACAGAGATGCTGGAAGGTCAGGATTTAGTTCATTTCTATTTTCTTTTTATTTACCCTAAACTTGTGGTCCATTTCAAACTAAGTCATGTAACATACTGTCATCATTGTGGAGCAATTCTGTCATCGTCATTTATTGAGGTTTACCACAATTAGTTCATGTCACAGCTCCATTAAGGTCTCGCCACAGCATTTGAACCGAGTTGAGGTCTGCACTTTGACTAGGGCCATTTCAGCACCGTTGTTCTGTCCATCGTCTTCTACTGGAACAGATCCCAGCTGTCAGTGGGCGATAGGTGGGTTACACCTTGGACAGGTCGCCAGTCTACCACAAGCTATACACAAAGAGACAGGCAATAAATCACACTCACATTCACAGCTACGGACGGTTTAGAACAGGGGTGGGCAACTCCAGGCCTCGAGGGCCGGTGTCCCTGCAGGTTTTAGATGTGTCCTTGAACCAACACAGCTGATTTAAATGGCTAAATTAGCTCCTCGACATGTCCTGAAGTGCTCCAGAGGCCTGGTAACAAACTAATCATGTGATTCAGGTGTGTTCACCCAAGGTGAGATCTAAAACCTGCAGGACACCGGCCTTCGAGGCCTGGAATTGCCCACCCCTGGTTTAGAATCACCCGTTTATGTAACATGCATGTCTTTGGACTGTGGGAAAACCCAGAGTATGCAAACTCCACATGGAAAGGCCACATCATGTGCACTCAAATCCAAGCCTTTCTTGCTGTGAAGTGAGGGTGCTAACTAATGCACCACTTCACAAGCGCATGGCACAACACAGAAGAGCCACCTCCACAGGACAAGACTCAGCAGTCCATCTGCATCTTAAGGATAAAGGACACTCTTTCGAGGATGCCAATGTTCACATTTTGGACAGAGAGGACAGATGGTTTGAAAGAGGAGTGAAAGAAGCCATCTATGTCCACTGTGAGCGACCATCTTTGAACAGAGGCGGGGGTTTACGACACCAACTCTCTGCCATCTATAATCCAGTTTTGAGATCCCTTCCCAGACGCCTTAACGCCCACTCACATCCTGGGCCATCTGACCTCAGGAATTCGCATGATAAGGTGGGGCCAGGTTTCACAATGAACACACCCGAAACTCTGGCTGATTGGGGCCCACACCCAGTTTCACACCTTGGCTCAGGCGATTAGAGGATCATCAGGGGATCCTTTTGTCCCTCTGTGGGGGGTTACTCCCACTAGGTTATATCTGGGACTCTCCACCATTTGACCTTAGAACTGAAGAAGCTTCTCGGATGAGAGGTGAAACGTCTTCAAGTAACTTAAAGAAGTCCAGACGCTTTTCTTTGCAAGCTCCTTTGACTACGATGACGTGGATGACTGAGAACCTTCACAGACATAACTAATGCACCATTTTGCCACCCCCATCATTGTTCTGTTGCATGACCCAACTGGGCCAAAACTTAGCTGTTGGACGAATGTCCCCACATCTTACTCTAGAACAGCGGTCCCCAACCTTTTTTGCGCCACGGACTGGTTTATGCCCGACAATATTTTCACGGACCGGCCTTTAAGGTGTCGCGGATAAATACAACAAAATAAAACTAGTACCGGTACCGAAAAAAGAAGATTTATTCATAACACACGTGAAAAGACCAAGGAAAACCGAGTTAACGATAAAAACGATAACAAAATAACGCTGAAAACCGATAAAAACCCTGAAAACCATACATTTCACACCTGAGCCTCAACTCTCGCGGCCCGGTACCAAGCGACTCACGGACCGGTACCGGTCTGAGGCCCGGGGATTGGGGACCGCTGCTCTAGAACGTTTGGTATACAGAGGAGTTCGTGGTCGACTCAATGATTGTAAGGTGTCCAGGTCCTGTGGCTGCAAGAAAAGCCCAAGTCATCACCCCTGCACTACTGTGTTTGACAGTTGGTATTTCTGCATTATGGCCAAACATCTCCATTATGGTCTTGTCGGTCTAAGGGACATTGTTCCAGAAGTCTTGTGGTTTGTTCAGATGCAACTTTGTAAACCTAAGCCATGTTGCCATGTTCTTTTTAGACAGAGGCTTTTAGAAAGAGGCAAACAAGCCACACTTTTTATTTCTTTTTCTGTGTGTTTTTCTGATCATGTTGTTGTGAACTTCAACATTTAACATGCTAACTGAGGGCTGTAGAGTCTTGGGCGCACTTTCACAATTTCCCAAGCATTGCATGGTCTGACCTTGGGGTGACTTTGCTGAGACCACTCCTGGCAAGATTGTGGCATTGTGTTAACACACACCTGAACGCTCCGGACCAGTAAACCTGCCAAAACCTCTGCTTTTATAGAGGTGCTCACACTTGCTGATGACGACTCTATGACTCATTTTAAATCTTAGCTAATAATGAAAAAAGGAATCAGTGGTTTTGCTCCAAATGCCACCTTCAAATTCAGACTAATGCAAAAATGCATTAAATTCAAATATAAAACCAGGTCAGCTAGAGATCAATTTCACATCATTAACAAGCGATCAATCTCCAACCCAACAACTAAAATAAAGTTTAGAGCAAAGCTTCAGTATGCAGGTTTATTTAAATCTGCGACTGAATTACTAGATTTAAAGGAAACATCTTTTTTTTTTTTATCAGTGGAGATATTTTTCATGAATAGAGAAAACCTAGCTGCACAACATTAAGAACTAAAGGTGCTGTGGTGTCCCGATGTTTAATACTTCATTCTTCTTGATTCTTCGGGTGATTTGACTCTTGGTACTCTGTTCCTTGCTTTTCTAGCTGATTACACCACATGCCATCCGGGTGCAGACGCCTCCCAGACACATCCCTGGGGTTGTAGAGGTCACTCTGTCTTACAAGTCTAAACAGTTCTGCAAAGGCACACCAGGGAGGTTCATATACACAGGTAGGTTCAAAGAACACAGTTACACACACATATAATTTACTGTATTGTCTTAATTAAAATATGTTTTTCTTCTTCTAATATGAAAACTGTCTAATTTGTCATTGTAGGTTAGTGAAAAGGTGTGTTTGCATATATAAGCTTTTGTATGTGCATTTGTGTGTTTGTACATGTTTCAGAGAGACTGTGTCTGAATGTGCGTGTGTGTGTGTGTGTGTGAATAACATCTATGAGTTGTAGTTCACTCTCAGGCCAGACAGTGTTGAACTAATGACTGTAGATTAGTCAACATTAACGACCCACACTCGTTAGAATGTTGCCATAATCAGAGGCTCGTTAAAACCAGCTACAATTAAACAGTCTGCTCTTTATAGCCCTCCATACTGAAACTATTAGTGAAATCATCCAGAACACCCAGTTTACTAACGCACATTAAACGCACACACACAAACACACACGTTTCTGACCGGATTGTTGACTTTGAGTGAGCATTTTCCTGCTAAACGGAGTAGTGCAGGAAAAGGAGAGAAAGCATGCGTGTGTGTGTTACTTTGCACATACATGTGGAAATGGATGGAGGTGATGTGATGTCTGGTATTGATCCGCTCAACATGGCTCCATCACACCATAACGATGACGTCATTCACAGATTCACAGACAAGGGGGGGGAATTGTAGCTGCCATAGAAATTCTTGGAGTCTTGAGACATTTAATGACGCCAACATTACAAGAGGATTTAAACATGATCAATGAAGATGGAAAAAAAACTTACAATGAATAAATGTGAGTTTTACTCTTGGGGACAAGTACATAAAATCTCTAATATTTCCTGCTCAAGAGGTGAGAAGAAAGTGATGAAGTCTGCATTTCAGCTTTGCGTGCTTTATTTGATTAAATTAAGCTCGATGTGTATTCCATGATAATGCCCAACAAAAAGTCATAGAGGAAGAACAGTATTAGGGAAGTAACTGAAAAAGGAAGGACAAATGCAAGCACTTCACTGCTTTAAACCAGTCGGGATTGTACAATTTAAGAAAAATGGGCTTCTGTGTGAAATCGCAGCTATCACCACAAAAAAAAAGCAGCAATTATAAGCTTAAATGGCAGACCCACAATCAGGATTTTGTTAGATGATGGCTGTACAAAATTTTGAGGAGTAAAATGTCAGGCGATGTGAGTTTCTTTTAAAGGTAGTTCCTTTGTAAAAGATCTCCAGCTTGCTTCAGTGTTCTTCAGACGCAACATCTTTGTGACCCTGAGGCTAGCCGGCTGGTAATTGGTCCGTCTGGCATCTAACTGCTGCTCCTATTGGGCGCAGATGACCCACTCGTGACCTTGCGATTGGCTAATGGCTTCAACATGTGACCCAGGAAACGCGATCCGTTAGTGCGGTTGCCTGATCCCGCCTCGAGGTTGACTCCTTGCTAGAAGTCACTGGTGAAAGGTCAGGGTGGTGAAAGCTGATTGGCTGTGGTGGTTTTTCAGCGCTTAAGCTGTGGTTGCCTCTGGGTGTAAGGGCTGCGCAATTAAACATACTCACGAGCACACATGTGCAAAAAAACGCGCACGCACACACCACACGTAAAAACGCACGCAAAGCCACACTTACATGGGGTCATGTCTTACACAACTTACCACACACACTTTCAAACAGGGGCAGGAGTTTAAAGTAATTGTAAATCAGAGTGATATGAGGGAAAGATGGTGACTAGTCTGGTAAACAGATGGTCTACCACATATGTATACACACACACACACGCACACACATACAAACACACACACACACACCCTACATGCACACATGGTGCCGTATGGCTGCCTCATCTGCCCGATGGGAAAAATTAACATTCTCGACATCACACACCATAAACTATAAACACACAAAGGTACAAAGTGACAATCAATAAATGCTGGCATTATGAACGCATGTGTGGACACACACTCGTATAAAGAGCTGATTTATTATCAACAGCTGAAGAAAAAAAAACTCAGAAAGCTCAGAAACTTTTAGAGAAATTTGAAAAATGGTGACAATTTTACACTTTTTTTCTTCACTTTTCCAAACAACCTCGCTTGGAGACGGGAGAAGTGAGAAATAGAGAGATTAAAAACAGAAAGCTGGAGATGCATAAAAAGGGGGGGGGGGGTGCATAGGAAGAAAGGTGGATTTTTAAAACCAGATTGTAAAGTATCGATCCGCTCATAAGTGGATCACATATACTGATACACACATGCAGATACACTCATCGTACATAGACACATATACAAACACACGGAAAGTCACAGAGAGAAGACGAGCTCGGGAGAAAGAGATCTCATCTCATAAGGAGAAGAATGAAGCAATAATTCAGTGGTATTGAACTGCTGGCTGGCCAGAGAATCAATATCACCACACCTCCTCTTCTCCTCCTCCTTTTCTTCTTCTTTTTCTCCTTTTACATCAGTCCCCTCTGTCCTTTCACCCACCCAATTTCACTCGCTTCCCTCCCCTCCTGCTCTTTACCCCATTGTTTTTCCTCTTTCTGCACATTCTTTTGTTTCAACACCACCCAAAGATAACTAGAAAAACATCGCCATTTTACAATAAATGCACATGAGAAATCCTAGACATACACCACCCCCACGTCTTCTCTTCTGTCTCCCTCCTCTGTTCACATTTTATTGTGAAACAGGAGTGGATGGCCTGTCCTCATGAAACTTCAATGAGTATTGATCTGATGGCAGCTCTGGACTCTGGAGGAAGAACTAGGCTGGAGGATGGAGGGGCGGTGGAAGAATGGATGGACGGATAAAAGTGGCAGAAGGTGTAGTTAAGAAAAAAGGAAGGAGGTGAAGCGGAAGAGAGTAGGAGGAGGGGAGAGGAGGGAGTCATGCAGTGATGATTTCACAGGCAGAAGGGTGGCAGGATTTGTCGAGATGAAACAGGTTCAAGCTTCAGTGTCACCAAATCGTCCACCGTCTTGAAGCTGTTTATCTTTTTTTAGACTCATCATTGACACAACTCATATCATTGGATTAACACGGTGCTATGAAATGTATTTGCCCCCTTCCTGATTCCTTTTTGCATATTTATCACATTTTCAGATATTGTTGACAAATTTGAACATTAAACAAATAATAAACCAAGCAGAAAGGGAAAAGCGCCGAAAGGTGATCTCCTCTCAAAGACCAACACATCATGCAACAATGTAAAGAAACAACTGAGAAACAAAGTCAGTGGCATGTATTAGTCTGGAAAGGGTTACTAGCGAGTTCTAAGTCTTTGGGACTCCAGTCAGAGCCATTATCCACAAATGGAGAAAACTTGGAACGATGAAACTTCCCAGGAGTGGCCGGCCTGCCGAAGTCACTCCAAGAGCGCATCAACAACTTATCCAGGAGGTCACAAAAGAACCTAAAAAAACATCTAAAGACCTGCAGGTCTCACTTGCTTCAGGGTGTAGAAGACTTGCCATAAAAGATGGAACCATGAATTCTGCTCTACCAAAAAACCCTGAAGGTGAATGTCTGGCCATCAGTTCTTGCCCTTAAACTGAAACACACTTACATTACACAGCAGGACAATAATCTGATACCCACCAGCAAGTCCGCCTCTGAACACCTCAAAAAACTAAATAAAGGTTCTGCAGTGGCTTAGTCAAAGCCTGGACTTAAATCTAGTGCTGTGGTCTGACCTTAAACAGGTCATTCCTACTCGGATATCTTTGAGTGTGGATGAATTAAAACAATTCTGTTAAGAAGAGCGGGCCAAAACCCCTCCACAGCAACTTGAAACACTCATTGCCAGTTTTTGCAAACACTTGATTGCAGTTCTTGTTGCTAAGGTTGGCACAACCAATTAATAGCCTTAAGGGGCAGTTATGTTTTCACACAGGGACAGGTAAGCTTGGATAACTTTTTTCCCTTAATAAGTGAAATCATCATTTAAAAACGTCATTTTGCATTTACCCAGTTACCCAGTAAGTGTGAAAAATATGCAAAAAACTAAGAAGCCATGAAGGAGGCAAATACTTTTTCACACCACTGTACTCTATGTCCTTATGTCAAAACTGGCATCTGGAGACCCCCCAACTGATTGTAGTTGTCAGCATTTCTATGGTAAGTGAACCTAATCTGATACTACTAATGCCTTTTATAGCTGATGTGTAACCACTGGAGTGAGTTCTGTTGGGTGATCATTATTGTATTTTGCACAACTCTGTTGCTTGTGAAGCTCGCACACAAGAATTTCACTCACATGTGCTGTACCAATGTACCTGCACATGTGATGTGACAATAAAAGTGATTTGATTTGATTTGATTTGATGTTGTTGCTTCTGTGCATTAAGAAACTGCTAAATCTTTTGGGAAACCTGAACTTTTTGCTTCAAAATTCACACAAACTGTACATGTAACTACGCAAATCCATAAATACGCAAACATTCCCACCTTAAAAAAACATTTAGTTCTATTAATAAAGAGTCAGTTGGAGATACTTGAGGCCTAAGGTACTGAAACCGCTCAAAGTCATGCTTTTGTATATTTGTACATGAATGTGTGTGTGTGCGTGTGTGTGTGTGATATTACAGTTGGCATCGTCTCTAGAGATGTACAGGGAGCGTGGATCTGACACTGGCAGTTAATTTTGGCAGTTGATATCCCGCTGACTGTTAGGCAGCTGTTTTTCTAATTTTTGTTTTTCTCAACTATGACTAAGTTTAGTTTTCGGCTTTGTTTGTTTTTATTGCTTGAACACAAGCTCTCTTCACTCCTTTCGCCACCTCTCACCTGATTCTATTCTTTTCTGCTTTCATTTCTTCTTGCTCTTCTGCTCCTCCTTGACCTACTTCCTTCCAGACCACTCCATCATGTTCACATAATTATCCTATGTGGATCTTAAAAATCATAATTTGTCCAAAAACTTTCCTTGGAGCAGGGAGAAGTACTGTCCATGACAGTTTAACATCTGGTGTTTTTATAGCTCTGCAATTTATGAAGTTATCTTGCTAACAAATTGCGGTTCAGGACATAACAGAAACCAGAAACTTGGGTGTGATGTGATAATAAAACAGACATATATCTAAAACACACACACACACACACAGAAACTAGAAAACAACACAAGATATTCAGCTGCAACTAATTTAATAGTGCTGGATGTGGAAAGTACCCGATATCACTGCAGCTGCACACTTGGACATCACACACGTGCAGACACACCCTCTGCAGCCCACACCTACTGTGCATCCATTCATGTGTCCATTTGTCTTTGTCTTTTTTTCTACACTTATTCTTTAACTCAACTTAAGCATACATGGGTCGAAAAATGGGGTGAAGACACATGTTCAGCACATATTAATAAACACAGAAAATCCTTTAAAGCCGTCATCCTGACTGACAGAGCTTTCATGTCTCTACTTGAGTGACATATTGATTGTGTAAAGACTGCAGAGGGCTGTAATTGGGACATTAAAGTGAACACTAAACGCTCTTTAAAACCCTTTAGATTATACACCTGCAGTGTTATTATCATACAAGTGCTTTTGACACCATTAGCGACTGCACCAGGTTTATCCATCTCTGCACATATTTGCATTAACCGCCTGCACTCTATCAGGTCTGCTACCATTAATAATGGCAGTGTAATATCAGTTAGACTGGGCCGCCTCCCCAGAGTTAATGCTTATGTTTTAAGGTATGTATGTATTTATTGTAGATTATATTTATGTAGCTCTGCAGAGGTAAAACCTTAATAAATAAAGCTAAAACTATGCAAGGCAACTGTAGATGTCTCAAATAGTGGTGCAGAAATATACTCACTGCCATCAGGGACATATGTTCAATTGCTCATTAAAGTAAATATCTGATCAGCCAAACACATGGAAGCACCTTAATGCCTTAAGGATTGTAGATGTGGTCAAGACGACCTGCTGAAGTTTAGCTGTTCATGGCAGCTGTGGTAATGTAAAGGCTTAGGGGACACTATGACAACTGAGCATTGTCACAGCCTCATGTCCATCCCTTTATGACCACAGTGTACCCATCTTCAGATGGCTTTTTCTTTGCACAATAGCACGCCATGTTGCAAAGTTCAAAACATCTCAAACTACTTTCTTGAATATAATAATAAGTTGACTGTACTCAAATGGCATTCACGGTCAACAGATTTCAATCCAGTAAAACACCTTTGGGATGTGATGGAACAGGGAGATTGAAATCATGGATGAAACTGCAGCAACTGTTTGATGCTGTCATGTCAATATGGACCAAAATCTCTCAGAAATGTTTCCAGCACCTTGTTAAATCTGTGCCGTGAAGACTTAAAGCAGTTCAGAAGACACAAGGGAGTCATACCTGATATTAGTGTGTCTGATAAAGTGACCGGTGATCTTAAACTTGAATTTGATGTTGCTACTCAGTGACGTTATAGTCCCATGTGATGCCCAGAGTGTAGAATAAAGGCATAAAAGAAACAGGTCTGTTTGGCCTGTTTTTGTTCTCTTACATGCATCTGAAGAAACACAATTCAGCTTTAATTCATCACGTTTTCTTAACAGCTAGGCTTTCTTCAAGTTTTATAAATTTAAAATCTGAAGTCAAGCATTCAACATTTAACAGCGTTCTGCTTCGGGAGAATATCCACAGTAGTTGCTGAGAGATGTATTTTTCTCAGTTACAGTTTCCCAGCCCGATTTTGAACTGCCGACCTCTCAGTCACAAGCCCTCATCTCTAACTTCCAGGCTTCTGTTGGCTCATGCTGAGCAGGTTCATTATTTTCCAACCCAGTTTTGCCAGAAAAACCCCCCAAAAAACGCTTCTTGATACCAGCATGTTCCTTGGGAACAAAATGTCACAAAATGAGATGTCATCCTCTCTCCTCTCTAGTGAGATCTCCCCGTGCTGATTGCCATAGATGTTGTGATTCTGTCTGTTTATGCGCGCTCAGGCTGAGCACCGGCAACAAGAGCATTAAAGGTGCTACTCTAACTTGTTGTTTTTGAGAAAAGGATAGCATCTTTTGACTTATCATTTATCCGCTGAACTACTAGGAGGTTGAGGCGATGAATGGGAAGGCCTTTGAATTTTTGGTTTATCGTAAATCACCATTAATTTACACAAATATGAGTTTATTGTCTGACTTTGCCCCCAAGAAACACACAGACATATTCTGCTAAATGTAAATCTTGTAGGAAAGTCATCTTCCTGATGACTTAAAGCAAGAGGTGAGAGTGAGCTCTGTTTTTATCTCTCAAGGTTCATGACCAGTCCCTAGTTGTACATTTTACAATATATGACACCAGTGGGATTTTGCTGCAAATCAGCAAAATTGCTTCAGACCGTAAAAGTGGTTAAAAGCACATGGAAAAAAGCAAAGCTGACATTTCTAGAAACAGCAGATGGTGGAACAAGAAGTGAAAGGCTGATGGAAAATCTTATCATACATGTGTAGCCTATAAAAAAAATGTGGTAAAGAAGCTACAATATTGTTGTTGTTGTGACAGGAAGCCTTTGGGATTGTGGTAAAGTGCTTTTTAAAGGATGCAATCTGTGTTTTTATATTAAGATATGAGTTACATGACTTGCATGTCTATCACATAATTTAGAGTAAAATAGATAAATACTACCTGTCTCTGAGACTCCCTTCAGGAACATATACAGAAGCAAGTAGCTACAGAGACCCACAATATCTATCTGAGGGCTAAAATGAATTAGGTCTGCCTTTACCAGATGAGTATTTTATTTTTAGCAAACCAAGTCTAAGGCCTAAAGACTAGTTGGGGCACCCCTTTTAGCCTCCAGTAGCTAGGGATAAAAATCTGTTTTCCCTGACTTGTTGGTGAGGGTTGATGGAGGTCGTTGGCTGTCGCTTGGTTGAATCAGTTCCAAAGAGACTCCTGCACCAAAAAAAACCTGAAATCTGAAAAAAGCATCCTCCTCCTCCGTACAGTAGTGGTAAGATCCAGTCGTGAAATTTGAAGGTAATAAAGAGCCATAAAGTGCTTTCCCCTCCTGTTAGCAGCTAAGTGATGGACATATTAAAGTGAGCCTGTAATATCCAGCAGGAGTTGGTGGAGGTCTAGCCTTGAAGATGGATTTAGATGGACACAAATATAATGTGTAAAGTGGCACTTTGTGCTGACAAGCTTGCAGCATGAATTTAACAGGTAGTGATTTAGAGTTGTGTCCACAGCTTGTTTCTGTAGCCACTGATTGGCTGAATAAACACTCAATGCAGGTGCAAAGTTGAAAGATTTAAACTCCCAGTTATTGAGTTATGGGTTTATGTCAGAAAACTTTCCAGCTACACCCACAAGTGCAGCATGATGTCAACACTGGAGATGGAGTGTTTCCAGTTGTTCTCAGGAAATTTCCATATTACTTATTCCCTCTGTTTCTGTTTCTCTTTGTCCTCTCCAGCGTTAAACGAACCTACCATCGACTACGGCTTCCAGAGGCTACAGAAGGTCATTCCTCGGCACCCTGGTGACCCTGAGAGGCTGCCAAAGGTACCGAAACAGTTCACATTCACAACTTGCCCATTTGTACCACAGCTTGTTGGACTTAGAATAAAACAAGAACTTGTCTTTTGTTTAGGGATATTTCAAAAAGGACAGAAACTGTAGCTTTACAAAGATGTGAATGAAAGAACTTTGTGCTTATATTTTATTTGCTTTGTATATGCTTGTTTTTTATATTTCTGACGAGAATATGTGTTTTTAAATCTCCTGTGGGCTGTTCTTTTACCTCTTTGTGAACCCTTTGTGTGTCAGTTTCTTAGCTCCACATTTACAGGGTGAGTGCTTGAGTCTCTTCCAGATCAGAGAGTCATATCTGATTATTTGTTTATCAGCTGGAGATCAAGCAGCGTGTTTAAAGGTTCAGCAGATGTAAACAATTAGCACCAAACGATGAGCTCCGCTTTGATACCAAACTCTGTCATCTTGCTCTGTACATGCAGGATGACTTCTCTCAAAGTGTGTGTGTGTGTGTGTGTGTGTGTGTGTGTGTGTGTGTGTGTGTGTGTGTGTGTGTGTGTGTGTGTGTGTTCACAAGTCGACCTGTTTCAAGTCTGAAATTGTGTATCTGTGAAGGCAGAGGTCATGCCCTTGTAAACAGCTGCTGTTGATTGGTTCGCCATTCCTGCTGGAACTAGTCCATGATTGGCTGTCTTTGCTGTGACATCATCAAAGAGTGGGCGCTGGTCACGATGTGATGGATGTGGTGATACAGCTGTGTCATCACGGTCATGGTGACACCCTGGATCAACCACATGTGTTATCAATCAGATGTAATGTCCACCATCACCGTGGGAACGTGTTCAATACGTTACGCAATAAACATAACTGGTGGATTTGTTGCTTTCACTTATGGTAAACAGTAATGAGCTCACTGTTGCTTAAAAGCTAATAAACCTACAGTACGGTCAAATTTAGAAATGAGATGATGAGGATCAAAACATCAACCTCCTTTATAGTAGGTGACCTGCTCTACTACCTACAGCCTGCTCTACAGCCACCCTGGATGGGGTCCTGGATGTCATAGTGAACATGTAGCTGAGTGTAATTATCATTTTTTCTTATTCTTAAGGTTTACAGTGCTCTGCTGAGATGAGCCAGAGACACAGATAATATCTGCGCCATAAATTAAGGTGTAAAATAGTTAAAAAAAAAAAATGGTCACATGTACAGTACAAAATGTGACCTTTAAGGCGGGAAAACTTTTAAAACCTTATTTGTGGCAAAGTCAGTAACTTTTCTCAGATATCAGCAATAGTTCCATACATGCATTTTGATATAACTGATCATTAAGATTAAAGTTGTAGCTTTCTCCTTTTTCAATGAGATAAAAGTTTGTCCTTGTTGCTGATAACTCCCCAGGGGCTTTTTAAGATGACTGCCAAGTGGAAAGACTTTCTCCTAAAAGTTCTGCTTTAGTTTGGTGATAACACCCCCAGGAGCTGCTCGAACATGGAAACCCATGTCATGAAGCTCCTAGACCACGTTATTTGTGCTGATTTTAATGCTGAAGGGGGTTTGTAGCTTATCAGCTTTTGAATCAGCAGAGCGTTAGCAGTTTTTATGCACTGGAGCTCAGCACTCAGCAGCCCCACTCTGTAACTTTACCCGGTCTGTCACTTTGTGTCTGAGTTTCTGTGGAAACTTCCCAAACTGACTTGTTGCATTGGTGGCATCCTACTACAGTACCACTCTGAAACTCAGTGAGCTCTTTAGAACATGCTTGATTTTATACAGCAGTGACAATGGACCGAAAAACATCTAAAATTAAATGTAATTCAGATGTAGGATCTAAGAGGTGCAGCCCAGTACTTTTGTCCATGTAATCTACGGTAGCAACAATCTGTTCTTAACATTGCCGCCTAACTCTATCTTCGCTTTATCCCATAACCATGCTATTTCCCTACTCAAACCTATACTATATTCACCGTGCACAAATATTCATAGTCTTGTCTGAGGATGGATCGCAGCTGTAGGGGTATGACCATCAACATTTTGTCTTAACCATTTAATCATGGGTGATATAGTAGTATGATTGTTATTTGGACAAGTTTTTCAAGTCACTGCTTTAAAGAATACATTTAAATCAATTTACAACCCAAACAATGGGATATTATGCAGCTCACTGTTGTGAGTTGTGAGTTGTGAGTTGTGAGTCACTCTCCTGGTCCATGACGCCAATGGTTCAATACTTCTCAAGAATAGGAACAGTTAATTTCAGTATATTTTTGCACTGATTAAACAGGCACCTCTTTAATGGTCTGCGTATGCAGGCAATTCTAAGATAGTTCAGTGTAACTCATTACCTATGGTCCATTTGTTGTTTGTTGTGTTGCACTGGGCAGATTGAAAATGTGTTTTGCATTTTTAAGGCTTAACATAAATACAGCATACATTGTGCAAAAAGTTATCGCAGTCAGGGATGGATATGAGGAATGAAGCCAGCCCATCAGAGAAGATTTAACTCTTTTAAAAGCTTTTCTGAGCAGGCCTGTCCTGTTTCAGCTTACTATAAATGCAATAAGTGCTGCAGAAAAATCTGTGCAGGAAATGAGGTTCGCAACCTGAAGCGTGCAATACCATAAGTGATGTTAGTAGGAGCTTCTGGTAAAGGCTGAGTCAGAGAAGTGACTGACTCACTTTTTCAAGCATAATCGGACTTTCTGCTTAATTTGTGAGCAAGAGACACGCCCTGCTAACATGTAATACATAATGCTTCCAGCTTGTTTTGTTGTGTTTCACATGAAATCGAAAAGGGGGGGAATAATAAACTTAGACCACACTGAAAAATCTGCTGTGTTTGAGTTGAAGCTTTCTGCAAAATATGCTGGTAATGTGACAAAATTGCCACTTAACTAACTGGCAACACTGGATGCTAATTAAGTTTTTTCTTCTGTTTCTTCTTCTTGCACATAGCAGGTGTGCATTCCTTAATCCAAAAAACTCTTCATGAGAAAAGTGATGAAAAGTGAAATATTTAAAGGGGGAGTTGAACAATCTTGCCTTATCTCGGCCTTAGTTGACATATTTTCTTTTTTTTGGCTTAAGTTTGTCAGTTAAAAAAAAAACAAATGAGCACGCCGAGCAAATAAATGTATCCATAAATACCTTTAGAACCAAATATTATCACATCTGACCCCAAAGCACTATAAAGTATTTTTTTCTTGGACTGTTTTTTTTATTTCATTTTATTTCATTTTTTTACTCCCATCAAAACTGGTCAGGCTCATTATTGAAGCCATGGAAAATATTTTTATATAAAGCTACAATCAGAGCAACCAAAGTAATGCCATGCATTGATCAGGTGTCACACTGAAGCAACAGATGATAAAGAATTAATCAAAGCCAAACATGAAGCATCTCCCAGAGATTTTCAGTCATGGTGAGATCAAGATGAAGTTCTTCGGGAGCATGAGAAGTGAGGTTTAAGATAATAAGCGTCTGTTCACCAAGGGACATGTCACAGTTTCTTCAGGCACAGGGTAAAGGGTGAAAAACATGGCAAATGAGTTCAGATCACTTTTGAAATTAGACAATGATTGACAAAAGTCTGAGAAAAACAAGTGTACAATCCCATCTCCCCCTCACCTCTGTTCATGCATTTCTCTGAGGCTTACAGCACTGTGGAGCCAATTTACAAAAAAAAGAAAGAGATCATTCTGATGACAGAAAGCTTTTAAAGCCAGACTTTATTTGAATACAGTCTGTACTTTCTTTGTTATTAACTGTGTTATACCGTCAGTGCTCCCACTTTAGATCAAGGTTCATCGCACATGCTTGTATCTGCTTCTGTGTGTGAGTGTGTCTTTGTGCGTGTGATGCATGTGTGTGGCCGTCGCTGGGTAATTCATCATTTTGTAGCCGTGTGGTCGATCAAACTGAGACTTCATTATTGCTGCTCACCAAAGAGAGAGGGAGAGAGAGAGAGAGGGAGGGACTGCATGGGGATTTGTCTTATCTGTTAGTGCGATGCTGGATACATAAGAGAACAATATGAAAATGGTTATAATGATGGCGAGTATGTGCATGTGAGCAGGTGAGCGAAATAAGTTTGGGCGATGGAATATAGTGGGGGTGTTTCGGTTGGCGCCAGAGCCACACACATGCAGACACACACACGTGTACACACACCACAGTCTTGGCTGCTCATCCTGAGAATCGATCAGCCCATTTATCGAAGTTATAGGAGTTTGTTTCCAGGCCTAAAAAGAAGACAGACGGACAGACGGACAGACAAACAGGCGGGGCAGTGGAGTGTGTGAGAGGATTACCAGTGGACAGCCGATTCGATAATTGTTCAGTGAACATTCAGGGGATTTTGTTGGCTACACACACACAAACACACACACACACACGAACACACAGCAATATTCAGCTGCCAGTTTGTGTCACTGTGATCTCTTCAACATCCAGCCATATGTACGTGCACGTACACTTTCTGTACACAGCGACGCACATATGGACCGTTACGCCTGAAGACACATACAGTAGGCTGTGTTTTCAACATCACGAGTGTCATTTTATTTTGAAAAGTCAGCGACTTTTCTATAGTGGTTTCCATCGTTTTTAACATTAACCTGGTTTTAATTCATAAAACCTGAAGAATAGTTATGAGAATTCCCCATCAGATCACCATTTTAAGGTTATATTTGTTCAGATAATAATCTTGCTTCTTATCTGGGGTAAAGATACATTTTGTAAAATCAAGGGCCAAATTTTGCATGTGCACATCACCCACCCACTGCTCGTCATCTGTGTGAGTGATTGCTCAGTCCTCACTCGATGTTTTACCTCAGTAAAAACTTTTCTATTAAGTTTCATTAAGTTCATTTTGAAAATTATCCTCCCTGCTAGAGTAAAAAAGATGATAAGTCTGGGTTTGCTTTAGGGTGGACCCGAGAATGCAGTGTTTCTGCCTCTTCCTCCCTCATGGTGTGACGCGACGCTCAACTCGAGGCTTCAAAAGTAAAGTCCACAAATTCACTTCAATTCAGTCTTACTTAGAGCCAAATCACAACAACAGTCACCTCAATGATGGTGGTATATGTTATAAGGTAGAGACATGAACAGGTGATGCTTCAGTGTCGTAATGGAAGTGAATTGGTGCAGTTCACACATTTCTTTTCTTGGTAAACGGTTATTTGGGAAGCATATTTTCCTTTTGTTGGATCATTCGACACAGACACGTCTCTCTCTTTTCCTTAAGTTCAGGTTTTGGGTGTTCATGGTTTTAAAGGTTGACCAGTATGTGTCACCCTTGTAAGAGTGGTGACTTCCTCTGGTGACTCACTCAGCTGACATTGCTATGCAACTCCTTTTGATGATGTCGTACATAACTGAGGTCATGTCATCAGCATCACCATTATGAGTAACTGTGGTGATGCATGAACACACATATTTGAAACTACTCTAAATCCGTGTGTGTGTCACACATATCTTTGTTGACACCACCTCACCACCCATGAGAAGAAATAAAATCTGAAGCCTCAAGTACTAACACTATCTGGCAGCGTTTTTAGCAAGAGAAGAAACGCTCCCTAAAGGACGTGTGTATGAGTGAACACGTCAGTACCTCTGTATCTGTGTGTGATCGGACCTGATATCTCCCGTGAGTCCACATGTAAAGTATGACATCATCTCACTGCGAGGTGTGACCCTGCATGTACGGCATCCCTAATGGCGCATTAGAAGCGGATCGGGCAGCTAATGTGCCAGCATTAGGGAGGAATAAGTCATGTGTGTGCCGTGTCTGTGCCGGCCTGGCACACGCACGTTACACACACATCTGACCCCGCAGAGACTCGGCTCAGCATTTCCTGGTCCTAATGCATACAACATGTGTGTGTCTGCGTGTGTGTGTAATGTATGGTTATCGCATTAGTGCTGGTCATAACTCAGACAGTAAAAGCACCTAGACACCTCCTGTTATTCTTTCTCTTTGCCAGCAGATCTGCCTTCCCTTTAGCTCACCTCCCGCCTCTCTCTCTCTCTGTGAGTCTGGCAGACGAACTGTTTGTCTGCATTTTTACCCGAAACAGACAGGAATAGATTATGCTAAAGGTTACAAAAGTCTGGAGAAGCAGTTATATAAACTCAATCAAGGACTTGCATCCTTTATTCGATCCAATGTTGAGTTGGAAAAGTGACAAAACACAAACGCACAAAATTGAAATGACAAATGAGTGCTTGTCAGGTATATATTCCATAAATACCTGACAATAGATGAAATGTGACATGATCAAGAAAGAATCAAGCAGAGATAAAAAGCTGTAAAATTGGACTTTATTGCAGCAATTAAAGTAAACAAAAGGATTCATGGTTAACAAGTAAACATTTCAGAGATGGTTTCCATCACTTGTCATAATTCATCATTATCCGCAGTAAGCCGAGACAGCAGTTGATGGGCAGAAACACGAAGGAGGTGGTTGATCCAAAAACACCCCAGTGAGTTTTGATTTGGTGATTTGCATGTCAAAAACATCCATGCAAACATCTAAACTTGGACAGGATTATGGAAATAAGTAATAAAGTCCACTCTCTGTACCTAAACTTTTACATGTAAATCACCAGATGAGCAGTTTTTAAACGGAAACCTGAAATATTTAGACACGTGCAACTTTTTAAGCAAATTTGAACTTTTTACCTAGTTTCTGAAGCGGCTGCAGGCTGTCGAGGCCCTTAGGACGTCAAAACTGGATCGTTGGGCTTTTTGACAACCCGTTAAGTCTCATTCACGTCAGCTAAACGTAGCTGGAAGTGTTACTTATCTGTATTAGCCAGGAGGTAATCTGACGAACATACTTTCCTATTTACGGACAAGCACAACCTGAAAGATTAATTAGGTGATGTATGTGTGCGTCTAAATATGAACAAAGTATTCAGAGTGCATCGATTCCAGACACTTGAATCACGTAGCAGCCAAAGCCTGCAGACCTGATAATGATGATGTTACCAGAGGATCATCTTTCCTTCCCGTTTATCAGCTACTGGCCTTACTGGAACCACTCGAACAGTCAGGATCAGATTTCTGTGTGTGTGTGTGTGTGTGTGTGTGTGTGTGTGTGTGTGTGTGTGTGTGTGTGCGTGCGTGCGTGCGTGCGTGTGTGTGTGTGTGTGTCTCTCAGCTCACCAGTCTAATAATGAGAGGTTAACAGAGAGGCAGCCAGACCATAATAATGTGTAAGAGATTGAATTTAGCACCGTGGACAGGCACACTAAAACTGCTGACTGGCTCTGTGACCTCACACACGCACACACAGACACACACTGATGGAGAGGCAATATGTTCCACCAGGCACAAACTCGCAGGAGAGCACACATGCAGCCAACTGTAAGTACGTGTGTGAGCGTGTCACACGGTGCAGGTTAATACTGTGAAGCACAGAGTAATTTTCTCTCTGTCACCGGGCAGCCTCACGCTGTGGAAACGACAACACATTAACTGTTAAACAAGACACCTTAGACCCCGGGGTGGGCGCAGAGAGAAAGAGGAAGAAACCAAGAGGGCGGGCGGGTGAGGAAGCAAGGAGAAACAATAAAGAGGCTTGGCAAAAGAGCAAAACAGAGTGGAAGACGGAGGAGACGATTCCCAGCATGTGTGCAAAATGGCAAAAAGGAAGTGGAGGAGAAACACTTGAAGCTGGACCAGGAAAGCAGAAGAAGGGGAGGGTGTGGGGAGGACTGACATGAACAAGTGGGGGAGGGGAAGGCATCAAATCCTTAAATAACTGATTGCACTTTCCATCACAAGATCCAGAAAATGTGAATGAAAACTAGCTTAATCTGGCTTTATTGGTCACCTGGCCTGTTAAACAAATAGAGCAGCACGAGACCAAAACTACTCACACTATGGTCTATTTTGAACAGAGATGCACGGCAGAAGAGCCTGCAGCACTTTAGATTGACTTCAGAGTATATTTTAAATACCTGTCACCTTAAGATGTCATTAAGATGCACAGGCACATAAAAGCACTTGACTTGACAGCAGGTAATCTGCCTTTAAAAGGACTGAGGAGCAATTTGTTTATCGTGAGTAGATGGTAAAATGGATGTGAAGTAAGGGGAAAGGGAATGCACATGTGTATCATTTAGCAACTATTATAAGTGGAAATTATGGGTGTGCCTTCAGGTGTGTGAAGCTCAATTTTACTTTATGGATTCAAAGTTTTTCATACTTTCCGTCTCTTAAGGAAATGTAAGTAGACAGAAGGAGACAGTTACAGGTGATTAACTGTAATACGTGCTGCTGTCTTCAACTTTTCTCTCTCTTTGTGTCAGGAGGTCATTCTGAAGAGAGCAGCAGACCTGGTGGAAGCCCTCTATGGTTTGCCTCATAATAACCAGGTACACATGCACACACCGCATGGAAAGAGGGAAATCAGTACTTTGCCATTGTGTTTATTCTAAAGCGCTTTCTTCTTCCTGCAGGAGATCATCCTCAAACGTGCAGCAGACATCGCAGAAGCTCTTTACAGCGTTCCTCGAGGTCACACCCAGCTTTCCAGTTCAACTCACAGTGGCATGATGGGAGTCAACTCTTTCACCGGGCAGCTGTCCGTCAACGTATCCGAACCCTCACAAGCCAATCAGGGTAAGAATTTGTCATCATGCTGTTTAGCATTTGCCATTAAATACTTAACATCGCTACAGCGCAGCCTAAAAACACCATATGAGCTCATTTTATTACATATTTGCAGGAACATATTTAAAATCGGTTTAAAGGGAACTTTGTAATTTTTGGTTTTAAATCAAAGACAGGATATTTGTTTCTTTATCAGCCATCCCATAGTATTTAATCTCTATAAACATATATATTTATTATATATATTTATATACAGAATCTGAAGGCAAGACTCAAACTCTCTGGTCTCTGTTTGGAGCTACCTGACCTACTGACCAATCATGTTTAAACAGGCTTCAGCTACATCTTCTTCCTCTTTAGGCTGCTCCATTTAGAGGTCACCACAGTGGATCATCCCAAGCATCCTCCTCTGTCACACCAAACCTCTGCATGTCACTACATCCACAAACCTCCTCTGAGGTCTTCCTCTTTTCTTCCTGCCTGGCAACTCTATATTCAACATCCTATGTCCATTATATCCACTTTCCCTCCTCTGCACATGTCCAAACCATGTCAATCTTCCTCTTGGCAAGGAAAAAAAAATCACTGTGCAAAGCAAAAGAGGGGTTTCATTTTCTGAAATTCTACCTCAGGCCCATTGCCAATTTAGTTTTGTTTATTCACTATTTTAAATTTTAATTTATAAAAAAAGAACAATACATGGAACAGGAAGTCTGTTCTTTGGCTACACTGGAAGCCCTGGAAATCTTCAATGTCCACACACTCCATGCTTCCACTGTTCCACTTTCTGTGGAGTTCTGTTCTGCAACCAGGGAAATGCTAAATTGAAACTTCCCGTGTGTGGAGATGTGTATTATAAATTATTTTAATTAGCATCACTTCAGTCCTTTTTCCGTATTTCCAGCAGGTTTTGTGCGCAGCAGCAGTAGTGTGTCACCCCACGGTTATGTGCCCAGCTCCACACCTCAGCAGACCAGTTACACCTCAGTCACCAGCACCATGAATGGCTACGCCAACAACACCGGCATGACCAACCTGGGAGGCTCGCCCACTTTCCTCAATGGCTCTGCAGCCAACTCGCCTTATGCTAGTGAGTGGATCTGTGCACCTTTACAATGTGTTTGCACCGCTGCCATTTAATTTCAGGTCCTCCACACTGCCCACATACACCATCAGTACCTTCAGACTCACAGATGAAAGCAGCACCATGCACTCACATACAAACGCATACTGAACCGCGCACGCGCAAAATGCCTGTGGACAGAAAGTGAAAGTCTCAGATGTGCTGTGTGGAGATTCCCCCATGGGGCTTTCTGTCACAGCGTCTTCAAAAACAATCACCAACTCACGGCTCATCGCTCCATTTTGTCCTCCGTCCATCTCTTCCCTCCTTCCCAGAGTGCCTTTTATCTGACAGCCACACCTCTTCTCCCTCTGTTGGTTAATTGCATCCCATTTCCATTTAGCAGAAAGGAAAGACCAAAAAAAAAAGCAGAGAGGGAGGGAAGAGTGGAGCCACGTAGAGAGAAGCGAGATTTTTTTGTTTGAGAAGAGTAAACTGGAAGACTGGAACCATCTGGTGACACTTCCCATGAAGTTCATTTTAAGCCACATGCAATAGATGGACATCTGACAACTCTGGAACCTGATTTGTTTACAATGAAAAGCAAATTTTGCCTGTATTTGCACACCATGAGCACACTTTATATCTCAAATAGGGAAGAAGGTGCTCCCATTTCATTCAAAAGAGAATCAACTATTAGTTTCTGAAGCTTTAATCATTTTTATTTTAATTTCTGTCTGCTCTCTCCTGTCTCTCCAGTTGTTCCATCCAGTCCTACTATGGCCTCCTCCACCTCTCTTCCCTCCAACTGCTCCTCCTCTTCTGGTGTCTTCTCCTTCTCTCCAGCCAACATGGTGTCAGCAGCAGTTAAACAAAAGTCCGCCTTTGCTCCGGTAGTCAGGCCCTCGTCGTCCCCTCCACCCTCCTGCACCAGTGCCAACGGCAACGGGCTTCAAGGTAATTTAGCATGTTAGTCTATCATATGGTGCTTCGAGGTAGGATTTTCCCCAGCACATGAGTTTAGGATGATTTCGTTCCTGTTTTTTCAACTAGTCTGTCACATCATCCTCTAACTCCTCTCAGATCCTTACTGCATTGTGAGCACATGCACACACTGTTTTAGGGTTAAATATTTTAGATTAATGAGTTTCTTTGGTCCAAACTGGTCCCAACATCCCCTGTGGCGTTCCTGTTTATTAGTGAAATAACGGAAGAGCTATTGACTGGATTGTAATGAAAATGGGTACAATGCTATTCCAAATAGATTCAATTCAGAGTCTCGAGAGTCTGCATGCTTATGGTAATAAGGTGATTCTGGGCTAAAATGACTTTCACTCATTAGTATTAATTTTCTCTTTTCTGCGCTACAGGCCTGAAACACTACAGGCAACAATATCTGTGGTGTAATGAGGCTTATCCAACTTAAAAAATGCTAAACTAATTCTCCTCTCTTAACTTTGCCACTTTTGAATAATAAAAATATCCCTTCCAAAGCTTTAAGTTGAATCTGGAAAGTTCTCGTCCCTTGCCACTTAGAATAGCCCTTATACACCGACATAAGTTTATGACTGGAAAAGGAAGGAAAATGTAAACGCGGAACTTTAATTCAGTGTTATAAAAGTGCAGTTAATGGGTCAGTGGCAGCATTTTATGAAGCTGCAAGTGCAACAAGAAAATAATCCAATGCTGTATTTCTTTCAGTCCTAGCTCATGTCACATTGTGCTATATAGCAGCTCAGAATGAGACCAAGGCAACATTTCTCTTCTGTTTCATAGCAGACTAAACATTATCCAACACTTACAAATACAGCTGCTATTAAGAAATGTTGCAGTCTCTATAAAGGTTAAAACGCCATAAACAACCACAAAGATGACAGCCACCTTCCCCTAAATCAGACAAACGCTAAATAACTGTGTTGGATGTTAACATTTGCAGCCCTCAGAATATTTTTGGTTCCCCAAGGCCTCAGCCATACAGGCCTAGAGACTAGTTGGCAAACTGATGCCAGCTTGCCATTGCTATGGAAAGGTATGTGCTACCTAACCAGCTGGTTTAACGTTTCTGGAGGTTGCTGCCTGTTCCTAGTTGAAATCAGTCACATAGACTGATTTCATGAACTAGACGTGTCCTTGATTCAACACAGCTGACTTAAATGGCTAAATTACCTCCTCAACATGTCTTGAAGTTCTCCAGAGGCCTTGTAATGAACTAATCATTTGATTCAGGTGTGTTAACCCAGGGTGGGATCTAAAACCTGCAGGACACCAGCACTTGAGGCCTGGAGTTGCCTACCCCTGCTGTAGACGGTCTTGTCTACAAACACCGTCCAGCTACTTTCCAAACTGTAGCAAAACTGTGAAAAGTGTAACTCAAACTGGAAATGGCGATTGTTTGACTTTAAAGTAAATGTCACGTGTTTTGAACCATATTGGTTACAGGTATAACCTTTACTTTGAAGGCAAACCTTCTTTTACCATTTTCTGTTGCACTTTTTCACGTTGTACTCCCACTCGGCAAGTAGTTAGCAAGTATTTGCAGACAAACGTGAAAAACTACCGACAACAACAATAACTTTGGTGATTTGTGAGAGTCACCAACCTCCAGCAACCACTGCTAGCCATTTGAAGAATGTATCATGTCCAATATGGCAGACAAAGTGCGCATTTGTCACATCTGGAAACCTTAATACCTCTTTGGGAGCAGCGCCATGGTTGCCAACAGGCTGTCTCTAGGCCTGTGTAACTAAGAGTAAATTGGCAAGCAGTGACCAAAACTTTGAGAACGCCACGTTTAAACTATTTAAATAGCTTTTTTTTTTTTACTTTAAACTATTGTATCTAAGTTTTATTTTTGTTTTGCTTAATAGTTTGGATTAAAACATTTTCAGTTCTTTTTCCTGTCTTTTCTTTTTACTTCTAACCTCCCCTCTTTATTATTCCTCTGAACTGCCACCCTTCCCTTATCATTTCTCCCTTCCTCTCTCTACCAGATCAAACATTTGTGGACTCTAGCAAGTACTCAACAGCCAGCTCTCTACAAGGCCTGGCCTTCACCTGAAGTATGTTCCTCTACTGATTCTTCCTTCAGCTCTGTTAACTCATTACATTGGAACATTTACTCAACTAATTTCACTGAAGCAACCATTGCCGTGTTTCACATCTTCCACTGAACGATTGCTCAAACACTTTCCTGCTTTTTCACCCTTGTACGGCTTTTCTTTCCCTCTCTCCCGCCTCATCGCCAACTCTTCATTCTTCTCGTGTACAGATCAAGAAATTTGTTTTGCTGGGTAACTCCTCCCTGTCTTCCTATTGGCTGGGAAGAAAGATGGGAAGTTAGATATTTACAAAGACCCCCACCCAAAAAAGACATTTGGAGTGGAAAATTTATTGCTCAACATCACTGGCTTTGTGTAGCTGTATGTGAGCGTGTGTGTAGAGTGAGCATGTGCGGGGGTGTGGGAACTCAAAGCGTAGCCTCAAAGCACAGCTGAAATAAACACATCCCACTTACAGCTCCACACACACACACACACACACACACACACACTTTCCTCTGTCACAGACACTGGGTGATCACACACTAGCAGCTTACTAGGGAGCGATCAACAATGACAGCTGTTCGACTCTCTTGACAGTTTTTACAGTCAGTCTACCTGCTCCATGGTGTGTGTGTGTGTGTGTGTGTGTGTGTGTGTGTGTGTGTGTGTGTGTGTGTGTGTGTGTGTGTGTGTGTGACTGAAAGGAAAAAACTGGAGGTTTTACTGAAACAATTTTGTCATGCTGGTACTAAAATAAATTAATCCTTTTTTTCTTGATAGTTTTCACTCACTGTGAAATAAAAAACTGTTCACTTAATAATTTCTCCAGTTTGCTGTGCACATTTCATGGGAACATACCTCTGTATTCAAAGCAACAGGGGCCCACCAAGGATAATGTGCAGGGCAAAGGTAGGGGTCAGGCAAGCAGTAGTTGTGGTTACGGTTGGGGTAATTCTCCAGGAAGTGAACATAATGTCCAAAGTAATGTCCTCTGAAGTGATGTAAACGCGGCTCTGTGTGTGCGACATGTATGTGTGTGTCACTTTTGGGCTGAGCTCTGCTTCTCACATGTTGACACCCATCCCTCGGGTTTAAAGGCAGCACATGCCATGATGCAATCTGTCAGGCACACGTACAAACGTACAGTTAAAATATGCCAACTGTTGCTGCGCATAATTAAATGTGTGTGAGCTTAAAAGATGCGTCCCCGCACCACTTTACTGATTTATTTGTCTATTGATGTTTTAAATGTCGCTTCGGTCACACAGCTGCGCAGATGGGAAAACATATTGATGTATTTAAAGGGGGGATTTTTTATGATGATGAAATATTTGGCTGTGTTTTTAACAGTTAATTTTTCCTTCTCTTCCCCTCCTTCCTCTCCCTCTTTTCTCTTTTTTTTCTCTTTCTCCCACCCAGCAGCAATCCCGGGAATGATCGTCCCACCCATGTAAAAGTGTGTGTGCATGATTTTGTGTGTGCGTGTGTGAGTGAGAGAGAGAGAGTTGAACCAAGCACACTCTCACTGATCGTGGTGGAGGCTTCAGTGTGAGTCTGACTCTGGTCGGCGATGGAAGGAGTTGTCCCGATTTGAAGGAACAAACCCAACTCAGGCCCTTTCTAACACAACAAAACAACTTCGAGAGAAAAAGAAGAAGAACAAAAAACAAACTGTTTGCAAGAAAATAAGTTGTTTAGACTTTGTACACCTTGATGCTTTTTATAGGAGAACGGCCACGCCTCTTACAACTCTCCAAGGACACAGGAAGTGTATTTATTTTGGAGAGAATCCACTTCCTCCCATGAGTGTTTGTTGACTTTTTTTTTCTTTTCACGCAACAGTTTATGTGTGATAATCATCTTCTAACTGTAACCTACACGAGGTGGTTTCTATTTAAGAAGTTTTGTCTTTAATGAAGGAGTAAAATGTGAAGCATACCTGATAATGATGAAGTGATGATGAGTCAAAATGATGATGAAGTCACAGGGTCAAATCCAGCCAACACAGACAAGCCAAACCAGACACTCACTCACACACGCTTTCACTTCTCTTTGCCAAATCCTTGCCACGCCAAGAGGAAAAAAGAGGAAGCTTCTTATCCGCATCTGATGCTCCAGTTTTAGCCATTTAAGAAGTTTACTTTGAGCCTCCTCTACATACATCTGTCCTGCATCTTCAGTCTTTCAGCCAACAGACTTGCTTCACTTGTAGTAGAAGATAGATTTGACAGTAGATGCATGTAAAAAGGAAACAAATGATCACAGATCCTTTCCCACACAGTAGTACATTATTTTTGTGTGCCAATAGCAGCTTCACTGCTCAGGATTTGACCCCTACCCTCAATTATCTCTGTTACAGCAACTGGTTGAGACGCATACAGCCGCAGAGACCTCTATGAGAGGGAGGACATGTCTTAAAAGACTGCTGCAATTTAGACTTTTATTTAGATGTGTGAGATTTGTTTTCTTGAGTTTTGTCATAATTGAAAAATATTTCTTTGGTTTTTTTGGTTTGCTGTGTTTGTTATTTTGTTTTTTGTTTTTTTATCAGCCGGCCAATCAGATTGTGCTTCTTTTTTCCTTGCCTGCTTTCTCATCTAGTTTGATTTGAAACTTGAGTGGGAAAAGTGCTGCGCTGCAACAAATGTCAAGTTCAAAACATTGCAACTGAGGATTAAGAACAATCGTTTTTTTCAAAAAGTGTTTGTGAAAACAAATGCCAACGAGTCCTTGCAAGAAGAACAGCAACATTAGACCTTTCAGCAGCTGCGCTCAAATGAAGAAAGCTTACGTTTTTGTAGTGACTGCAGTAATACAAGTGTGATTCTAGGATAGGTCAAGAAAACATGCAATACTAACAAAGAAATGCTCTTCATTCCACCTGAACCAAGTTGTATTTGTGCTTAATCGTTACTTTAATTCAGTTTTTTATTTTTATTTATATAGCATCAAATCACAGCAGTATTCGCTTCAAGGGGCTTTAGATCGTAAAGAAACCTCAACTATAAGACAGCCCCCTATGTATAAGCACTTGGCGACAGTGGGAAGGAAAAACTCCCTTTAACAGGAAGAAACCTCCAGCCGAACCATGCTTAAGGAGTGGCAGCCGACTGCTGCAATATGTTAGTGGTGAGGGAAGGAGGAGAGGACAAAACACACAGGAGAGCAAGAAATTAACAATAACTAATGATTAAAAAGTTGTGCATGCACATATAGAGAATGAAAGGATCGCCGACATCACTAACCTGTAATTCATAGTTTTGTTACATCATTTAAAAAAAAACCTGATATATTGTGTAATCCTGATAGGGACGTCATATTGTAATTCTGATGTTTATGTTTCATTCAGATGACTCATCGGTTCAGTATTTTGCACTATTTGTGACCTGAGGTATAAAAAAATGGCATTTTTTGCAGCGCAGAACAAATAGCCAGCAACATGTCTTAAATGCCCGCTGTGTAAAAACTAGCTGCAGTGTGTGTGTTTTTTACAGTCTTGAAGTCTTAAAATATGTTATTTTTGCCAAAGCCCTTTTTGAGACATTTATGCTTAAACAGTCTTACGCCACAATTATTAATATGATGTTTCTTGTCACACATCATAAAAAATGAAAATGCCATTTTAAGTTATCTGTCTGTGCTTAACACACAAGCACATCTTTAAGCCAGGTTTATGCTTTATGGTCCCTGCACTGGTTGTGTAACATGTCAAATGTGATGTCACAACGGCCCAGTCACTGTTTATATTGGTGCTCGTCCTGTCCCGCCATTTGCAAAAAGCCATGACGTAGGTATCCAGTCGTTAAGTCTGACGCAGTGTTGCCAACTTAGCGACTTTATTGCTATATTTAGCGAGTTTTCAGACCCCTTAGCGACTTAAAAAAGACGTGAAAGCGCGTATCTCTTTTACTCTGAACAAGCACCGGGTGCTGTAATGCAGTCAGTTCTTCTTTTACTCTTTTACTCTTATGGTGTTTTGTGGATCACAAGGTTTAAAACTACTTATAAACACACACACACAAAGTAACTCCACCAGAGTGCCTATTTCCGGTCACTTGCCGGTCCAAGCCCGGGTAAAGGAGCAGGGTTGGAATTGTGACATTAAGAAAAAACAATAATTGCTAAAAGAAATTTAATTTGTAGTTCTAAATAAACTCTAAATGCATTTAGGACGTTTTTTACTCACTTTATGTCTCTTCCACGATGTTATTTCTCTCTCCAACAACATAGGTTACAATTAGATTAGCATGACCATATATGCAAATTAGGCGATGATGTCATTTAGCGACTTCTAGCGACTTTTAGGACAACCAATAGCGATTTTCCTTACTGAGGAGTTGGCAACACTGGTCTGACGTCACTAGCCGTGTCTGGGCCTAAACTCCGCTGCAGGTCCATATATCAAACGATCACTATGGCATTACTGAGAGTTGAAAAATTGTCTAAAGTCTTTTATCTTTAATAAAATGATCAGTGTTCTGCTCTACCAGGTGTAACAACCGAGTTTAACATCCAGGCATCCATGAAAACGGAATTTATGACATTTAACGGAGTCAGAAGTTAGCAGGAAGTTAGCTCGCTAGCTTCTATCTAAATACAATATAGCATGTCCTGACTGTGGAGTTTTGGAAACAAATTAAAACCTACAGCTCTGTTATCACTTCCAACATAAATGAAGACAGAAAACTAAACAGCAGTGACGTTTGTAGGGTTACTGAAGTTTGGCTAGCTGGTATATAATGATGTGATACGTGACCGCTAGCGACACAGCTATGTTAGCATAATATAAACAAGCTAACTTTTTTTTCCACTCGATAAAAGTTAACGTGAGTGTTCTGGGTGGTCAGGAACAAATGTAATCGCATGGCAGGATGCTGTAAAAGGACCAAACTTCAGCCAGGAGAACAACTGAGATAATCCATCCACAATACGAGGTTAGTCATTCATATACTGCTGCATGGGCTGGGCTGTAGTTACATCCTAAGGTTTTAAAAACTGAGCTTAAATAAATGATTAGCGGTAATAAAAGCCGAGGGAGATCAACAGTGATCACTGACTGTTTTAGGAGCTTTTTGAAATTAAATAGAAGAAAATACATAACATTAAACATGTTAACAACACAAAAGCCATATTAAATGCAGACTACTTTAGGCCCGGAAGTAGGATTCGTCATGTCATCACTTAACGACCGGATAGGTTTTCTCTGGAAAGTCTCATCTTTTCAAGCTCATTCTTCTCTTCGTCTGGGAATCTCTCACTCATATCTTCAACCTGCTCCCATCCCCTCCCTTGGGTACAAAAATCGACAAGTGTATGACAAGCTGAAATGACACTAAAAGAGTGCTCCAGCAGTTGTGACATCACTTTTGGCAATTGCCTCAAACAGAAAGCTGAAAATGAATTTGATTCTGAACTGAACAGAAAATCACTTATTTAATATACAGATGTCATCTGTAATTATAGCCTGGGGTGATGTGGACCTAGAATGCCATAATGTTACTACAAAAAAACAGGGAAGAACATACTTAAAACGCTTCAATTCTTACATTCACCTCCTCAGCCAAGGGGCAGTAACCAGTAAGTCAGTAAAGCAAAACCCGACAACTGGGATTAAAAACACTTAAAAAAAATCAAGTAGAATGTCTTAAAATTTAACCTTTGAGATGTCAGGAAGCAAAAGAAAAATCCCTGAAAAAATGAAGGAAAATCCTGAAAATCGCCTCTGTAGAGCCGCAGATGTGTTCCTTATTTTATTTGTCTCGTGTCACGATTAACATGTTATAAATTAATCTTATTTGTTTTTGTATTATAGTGTCTGTTGTTAAAAGCCATACTTCCACTGCTAATTTCAATCAAACTAAAGCAAGCCATGGTGTACTTTTATATTGCGTTAGGAGGCGGATGTTTTTCTTTTTGTCATGTCGTTTGTACCATTCTTGTTACAGTTAGCACCATTTTTTGTTGCATTATGTAGATGTAGTGTTTATGAATATGTCCTTATGATTATTCGTGTTTGTCTTCCATTTGATGGATTTTAGGATTGAACAAAGTTGCTCAATGAAGGCTGAAAGGGATAAAGGAAAATTCTCCTGCTTTAGCGGGTTTTATGTCCTCTCTTTGCTTCCTTCCTCTGTTCATTCACCCTCCCCCTGCAATATTAAATCTGTATGTTTGCCCTCTTTTTCTTCTTTCCCTTCACTTACCCTTTAAATCAAATGAGCCACCTATTTATTTTATCTCAAATATGGGTCTGGTGACCACTGTTCTGTTTCTGGAGTGCCTGTGAGTGCGTGTGACTGTCTGTCATCTTTTTCCTCTGAAAGAAAAGTGACGTTCAAAAGCCGAGGAATGTTTTTTTTGTTGCTTTTTTTAATAGTACATATATAAATACCTGTACAGGAAGGTCTAAATAGAGCGTTTTGTTAAAGGAAGTAAGATCCAAAGCACTTGTCTAACAAAAGTAACACCATTTATCATGGCTTGTCTGCGTTCGGGCTTAGAGTGGTGGGCATCTTCTACACACACGTTATCAGCAGTATCAGTATGGAGGGGAAGAGTACAGAGGAAACTACTGTAAAGATGATAATGATGATTTTTTTCTCATTATTTTGAACTTTGAAGTGTAAAATAACTTTTTGACTCTCACTATATTTAATTAAAGTTCTTTCTTCTCTGTGAAAAGGTGTCGGTTACTGTCTCTAAAGTGCCACATAGAATGCAACACGCAACACACACATGCAAGGAAATTATGCAGTATAATTATTTCCTGAAAAAAACCACAGTACTTACTATTACTTACGGTATAATTATTTCTTCTTTGGGTAAAACTTAACTATAATAATGATAATTAACCATTTATTCTAGTACTGTATATTTACCCATAAGTCTTTGTAGGCCAATTTAATCGCAATCATGAACATAATCATAATTTCAAATAAAATACGTTTAAATTCTATTTGAGTCTAGGGGAATTAAACATTTTGTCATGGGCCATATTATAAAGTGATACCATTAGATTCTGTGTGTTTTTCCTTATGGATCCACCTGCATTAAAGGTGCAGTGTGATAGGTTTGTAGCTTGAACCCATCCGCTGGAACGTTAAAGGCAATATAATTACACTGCAAAGCAAGACACAAGTAGGCAAGCTTCTTCATGTTTCTCGTGCACGGGAGAGAACCGGACAGGCACCGTTCCTTCGCTTGACCCCAGTTGCTCTTGTCCGTTCTCCCGTACCACTGTTCTTTTATTGAGGTTACATGAATATGCATAAGTTCATTAACATATGACGTCTACATACACACAAAGAGTACCTTGCCTGTGTGTGTGTGTGTGTGTGTGTGTGTGTGTGTGTGTGTGTGTGTGTGTGTGTGTGTGTGTGTGGACTGCTGATCAAAGGGTCAAACATCC
The DNA here is from genome assembly GCF_057382095.1 of Aulonocara sp. 'chitande type north' Nkhata Bay. NCBI lineage: Eukaryota > Metazoa > Chordata > Actinopteri > Cichliformes > Cichlidae > Aulonocara > Aulonocara sp. 'chitande type north' Nkhata Bay. The sequence goes on along the minus strand of NC_141353.1, from coordinate 21,770,680 downwards.
TTGGTCAGGAAGAGGGTAGCCTCCCCCTCCCCCTAGATGGTTCATCCTAGATAACACGGTGAGGAAGTCCTGCAGTTCATCTAAACAAAGAGCACTTAGACTAGAACAGACGCAACTACGTTAATCCTACCATAAAACAATAAGACACGGTATGACCTCTCATGCTCCCAAAGTGCTGTCTAATACACACAAAGTTTGCAGACTATCAAGGATCAAAACCTCTACCAATCTACAACTAATTACAAAACTCTAAGCATATATAAGTAAATATTTCTAAGCATAAATGACAATCAACAATACAAATCTAACATTTCCCCCCTTTTTGACCTTTATGCTTGAAAAGTTCCCAGGTATGAATACCTCATGTCTGACAGTTTCAATGCAAACATTTTTATACTCAGCATACGTCAAATCACCCTAAATTACTGAAAAGGTACACAGTTCAACAAATGTATTAGCAGTTATCCCATTCCTCATTGATCTCTCTAACACAGTGTGAATTAACTTTTGTCTGATTCTGCATCCTACATTTGGGTCCTAAATCCACACTTCATAACGGGCTGTCATGTGACAGTAAACCACCAAACACACAGGTCTCCACCGGTTATCTGAAAACACTCAGTATTAATGCAACTGATGAATGCTGGACATTGTTATTACTCTGTCTCTGATATGACCTTTTACACTATCACTGAACAGAAACTTGACCAATATTGGCAATAGAGGGTGTCTTACAAAGGAAGCATGCATACATCCAGAAAGTCCAGGCTTTGCTCCCTCATTGTTTATTTATTTAAAGCAGAGCGATGGAAGCTTCAGAAATATATACCTAGACTTGTTTATCATGCCCCACGGCTGCATTTTAAATTTTATGTCCTTGGCCTTTGGCTAAAAGCAGTATTTCAGTCTGCTACACAAAAATAAACCAAAAAATCTCAGTGTTGCTTTGGACATAACCATAAAAGGAGAGATTGTGTGCATAATGAGATTTGTATGCCATCAGTTTTCTTTTATATGGTCAAATCACTCTTCTGATTAGGGAAAAACATATGATCATCCTCTTAGTGTTTAGGTATGAACACAAAACCAGCAGCAGAAAGCAAATATGAAAACCAGCACAAAGAGACTTTAACGCGATCGCCACAGTGATTCTACTTTAAGATTATGAAGAGGAAGAAATGGAAGCTGTAGCCTGACTGCTCATCACTGCCTTTGTTACCTGTTGAAGTTCAGGCTCTGCCTGCTGGGCTGGGGTCAGCATTCACTCAGCTTTAAAATCACTTTCAATCTTAGCTAGCTTAGCGTTAGCATGCAGTCTGTGCAGATGAAGTTGTGTTAGCAGCATAATGAGGTTGTTTCCATTCCGGATGCAGTTTAAACTTTACTATTGTGCTCTCTTCCTTTGGTACAATGAAAATGAAAGTTATGTCCATATCCACACTGTAGTGTGTAGTCTTTCTGCTGGGAAGCAGTTGTCTGAAAAAACAGTTCTTGATTCCCATCCCTAGCAGCCACTCGTGTTTTGACTTTATGTTGCTTCCTCTATATATTTTCAATAAAATGAAGGAAAATTAGTAGCCTGGGAGTATTCTAGTATTCATATGAACTCTCTGGTGTTAGATGTAATATGTTCTTTTGTAACTTTACATTGCTATAATCTCATCACATAACACAGTTATGTAATAATGTAATATACTACTGTGCTAAATTCAGTAATCACATTATAGTTAGTTACAGTGGTTCCTCTTCCTGCACTACAATCAGCTGGTTTCAGCTTGTGTTCACCAGGGAGGAAAATGATGGAGTGATCTGCAATTTTTGAAGAGAGGAGATATGGACATGACTTCTGTTTTTATTGCATGACTAGATAACAGGGTAATGATGAATTGCAAACTACATCCAGGACAGAAACTTCTCCACTGGTGCTAACATAACATCTGCTCTTTGCAGGGACACAAAGCTATCCAAAAACTGACTGACATTAAAGCTGAGTGTGTGCTGAAATAGGCCCAGCAGCCAGAACCTGATATTCAGCAGGTAACAAAGACAGTGAGTGAGCAGTCAGACTTGAAGCACTGTAGCCTCAACTTCTCCCTGTATCTATTTCTACAGCAGAATCACAATCGCAATCACTTTGAAGTCTCTCTGGGCTGGGTTTCAGTTTTGTGTTGTTGGCTTTGAGTTCAGACTCAAACACTGAAAGAAAGCGTGTATGTGTGTCATCATTAGGATAGGAATATTTGTCAGGGCTGTAAGATTTATATTTATAACTTGAATTATGTGTTAATGCATGAAATGTAGCAAGTAGTGTAACTAACTGCTTTGGCCAGGGAGTAGTTAACATAATATCACATACATAGGCACATATTATCATTCACACTCAAGTTTTACACACAGCCAATTTTGAACCACCAATAATTGTTTTGGACTGGGTAAGAAAGCTGGAGTAAACTACACAGCCAACGCAAAATCGTGGAAAATCCACACAAAACAGCCCCAATGCAGAACCTTCTCACTAGAAACAATACAACCATCAGCTAACCAGTGCACCACTGTGCAGCCTCAAAAATAAAAATAATCTTTACTGTATTTCATTATATATGAAATGTGAAATATTTGAATGCTACAACTATACTGAAAGTTGAATGTCACCTTCTACACACTAATCCTTTTCCTACTGACTGTGAAGAGAAGAACAAAGCACAATTTCACTGCTGAGTCATAATAAACAGTTCCATGCCAAAATATTTGTCTCTGATACTGACAGACGAAGTGTCCTGGTGTAGTCAGTGAGTATTATTGATGAAGGGTCCGATGTGTAGTTTCTCATCATTTTCAGGCATGTCATAGTCTTATGTAACTTACCATGAAGAAAATATCAAAATATCAGCTCAGCTGGTGCATTTTGGAACTTTCCACTCAAATAAACACACTTAAGATATAATAATTTTGGTTCTCTCTCAACTACACCATACTACACAGCAGACTGTGCAAATTTTGCAGACGTTTTTGCAGAAAATCAATCTAACCGCACGCTTCTTGCTGATTTCAGTGCATGAACTGTAACCAAACTAAAAATGTATCAACTTTTGGTATGTGTTTTGATATGATTACATCAGAGAATTCAAAACAAATAATATGATACAAAAATTTTGACCACACAGTTCTCGCTAATCAGGTTTTGTTGATCAGAAATGGTGATTGTACTGTTCTTTCCAACATTTTGCAAATTACAATTCGTCAAGCCTCTGGCTAAGCAGTGAAGGCCACCTAGCAACGGCCATCAGTTTGGGAATGGTTGCTTGAGGTTGCAGAGAGTGCTAAGTGAAATTATTTGCAAAAAAGCTGCTGCATCCTAAACCTCCTTGTGATTGGTTTGGTCACTAGCAGAGTGCTGTGGTCACGCAGCTACTACACTCCAACTAAGATGTTTTAATCAACATGTTTCGAAAGGTTCAACTTGTACTTTGATTTCCTTTTCCAGTTAGCGCAAATAGTTTCCTAAAAGTGTTAGCAGACAGGTCTGTGTCTTCCACGAGCAAACAATGGGAGAGCTCCCCAAGTGATTGCCAGCAATCTCTAATCAAGACGATCGAGGAGTACACATTTTTCCCAAGCTAGTGAAAAAAGCGTCTAGGCCTGTGTGAATGTGGCCTAATACAGAATTTTTGTAACGTAAAAACCATTTAGCACAGATAAACTCAATGCTGAGACACATTTGATTTCAATGTTTGATTAAAAAAATAAATAAATCATGCACTTGTGATGAGCATTTCCATTATAGTTGAACTGGTCTGACTGTGAAAGTGCTCACTCATTCGCCAGTGACTTAGACCCCCCCAGCACAAACACATCCTCCAACCATCAGTGACGGGAATAACGGCGTTACTTTTTTCAGCGTCATTCAAAATGAATGACGTTACACCATAAACTCATCGGGAAAGTGTTCACAGAGGTCAAGTCAGAAAGTCGTTTTTTCATTGACCTACAGAAGCTTTTCTGTAACCATAACCACGGCCATCACATGGTGATAGTTTCAGATAGGATGGAGGTGTAAGGCATTTCATTTATTTTTTCTTGTCGCAGAAGCATCCATGTTTTTTACCATGTATCAATTTAAAAAAAAAAAATTATGAACACCCTTTTGAGAACATGTAGTTCAAAGCACTCAAAGAGTGTCTTGCTGTCTGTCCTCAAGTGTCAAATTCACAACACTTTCAGCAGCCAATAATAGACTATTGTTTCAACCAACATTTATCTGTAACATTCATGTTTCATAGTGCTGAAGACTGAAAGGTTTAAAAAACAATGACATGCATCAAAACACTCATAAAGCAAAACCAAAGGAGAAGAGTGAAATAATATAGCTGAAATATGATTTACACAAGATTCTTTTTTAAATGTCCTGCTCCGTGCCAGTAAAAACATACAGCCAGTGAGGTCCTCCTGGGTTAAATTATTACACAACTTGTTGTAAAACTCACAGACAGAAGAAGGAATTCACTTAGTGGGTATATTCATTTCATTATTTATTTTTTTCTTTTATTTCTTCACCATTTTTCTGTAACTTCAAGGTTTTTCTGTCTCCAGCAGCTCTGATGTTGAGCAAGGCTCCCCAGCACTGCCAATAATGTGGTCATAGACATTGTGCGTGTGTGTGTGTGTGTGTGTGTGTGTGTGTGTGTGTGTGTGTGTGTGTGTGTGTGTGTGTGTGTGTGTGTGTGTGTATTCATAAACAATACAAATTCTCTAGTGAGACCCGTTTCTGTAATGAGACAGATGGGTCCTGCCTGGAGTTAGCTATCAGCATGACCGCAGGCTGTGAGTGTGGGAAAAGGGGAAAAAGAGTGTGAGGTGTTTTCTCCTATTCCTTGCCTGTAGGCTTAATCAAAGAGGAGCCACAGATGTCTTATTGACACCAATTAGTTTCTGTCTCATGGCACACATACATGTATGCACACGCCCCCACACACACACAGACACAGACACACACAATGATAGATATTTAAAGTGTGGACACATACTTTAAAATATGTGTTTTTTTATCTCATAGATTGCATGTGAGTTGAATTTGAGATTATTTGTGGTCTCGCTTTCATAACATGAGGAGTGCAGTTGATTTGTCTGAGCGCTAACTGCACTCGCAATGCACAAGAACATACCGGTTTGATGGTGTGTGTGTCTTTGTGTGTGTGCGTGCGTGTGTGTGTGTGTCTGTGTGATAATACCAAGTCTGACAAGACAGAACTGAAGACATCCATTAGCTAATGGATTTCTCCTCTCATTTTTTTCCTCTTTCTTTTATCCCTCTCATCCTCCCTCCATCACTACATCACACTCCGGGTGCACTTAAAACCTAAGCACTCCTCTTCTCTCACTCTGTTTCCCTGCTTCCTTCCTCAGCTGATTTGAAACCTTTATTTACACAGCATGTAAAGGACGACAGTAAGCCGTCCTTTGAGGTTTATTTTTTGTCAAAAAGAATTGTTTAAAAAAATCAGTTTTACATCAAAAATCAGTTTTACACCAAAACCAGGACTGTTAGCAGCACACAGAAAAACGTTATTGCCCACAAATGATGATGGTGAAAAGTGCCCGTATGTGTAGAAATAAAAAATTCATGTATGCTTTATTTTTTTCTGAATCTGGACTAAAGAATGTGAACTGTGAATTAGTCAAATTTACTCATTCACAAGTACTGATTCAAGTTTAGTGAAAAGCCACAGATGTCTTCCATTCACTGAAATGCATATTTTAATGTATCTTTGAGGTATAAATCTTCACTTTTGGACAGGTGATAGTTGACAGTTGCAGCACCGTGAATACACAGACTGTTGCTGACTCACTTATGTAAAAAACTGAGAAAGGCAACCAGCTTCATCCTACACATGCCAGACCAGACCAAACTTGAGGAGAATAGTTCATAACACCAGCCCAGCCTTATCTAAATCCTCGGCTATATCTTGAACAACAAAGTCATATGTCTTTGTTTGAACTGCAAATGGTCAAGGGAGCAACTCGGGTGACTAAAAGGTGAGACTTGCAGCAAATACCTGGAGGGCATGATAAAGATGAAGAAAAGTAATTAAATATTAAGAGGGCTTATTTACAATAACTCTCTGTAACCTAATGGGTGGTTAATTTTATTGTATTGCAGTACAAAAGTTAATAAATTATTTACAATTGCATTTGCATTACTGGAACCTATTTGAAATTCCTGTTTGAAGACCACGTTGTTCTCTCGCATCCAGCATCTTTGGGTGATGGAAACTGATAGTCCACAAGAAATCATCAGTGCTTAAGTCTTTGTACATGGCTAGTGCAGTACTTTAATAATGACTAATACAATATTGTTGGGAAGATGCTATGCTGTTTAAGTAAATATTGATACATGAATACTGACTGGGCTCCCAAAAACGCTCAGGTTCTGCTCTACTGTTAAAAAATTATTTTAGTGTCATTATTACGTGGTTGCCAGGCAACATATTGGCATCATAAGATATCATCCAGTGGTCGATATAAATTAGATGTTCTCATCATTAAATTCAAATTATATGATGCTATGGTGTTATACGTGCATACATTTTAGCTGATTGACAGGTGGTTGCTTGGTAACATGATCATAATATTTGATATAGATAAGAACCTTCATGGGCCTAAGATGTACCTTGTGCTGACTGGTTTGCTCAACTCTTGATGATAAAGTTTGTGGACAGACAGATAAAGGCACTGTTGGGATTTGGAAAACGAGAATGTGTATTAGGTGCGAAGTCAGACCTTTTTCTGTGAGTGACCCTGTTACATATGTCTTTGTGGTAGGCCCATTGTCAAGGTAAAAATTAAAGGGAGAAGAAAATTTTAAGTCAAGCATACAAACTGAATTACTAATGTTTGAAGCAAGCAATTTACTGTTAATAGCTCTGATATTTAACAATAACTTTTTGGGGGTGGCACTTGATTTTGAAATTAGCTGGCTATGCCTGTGTTTAGAAAACACCACAATGTTTGTGAATCACCCTTAAAAACATGCAGACAAGCTTGTGTGCAATCCTTCAAAAGACTGAATGCACGTATACGCTGACTGGCTGAAAAACTAGCCTGAAGAGGAAAGGAATGGAGTTCTCCATGAAGGGATGAAAAGTGAAAATGAATCCAGCAAAGATTTTTTAAAAAGAAGAAAAAGAAACACAGACAGTGGCTTTGGAGGACACTTTTCATTGTTTTTCTCCTTTGTTTGTTTGTATGTCTGTTTGTTAGCCGATGTCATTTTCAGATTTTGTGTGATTTTTGATATTAATAACAGTTTGAGCTGATTTAATTTTGAACAAAATCAGGTCAAGGTCACACCAAATGTGAAAATCAGTAAAAACCGAGTAAAAACTATATTACCCACAACAAGCATTTAACCTTGACCTTCATAGTTATGGTCCAAGGTCAAAGTTTACCTTAAAAAAAACATTGAAGAAACCATATCAAGTAATATCTCATATGAAAGGGCATGGACAGAGCCTTTGCCCTTTGGGGGGAATTATGCTCTCTGAGTGCTCTTGTTAACGCTCTGTTTCAGGTCATTGTAAGTTATGATTCTGGTCTTGCCCACAGGTTGGAGGACCAACAAGAGACAAGCAGGCAGAACCCACAGATGGGATTTGTTTAGAAGTTTTCATCATGATCTTCCCTAAAAAATAAAAGTTTGTTAAAGAAAATAGAATTGTGAGAGGTATTTTTTCACTTGCCTACTGGTGTTGGCCAGAGGGGCCGATGGCGCGATATGGCAGCCTCGCTTCTGTCAGTCTGCCCCAGGGCAGCTGTGGCTACAACTGTAGCTGCCTCCACCAGTGTATGAATGTGAGAGTGAATGAATAGTGGTATTGTAAAGCGCTTTGGGTGCCTTGAAAAGCACTATATAAATCCAATCCATTATTATTATTATTATTATTATGATAGCCAAGGTTCCTCTGGAGTATGAACCTTCTAGTTGTACATCTACATGTTTAGTAGTATATTTATTGTTTTTAACTTCTTTTTTAACACTGCAGTAAAAGTAATCTAATCTTTATTTCAATAACATACAGATAAAGAAAGAGGAGAGGTATGGAGCAGAGGATGAATAGCAGATGAAGAAGAGAAGAGGAGGTACTGGAAGGAAGGGTGATTAGCAATCGATTCGATGCAGATAGAAAGGCGATGTTGTTGTATGTTTTAGCAATGCAGACCAGAAGAACAATAAAACAGCAGTGTGTGTTAATGGTTTGTCGTGTGCATTTGAATGATGGATGCTAAAGCTAAGTACAGGTGATGGCACTCTTCACTGATGCCACTCCAAAACCACTTGTAACACACAGTTTCACACTTAATGAAACACACACATACACACACACTTATACCCACTCACTTAAGTGGAGGGTTTGAAATTGAGCTGGGACTTGAAACGAATACTCAAAACAATTATCTTTCTCTCCTGCGCCTAGTACTCCATTTCCTGTGAATATATTCACATTTGCCTCTTTTATCTATTCCCGCTATTGCCTCCTTCTCATCACTGACACATTTTCACCTCCCTCTCCTCCCCTCCCTCACAGGCAGTGGTATCTCTCCCATGAGCTTTGGACAAAATGTGACAGTATAGCGACCATAACTTGCGATGACTGATTTATGGCTTCAGATGTCTCGGATATGATGTCCAGACTGTGGTTACTGTCGGCAAAATGTGAATGACTATATTTTGTAATTGTAAAGAAGAGGAAACGATTTTCTTGATCCTTCTTCATTCAGTTCTCACCGTAGACTCCAAACCTCTGAAGACACAGGCAGCAGTCCTCGAAACTGTGAGGTGTATCTTTGGCGGGTCAGACTTGTTTTTCCAGCACATGTCACAGGTGTTCAATAAGTCAAGTGAAGGTGGAAGCGAGGTCAGTGCCTGTGAGATATTTATTACGCATTTCAAGCCATTTCTGTAGGCTGTAGGTAGTTTTTAGGCCAGCCACTTCTGCGTTTGTCCTCCAGTTCTTTGGAAAACAGCATGTCTGTTACATGTAGACACGGCACAGGTTCATTCCTTGAATGAGGTGCTCTTTATTGTGCTGTGTCAGTGTGCCTGATTGACTTAACAAAAAAGATCATGATAATGATCAGATACAAAGACTGGATTAAAAATCTGTCAAAAATCAGCCAATGTCCAAATATAAACTTTGGTTCAAGACCTCTTTATAAATGACAAGAAAGTCAGTTTGTTTGGAAGTGAAACATGTGACTCTGGCACAGTACTGTATTTACAGTACAACTTTACAAATATGAATTATCAGTTTATAGTTTAGAGATTTGAAAACTTGGCGTGATTGCAGATAAAAGTATCAAGTTTTAAAAACATCTACTTTTTAAATTCAATCTATGGGCAAAATATTTTTTCGGCTGCTTTTGTATTTTTTTAGATCTGCTGCATCATCACTCAGTGTGAAGTGATATCATCACCCACTTTCAGGAAGTTGAGATGAGCTGATGCCTAAAACTGTGTGGAAATGGACGAGGATGAGTAAGAATGAGTTCACTGTAATAATCACCATAAAACCAAGGAAATTCTTTTAGCTTTTCATGGTGATGACTCTGTCTGCATGTGTGTGTGTGTGTGTGTGTGTGTGTCGGTCAGTCTACAGTGACGTCATCTCAACCCCTTGGGGGTAACACAGAACACATAGACACATGCTTGGACCACCCACAGCGCACTGTTCGTCCGGTAAATGTGCTAAAGACTGGATGTAAAAGTAAAATGCTACAGTCATGAGTTAATGTTCACCTTACAGAAAAAACAGACGAATGAAGGCTGTAGGATAAACTCACATCTGTACATCCACTCACACCAAGTGTGCCGGAACAGATTCAACCAGCAGCTGAAGAAACTTTTAATGATGTAATGTTGATGTAACATATTTCTAAAGACTTTGTCTTCATTCCAATGACGTTTTTTTCTGTTGGAAAAGTTTGCCTTAGTGTTTGGACTTAAAAGAAAACAATGGACCAGCATTACAGTAGCAGCAATTGGTGATTTGAGCTTAGTCATCACTGGCTGTATGTCAGCAGCACAACAGGATTGGCTGCAATCTAGAGCCACATTGGATCTATTGCATATATCAGTGTGCAATTGTGCAAATGAAAAGGAATGAAACAGATTATAAAATCCACTTTTGCATCACAGGTCCATACTAGACTTACAAAAATCACCTGTCACTATTTCTGGATTTTAAGAGCTTTAAAATGAAGACAGTGTTCAGTGTTCTTAGCCTTCCTACAACAACAAGTGATGTAGCTGCATTACTTGAGCAAGGAATGACTGCATGGGCTGAAAGATGGCACGACATAGCCACACTTTTACATTCAGACCAACAGGACCAGTTGTGGTCCATGGCACAAATTTCAGTCAATGTGGTGAAAAGTCCCTGAATCATCATCCTGACACGTCCAAAGTTGATGCAAGCTTGTGCAAGCGCCAGCCATTCATTCAGGACGCGCTGTGTTCTTTCACATTTGTTGTATGGGAACAGCGAAGCAGTGTGAAACAGTTTACATACAATTTGCCTGTAACAAACACACTTTGACATTATTCGATGACCTGCTCTACCTCTTGACTGGAAATTTACAAATTTATTTCAAATAAAGTGCTTTTCCTGTTACAGGATACCTTCAACCACATCGGTTATGGTGCCTCTGTATAGTTTTATCTCAACATTCACACTAAATAAGGATTTTTGACCTGAGCCTACTTTGAATTACGATTACGGTATATTATTCAACCCACATTTTTAAAAAAGTAGCAAAACAAACATTTATTTACAAGCTGCGTTCATCACTCTAACCTCTCAGGGCAGAGCTCACTCCTCCATAATCCTCTCTATCTCTCCGAGTGTTGGTGTTGAACCGGAGCCAACTGAATAATGCCTCTGCCCAGTCGACATGGGATGTGTGGGTGTATGTGTGTGTGTGCGTGTGTGGCACATGTGTGTAACCTAACTCCTGATATTAGCTAATGTGTGAATGTTTGAGCATAGGGAGCTCAGAGCACACACACACACATTCCTAGTGTTTTTAGTTTCTCAACACATCCCCAGTGTAGCCTTCTGAAAAGCTCGCTGCTGCCAGCTGAGTGCTCATGCAGGAGGTCTGCAGCCTCCCCTGACCCCCACAGCGGCCTCTGGGAGCCTCTTTCAGAGCACCATGGCTCAAGTGTGTTACACCAAGCACTGTGCAAGGTTAAATCTCCTGCTGCTCTCCTGCTACAGCAAACACAGAACAATATATCACCAGGGACTGAACGGTTCATCTGCTGTCTTAGACTTTAACCCGTCAGTGCAGAGCTACACTCTTATAGACATGCACCCCCTTCTTAATGTAACTTAATTTGTTATTATCATTATCTGTTTTTTTCTTTTTCTCAGTGGCGCTTCAGTTAAATATTTAAACAAGTTTTTTTAATCCAAACTGCTCGAATTAGTTTGCAATGTTTAACAGGCAACAGATGTAGAAATCCTGGTCAAAAGTCATAGAATCGGAGTCAAAAGAAGCACAAGTCATTCAATGTGCAATGCTTTTAATGCAGAGATATAATGAAATATGTTTTTGTTTTCCATGTGGAAGTGATGTGAAGCTTCATCCTCTAAAGGGCGCGTCGGTTCTGGTTCGAGGGGGCAAGATTATTTTTCAATGTAGTGTCCAATATCCTGTTGCTTTGCTCATATCGTTGCATAAAATTGTGGGGAAAAAAGTTCAAAACAAATAAAGCTCATCATCGCCATCATTAGGAATATTAAAAATCTTGTTTATACAGCGACAACTTTACACACACATATACCAAATCCATTCTGTCTGCAAAACCGCATACACACATATCTGAATAGCATACTATGTGCACTCTCACTCTAGCGGACACATACACACAGACTCACACAGTAACGTCCAACTCGGTTGTTTTTCTAAGGGGTGTTTATGTAAAGGAAGTTGGATCCTGAAACTCGCTGCATACTTCAAATTTATGAAGCCTGACTGCTGATATGATTGCAGCAAGAAGCAAGGAGGAAAAAGCTTTGACATTCTCATATGGAAGCTATTATCTGCATCACTTTCTTTCTGTATTTAACTTCACCTCTTCCTCTAACCCTCCCCTCTCTCATTCTGACTTTCTCCTCCATGTTTTCCAGTCTTTTAATTTCTCTTCTAAGTTTCTTCCATGCTGTTTTTGTTTGAGTGTTTGCTTGCACAAGCAGCATGCGTGTGTATCTGACGCCCGCTGTAAACTGTGTTTGTGTAGACACAGGAATCACAAATGAGGTGAGCAAAACACACACACACACATAAGGGAACATTTATAGTTGGGTTTGATTAACAGCTAGCTGGCCTGACTTTTCTTTCTGGATCAGCCACAGTGTTAGGCATTAAAAACTCATAATTTGTTATTAACACCCCACCAGATCTGTGTGTGTGAGACAGAGTATGTGTGTGTGTGTGTGTGTGTGTGTGTGTGTGTGTGTGTGTGTGTGTGTGTGTGTGTATCTGTCCTCCTCTGCCCATCAATCCACTCCCAAATGACATCAGAAGACTGAGAAGTGAAAGCGGAGTGCATGACTGACAGAGACCAGGACAAGAGGAAACTGAGCGTATGTGTGTGCGCGCGCACTTTTACCTCGCATCCTCTGAATGCCGTAATGACATAATCATTTCTGGCTGAACAGAGCTGGTGAAGACAGAAGACATAGACACTGCACACACATACTGTTACACACCACACATGCACACACGCACAAACTGAAAGTGAGATCCACCCTGCCTGACTGCAGCCTGATTTCCAAACATTGCATCAATTTCCCAGAAATATGACAACAGAAACCTGAGAGGCCAGAGAAAGTCTGTCACTGACCTAAACTGCTCCACACACTGAGGAATCTCCACTCAATGAGCTAGAAACTCATTTTAAACTAATTTTTCACTTTATTAATGCACGACACAAACCACAGCCTCCCAACAACAACACCTATAACAGACTGTAACCAATCATTTCAGCAGTTCTTTTCTTATTATTTCATATTTCTGGTTTACAGCGTCTGTTTTGTTTTCATGCTTCTGGTCACTGTGTCTACCAGTGGTGGAAACTACCATGCAATCAAGTACTGCTCATCCCTGCAAATCTTTTTATGACGCTATCACCATTTAGGTTGGTTGCCTATAAATCTTTTTGTCATTGCTGCCACCAGACTGGAATTTTCCCATTATTAATCAGATCTGATTTACAGCAAAAACGAAGTACATCACTACCAAGCACCACTTGGTATTTGGCTAACACTAGAGATTCAGTTTTAGTGTTTATTTTCAGGGTTCGTTTTAATCTTTTTAAGTATTATGGAATGGCAGGCATATGCCAGAGGTAAGATTCAAGAAAATCAGGGTATTAAAATAAAAACAGATTTTTTTTTGAAAGCAACTGACAGTCTTGTAGACATTCAGAGTCTTATCAAACACCCCTACATCAGCAGCCTCATCAGGTAAACTGTGATAACCTTTTTTTTATATATCAGGTTTATTATGACTGAAACTAGGGATATTAACACATTGTTTTCACAAGCTCACAAATTAATTTAGTTTTTTTTTTAAGTCTATTTTTTATTTTTATATCAGTTAAATAAAATGATTTTGACATCTAGTTTTAGTTTTTAATTAGCTTTGTTTCGTTTTTCATTTTAGCTTACTACAGTAACTGTAGTTCAGAGATACTGGGGGATACCTGCAGATAAATGAACACCTTAACAAAACACAGCCATTTCAAAGAACAGGAGCTGCTTTATAAGAAGAAGCAGCAAAGAAGAAGATAGAGAGTAGCAGAAGACAAAGTGAGGGTTAGCCTGAGACAAGCATTCACACAATGGAGAGAGCTTAGGGAGTTAAGGAGCTTCAAAACAGACAGACAGCCATTATTCCTCCTGATCAGTAACAAAACATGGCTATTAACTCAGCAGTTTCCTATGACTGTAGTGTACTATTGAAATTTGTTATTAGATTTTAAATGTGCCTTTTTAGGATTTTGCACAGCATTAGCCGTGTTGCTAAGCTACCTGCAGCAAGTCAACAATGAGCTAATGTCTGAAAATTATCAAGAAACAACCACAGACAAAACAGAGCTGTGGATTCTGTTTCCAAAGTAAAAATAAAAATAAAAATCTGCCTGTTAGCATTAAGTAAGCCTAAAAAGTAGCATCTATAGACAGTGCCGGGCCTAGCCTGTTTGGCACCCCGGGCGAACACTCCCTCTGGCGCCCCCCCTCCACACACACACACACACACACACACACACACACACACACATAAAAAAATATTAAGGATTATACATTAACATAAAACCGTTGTTTGGAGTTTAGTCTGTTACTGTTGCTATTTTTACCATTTCTTTTTGGAGCAACTGTAATCCACATTATTTCCTTAGGGATTTATAAAGTATTCTGATTCTGACTCTGATTGTTTCAGGATGACCTGCCATTATCCAACGACACATCTGCTTACCAGTATCTGTTGCTGTTTCTCCTCCTCTTCTTTTCTATTTTTTCTAAACTGAGCACCTGATGGCTTTGAACTTTTCTTGTCCATTTTGGTTTTAATTTTGCACTCCAGTATGAACACAAATCCCCCAACTCGAGGATCGCCACAACATACCTAATAGACCTACACCTTAGTTCACAGATTCACTTTGTCTAAGGTGTATTTCTGGGATTTCACACAACCCAGGATTCAAATCATGAATACATAATGGGCTTGGATTTACATCATTATGAATGAAATGTGCTCTATCTGGAAGCAGCCGGCCCCCCTCCCCTTTCAACGGGTTGTGTGTGAGACTTTAAATCAGCAAACTGTAAATTATAAATTTTAAATTGTTATTGGTCCCTTTACTCCTGGTCCTAAAATGTATATTTATTTTCTTACTCTTCTTATATTTATTGTTTGTTTACTTGCACTGCTGTAACTGGAGCCCCGTCGTCTCGTCTCTCTGTATACTGGACTGTATGTAGCGGAGATGACAAAGTTTACTTTGACTTCGCGCTCACTTTTCGTGTATAGAATTTCGAAAAAACATCGGCGCAAATTATAAGTCTGTATCATAATGTCTGGTGTTTTCGTGTTTGTTAGTTTGTTTTCATTTTTGTTTTATTTTGCGAGTTGGTTATTAGACGCTGCTCCAGCCAGCCAGAGAATCCGCCGCCGCCCCGCCCCCTCCTCCCTGTGCCTCAAGCAGCAGGCGCACCTCGCAAACGGAGGGTGCCCTTAATCCCAGCAAATGGGCGATAGAAAACCGATCGGTGGCTCTCCTATTCCCAATATGCGCTGGCTGATGTAGATATGATCAATAAAGACAAGTTATTTTTATGTGCTCATCACTCTATGTGGTGTGTTGATAATGCTTTATAGGTTGCATAACACAGCACACAGCACCGTTTAGAATCTGTAGAGAAACAAAAGTTATCTATTGTAGGTTTAATCAATCTTGCGATCAATATTTTTTTTTACTATGTAAAAAAAAAAAACCATTCTACTACTTGGCATATGTTACAACTTTATCAAAAAAAATAGTGACATCTGAGAAATGATTAAATGGAAGAAAACAACAACAACAAACAAGCATCTTAACTGCAGGACACGTAGTTAGCAAATATCAAAATGATCCATCTGACTTTTTCTGGGGGTAAATCAAAAGTGATTGTATCAAAATGCCAACCAAAAGACAAAATTCATTACAACTGGCCTCCTGGCAAATAGGTTTTGGGGTTAGATGGGGCCCTTCTGCACAGACTTTGCATGACTTTACACCCACCACTTTGGGTCCACCCCACACTGCAAAGATATGCATGTTTGGTATATCTGTGATTCTAAATTGGCCGTGAATGTGAGACAGATAAAGTGCATGGAATAAAGACTTGTAGTCAAAAATGCTTTAGGTGGTCGGTAAGATTAGAAAAGCACTTTATTCAGTAATTTTCATTTCCTTTCCATTCTAATGACGCCAATTCTCCACTTCTCAGCAGCAGTTACTGTAACTTGTAAGTTAAATTGCATTGAGGAGAATAACTCTGGCTCAAACTGAGAAAACAAGAAAGTTACAATATGCTAAATAATCCGTTAAATTACTAGTTTAAAAGTTCAAAAAGAGTACACATTATTTTACTTTGCTACAGTTGCTGGTCAACAAAAATAGAGAAATGAGCAAAACCCTGGTCACAGAATAAAAGGCAGATGTGAATGTAATCTGCATGTTAGGAAAAACATGCTGCGGCCTGCTCGTCTCCCATAAATAGAATAGACTGGGGTCTATTTAGAAAAACTTTCATTTTTGCAACACAATAGTCTGAGGTCTACCACACATCACCACCACTGAGGAGCACAAGGTACAGAAAGATAAACTACGAGAGCGGAGTAACACAAAGACTAAATAAAATCAAATCTGGCGAAGACAGAAGGGTCATATGCCTCCTGGACTTGTGGGGGTCCCTGAAGTCTTACATTGTTTTTCTCCTGTGGTTGCAGCCTCAGCATCAGGTTCTGGTTTGGGTTAGGTCTGATATGTTACTCTACCGAAAACATTGGCATTGCAGTGGGACAGCCTGAGAATGCGGCGGGGAAAGCACAGGAAAAATGAGCTGAGAAATGTCTGTTTGTTTGTTGCGGGGGAAGAAAAAGGAGCGCGAAATTGTGAGTTCATCTTAGGAGAAAGTTGTGTGTTTCATTTACTTTGAGTCCGCATTCTTTCTCTTCGAGTTGATTTAAATCTGTGAGCCTCGCTCGTACAGAGTTTGTGTCTGAGTATCCAGCTAGAAAGAGGGCAGATCTTTGCTCCACCCTGCAGTGTGATTGGTGGTCGGCTGTCTCTGCTGATGGATTGATGAGGTCTGCTCTCCTGCGGTTGGTTGAAGGGTTAATTCATCATTCACCTGTCCAGGTGCAGTGCAGACATTTACGCTCATCTCACACATGCCCTCCTTTTATCTTCCCTTTCTTAAGTCTCAAATCCTTCAGGCTGTCTTATCCGATTTAAATCAGGCAGTCAGAACACTATAATAATCTGTCTTCAGGTCTAGCAGGAAGAAATACTGACACTTTGCAACCTCTAAGTGGCCTCACATCAGCAGACTTTTCAGGTTTATACACATTCCTGGAGCCCATCAAAATATACTGTAATTGTATTTATTTTGGAGGTGATATGGGGTTCTGCTTGCTGACTCAAATAATGCAAGAATCATAGCTATTCTCTCTCAAGATTGCTTGTTTGAATCACATATTACTCCAGTAATTGTGTGTTTTCTGCACAACCACAAGCATGCCATTCATTTGTTTTTAAATTAATATTAACATGTGCTTTAAACCAGGTATGTCAAATATTATCGGTCTCCCTTTCATGAAAATACATTGAGTTGTTTCTGTAATGAAATATGCTATGCAAATCAAACTGAACTGTGCACATGCTATACATATTTTGTGGCCATGTAAGTTGAGTGTGGTAGTATGGCTGCCGGCAGACAGCCACACTAAAAATACTCACGGTACTGAAAAAGTGTTTCGGGCAGTATTTCTACATGATGCTCTCTGGCAGATCATATAAAATAATTGCCTTCTTATGCCATTCTGTGGGGAGAAAGTTTCAACACACACAGTTCGTGCAGCAGCTGCATGTCAGCGCTCACTATCGCACATGTTGCTGTGCTCGATCAGCTTTTCAAGGTGTTTCTTTGGCCTCCCTTGGATTCCAGCATTTCTGATCAGCACCTGCAGTGAACTGTGATTGTCTGGCACCTCTGTTACGGTTGATGTTCGTGCTGAAATGGAAGTGCGTGTTCCAGAGGTGGATTTTTCCCATCTGGATAGTTGGCAATGTAATTCCTCTCTGACTGGCAGCACTGTGTTTGAATGCAACATGAACAAATTTTTAATGCATTGCTGCCATGTTTACAAAAACTGAGAAAAAGCTAAGCTCAGCTTATGTTTTCGATTTAATACCAACAGACTTTAATTCTATCGTAAAAACACACAAATCACAAGCAGACCTGCAACATGCCTTCCCCCCTATTTGTGCATGAGATTTGTCCACTTCAGAATATGTTGTAGTAGAGTGCACTGAATACACTGGTAGCTGTACTGATGGCGGTAAAAAGGAAAGTACCTACCACACTCGCTGTGAGGGTGGTAGTCCCACTTTCTGTGAACCATGTGGAAGCTATTGCACAGTAATCTGTCGTAATTGTGTTGTATTTTAGAGAGAGCTGGACTGCATTACCTACTTCATTACCAGTTTGTGTGCGTGTGCATGTTTGTGTGTGTGTGTGTGTTGTTGGAAGACACAAGGAAAGGAAAGATAAACAGAAAGAGAAGATTGATTTTAAAAAATTATTGTTGTGCATTATGAAATTCTATTCATATTTGGCCATTACATTGCATTCTAACAAAACATTTGTTTAAAACTAAAACGTCAGGCCAGGACACACTCACATGCAAACACAAACCCATACACCATTACACATATAGACTGCATAATTATACATAATGGAATGAGGGCTGCTAGCACTCGCAACGTAAGTCTAGCGTGCATGTAGACCTGACTCTGTGTAGTTTACCTGTAAATAATCTGAAATAAGCCATGTAATTTGGCCGAACTGATATCCCCAAAGAAAAGTGGTACATTGTGAGTCTAGTGAGCCAGTTCTACAAATATGCAGCTTACAACATGTCTGTGGTCACAGAGCAGGATGTGTCAATCAGTTAGATATAGCTTGCAATAACCTCCATCATGATTAACATTAAGGGAAATATGCAGATCTGTTTTCTTGCTGAAAGCTTAATGAGAAACTGACTAGACTTGTGATACGTCCATTTTCTGTCAGTTATCCAGGTTCAGGTTGTGGGGGAAGCAGTTTAAGCAAAGAAGGCCTGACCTCCCTCTTAGTAAGCCAGCTCCCCCAAGTTCTTCTGGCCGGGCACATCGAAGCGTTCCCAAACCAGTCTAGAGATGTAATCTCTCCACGTGTCCTGTGTCTACCCCAGGGCCTCCTCAAGAGTTGGACATGCAAGAAACACCTCACTTCAGAAGCACTCAGGAGGCAAAACTTATCAATTGTCTTCTTTCAATGTGGAGAAGTAGTGGTGCTACTCTGAGAGCTTCCTGAATAACCAAGCTCATCACCTTACCTCTAAGGGGGAGCCCAGTCACCCTATGGAGGAAGCTCATTTCGGACACTGTGACATTGTGATTTAAATTTTTTGGTCACTACCCAGAGCTCATACCCATAGGATTGACTGGTAAATCAATAGCTTCTCTTTCACACTCCGTTCTCTCTATAACACAACAGACTTATACAGCATCTACATCACTGCAAACACTACACCAACCAATGTCATCAATCAGACTCAATCCTAACCTATGCCTGACTGCAAAGCACTCCAATGCAAACTGGAGGTCGTTGTTTAATGAAGCCAAGAAAAGGAGATCCAAAACACACCAAACCCAACACCCTCCACCCACTGGCTGTGCCTAAAAATTATAACTGTAAGAGTTCTGAACAAAATCTGTGACAAAGGGCAGCCCAGGCGGAGTTCAACTCTTACTGGGATTGAGTCCAACTTGTTTCTGTTCACCAAAACACACGTAGACTGGTTGGCCAAGACATTCAGGCATTCACATTGCATCACAAATACTAAGCTAAATATTTAGCATGCTACAGTTATAGTAGTTTAGCATAAAGACAACAAGCATGCGAAAAGAGCTTTACAGCCAGCAATGTAACAGTTCTGCAAATGGAAATTAGCTAGTAGCTACATTTGGTACAATGCATCTTTTCTCTTATGAAATTAATGATTTCTTTTGTTTGTACATTGTACAAAGTTCACCTCCTGATGGTTTCTATATGTGAAAGACTCTCTTCAAAGCTGTTAAAAGGACTTTACCATGGATAAAATAAACACAAACTCCAGGTAGTTGTTGTACAAAGATGTCTCTCTTCAGGTCTTTCTGCAAGAACGGGCTTTGTTAAAACTCAGTAACATTCATGGAAAGGTGTGTTTTGAGACAAATCGGAACATTTTCCTAAACCTAGCAAAACTGTGAATTAAAATTGAAAATCATGACAAAACCCCAGCGTCAACCACAAGCTATCACTGTAACTGTATTTATCACCAAGTGCAATAAATATTCCCTTACAGTGATGTGGCAAATATCTCCTTGACAGCTATCCGTGTGTCCCTTGTAAAGTTTAAAAAGAAATGGTGATAAGAAGCCAGATTTGAAAACAAAAAACCCAAATACATCAAATTATCCAACTTATCAGTACACAAACATTAAAAAGAGTCCAAATAAATAGAATTTCATATATTATAGCAAATAAAAGACTCTAATATGAACAAACATTCAAACGAAGCTCTGTGAAAGAATGGGTACTAGAAAGATCATCAAGTTGAGGGTTAATTTCTCCTGTTTAAACAGAACTTCATCTCGTAAGTTTAAAGCTCTTTTTTATGGCCATTACATTGCAAAGCAAAAATAACACAAAATATGTTTCTTATTCTTTGTGGGACAAAGTGGTGCAGTAATTAGAAGTCAGGTCCAATGTCTGTGGTGCAGATTAAAACAGGCAGAAACTCACTGCTCTGAAATGAGAACTCCTGGGTGAATATGGAGTGGAGCCTCCTAGTGGCATCACTCACTGAACTGCTCTCCAGTCAGCCATCTCAGTGCAGCACTGTGATTGATATGCTGAGTTACTGGCTGCATGCTCACCATGATCTATCCTCTGGAAAGAGCAGACAGTAGAGACAGAGGAGGGAAAGATGGAGATGTAAACGTCAAGACAGAATCGAAGCCAGAGAAAAGAAGGTACTCAGGAAAACATCCAGTCTCTCAGCACCCTGCAAAGAGAGATAAATAAGAAGGGCGGTCTGATACATGAGCTGATGAATGATTGAGTTAATACCTCCTCCAATAGCCTTCCCATCACCTTCCTCTTCTACACACATCTTCACTCCCTCTGTTTATTTATTTACTCCAGCAGAGCAGCGTGGGACCAGAGAGGAAAGGTGATGAATGGAATGGAAAGTTGGCATTTGGACTCAGTGTGTGTGTGTGTGTGTGTGTGTGTGTGTGTGTGTGTGTGTGTGTGTGTGTGTGTGTGTGTGTGTGTGTGTCCTACTGAGAACCAGTTTCTTGCTTTTCAAGTAAGAACATCTTCACAAAGTGATGTAACTTTGGTCAGTCTCTATTTGATGGTTATTTTAAGTTTGATCATGAGATTGGAGCAAGTACAAACAACAAGAAGCCAAATGTTGAAGCCAGTGTATGACCCTGTTTTTCCAAAAAGATGCAACACTTAAAAAAAATAGAATACAATGATTTGTAAATCATTTAAGTCCTATATTTAACTAAAAGCCAGAGAGCTCAAAGAGGGAGAGGCAAAGCGTGAAATGGACACGGTGGACCGGCGTGTCTATCGGGTTCCAAAGTGACTGAAACAGTCATGAGAGGAAAACAAAAATTTTAATAAAACTGCCATTTTTAATTCAACCAATTCAGGATAAAAATGCTGAGTCCAATGACATCCAGAGGTTAGCAGCTCACAATCACAGTGGATTCATGACCTCAAACTGAGTGGATCTAAATAAAAGGGTCAGACTGCCCTCATCAGTACAGGACCAGCTGCACCTCTCAAACAAAAAAATGAATAGAAAGAAGAAGAAAGAAAATAAAAAGTCTCACTCTCAAAACAAGTTGTCTAGGCACCATCAAACAGTTGTGGGTCTGTAACTCCATAATTTGGGCATGCAAGCAGCAGCATGACTGTATAGGAAAAAAGCTAAAAGCTAATTAGAGGTAATGCAGTACACTGGTAAATATGGTCTGGTTTGCTGTGTATTAAAGTCAAATTGTGTGCATATTTAAAACAATTTCAATTAAATAAAGCAAAAACACATTTAAAAAACAAATTTCTCATTTTTTGATATGTTGTTTTTATACTGTTTTCCCAAAAATCAAATGTTTCATATACTCACACATATTCATTATTGTTAAAGTGGTTGTAAAGGTGCATCAAATATCATTCAGTTCCTCGAGTGGCTCACAGAAGAATTTCCCTGTGCTGACCTCATTGGGAAAGACCCCAACTTTTCTCTCAAATGCAATGTTTAAAACAACTTGTGGTCTTTCTGGTGTATTTACTCAGTACTTTTCAAAACAGTGCTGAGGAAATAAATCGAGATCAGTGTTGTTCAAGACATAAAGCTGAATGATTATACAGAAACATAATCCAGGCGGTGTTGAAATGTGTCAGAAAACTTGTTTCCAGTTGGACAAAGTATAACTGCCTTTTTACTAATGTGAATATCACATTAGGGAGCCTGAAATAATGTTAGTAAATATTAGCAATATTAGCAAATTAAGGGATTGAGCTGTTCAAATAACTCTATGTTTGATGAAATGAGTAAGAGTAAAGAAGTGATGTGGATGATAAAAGAGGCCAGTTCTCCAGATCTGCCCCAGCTTCTTTTTTAAAGCGCTAAATCTTTATTTTGTTACTTAGAGTTATGTAAATATGTTCAAAATTCATCGCTTTTTATCTGCCATGTCAGTATGTATATGTTGACACCATGATTGATGTCACTCTCCTGTAATTTCCAGTATAAATACGGCACTGGGCCTGAGATTTACTTCATATTATTCAGGTTTAAATAATTTTGATAATTGCAAACTTTTTGGAGATTTGCACGACTGAAAAAGAATACTGTGTTGTATTCAGTGCTGTTAGTCTGCAATGACAATGAGGTATCACTCAATTCAATTCAGTTATATATATATAGAGTGAGAGAGAGTCAAATCACAACAACAATCACATTAAGGTGATTTATATTGTAAGGTAAAGATCCTACAATAATACAGAGAAAATCCCAACAATCAAACTACCACCTATAAGCAGGCAACTGGTGACAGTGGGAAATAAAAACTCCCTTTTAACAAGAAAAAACCCCATCAGAATCAGGCAGTTATAGGGAAAACCATCTGATGTGTGCGGTTGGGGGTGATGGGAGAGAGTCACAATGAAAAACACTGGAAGAGCAGATGAATAATAACTAATAATTGAATGCAGAGTGGTGTATGAACACATAGCGAGTGAAAAACATGAGTGAAGAAGAAACTATCATCAACGATCATCAGAATGACTTTGTTGGTCCCAAAGGCTCATCTAGTCTTTAAAGGTGTTCGAGTCTTTTCAGTCCCCACAAACTATCAAATTCCTTACATGAGGATCCCAGTTTACATCTCATCATTTGCCTTTTTATAATCATCATATAATCATTATTATTTTTAAGCACTTTGCAACTTTCATTTGAAAAGTGTTACATGAATACAAATAAAGTGAGCTATTCTGGGAAGAGACTTAAACTTGTTGTGGATGCTTTAAATGTGCTGAACAAGCTTGTGAAGCCTCCACTATTGACTGTATGTAGTGTTTGTGCACACGGTGGTGTTCGCATATCTGCTGGTGGATTGTCATCTACACTGTGGTTCATCCCACTGATAATAATGACAGCTCCTGCACTGCCTGTTCCTAATCTGTAGATAAGTCTGTTTTACAGCACTAATTATTATTTTAGTGTACTTTTAAATTTACCTTCATTTCACTACTAAGTACCATTAAGATCAAGATTGGTGACAATACAAATGCACAACATATTAGATCAGCAAGGACATGAGATAACAAGGCAACAACAAGTACTGGGAGCCTCTCACGAAAAACAACAACATCTCTCTTTCACCACATTTTTTTATACTGACTTTAAATTAAAAAATAACATGTATACGTACGAAGTATATGTTGAAAGTATTATTTTGAGGCTGTTTTCTCCAGATCAGTCAAAACCTGCAGCACAATAAAAAGCAAGTTTAGATAAAAAAAAAAAGGAAGCTTATCATCAGTTATTCCTTTCAGGTATGAAGTACTCCAAATTTCTTCGCTACAGGGTGTAAAAATAAACCTTATATGTTAGGTTATTAGAGAGAGAAAGGAAATCATCTCATGTGAGATCATTACAGCCATGCTTTAAACTCATTTCCCCCGTAAAGACAACATCTGACGACCTCCCCGGTACCCTTTATGACAAATTTTGATACCTCAGTATACATTAACAAAGGCATGGTGAGACAACCATAAGAACGGGTTCTGGGCTTGTCCAAGGATAGCACTAGTAAGCTGTATAGGAAGAAATCGCCCAGCCATTTTCAGGCCTGAAATATGACAGAAACCACTCACTTCAGAAGAGAGACATAAGGGTTACCTCTTGGTGGTGTCCAAAGGATAAACAGTAAAGATAAATTTGTGATTTGGGGGCTATAACTATTACATTTTTATTTTAAAAAAGGCATGCCAAATACTGTACTGCCATGTAGCTAGTATAAGTGTGATGCTAATACTCGGATGAATAACTGAATTAGTGCATCTATATGCAAAGGAGCCCTTAAGTCTTTTAAATACTGAGTGCATTGCAACAAATGACACTAAAATCTGAATTTTGATATATTGCAATGTTGTCATGTAGCATATATCCTGATCCTGACATTTCTAAACAAGAAATGGAGGTTCTGGGTTCACAAAATTCTATCAACAAGGCAGCAGCAGGGAGAATTTCATGGTTTGATCCAGCAGTTGAAGCTGAATCACTGGTTTCAGTCGTCAGTGGGGCAGTTTGAGCTGTTGTTGGCAGAGTTGGGACCTCATCTGAGCAGGCATAGGAATAATTTCAGAGCTTACTGACATGGAGCAGCATTTAGCTGTGCGTGTGAGGTAAAATAGTATTATTTTACTATTTCTATAGCATTGTATAATCAGTACCAGTGCACATTTGGCGCTAGGAGCATACTTGTTTCCAAATAAAGTGATCTGACTGGTCAAATCTGTTTATTCACATGTGAGAAATCAGAACCATCGAGCTTGATCTGAAAAAATAAGTGACGCAAATTTGTCCTGTGAAAATATGCAGTCAGTGTGAACGGCTGCATTAAGAATAGGTGAGTCTAAAAAATACTTTCACACTATTTACATGAACTTATATTTAAAGCATTTTTTGGCAAAATAAACTCCTACCGATGTATCTGTCAGTGAATGAACCACACATTTGGCCTTTAGCCTAAAGTAGTCCCTACCACAGAGAATAATGAAACCAGCTGATATGAAATTGAATAACTTAGATTTTGAGGAATTTACCAGGACAACTTTGCTACTTGAGGATATTTTTGAGGTTATAATTAATCTCAGTTCTTCTCCTCGCTTCGTCCATACAGCTTTGGCTCTGACTAAATTAAATCTATCGACTCTTTTCTCTCGCTGGTTTATTCACCAAGCACCGAGTGTTTGAAAGAACGTGCATGTTCAGTTTTATATTAATGTTTATATTGTTCTGGAATGTTCTGAAAGGTGATCTGCTCACTAGAGAGTGCCAACAATCACATAAGTGGACGTGCTCGCACAGCTACACATGCACGCACGTAAATGCTGGTTAAACGGTTAGATCCAATTTTTGTGTGGACTCCTTGTCCAACTAAAACTGAACACACAAGACAGAAATGCCATGTGGAAATAAATTACTATTTTTAACACACATGCATATGCAAATACATATGCACACACACATGTGATATAACATTACTGCTACATCAGGGCAGAGGAACAAATAATGAATTAGGGCTTGGATAAGTTGAACTGACCTCCCATAAAACAAATTCTGCAGAGCTGCAGAGATACCACTTGATCCCAAACACCCAGCATGCACACACACACACACACACACACACACACACATGCACACTCCAGGGCCAGGGGTGAGCACGCCTGTTCTGTTTGACAACTAATGAAGCAGGCCTCAAAGACAAGATGGCACTTGCTGCCATTTTCACGCTACGCACATACACCGCCATCCATGACTCTGAATAACAATCAAAACAAATGAAAGTGGCTGTGAGGGGGAAACTTTCCTCATTGTCTGTTTTAATTTGAGTCTTATTTAACAAGTCGAGAATCAAACGCCAGATAAGGGGGTGGGCGGCGGGTGAGGCATCGCGCAGAGACGACAACAGACGCTGAGAGGGGGAGAAGAAGAAGAGAAACGACAGAGAGACTTCAGACTCCATCAGTCTGAAAATAGAGCAGTTTTTTTTTGTTTCATCCGACAGAGAGAGGTGTCGATAATTAGGCTCTGTAAGGTAGAGCGGGAAGAGCATGTGTGTGTGTGTGCGCATAGTCTTCCTGACAGTGTGTGCTGAGAGCATTGTAAATGCAGGGGTAATGGTTGTCAGCGTATGACAGCTATAAATGGCCCTTTAGTCCTCCTCTCAGCATTAACACACACCTTCTCTTACCTTTCCTCACACACATGCACAGTCAGCAATATTATGAGTTACTGTAAAGGATTTTTATGTTAATCGGTTAATTATCGTCATCATCTCGAACACGCCGCAGCTTCTCCACTCGAGGGGAGTAAGACTAAAAACAAGGATAATCAAGGTTCCTATGCAGCATGTGAACATCAGGTACCTTTAAACAGGAAAACTGAAAACATTATTCGGATTAAGTATTTACTGTTACATAAGAAACAGTAAAATCGCTCTCACAGGGGCACAGTTATTATTAGCTATGTTAAAATGCTTTTTCTTTTAAGTCATCGTTTTAAAAGTCGTCGTTGTATCATATTTAGAGGCTCCATAGCGTGGTGGTTAACACGTCCACCTAAAGATCTTTGAGAGATCTTTTTTTAAAGGGGGAGGAGATACCAATCCCTTGAAGGCTTATGTCAGGATGGGCATCCGGCATAAAAGTCTGTGCCAAATCAAATATGCGTTTCCATCTGCTGTGGTGGCCCCTTGCAAATATGTGAGCATCCCCCCCAAAAAATCTAATATGTGTTTATGGTGCTTTTAAAAAGTCCCAAGCACATTAACATCTGCTAGTTTTTATTTCCGGCGTGTACATGAATTTAGTGGAACTGACAAAACATTTAAATAAAGTAGTCTTAAAGATCCTACTCCATCACACCCGAAAGTTAGAAAAGAAGCTGCAGATGTCATGATGGATGTATTGCAAAATCAGCAATATAGCTGATAAAAGCAGCATTTAGTAAGAAAGTAAATGTGTTTTTAAGACAGGAACCAGTCACAAAGTCTTTTGGTATTAAAAAGACCAACCAAGGAAAACACCACAAACACAATGACATTATTCAAATGCCTCTCTGAATAGATTTTAGAGTTCTCAGCTGTTTTTAAAGGATGCCACAGAGTAGAGGTGGGTGGATCAATCCAAATATCAGTAGTATCGATACCAATACCAGTGTTGATAGTGGATCGACACTAGTGCGATAGGATCAATACTTCAGCACTGAACTGTGTTAAATCAATTATTTTTTGGAAATTAAAAATATACCTCATACATAAACTGTGGATGTCTGACTGTTGCGTCTATTTTATGTATGTATTGCTTTAGTCCCTTGCAGAAGGTCAGCCTGCATTATCTGCGAAGGCTGCACAGCTCCAGTATCAGAGTGCAGGACACATGCAACACTTTTAAATGTCAGTAAAGAGAGTAAAGAGTTCACTTTATCCTCCTGTTGTTGTCTTTGGCTTTCCTTTGGTATGTTTGCGTTTTACATTTTGTACTGTTGAGATTGAAGCGTTTTTAGGTTGCTTTTAATATTCAGTAATTTCACATTAACATTTATGATAAAGTTTTACAATAAACTACTCACGCACTATTGATTCTTTTTTTATTGTTCCTCTTCAGTATGGATAATGACTCAGAGAAGCATGTTAGTTTGCTTTATGTTCTTGCTTTTTGTACAAAGATAAAGGCAAAGCAATTTTTTTCAGTTACTATAGCATGCCTTTTCACAGAACATGTGCTATGGGTGTAAAAACTAAATTCAAAACAACTGAGGTAGCTGTTTTGGTTTCTGCTGCAGTGAAGCTTGTAGTTACACAATAATTGTTAACAGTCATTGTTAATCTTATAAGTAACACCTGTGTTTTTCCTAGCTCAACAAGTCATATGATCTTCCGTGGGTAACGACCTACCAAAGACGAGTAGACCAAGAAAACAAGTTAAAGTTAAAAAGGCAACCAAAACCAAAAACCCTCCGGTGGACCAGGGGGTGAAGAAATCGCCTACAAACTACACAGCCGTGAAAACTTGTCTGAGATGGTAACTAGGCAGTGAGTGATGATCGACATGGTCATCCCAGCAAAAGGCTAAGGGCTAATGTGTTGCTTTTGAAAAAGGATCCCTTAAAAAATATCCTTGCCTACCAAAATAGTCTCACAACCTTTCTATCACTCTCGGTCAGCTGGATAATAACATTACATCTAATGGACCCTCATCTGTTTATTCATAAATGTTTCCTCTCCCTTTTTCTCTGTGAGCAAGTGCAGTGTGTGTGTGTGTGTGTGTGTGTGTGTGTGTGTGTGTGTGTGTGTGTGTGTGTACAGAGGACCGTTTTCAGCGGTTTCACATTGTGTCTCAGGGGACCCTGTAGTGAATCTACCCAGAGTGCTTTGCTTCACAGGCAGGTCTGTGTGGGAGTGAGACGGTAGTTTTATTACATTACAGTGAGGCACAGAGACTTGACTGTAGAACAGCATCAGGATGCACACTAATGCACCACCAGCTACGTGTGTGTATGTAATTTAGGTGTGTTTGCATCTGTGCTCCATTTAAGTCTCTCATGTATTAGAAAGCTACAAAATATTCTCTATCACTTTGATATTATTGCTTTATCCACAACTTTTCCGCCTTCTGTAACTGTCTGCAGTGCAAAGATATGTCTATTAGGAGACAGCTGTGTGTGAATGGTCTTTCCTTTTAATGTGGAAATCATCAACAGGTCACAGGTGCCATGTAAGACCTGATGATGACAGCATAACGTACCCGTGAGAATTGCGGTGCAGATAGAGAAGCTTGGACAAACTTTTCCTGACAGCTGGTCAATCATTTTGGCTGAAAAGGTTTTCCCCTTGAAGACCTTACCAGACCTCAGTGAGCTGCCTTCCAGTGCAGTGAAAATACAGGGAGTGCAGAATTATTAGGCAAGTTGTATTTTTGAGGAATAATGTTATTATTGAACAACAACCATGTTCTCAATGAACCCAAAAAACTCGTTAATATCAAAGCTGAATGTTTTTGGAAGTAGTTTTTAGTTTGTTTTTAGTTTTAGCTATTTTAGGGGGATATCTGTGTGCAGGTGACTATTACTGTGCATAATTATTAGGCAACTTAACAAAAAACAAATATATACCCATTTCAATTATTTATTTTTACCAGTGAAATCAATATAACATCTCCACATTCACAATATAGCCACCTTTCTTTGCAAGGACACTCAAAAGCCTGCCATCCATGGATACTGTCAGTGTTTTGATCTGCTCACCATCAACATTGCGTGCAGCAGCAACCACAGCCTCCCAGACACTGTTCAGAGAGGTGTACTGTTTTCCCTCCTTGTAAATCTCACATTTGATGATGGACCACAGGTTCTCAATGGGGTTCAGATCAGGTGAACAAGGAGGCCATGTCATTAGTTTTTCTTCTTTTATACCCTTTGTTGCCAGCCACGCTGTGGAGTACTTGGACGCGTGTGGTGGAGCATTGTCCTGCATGAAAATCATGTTTTTCTTGAAGGATGCAGACTTCTTCCTGTACCACTGCTTGAAGAAGGTGTCTTCCAGAAACTGGCAGTAGGACTGGGAGTTGAGCTTGACTCCATCCTCAACCCGAAAAGGCCCCACAAGCTCATCTTTGATGATACCAGCCCAAACCAGTACTCCACCTCCACCTTGCTGGCGTCTGAGTCGGACTGGAGCTCTCTGCCCTTTACCAATCCAGCCACGGGCCCATCCATCTGGCCCATCAAGACTCACTCTCATTTCATCAGTCCATAAAACCTTAGAAAAATCAGTCTTGAGATATTTCTTGGCCCAGTCTTGACGTTTCAGCTTGTGTGTCTTGTTCAGTGGTGGTCGTCTTTCAGCCTTTCTTACCTTGGCCATGTCTCTGACCTTGTGCTTTTGGGCACTCCAGTGATGTTGCAGCTCTGAAATATGGCTAAACTGGTGGCAAGTGGCATCTTGGCAGCTGCACGCTTGACTTTTCTCAGTTCATGGGCAGTTATTTTGCGCCTTGGTTTTTCCACACGCTTCTTGCGACCCTGTTGACTATTTTGAATGAAACGCTTGATTGTTCGATGATCACGCTTCAGAAGCTTTGCAATTTTGAGACTGCTGCATCCCTCTGCAAGATATCTCACTATTTTTGACTTTTCTGAGCCTGTCAAGTCCTTCTTTTGACCCATTTTGCCAAAGGAAAGGACGTTGCCTAATAATTATGCACACCTGATATAGGGTGTTGATGTCATTAGACCACACCCCTTCTCATTACAGAGATGCACATCACCTAATATGGTTAATTGGTAGTAGGCTTTCGAGCCTATACAGCTTGGAGTAAGACAACATGCATGAAGAGGATGAAGTGGACAAAATACTCATTTGCCTAATAATTCTGCACTCCCTGTACAATGAACTGACTCTGTAATGTCAGCTGAATCAACTACTTAGAAAAATGCACCAGATGTTTGTAATGGTTGTGAACGCTCACATCCTACATTTATGACACTTAAATGCACACTTTAAATAATTCTGTACATCACTAATATTCATAGAATTAGCACAGAAATACAGTGCTGTGGAAAAAGTCTTTCAAAATTTTTCTTTGGCCATTAGCTGCTTTTCATTCATTTTCCATCCAGTCCTTGTACCTTACTATTTTCAGAAGAATGTTCTTATGTTTCTTGAGGTACTTTACACTGACCTTTGAATCATTCAAGAATAAAAAAGGCACCCGACTAAAGGGATAATTTATTACACCTTAGCAAAGAATGCATTTTTTGCTTTTTTCTGTCACAGAAACACATCATCTGTTCCCATTTCCTGAGTTATATCTAAATAAATGTCAAAGATAACACAGTTTGACAAGCAGGAAATTGTTTTTTGGAGGGGTTTTTTTTGCATCAACAAGGTGATTCCTAAAGAGCTGTTTGTTAAAATCCTACTATAACATTTCCATGTTGTGTAGTGTGTCGTTGAAAAATTTGAGGCAGCTGGAAAAGTGGAGGTTGAAAGAAGTGCATACAGTTAGATCCATATATATTTGGACACCGACACAGGTTTTATTACCTGTTTACTGAGACAGGAGTTTCAACTCCTTGCCATGTGCCATCCTCTTGTTAAAGGGACAAAAAGTAATTGGACTCTATTTTGTGGGCAGGTGTGGGCAGTTCTTTTGTTATGTCATTATCAATTAAACAGATAAAAGGCCTGAAGTTGATTTAAGGTATTGTGCTTGCATTTGGAAGTTTTTACCATGACAACATGTGGTCAAAGGCTCTCGTCATGCAGGTGAAACAAGCCATCATGATTGAAACAATATCACATCATCTGTAAAACGTGGCAGAGGCAGTGTGATGGCTTGGATGTGCATGGCTGCCAGTGTTTATTAATGATGTGACACAGGACAGAAACAGCCGAATAACCTCTGAGGTGTTCAGAGACATACTGTCTGTTCACATCCAGCTAAACACAGTCAAACTGATTGGGCAGCATTTCATAATACAGATGGACAATGACCCAAAACAAACAGTTAACGCAACCCAGGAGATTGTTAAAGAAAAGAAGTTGAATATTCTCGAATGGCCAAGTCAGTCACTGATCCTGACCCAGTTAAGAATGCATTTCACTTGTTCAAGACTAAACTTCAGACAGAAAGGCCCAAGAACAAACAATAAGTGAAAGCAGCTGCAGTAAAGACCTGGCAGAACATTACAATTTCAATTCACTGTTGTAATGTACAGAACCAAAACTTTCTAAATATTTATGGCTCTAACTGTACCTGGATAGGAAAAGTTAATTGAACACTATCAGTTATGGATCGGCCTCCCCAGATTTCAGACATCAACATGACAGAGAACAGAAAAAAAGGCAACCAGCATACTATTAATTAATACTATTAATGAAGACTACTTCAAAAAATTATAAGAAAGCTTGAAGAAGAGTGTTTAGATGTGATGAAGAGTATTTGAAGATGTTTAGAATTGTACAGACCCTGTTTTTGCCTTTTTATACTGTATTTCCATTTATGTTTGCACATGTTTTAATAAATAGCTGCACCCATTTCCCATTTTCCCCAGCAAAATATAAAGAAATGATGCGTGGTTCATGACTTTGGCGCAGTACCTTATGATTTCCTGTTCTCATGTCTCCAAATATCATCAAAACATTAGCTAAACTAATGTGTTGCAGCTGCCTCATTTCTTTCTGACCGGAATTGCTGAAACCCACAGAGGTTGTGAGACCTACATACCAGCTGGGAATTTCCCATTTATAACTCGAACTCCGTCATATCCAAGAAAATAATATTGCCTGGTAACAGGAAGAGTTAAATCTGATGAAGTGTTATTTAATATTTCTTTAGGCCAAGACAGAAAATGCTGGATTTTTAATATTTTGGTTAGATTAAACTCAAAGACATGATTTCTAATTTCCTTTTTTGGCATGTGACCCCTCAAAATAAATGAAGGTCTGCTTTTAGTGAATGTTTCAGCTGAAGAATGTTTTTTTCTTTGTGTAGTTTTATTAATTTTTAGAGGAAAAATAAGAAGAAAGTGCAAAACAAATGTTTCTATTTTAATTCTACTGGAAAATATATGTGATTGCCAGCCCTGCCAATGTATTCTCCTTCTACTGGTTCCTTGTAGAGCCACCTTAAGAAGCAATAACTAGACTAATTGTTTTCTGTATGACTCTGTATGACAATACTTCCAAATAAGCCATACTTATTCACCCTGTTTTTTTGTACTTTAATGAACTTTAACATTTAATTTGCTGATTGATGCCTGTAGAGTCTAAGATGTAACACTTGTTATTTTTATTTGATTCTTTTTGCTTTTTGGTCAGACCTTGGGGTGAATTTCCTGGGACATGCACTCCTGGCAAGCCTAAAAGATGCCTTGAATCCTTTTTCATTGTAAATAATCTTCCCCACTATAGAATGATGGAGCTTAAATTGTTTGAAATGGCCGTGTAACCCTTCCAGATATTGATGAGCATCAACAGCTGCTTCTCTGAAATCATCCCTGATGTCTTTCCTCCTCTTCATTGTGTTAACACAAACCTGATTGCTCCAGACCTGCAAACTGCAAAAACTCCTGCTTTTACAGAGGCGTTAACACTTGCTGATGATGAGTTAATGAAGTGCATTTGATTAGCAGCACGTGGCTGATTAGCAGTAAGGATGTACTTAGATTTTCACACACACTACTTCTGCATTTTGGCTTAATGTTTGTATTAATAAATAATGGCGCAGTTTGGTGTGTTATATTTGGTTGTATTTACGTCATTTTAAATGATTATTTTCATTATGGCTTGAAATGAGAGAGGGTGCACTTTCTTTTTACTATGACGGTAGCAAGATGGCTTGAGAGCATGAGCTTTATAGTGGAAGAGTGGGGAGGGTTAGTACAGTGACTAGTTTCCATATGCCTGTCTCTTAAAAATAAAGCAAAGATTAAGAGTTACATTGAAGGTATTGTAAGGTTGGAAATAAAATGATGAGGGCATTTACGTTTTGGGGATATTTCTTAATGCAAGGAGAATTTCTTGATGTTTCCTTCCAGGATGGGTTTCCCTCAGACTAGTACATGATTCAAAATTAGAATCAGCTGGTCCACTACAAAGTCTCTCACTGGGTGTGTTACACTTGTTTCCCAGGGTGGCAGTTAGCTGCTTCAAGAGGCAGGTGTTAGATCATGTGGTAGGATGGTTGACATCTTGTCTAATGCTGCTTGGCTTGCTCGGAATTCAGAAAACTGGCCCTAATTGTTTGTCAGCTCATTGGCCACTATTTTCTCAACTACTTACTCAGAGTTTATTTTAATAGCTGGCAATGGTGTTGTGTGGGCTAAAAGAAACACTGTCGTGTCTAAGTTTACTTAAACAGCACTGAGAACTATCTGTGCTTAATGGACTGACATTTATTAAAAGCATGCAACCCTATATACCTTCCTGTTTGGAACAACATTAAGTAGATTTCCTCTGTGGCTTGAGCAGTCATTTGGACTGTTACTAATGTGAGATGACAGGTAAACTTGTGACTCTCTCCCGCATCGCAGCGACCGGTACTGAGAGTCTGTGTGTTTGTGGCGCTGTAGGGGAGTAGCCAGCAGTGTGTCAATGCAATAATCAGCTCGTAAACTCCATTAAGCTGTGTTTTCTCTGGAAGACTTTGGGGGGGACCAAGGAAAAGCAGGAAGGTGGGTGAGAAGGAAATAGGCAGTAAAAGCTTGGTTAGCTCTGTCCACTCTCCTTCAGTCAGCACAGGGGAACAGAGCAAAACCTGAGGAAAAAGGAGAACATAAAACACGGGGGAAGTCAAACAGGTTGGCAAAGAGTGCGAGAGCAGCAGGACAAAAGAAATATATGGTTTCTCTGGGGTTTGGAAGTATTTGTAAAAATGTTTTATAGAATGTTACAGCCTTCTGTGGCGGCAGATGGCTGGAGTTTGACACATGTGACAATAAATAAAAATTAATAGGCTGACTGGGGTTTGGGTGTGGGGGGATGGTGGTGGTCTGTCCTCCAGTCACAGCCCTGCATAATCTCAGTCATCACTTGTCTCTCGTTTGTCAGTAGCAGCAGACACATGTGGCGCACTGAAACACACACACCCTGCTGACTTCAGAGGTCATCCTGAAAGGGGGCGTGTAGAGGAGGATGGGGTTGATGATATGTTAAGGCGTGTGTGTGTGTGTGTGTGTGTGTGTGTGTGTGTGTGTGTGTGTGTGTGTGTGTGTGTGTGTGTGTGTGTGCGCCTAATGTTGCAATGTAAATGGTCAACTCTGTCAGGTTATGCAGTGGTCACAGCAACTGTTGCGATGAAAGCACAACTTAATTAGATACCAAACAATCACAGGCACAGGACCACTCAGACCAAATAACTAGAGGTGTGTGTGTGTGTGTGTGTGTGTGTGTGTGTGTGTGTGTGTGTGTGTGTGTGTGTGTGTGTGTGTGTGTGTGTGTGTGTGTTGTGTGTTCTTTCTGGAGTATTACTTGTAACAGGACCCAGTAATGAAGCTCTTGAGAGCTTCCTGTTTTGACTCTGAGCTGCTGTGGAAGTTCAAACACTTGTTCCCAACAAAAGTAACCCAAACAACAGTTCACGGCCTCAACTGTGTTTTAGCACATCTGTTTATTTTAAGGCTATAGCACACTTTTACTTTAAAAAAATAGTTCCAGTAGCGTCATTAAACTGATATACATAATTTGGTCAGTTTCAGACTGATGTATACTGTTCTACATACTGATTATTTATATTTATAGTGCAGAACTCATACTGTACTTGTAACAGTGTTTTATCACTGTAATCCAGCTACTTCTACTCAGTAAAGGACCTACTTGTTTCACATGACTCATGAATACATTGATGCGTGAGTTTGTAGTACTCGCAGGTTGGATCCTACCCTACCATCATTTACCTCAGCTTTCAGTCTGATCCCAGCTGCACACTCAAAAAATGTACTGGCTGCATCTTACTACTGAGCTGACAAAATCTGCTTAAAGACAAGCTATACAGTTCTGTGCAAAAGTCTTGAGCCAGCCTTCGTTTCTTTATATTTTGGGAAAATGGGAAATAGATGTATTGTTTTATTAAAACACTTACAAGCATGCATGAGAACACAGTATATAAGTCAAAAACAAAATGTTGTACAATTATAACAAGCTTGAAAGTCAACATTTAGTATGACTTTTCTTCAACACCACTTGAATTTGCTTAGCCAAGCTTTCTTTTAGTTTTGCTAAGCAGTCTATAGGAATGGTTCTCCAGGCTTTTTGAAGGACAGCCAAAGCTCTTTTTTGGATGGTTTTGCCTTTTGTTCTTTGTTCTGTCCAGATGATCCCACACTACTTCTAAAGTTGAGATCCGGGCTCTGGGGAGATGAATCAATGACTGATAGTGCTCCACTGTGTGTTTTTCTAACCCTGGATGTTTTTACTGCATTGTCAGTGTTTGGGATCATTGTCATGCTGAAAAATGAAGGAACATGCCAGTCAGAAACTTTCAGATGGAATTGCATGGTGGAACAAAATCTGATGATACCTTTCTGTGTTCATAATTCCATCAATTTTGAGATTATCCCCAAAAACACTGGCCCCAAAACTTAATGTAGCCTCCATCATGTTTTACAGATGGCTGTAGACACTCATTGTTGTACCTTTCTCCCCACCATAAATATTATAATGAAATTTTGATTCATTACTCCATAAGACCTTTTGCCACTGATTCTCATCCCAGTTCTTGTGCAATCTGGGATACATATGTTGCCCTTCATTAAGAAAGCAACACTTCCACTGAGACAATTTCTGATGAGGCTTGATTGAACAGTAGATG
The DNA here is from genome assembly GCF_057382095.1 of Aulonocara sp. 'chitande type north' Nkhata Bay. NCBI lineage: Eukaryota > Metazoa > Chordata > Actinopteri > Cichliformes > Cichlidae > Aulonocara > Aulonocara sp. 'chitande type north' Nkhata Bay. Next base: position 21,734,147 of record NC_141353.1, on the reverse strand, counting down.
ATCAACTGAAGGGTTAAGTTAAGAAAATTTTTTGAAAGACCTTTAGAAAGACTGGAAAAATATTGCTCAAGACCACTTTAAAAATGATACGAAAATCTGGCTACTTAGAAGCAAAATATAAAAAACTGAGAGTGGCTCAAGACACAGGTAGAAAGCCACATGCTGTGCATACTGTGACATTACCGTCACACACGCCCTAAACTTGTACACAAATTTAATACATTTTCTTATTTTGAAAAGCACCAGCTTTATCACAGATGGTGTAAAAGATGTACAAAGTTTACAGGCCACCAACAGAGAATTACTTATTCTGTTTTATGAAGACCTTTGATTTTATGGAAGTTTATGGTAAAAATAGCTCTTTCTCCATGGCTTTGGTAAGCACTCTATTGCTAGTTTCAGGACATCCTGAATAAAACATCAAGTCCACTTCCCATCCACTCCCTTGTTTGTTGCAGTTGTTTTACAAATTTACCAAAGGGTGTCATCATGGTCCATCTTTTATACTGTCCATGGTACTTTGTTTATGGCCAGAAAGACAGACAGCAACTACAAGATGGTTATATTTATCTATGCCTCAGGTTCAGTATGTTTTAATAAGTGATCGCCTCCATGGAGGATGTCAAATTGCCACTATTGTTAGTTCATCTCACAATAGCTCAGACACATTTTTCCACAACATGAGTGACTCAAACAAAATCTGTCCAAATTACAAACTGTGTGTAATTTCTCCCATTTGAGATTTCTGGACAGGCATGAAGTTTTTGGTAAATGTACACATAAAGATACGCATTAAATTTGCATCTTTCTTGTCTATTCAAGCACATGTATTGTTATTTAAGCTCTGGAAAGGAACAGACAGAGCAGCATTAAGCTGTTTTTACCCAGAACAGAAAACGGTGATTTTTTTTTAAATGATTTTTTAACCCGGATAATTAAATGAATGTACTTTTGTGAGTGATATCAAGAATGGCTTTGCAGATCTATGTTGTTCTCTGCTGACAACTGTTAAAGGAAATTTATCTTGAAAGATGCAATCACAGACTAAGGGAGGCGATTATAAGCATTTACAGTTGTTGACATCTCAACATTACCGCTTTTAAATCATTGAAATCAAACAGCATGTGATTCATTCTTTGTCTGAGTTTTCTTTTCTTTTTTTTTGAAAAGCAATTAAGATTTTAAAAAGATTGATTTTTGCATCTCCAGCCACCCCCCATACCTGCCATCCCCCACTGTAACATACACTTAACATACACGAATAAATGTGCAAACACTCACACTCACACACACACTCCCTCGTGAGATCTCACACTGAATGTTTGAAGCTGTAGAGATTGTCAGGATGCATTTTTGCCAGAAAGCCCATGGGCCTCATTTTCATGTTTAAGAATAAGGAGGTGCTTTCACATGTTTCATGCGGCATAGGAGAGAAGGTGATGTAGGAAAATAAATAAATAAATAAATAAATAAATAAATAAATAAAGCTGAAGAGAAGCTGTAGCTGTAGAGACTTTTAGATCTCATGTTAACAAAAATAAAGTGTACAACTCGGAAACACATTTTGTTAGCAGAAACAGAAATTATATCCAGTAGCAAAGAAGTGTGAATATCCCTTTAAAGCCTGAACCATGAAATTATTGGCATAAAACTCAATTTTGGGGGGGAAATGGAGAGTTTATTGAACCATCTGACAAATTTGTCTAAAAATTATTTAAAATTTGAATTTCCATACATTATTATGAATATTTGCTACGCCAGCATTTTAAAAAATTTCCTGTGCAATTTATTTAGCTTTTTAGGGGGAAGAATTACATTGATAAGTCTCAAAAACTTTTAAAAAAAAAACTTTATGTATCAAATATGATAAACTCGACATTAAGGGGTTAACAGACATCTTCAGCAGCCAAACTAGATGGTTAAGAAATTAAAAATATCAGATCAACTGAACCCTAAAGTGCAAAACAAAAGAAAGAAGGTGGCTCTCAATACATGATCATGTTTGTTTATATTCTTATTATGCATTTTAACAGCTGAAAGCCTGGACCAAAAGTTTATCACATTTAACTAAAGAGGAACGTGTCTTGATTCAAACAGATGTAAGCTATGAAAATCTTCCACAACAAGAAGCTTCCTGGTTCAAACCATAGATGACGTCTTTTTCTCTGTGCCTGCATGCGTTTTCTCTGCAAATGTGCTTATAGAAGAAAGTGCTGTAAGTACGGTTAAAACTTGCAAGGAGACCCAAACTCTTCATTAGGGAGAGTTCCAAAAAAATGATGGTATAATCAGCAGAATTAGTTAAATTCACTGTGTCTCCCGCACCACCGCCACCACCACCCCAGACAGGCTCACGTGGGTGGCAGCACCAATTTTTGTCGCTGTGGTTAATGTAGCTGAGGTTAACACAACACTGTAAATTACTACAGCATGTACTAAATGTGTGTATGTGTGTGTGTCTGTTTGACCATGTGTCACATTGCACTGCATGTCCATGTTTGTGCGCTGTTCTAATTGAGCAGCCGTTGTGTGTAACGGCTGTGATGTTTATCAGGGTGGTAAGGTCAGGTACGATAACGATCTGGGTTGCCAGGTTTGGTCTCAGGGTTGCAGGACATGGTCTTGTGTCGAGAGCCCCTCCTGCAATGCATTATGAAGCCTGTAATGAGTGACAAAACAACTTAATAGAGCAGCAGAGGGGGGGTTGCTTTTTTCTGGTTCATTCCCAGAGTACTGAATGTCGGTTATTTATCGTCACTCAAGTCTGAGAGCCTCTCAATTTATTTATAAAGTTGGATCAGTGGCAGAAGCAGACCAGCCTTAAGCAGCTATTTTGGTAAAATGTGTATACAAGAACGCTTCACTGAACATGGACTTTAAGATTAATTAAACTCTGTGATCAGTGAAGGCTTTTGTACTTAGTTTACCTTAAATGAACTTTTAAAAAGTCATAGATTTGTGTTGTTGACTGATAGCAAAGCATTGTGTCAGACAGATGTTATGTCTTGTGGTTCCTAGGTTATTTAAAAGTAGAATGGGAGGCAGAGCCTTCAGCTTTCAGGCCCCTCTTCTGTGGAGCCAGCTCCCAGTTTTGATTTGGGAGACACACACCCTCTCTACTTTTATGATTAGGCTTAAAACTTTTCTTAAGCATATAGCTAGGACTGGATCACCTGATCATCCCTCAGTTATGTTGCAGTAAGCCTTGGCTGCTGGGACATTCCCATCATGCATCACTGTTTCTTCTTCCCATTCATCATCTCTTTTCAGTACACAACTGCATTTAATCATTATTAATCTCTGGTTTCTTCTTCTACTCTTGCCCCATCTTCTTTCCATCCATCACAGCAGATGGCTGCCCCTCCCTTCCTGCTAAAAGGGAGTTTTTCTTTCCCACTGTCACCAAGTCATTGCTCATAGGTGGTTGTCTTTCTCTGTGTTATTGTAGGGTCTTTACCTTACAATATAAAGTTTGGTGCTATATAAATAAAAATGAATTGAACTGAACTAAAAGTGCTCACCATGAATGGAAAATGACGAGTTTAAGACTGTATCAAACCTCCCCTGAATCAATCTTGGTCTTGACATTTCAACGGGCTTTGTTGAGATTAGGAAAAATGGGGATTACAGAATATCAGATAACCTAGTGTTTGGGTGGTTTAGCATAGACCGCATGGGCAAAAATGTTCACAGACCCAGAGTTTGCTTTCCCAAGTGGTTGACCAGACGTTTGCGTTTTCTACTCTCTAGTCCAGGCAAAATGCTTTTATTCATGTTTTTTGTTTTGTTTTCATCTCTATATCAGCTTTAATTTGATAAAGACAGAGCATAAAAGAGAGGGGATTTCATTTGGTTTATAGAATATATATGATATAAAGATGGATGTAGCTCCTGAGCCTGAAACATGACATTTTTCAGGTTCAAAACTCCAAGTAGACAACAGCGAAAAGACCACGTCACAGGAGTACATCCATCTTTTATACTGTCTATGGTTTAGCTCAGCACCACACTTGATCATTTTGTTTGGCTGTAGTTCGTCAAACAAACTGGTGTCAGACTACCAGTCTTAAGCCCTTTTTTTCCTCCCAGTATGCTGTGTAAACATACCAAAACAACACAGACAAACAGGGGTTTAAACACAGCAGTCTAATGGTTTCCATAATGTGTTCAGCATTCAGTGGCCTGAAGGGAAGAATAAGCCTTACTCTTGAACTTGCAGAGTGCCTTGATGCTAAGATCAGGTCCTGGGCAAATCTTAAGGGCAACTGCAGCCATTCATTTGTGGCCACCCAGGACAAGCCTTTGCATGTAAGTGTATGTGTGTATGTTTGTGTCTGTCTGTGTGTCTGTGTGTGTGTTATTGAGTGAGAAGGCAGGACAGCTGCAGAGGTCTATTCATAGTGCACTAAGACTGATGTCTCCTCCGTGCTCTGAAAACCTACCATCCCTCCATCATCTTGACTTATTTCTGTCAGTTCTACCATCACTGTTCTTTTACAGCTTTTGCAACTATCACATCATCTGCAAGGAGGATGTAACACACCTGTGAACAGGGCAAAGCTGAGATGGATGGTTTTTTATCAAAGCTGCTCGCATCACGCGGATATGCACAAGGCGTCCACTGGAGTTCATACTGAGAGGCACAGAGGTTATGATGAGAGTGGCACACGAGCATTTTGCTCTTTAAAAGAAGACCTGGCATTTAATATTACATCGGCACCGACACGACAAGGTATCTCACAAACATAAGTGACAGATTTTTTAAATCCTGGATTACACAGTGAACCAACTACAGAGGACCTAGTCCTTTTTTGTTTTGCATCAGCCCTTTACACTGCAGTTAATTTTATTTGTCATGACAATGCCATGAGATTGTGAAATGCAAAAACATCAATAACAAAATTCACTTGTGTTGTCTCTCTTGTGTTTTACCCCAAACAAGTCCAACAGACACACCACCAAATTTGGAAAAGAAATACTCCGTTGTCTGCTCCATCTGTCGTCCCAAGCTACATTTGATGGTCCTCAAGGGAAATTTGCCTGTAAATGCTGACAGGGGAGTGGCTTCTCTGTACTCTATATATCTATCTATCTGTCTGTCTATCGCACCTGGTTCTAAGTTCATCTTCCCACACCCTGTTTTCTTGTCCTCCAAATGGTCTATAAGTCCATAACTGTTAATACAGTTATTAGCCTCAACACAAACTTACTGAACAAAATGCACACACATACACACATATAGACACAAACAAACCACAACTGGCCCAGCAGAAGCACATTTAACCAAGACGCCTCAAGGGACAGCCAGAAGGTAGCCGGAGGGTAGAAAATAGAGCGAGAATGAGGTGGAGGGAAGAAAGAAAAGTGCAAACATCTAAGGTCACATACCTCGTGGTGCAGCTAGCTTCCCTCTTTGATTAAAATTGATTTGAAGTTTTGTACCTACAATTATTAGCATTAAAGAGACTCTGTGTACGTGGGAGTATTTCTGCATGCCAGCATTTCTTGACTTAACTCTGACAGACATCGTCTTGTTCGTGTAAGCCGCATTCTTCCATATTTGGGCATCATTCCCATTTCCTGTTATGAATATGTATGTAAGGCGCTGGAATCTACCATAAACAGACCACAGAAGGCCTCTAACACACACACACACACACACACACACCTGAATACCAAGTAGAGCTGATTGATGTATATAACCCACATCAGTAGCTAAAAAACTCAAATATGTTACATATAAGATATATAAGGAAAAGTTAAAGCAATGATCATTGTCTGCTTGATTAATAAATAAAGTACCACCAGGTTGGTCAAAGTTAATTGTGTAACTTCCACAGAAACACGTAAATTTACCAGATAGTATACCTTCGTGGCTATACTGACTATAACCAACATGTAGCTAGAGTCCTGGAGTATAAGTGAAATGATGAAGATGGCTGTGTTTTGTCCTAACTAAAAGGTAAATAGTGCCAGTCTTTTCATGCAGCTTTCACAACAATTGCCTTTACCGCTGTTAACGTAGAAGTACAAAAATAACTGTCTACAGCTTCAAAAGTTTGAATTTACTGTGGGAAAAGAACAAGAATGTGACGGAAAACTGTGAAAACTGTGCACAGGCCAGAAACAACTCTCCACTGCTGAAAACACACTATCAAATCTCTCCAAGCTCTTCCAACGACAACATGCTAACACTGAACTAGCAATAAAAAACACTTGAACGCACACAGGCTTGTAGCATCATACATTTCTACCAGTACCTCTTTCTGTCGCAGATTCATCACCACACACTTTTTTTGTGAACTTTGTTGTTAGCCTTGTTGTAACATTCACTACTGAAGAAGGATCTTGTGCATGTTCTCCTTCTTAGAATGTAGGGATATTTATGTTGTTTCCCCTAAACATCCACCAGATCAGGGCTGGGTCTTATTTTAGCTACATGCTAAAGATGCAGAGTTTTGAGAAACTAGATAATGCAGCTAGCTGCTGAGTTTAAAGTTCTTTGAAAGTAGTGGGAACACTTAACCCTGACCCTAGATGGGTTGAACTGGTGAATGTTAAGAGGTTAAGCGATCCACTTATGGTTATTTTACTTGTTTTGTTTAAAGCTAGTATAGGAAATAGTATACTAGCTTTACAATAGCTAAAGTTCTCTCTGGCTAAGAAAGAAAATCAGTGGACTTTTTAATAATGCTACATTCACACTAAGGACAATGGTAATGACGATCACAGCACAACACTGATGATTGAAACAGTGTACAATGAACTTACAATCTGGTTATATTTAACACAGAGAGCAGGTGTGCAACCACTTGCAGTCAGTTACCATCTTCAAAGCAACTTTGATGCATGGCTATAAAACAGCTGTTAAAGTCAGTCCATATTAGTTTGCAACTGAATGGGGTAAAGTTGGCAATTACACACAATGTGTTTGTGACAATATAACAATTAACTGTGATAAATCAGCAAAAGCTGCAAATCTGTTGCGTCTACATACAGAAACATTTACGTCACAAGTCATGATTACTGAAGAACATTGATTTTGCCAAATGACATAGGTGCTCGGTAATCTTTTATATAAACATACAACAAGAACACAACCAGTTGGCAACCAGCTGAGAGGAGTCCACTATTGCAAAGAGATGCATCAGAGATGGGTTGTGCTCATCGGTGCAGACTGACTCAGACTGATTGCAACATGTTAACATTTTTCTGCCTTTAGAAATTAGATGCTAACAGTCACCAGTTTTTCTGAGAATGACAAGTCAGTCCAAGTTTGTTTGGAGGCAGGTTACCTCCTTACATGAAGTAACTACAGGGAGTGCAGAATTATTAGGCAAGTTGTATTTTTGAGGAATAATGTTATTATTGAACAACAACCATGTTCTCAATGAACCCAAAAAAGTCATTAATATCAAAGCTGAATGTTTGTGGAAGTAGTTTTTAGTTTGTTTTTAGTTTTAGCTGTTTTAGGGGGATATCTGCGTGTGCAGGTGACTATTACTGTGCATAATTATTAGGCAACTTAACAAAAAACAAATATATACCCATTTCAATTATTTATTTTTACCAGTGACACCAATATAACATCTCCACATTCACAAATATACATTTCTGACATTCAAAAACAAAACAAAAACAAATCAGCGACCAATATAGCCACCTTTCTTTGCAAGGACACTCAAAAGCCTGCCATCCATGGATTCTGTCAGTGTTTTGATCTGTTCACCATCAACATTGCGTGCAGCAGCAACCACAGCCTCCCAGACACTGTTCAGAGAGGTGTACTGTTTTCCCTCCTTGTAAATCTCACATTTGATGATGGACCACAGGTTCTCAATGGGGTTCAGATCAGGTGAACAAGGAGGCCATGTCATTAGTTTTTCTTCTTTTATACCCTTTGTTGCCAGCCACGCTGTGGAGTACTTGGACGCGTGTGATGGAGCATTGTCCTGCATGAAAATCATGTTTTTCTTGAAGGATGCAGACTTCTTCCTGTACCACTGCTTGAAGAAGGTGTCTTCCAGAAACTGGCAGTAGGACTGGGAGTTGAGCTTGACTCCATCCTCAACCCGAAAAGGCCCCACAAGCTCATCTTTGATGATACCAGCCCAAACCAGTACTCCACCTCCACCTTGCTGGCGTCTGAGTCGGACTGGAGCTCTCTGCCCTTTACCAATCCAGCCACGGGCCCATCCATCTGGCCCATCAAGACTCACTCTCATTTCATCAGTCCATAAAACCTTAGAAAAACCAGTCTTGAGATATTTCTTGGCCCAGTCTTGACGTTTCAGCTTGTGTGTCTTGTTCAGTGGTGGTCGTCTTTCAGCCTTTCTTACCTTGGCCATGTCTCTGAGTATTGCACACCTTGTGCTTTTGGGCACTCCAGTGATGTTGCAGCTCTGAAATATGGCCAAACTGGTGGCAAGTGGCATCTTGGCAGCTGCACGCTTGACTTTTCTCAGTTCATGGGCAGTTATTTTGCGCCTTGGTTTTTCCACACACTTCTTGCGACCCTGTTGACTATTTTGAATGAAACGCCTGATTGTTCGGTGATCACACTTCAGAAGCTTTGCAATTTTGAGACTGCTGCATCCCTCTGCAAGATATCTCACTATTTCTGAGCCTGTCAAGTCCTTCTTTTGACCCATTTTGCCAAAGGAAAGGACGTTGCCTAATAATTATGCACACCTGATATAGGGTGTTGATGTCATTAGACCACACCCCTTCTCATTACAGAGATGCACATCACCTAATATGCTTAATTGGTAGTAGGCTTTCGAGCCTATACAGCTTGGAGTAAGACAACATGCATGAAGAGGATGATGTGGACAAAATACTCATTTGCCTAATAATTCTGCACTCCCTGTATTTGACCAGATGAAGTGGCATGAATGCTATTAGAGTTTCTGGTCAGTTGTAAGAGTCATAGGCTGAGCTGTCTGCAGACACCGGTATAATTTTATTGCCTCTCTCTGTGCAATGTCCTCGATTACACTTAATGTCCAAACATTCTGCACATTGTTGTTTGTTTTGGTTTTTTGGTGGGGGTTTTTGCAGATGATTGCAGACTTCAGAATCAAATTATCACATCATTACATTGAGACAATGCTTATGTTTCCAATTAGCTCTTTATCTCAGCCTTGTAGGTAAGACTGCAGAGCTGTGCAGCAGTTATAAACACCTATTGTGAAACAAGAGCGCACAGGACACAAGCTGAGTGAGAAAAAGTTGCAAACACCTCTGACACGTTAAGACAATCGGGGGGTGAGGTGAGTATCCACAGTTTTTCCTTATTAATGTCACAACATTTAACCTCAGCACAGTATCGCACTGGTGGAAACAGATGTGCACCACACAGACATACAGACAAAAACCTCACTTTACATAACGTGCATATTGCACACACAGACATATTCACTCTGTGCTGCTGCTACACTGTGATGTGTGACAATGATGTGGAGCATCATTACACAGGGACAAAGCAAACTATTTTTGTTCAGCAAAAACAAAACAGGATTCAACACTTTGTAGCATTCTGTTTGCAGACAAAGTATAAACAAGCAGTATAATTATGGGCTCATTTCGAGACAAACAACCAACGTATTGTGTGTGTGTGTGTGTGTGTGTGTGTGTGTGTGTGTGTGTGTGTGTGTGTGTGTGTGTGTGCGCGCGCGCATGCACATGTGTGTAATTCTGTGCAAACACAACTATGTTCTCTATCAGGGATGAGATGAGAGGAAAAGGATAAAAGATATCTCTGTCTTACTTGGCAGATGACAAATAAATGACAGCACGCACACGCATCGATACACACCTACACCCATGTATGCGCACGTGTAACAATCTCACACGGGCACACACACACACGCACCACACAAATTTGTTTGAAAAGTGACAGAAGTCTCACACTGTCATTACACTGCTTATGGCTGTCATTTTATTGTTTCTCATCAGTACATCACACAGACAAAAAAAAGTGCTCACACATACATGTGCAAGCATACACACACGCGCACGCACACTGCTACCATACTAAGCTGACAAAATCACTTTAACACAAACAGTGTGCGTGCACAACCTGGGAGTTACAAAACCTCTTGCACTGCTACAAAACAAACTGCCTTTTTAGCTGTGATGAAGCTCTAACAGCAAGTGCTAATGAATACAAACACACATATGGTGGATAAAAGGATGTATGTTCATATGGGGTAATATTAGCATCAGAAACTGTCAGTTCTGTTCTCTCGAGGGAAAGCACCACCACACGTATAAATATGATGGGTTTTTAGTGTAAATATCATATAGCATCCAACACCCCTCATATGTCACAAACGTTTAAATGCATGAACAAAATGTGATTGTGGGCAGAGACGACTACGGTCTGTAACAGAATAAAGAATAAATAAATAAAAGGCCAATCAACATCTCAAGACTAATTACTGCTTTAACTTATTTTGCTTGAGCTAATATCGCTGGTGAATTTGCAGTAAATCACCTCAAAATGTGTTTGGAGCAGTCACAGTATAAACAAGAGTGATTATCTTTTGATTAAAACCATCACAAACTTCCCCGAAGCGCCTGTTGCTACAGAACTGGCTCTAAAACAATGCTTTTCAGATTTCTTTTATGACTTCTGACCCCTCGGTTGCAACATGTAAAATCCATTTCTCCCCCCCGAAATGGAAAGACACTGAATCATGAAGAGGTCGGCTCTTTTTTGGCTCAAATTTTCTCTTAAGTAATTCTACCCTTTTTAGCTCAAGGGGGGCGCCAAAGGAAAACTGTGTTATTTTCGCCTTTGTTTGTGCAAACTACCAAACTACATTGTTGCATTTTTCATTATGACAACAAGAGTAGAAAATAGGTCAAACCGAGACTTATGTCACTCTTTAGCGCTGCCTCTATTGAGATTTCCAGCTGCTGGAAAGATCACATCAAGCTGCTTTAAAATATGCATAAATCATATTGTATTCTATTACAGTGTAAAGCACTGTCTTGTACATTGAAAGAGTGCTTTGGCAGACTGAAGGGTGTGATGGACAGAGCCACACTGCCCCCTGTTGTTATTGTTGTCAAACAGAGTCATATACTATATATAATCTAAAATAAAGAGGCTCACGGCCTTTCCTCATGAAGGTAACAAATGCTCAGCAAGAGGAGCTTTTAATGTGTCAGTGTGTTCATATTTCTCTGCAGCAATGGCAATATTTGAATCCTTCAGTAAGCTTCTAATAGGTTAATGTAATAAAAGTTTTAAAGATTTTTTTTAAAGCACACATACACGAAAATGAATGTGAACAAGTAAATAAATTCAATTCAAAGTAAAAGTACTCTTTTTGTACAAAAATGACTCATATATTATTAAGTATGGTATTTGGGCTAGTTTAGGGTACTGTTCCAACCTGATGCTGGACTGATGCTGACAAGTGAACCTGTGTTTAGGTTCACCTGTGCACCTGCTTGTTTATGTAGACATCTATTCAGCCAATCACATGACAGTGCATTTATGCAAGCAGACATGGTCGAGATCATCTTCTGGGAAGAAATGCAAGACTGCTGATCTGCTGGTATTTTCAAACACGACTATTAGCAGACAATGCTTTACTGATGCCAGAGGTCAGGCGAGAATAGTCAGACTACTTCAAGCTGATAGGATGGCGAGAGGAGCTCATATAACTGCCCATTATGACCGAGGTATGCAGAGGAGCGTCTATGAATCGACAAATTCTTGAAGCAGATGGACGACAGGAGCAGAAGACCACATCAGATGCCACTCCTGTCAGTTAAGAAACAGGAAACCGAGGCTACAGTTCACACAGGATCACCAAAATGAGGTAATAGAAGACTGGAAAACTGTTGCCTGCACTGAGCAGTGTTGATTTCTGCTCTTTGTTGCAAAAACAATATATTAAAAGTATGACGTGTATTTTTATTGAGCTAAATTTGAGAAGTCAACGAGTTTCATTACAGCTAATGATGTTATGCTGTTATCTGTATATGACAAAAAAGACTTGAAACGTGAGAGCTGGGTCCTCTGCTAAGGGTCCACACATGTAGGGCTATGAAGACGTTAGCTCTGTACAGAGAAGAGGGCAAAGAATTCTACAGTTTACGTTTTTTATGTTTAAAATAATGGATCAGTTTGGCTTTGTTCTTTTAATCTGCTATGAAACTAAAATATATCTGAAATTCAATGTCATAATCTTTAAAATGTTGTGTTATTTATTAGCCTGTCATGTATTTATATTTGTTAGTGTATGTTTTTAATGTCAATGTAAACTCGAACTGTGAATTCATAGAGAAGCAAAAGGTCAAGTGGAACTGAAGTCTTTAACTCAGCAACAAATGCCACACTTAAGGACAGTATTTGAGGAACTATAATTGCTTTCCACAAACTGGTGAACTGTATAAATAGTGTTTTATCACTAACATAAAAATGCAACTGTGGCTTGTAACATTTTCATTTTAGATTTGAAGTTACTCTCCCACAAGATTGTACTGTTTGACCCTACATTTCTCAATTTTCTCTTTCTTTCTTTCTTTCTTTCTTTCTTTCTTTCTTTCTTTCTTTCTTTTGCTCTCTGTTTGTCTGGTAAATATATCCAAACTTGGCCAGATGACTCGCTACTGGGGCAGAGAGCTTCATCAACAGAGAGGGGGAGAGGGAGGGAGAAAGAGATGGATGAACGCAGAAAAGAAGAAGACAAAGTGTAGAAGAAAAATAGTAAACTCTGACAGATGAGCGACAAAAACAGAGGCCTGGATGGAGAGATTGATGGCTGGCTGCAAAAAAGATGGAGGGTAGAAGGGGAGAGATGGATAAAAACAGTTGAAGCTGGCAGCCAAAGTGAGTGAGAGGTTGAAAGAGGAGATGAAAAAGTAGAGGAAAGGTTCATCTTTCTCCCTCTCCTCCTCTCAATCCCTTCCTCTCTGTCTTTCTCTTTTGGCCTGTTGACAACTCAGTAGGAGTCAGACGACCATCTGTCTATTGGAAAGGAGTGAACACCCTTCCACCTTCTTCTCCTCCTCCTCCTGACTAGCCTCCTTATCTCCTTAAATTTTCTCCTTCTTTGCCTCCTGATGATAAAACTCTTCCTCTCCATTCTTACAGCGTGTGAAGGAAAGAAAACCAGACAGAGCCAACTGACAGACAGGATGCTAATACACTAATATGCTAATCCTGCTTTGCACTTGTATGCTATCTGTGCTCGAAAGAAAGTGTGTGTGCATGTGTGTTTGTGTGTGTGGCAAGACCAAGCCCCTGGGTAATAAAACAATACAAAGAGAGCTTTAGGCCTGCTGGGCCCGCAACAGCACTTGAATACCAAATCAGCCAGCAGAGATCACTGGGGGAAAGGTGTAGAGTGTGTGTGTGTGTGTGTGTGTGTGTGTGTGTGTGTGTGTGTGTGTGTGTGTGTGTGTGTGTGTGTGTGTGTGTGTGTGTGTGTGTGTGTGTGTGTGCATGCATGCGTGTGTGTGTGTGTGTGTGTCTGTGTTTCTGAAGGAGTGAGACAGATAGCGGAAAGCAGCCTTGTTTTTCCAGTGGTGACCGTTGTTCAGTAACTCCTGCTTCTAAAAGTAGGAGAGTAACTTCGCAACAGCTCTGGGCACAGCTGGATGAATTTCTAAAAAAGAGAGGAAGATTGATGATGGGGGTGCACGAAAAGCAAACAAGAACGGTTATTTATAAAAAGACATGGAGCACCATAGAAAGGATTGTACAGTTAAAATGCTATTTCTACTAGTTTCACTTCTCTATTGGCTGACACGCGCACACATTCATATAGAAACACACCCATCGCTATTTTTTCCCCTTTTTTTCACCCTTCTTTGTCGCACCCTTGTCTGTCAGCCAGCCCTTGCCTTAATGGACCATACACACAATTACTACTGATTAATCTACCACTTAGCATTTTGACCCCACTCAGGCAACACACATGCATACTCGCACCACTTAACATTCTGGCCCTGCCCTGGTATCGCTGGCTTCTCAGGTACCCAGCATGCTCTGGGGCAGCCCCGCTGAGACCACTGCTGTCTGAAGAGGATGGTAAAAGTGTTCATTTGTGTGTGTGTGTGTGTGTGTGTGTGTGTGTGTGCGAGCGAGATGAGAACATGCTGGTGCCAGCCCCTGAAGGACAACCATCCAGTTCATGTCCTCAGGGAGCCTCGACACTTTAGGAGTGGCACTACAGCGGGGTAGCACCACAGCCAAGGGGCCCACAGGGATGAATGGTGTGTGTGTGTGTGTGTGTGTGTGTGTGTGTGTGTGTGTGTGTGTGTGTGTGTGTGTGTGTGTGTGTGTGTGTGTGTGGAGAGGATGAGGTCTAGATCATCATCAAGGGGCCCAAAGGGAAGACGGACTGATATGTGGGACTTGGAAAAAGATTATAAATGTAATGGAGAATGAGTGAATGTGAAGCTGCCAAAGTATCACAATATCAAAGACAAATTTAGCTGCAGTCAAACGCGTCACTTATACTGTCAATAATATTAGATTTACTCGTAATGGAAGCATGAAAAAAACAAACAAAACCTGAGAAAACATTACAAGCGAGTGAAAAGCAAAATAAAAGTGGGTTCAGTGGGGAGAACGAGGGCTAAATTTTATTATTTATTTTTTATTTTATTATTTATTATTATTTTATTTTATCATCCTCATGATTCATTTGAATCATGCAATAATAACACTGTTCTTTTGTAGTGTTTTGTTTAGCTGCTATAGGCCAGGCTTGATATGCTTTCCTATCATAAGAGACACTTTTAAGCAATTTTAAATCCAAGAAATCTGTAAAGAGCCACAGAACATATCTGAGTCATATATATCATAGCTTACTTATTTAAGCCACTTGTTGTATGTTTGTTGTGTCTTAATGAAGGGGATTCTGCCTATTAAGTAGCAGCGTAAAGTTTATATCTTTTACCATGTGTGACTAATCCACAGTGGGCCATTTATGATTATTTCATGCATTTCACAATAATACCATGTTTTTTATTGAACGTATAGAATCACAGAACTACAATACCTGAAACTGTTTGCTAGTTATTTACTACAGGCCACATTAGGTGCTAGCTGTACCTTTGCAAATTAATCAAATTCGATAATAAATTTAAGACAAAAAAGCAGACTAATGGGTTTAAATGTAGTGAAAGTAAACAAAAAACAGGAAAGGTTTGATTTTGTTTTGACTTCAGCAGTAGATCAGGCATTGCATTAAAACTCATAACAAATCTGTCCCCACACTGTTACATTTTCCTCCAAAACTTATGTATTTTGGATACTGACTCTATAGACTCACCACTGGCCATTAATGTGTTTACAACCATGCTAGAAGCTGCAATAGAGATTCAGCAAAATTGAGAGGAAATTTTCATTCAGCAAGTTCAGGACCACTCACTGCATCTGGCTGTTGTTTGCTGCTAGGCAGGTTTTTGTTTTTGCTTGTTTCAGAGTTTTTCATTAAAGATGTTTGCTTTCTGTGGCTGTTAACGGTGGACTAACAAAAGCTGAGAGGAGCTTCAGAGAATCAGGTGAGGGTTTTCTATTGGTTCATAAATATGAGCAACCCATTAACTCCTCATTTTGCCATCATTCCCGTATTATAAAAATGTATTTTCCAAACAAACAAAATAATGGAACTTTTCATCATTGCTGCAGGGTATTGTTTGTAAACTCCCAAATCTAATACTTCCACAGAGGGCACAGGAGGACTGACTTTCACAATTCCAAGACACTCCTTTATGGTAAGGTTTGTCTGCTGGTGATTGCAGAGGTGTTTTACATATTAACTGCTGTGTGTTTAGACAGGGACAGCATGTGACTCACTCCACTGAGTTTAAGAGAACTAAATATTCCACAGTCAACTGTTAGTGGGATTATAACAGAGTGGAAGCAATTGGGAACAACAGCAACTCAGCTAAGAAGTGGTAAGCCACATGAAATCCCAAAGCAGGGCTGAGGTGGAAATTTCAATCCCTACAAACCTCCAAACTTTATGTGGCCTTCAGATTATCTCAAGAACAGTGCACAGAGTTTCATGGAATGGGTTTCCACAGCTGAGCAGCTTCATCCACACCTCACATAATCAAGCACAATGCAAAGAACTGGATGCAGTGCTGTAAACATGCCACTACTGGACTCTAGAGCAGTGGAGACGTCCTCTTTGGAGTGATGAATCACACTTCTCTGTCTGGCAATCTCATGGACAAGTCTGGGTTTGGCGGTTGCCAGGACAACCGTACTTGTCTGACTGCATTGTACCAATTGTAAAATTTGGTGAAGGAGGGATTAAGGTCTGGGGTTGTTTTTCAGTTGGGCTGAGCCCCTTAGAACCAGTGAAAGGAACTCTTAATGCTTCAGCATATCACGACATTTTGAAACATTTCATGCACCTAACTTTTTGAGAACAGTTTGGGGACGAGGGTTACCCCTTCCTGTTTCAACATGACTGTGCACTGAGCAAGTCTGGTGTGGAAGAACTTGACTGGCCTGCACAGAGTCCTGACATCAACTAAATAGAACATAATTAGGATGAATTAAAGTGGAGACTGTGAGCCAGGCCTTCTGGTCCAGCGCCAGTGTGTGATTTCACAAATGCACTTGTGGAAAAATGCTCAGAAACGCCCTTAAACACTCCTAAACCTTATGGAAAGCCTTCGAGAAGAGTTGAAGCTGAGGTTATGGCTGCAAAGGTCGAGCCGACATTAAAAAAAAATCCCTATGGATTAAGAATGGGATGTCACTCAAGTTCGTTTATATGTGAAGACAGGCGAGTAAATACTTTTGGCAATACTGTTTTCTTATAACTCTGTTTGGTGATACCCAAAGTCCTTTTTTCGTATCACCAGAGATTAAGAGACGTACTTTGCAAAGTGATGTACCGGTACTACAAATCGAGTTCAGTATAGCCAGACTTTCTTTGCATCGTGTTTAATTTATTGTACCAAAATTGTTTCCATTTATATAGACGGAAAGTCCATGGAGTCATATTTTCAACCAATGTAAACATGGTCCCATGCAGTCCTCCAAAATCCCAACATGTTGTTCGAAGTGGATGTTGCTGACTGGTTGACAACAGGAAATAGAGTGACACTGGAATTCACCGGGTATGTGACAAGCTTAAAAAAAGGCAAAATGGAAAGCACAGAAATCGGCTGCAGTGGATACTTTTCACTGTAACACTCTACTTCAGCTTGTAAGTTAAAACTTTAATCTTCTCCACTGCAAAAGCGAGAGTAGCCCGAAGACAGACTGCACTACCTATCTTTGACACTGTCCCCATCTGACAGCACTGCAGGTAGACAGCACTCTGCAGGTAGACGAGCACGCCGAAGCTGACGACGGGCTGCGGATGGACAGCTGGCGCAATACCACTGCTGAAGCACAGTTTAGCTGACTCAACAAATCAAAAACCCTGGTCAGTTATTCTCAACTGTCTCTCTTACCTCAGGCTTTCTGCTGCAGCATCTGTGCACTAACCATAAAAGGGGGCGTTGGGCAAGTCATCTGACTCTCAGAGGAAGGGGAAACCTGTCTATGAAGAATAAGACATGAACAGCTGCAAATAAAAGAGCAATGCTGCAGAAAATGATTAATCCATAAATTATGTAATTAATTCCCACTCAGTGCGCTCTCTGTGGCGATGTCTATTTCTAACATGACAGCTGCACATTAGAGCTGGAAAACTGCAAAAGTGATGACGGAGATGTGGAAAACACTCAAAGATCAAAGTGAAATTATTTTTCCTGGTTTAATATTCTTAATGATAGAAAAACTACAAATAGACTGATTATTTCTAATCTGTGTTTTGTTAGCTGCAGTTGAAGTAGTGATAAATGTGGCGAGAAATTAGGATAGAGCATAAAAATGTTTTGTAAATTTTCTGCATGAAAATTCACATCATTCACAGGGATTAGGCCATGCAAATCCCTGTGAATGATGTGAATATGCATCATATTTGCACTTTACTGCACAGCTTCCTTAAGTGGTGGAGCTAAAGATACCCATCAGGCCACATGTATGCAATGAATTCATGTAAGCGGTCATAGCTGTATATAGTTATATAGAAGTTAGATCATACTTTAAGCATGTCAGTAGAAAAGGAGGGAAATGTAGTTACTGGTGAACACCTGGTCTGGACACGGCTATAGTTTCAGGAGGGTGATCCAGCAAGGTCTGGCTTTAGGTTCAGCAGGTCTGTAGTCTCTTACAAATATGATCCAGTTTAAATGGACAAAACTGAAAGGAAAACAAAACAAACAAACAAAATGCTGACTCCTAACACGCTCTAGTAAGTGAGCTCACATTAGAATTTGTTATAAGCATTCTCACATGTACATCCAGCGCACTAAATGGAAAAGCTCCAGGCTATATATCTCAGCTTCTTGTTAAATAAATACATTTTAGTTACTTGCTTTTTCCTCAGTGGCTTGGGTCACAATGTTTTTGAAGATTCTGAAGATTCGTTTTGAGCTAATGCAGTTGTTGAATCAACACTTTATATATAACATCCAAAAAGTCTGTATGCAGTTCAAATCCATTACATTTTTGTCAGTGAACAAGTCGCTGCCACCAAAATGAAAAGTTCCTTTGACATAAGCAAACAAGATGCTTAGACATTTTTGCCAGAATGACACAGGACGTAACAAGGATGTTACTCATCTTCTAGTTTCCTTAAAATCTTGCTCACATGTATTCACAGATATTGATAAAACTAATATTTCTTTGAGGATAGGAGAACTGCTGTTTTGTCGCAGCAGTACATGAATGTGTTGTATTGGCTACACAGTAAAAACAATATAACAGGTTACACAGAACTTTAAAGAAACATCAACTACATAAGTACTACTACACATACTTTGTTTCTTCATAATATATAATAGTAACAAAACAGGGCTAGAAATCACTGGAGAGCCTGTTGTCATGTTCCTTTAGACACAAGTAACAAGGGAAGAGCTGCAATGTCACTTCCCACACCTTACTCCGACACTTTTAATTGTTTTTACGGGTATGTTCTTGAAATAATGTTCTTTCTGACAGTTTGCCGGTCAACAAGCCTGCATGGTAATTTTGGGTTTAACTGGAGAAACTATTCACTTTGTTATGGTAAGAGTGTGGAACTGAGCTGAGAGCAAAAAGGGATGAAAGAAACACAAATAGATAGGGGAATTAAACTACATGAAAAGAGAGAAAGAGAGGAAGACGAGACGTGCTGTATATTGATAAAAGGTTTGAATGTGGCACAAAGGTAGCAGGGAGGGAGAAAGGAGATCAAGGTCTATCATAGGGGCTGTAGCGATGGCGTGGCAAAGATGGAGGGAGTGCGAGTCAAAGAGAGATGAGAAGGGGAGAGGAGGATACTAATAATTTCCAGGGCAGTGATGTGAACACACCAGGGCCTCATGCACTCATGATGGAAATATGAGCATGCTTCTAACATCACACAAACCCAAGAGGCTTACTTTGTCCAAGACTACAACAGTTTGACAGGTCAGAAGTTAGAGTTTTTATTACTGCACGTTCAGAAGTGACAGGAGCAAACTGGGATTTCATTTATTTTTATACTCTCGACTGAAATTTCTCATCTATGCGCAATGCATACAAGAATCTGAGCTCTATTTTCATCACTGATGAAAATACTGTGAATACATACATGCACTTTTTGAACTGGACTCTTCATATTTACTTGAGTAAAATATTTTTTGCGTTTTCTCAATTTTTACTGTCATCCCAAGAACAATAAATCATTTGAATTCAATCAAGTAAATTATGCTGACTCTAAAGGCCCGTCAGCCACGGGTAGTGACGAGCAGTGTCATGGAGACCAGATACCATGGAAAGTGAATGGGATGCAGCAAAGTCAAGTGATGATGGACAGAATAACCAGTGGCAAGTGAAACAGTGAGGTCGACGGTTAAATTCTTCCCAACTTCAAGGAGAACAATAAACATGCTTCTCATTCAGTGTGCAGAGTACCATTGACTGGCATATGACTGGGCAGGAAATGCATTACCTAACTATCAGAAACAAAGCAATGTGAATGAGCAAATCATTTCACTTTTGTGGATGAGGCTTTATGAACATGACAGTTCAATAAAACACCGAATGGCAACCTTATGACTGCATTCATGATGCATATGTTTGTTCACATCTAGTGTGCACTTGCTACATTTTTATGCTACATATTTTATAGCTCAAGTTATCAAAGAAATCTACTATATATATATATATATATATATATATATATATATATATATATATATATATATATATATATATAACACCCAGCACGCCCCTGCGGGCGGTTTATCCTTCAAGCTCGGGTCCTCTACCAGAGGCCTGGGAGCTTGAGGGTCCTGCGCAGTATCTTAGCTGTTCCCAGGACTGCGCTCTTCTGGACAGAGATCTCCGATGTTATTCCCGGGATCTGCTGGAGCCACTCGCCACTCGCCTAGCTTGGGAGTCACCGCACCTAGTGCTATATATATATATATATATATATATATATATATATATATATATATATATATATATATATATATATATACATACATACATACATACATACATACATACATACATACATACATATATATATATAAATTTCAGTGTGTAGTTGCAATTTTGTAAAAGGAGAAAAATATATGCACACAGGTGCAGCACCTTCTACTGTTACTACTTCTGGCTTCTTTTGACAAGAATCTAATGAAACACGTATAAAAAAAGAAGGTCACACAAAAACAGTGCAGCCGACGAGGCTCTCAAATTTTATGGTAAATAACATGTTTCGGGAATTATTTATGCATGTTTGCCTGTGTGCAGTCCACTAATGAGATATTGACTCCATTGCGACTGTGCTACATTGTTTATCCCACTTATTTATTTATGAACGTTTAATATGTGAGTTCTGCCTAGTTCCTACAAACGCAAGTGGCGAACGAATGAGGCACACTGACGGAGAGATCAATGTGCAACATTAACACGGGATTGTCTTTAAAGTTATTTTCATTTGGAAGACACAGATCCGCTGTTTATTTCCACTTCCACAGCCCTCATTCTCTCGTGATCGGTGCCAGTGGTGCTCCTTACCTCAGCCGTCTCACACCCCACCTCCCCCCATCTCCCACACTCTCACAAGCATCACCCGGCCCTCTCTCTCTCTCTCTCTCTCTCCTGGCTTTGTCAGCAGCAGCAGTACTTGGGTCTTTGTGTCTCCTTCATATCATCTTGTTAAAAATTAAAGTGATTCTACTTTCCTCCATCTTCCTCTCTCTCTAATGCTAATCTGTTCCCTGTTGGACCAGTATGTAGATGAGACGCAAATACAGCGCAGCCTGATGAATAGTGATGAGCCTGCAGCATGTACACACACACACACACACTCAGGCACACACCTGAGCAGCCTTGGAATGCCCTGTGGTTTACCTGTCTGTCTGTCAATCAAAGCAGTGACCTAGTGAGGGAATGTTTGTGTGTCTGCGTGCATGCCCTTTAAATTACTCCTTAAACTAGAAAGTACCTCCTGAAATACTCTAATTTAATCAAATATATCACGTGTTTAATTTGCACGTTACCAGCTGATATTAGTGCTAAAATCCACATTTTACACTGTCCTTTTAGTGCAGAAAACTTAGCATATTTTCCCTTTGAGTCATGGGTGTTATAATGGAAAGCACCTTTGTTTAAATGTCCCATGGCCCCAGTCTTAAAGTTGGCAAACACTCACTGTATAAATACATGAAAATCTGTCAACTGTGAACCCCACTCGAGTGTTCAGCCACTACACTATGCTTCTCTAACTTAACAGGGGAAGTCCCCTTTGCCCCAGGGGGAGATGTATGGTTTCCTGCATGAGTGACCCGTATTTCAGTCCATTACATAGATAGAAAAAGGAAGACGAAAACAACTGGCTTAACATGTGCCCAAATTTGCATCTACACTGTGATAGTTATTAGAAGATGGTGGAAAAGACAGGATGTTTAATCACACCAGACATTACTTGCTGAACTGATGCTGAGTCCACACTGTTTGCAGACTAAGGTCTGATTTGGACTTCTGAGGGAAGTCTTCGTAGCGCTTACAACGTAACCATCGCCTCCTTATGCTTGTGTGTGGTGCATTATGTGTTAATTACCATGCGGTCATGTCCCAGTGTTTTATATGTGGCCAGTCAGCAGAAAAAATAAATAAAAGGCTGGGGGGGGGGTCCCTCCTAGGTCCCCACTCTTTGTTGTGGTCAGTTTGTGGGGGGGACAAACATATTTGTCCTTTGCACAATGCCTCACATCCGGTGCGACAGTTTCAGTCATCTCCCTCCAGGAGTTTGCTGACATTTGTGAGTCCTTATATTGATGCTATGATTATTATTCCTTATATGAGATGACGATTGTTATTCTCTCACTGATAAATATAAAATCTGTGGCGAAAAGGTAGTCGCAAACACACAGGAGGAATCGAGAGTACTGAACAGGCCAATCACAATAGTTGCAGGCTGTGTCCTGTAGTTACATTTCTTGAAAGCTTAATTCAAGCATTAGACAGAAAACTAAACATGTTAGATGTACACAGTGAGAACTACAGAACAGTAGGAGAAAAAGCATCCTCGAATGTCCTCCAATGGCCAGTTCTAAAGGAAAGTCTCCCATATTAAAATAGCCACTGTTACATCAGAAATAAACATGTCTACAGTGCGGTACAAATTTCCCCGTTCACAGCCCCTTTATAAGGAGATAGATTTTATTATAGCTGACATGTTAAATTTGTAAAGTTATATATATAATCTGCAGTGTGGACACTCTGCCACTGTCAGTCTGTTAAACTCACCGTCGCTATTTCAAGTGTTGAGATCAGGTGACTAACTTCGCCACTGAAGAATATACTGAACTCTTAGGTTTGTAATGTGAAACTCTGATCAGTTTTCCAGCATTTGACTGAATCTGAGCAGACAGTATGGTCATGTACACCTCACAATTCATCCTGCCACCTTTGCCAGCAGTCACATCTTCAATAAACACTAGTGACCGGCAGCCATACATACCCATGCCATAACACTGTATCCACCACGTTTGACAGATGATATTGTAATGTATGATGATCACGAGCTAAATACTTTTCTCCTCACATGAGTCTGATAGAATAATTTTTCCCGAACTGTGTCTAATCTGGCCTTGCTCCTCTTCAGTGTAACCAGTGGTTTGCACTTTGTTGCAAACTATCTGTGTTTCTTGACTGTATTCGATGTTGTGAAGTTGTTTTTCTGAACCCCTGAAATAATTCTGTATCATCCCCTTCAGTGATCTCCTTCAGTGTTTTCAGGGGGGTTTCAATGTTGCTGAGCTGGTCACTTCATTATTTGTTTCTAAGGATGTACGAGATTGTTGGATTAGCTGCTCCTGCAGTTGTTGCTGTCTCTCTGACAGTTTTATTTTGGTTTTTCAGACTAACGATGGCCTCCTTTACTTGCATCAACATTTCCTTGTACGTCATATTGAGAGTTCCAGTGAAAAGACACTAAACAGACGTTAAATACTTTGAATCAAATCTAGATCTTTAATCTGTTTAATTTATCACGAAATAACGAGAGAACAGGCCTCACCCGCCTGTGAAACTGCTTGTCAGTCAATGGTCCGATTCATTTTAAGTTCCTGAAAAAGGGGGACTGTGTATAAACATTCTTGTGATTCCTTAACAGTTAATGAAAAAATTCCTGCTAACCCCTCAAATTAAAACTGAAGTCTGAACCTAAGTTCATTTAATTGATTTCCAATCCACTGCAGTTGTGTATAGAAGCAAATTTACCAAAATAAAACCCAAATGTGTGTCCAAAAAACATATGGACCTTACTATAAGATAAATATCAAGAAGTTCAGTTAAACTCAAAAAATGTCAAACTGTTCTACGGTTTAGGATGAAAAGAGAGCACGATAGAGAGTGCCTCACATTTCCAGTTGTGACATCGTGCAATGCCACAGATCTCTGCACTCTTACTACATACATATATATTGCTTCTTCTTTCTATAATAGCAAGCTGCTGCTGGTAATGTCGAGCGCACACACACACACAGCTGCAGAGTAGGCTGTTTCCTGTATACCATTCTCAGTGTGTCTGCATTACTGTTCCATCTGCACAGGCATTTCCTGTCCGACCTTGAAATCATGCCCCCAGCCACCACCGTCACTTCACATAAATACATCCTCATCCCCCATTTCCCTACACACTCTGTGTTTTCAAGACAGGACATACTTTTTTCCCTCATACACACATCCACATGCTCATCCACTGACAAACCCAACATACGTTAAGCACTAGAAAGTGTCCAAAATTAAAGAGCAACTTGGCAGAGACAATCACCAGTGGAATATAAATACATAAATGCCTCAAACATGCAATTATCTGTTGAGAAAAACCACCTATTGTTTTCATGACTAGAAGCTAAAATACAGCACAAAACTCCCGCTTTACGAGCGTCCAGAGTTACCCTAATCTGCCACTTTCACGCTGGGAAGCTGTGATGTCATCAATCAGCAACACAGTGTTCGAATGGCGGCCAACCTTCCCCAGATCAGCCACATGTGTTTTTATTCAGCAGGAAAGTTATAGCAGAAAGGTCAGGTCACAGATAGTTTACAATAATATTATTCATGTAAGGGAAAGTGGAAATGATCCCCACTTGTGACCTCACTCTATTTACACAAGCATGCCCCGAATACATTGATATCGCCAGCCAGTAAAACTCACCACGTGTGCGCACACACAGAAAGAAAGGGAGAGAACACAATACACATTCATTACATGAACTGGATTTCATAAGGTGATGGAAAGGAACCAAGCCAAAGTCCAACAATTAGCAAAGATTTAAAATAACAACCAAGGGCCCGAGGCACAGTGTTAAAGCAGAGGAGACATAATAAAGGTCAGAGTTATGATTCCAGCTCACAGGAGAAACAGAGACGCTGTTGTAGTGTCTGAATATTCAATGCCAAAATGATTACTAGCACTTGGATTAGATCTCTGGTTGTATTTAATGCTGACTCGATGAGGAATATTAATTAAAAATACAGCCCATTAAAGTTGTTGCATAGGCATTTTATAAATAAATGCTGCTGGCCTTGTTTTAAGACCACGGGGAAGGCAAACAAATGGATAGACCCAGGAGAAGATTATAAACTATGACTATTTTTGCTTTATATAACTGTATAACAGTTATATACTCTGTAACCCGCCCAAGTGAGAGTTTGTGCTTCTCCTCCCCAACTGGACACGAAAGACCTGCCCCGATGTTTCACGGTAAACCGTGAAACATCGGGGTTAAGTCTTTGTTGCTGGCTAAAGGACTGATGTAATGCAGTGTCCTTCAAAGTGACAAAAACAAGTCTGCGTGTGTTACAGTCATAGTTTCCATGTAAAAAGTGGATGCATCATCAGACACACAGGATGCAGCACCACATTTCCCATGGGAGAAAACAGAATATGGCAAGAGAGACTTAGTCATGACTGAACATTCACATGGCTGTTGTCAAATAGTTCACACCACGCACATTTATAAACACGAAATTCCTTCTTTACTGCATGCTGAGTCCAAACCCCTGTACCTCCTGTTCATTAACGTATTTTTATTCAGTTCTGCGTACACCACGATCTCATTCATTTAGCAAAAAAAAAGGCCTGGAAAGAGACATCTAATCACTGAAGACCACCATTTATCACATCCAATAACATCAGAAGTCCTCTATAACCTGTTTATGAACCTTTAAGCGACTCTGATTGTATTTTCATATTAATATTATTTGTAAGCAAACACAGGCAGTTCTAACTTTACAGCTACACGGTCTAACTGTTTGCACTTCAAAACTTTATCATTTGGTTCTCCTTTTTCAGCTGTGACTGGCAGCTTTTGATGCGTACTTCATATTCAGCAACATAACATGAAGTTGGAGGTTTGTTAGTGATTATGATCAGGCTAAATAGGCTGGTGGAGACCAAAAACAGAGCGAATATTAGACTTACATTAGGCAGACCCAGGACACGCTGGAGAGATTATATCTCTCGGCTGGCCTGGGAACGCCTTGGTATTCCCCCGGATAAGCTGGAGGAGGTGGCTGGGGAGAGGGAGGTCTGGGCCTCTTTGCTTAGGCTGCTGCCCCCGCGACCCGGCCCCGGACAAAGCGGATGAAAATGGATGGATGGATGGATGGATAGTCAGAAGAAAGGACTTTTTTGGGGCATTATTTCATATCAAGATTAAGATTTTTGAAACATTTTGTGATCAGAGTACTTGCAAATAATGAAAAGCTGGTCTGTTCATAGTGTTTTGAGTTCAAATCAATATGTAATCAAGGGCTTTCATGTTTTTCAGCACTACGATGAGAAGAAAAAAAGCATTTGCAAAAGTTTTCAAACTGATGCGTCTTCAGTTCTCGCCGTCTTTACCTTCTTTGCCTTGCTCAAAGTCCGCAGCCTCCGCTCTGTGAATGCTAAGCTGCTGTTAGTCTTTCCGCTGGTCCAACTTTGG
This sequence comes from Aulonocara sp. 'chitande type north' Nkhata Bay, assembly GCF_057382095.1. NCBI lineage: Eukaryota > Metazoa > Chordata > Actinopteri > Cichliformes > Cichlidae > Aulonocara > Aulonocara sp. 'chitande type north' Nkhata Bay. Next base: position 21,707,633 of record NC_141353.1, on the reverse strand, counting down.
TTTAGATTTGGGGGACAATGTCTTTTTTACAAACCCACGCACCAATAATAAACACACCCACTTCTATAAAAGATCAACCCTGTGTCAGTTTCCCAGTAAACTGGAGCATCTGCAGCAAATCAGTGTGGCTTTTCAATCACTCCCACTTTTCTCTCTGTCTCCCACTCATTTACTTCCCCCCTCTTCCTCTATTTTTCCCCTCTTTGCATTTTTCTGTGATTAGGAACAAGTTTAACTGGCCAGAACTTCCTTTCTATTTTTCTAAAACACACACAGGCTTCTGATCCATGTTTGCTGTCATGAACAGGTGCTTGTCTTCAGCTCGACCTGCCTCATCAATCACACTTTCTCGATCAAAACCCCCAAAAAGGAGAAAGGAAAGAAGAGCTGAGGTGAAATAGGAAAAAAATATTAGAGCATTAATTTCCTTACTTCCCAGGCTCTCTGCAGAGCTTAATTCACCATCGAAATGTGGCTGCGTGTAGTCACATGTACTGCTTTCCTTCAGTAAAAACAAGTATTCTGTATTTCTGTCGTTGATGCCAGCCTAAATGACTTCTAAATGACTCAGCCTCGGTATAAGATTTCCCTGTAATCATGATTTTAAATTGACTGCATGTCTTCTTGGGCACTCGGCTGCTAAAATTCCTCCTTTACTCAATGGAAGTGCCCTCCTGTTCGCGCTGTTAATGGACCGGACCTGTCTATGCAATGCAGTGGACAGAATTTCCCATGGCTGATCATCATCTACGGTCATGGGTGCCTTCCAACTCCTCCATCTTGCCCTCTCCCCGTCCCAATGCAACAAAGAGGAAAAACAAATCAAACAATTCACAGTTTCCCATTATTCTCTCTCTCAGCATATGGTTCCAATCAACAGTGTGTGTGTGTGTGTGCGTGTGTGTGACACCATGTGAATGTTTTTATTTTCCATACATTACTCCTCAGATACAAAGCTCTTTGTTCACACTCTTTCTCCATCTCTCTTGCTCCTCCTTCCTCTCACGCCCTCGCCATCCTCCAGCTCTCTCTTTGATTCTCAGGTTTAAACTCTCTCTCTCTCTCTCTCTCTCTCTATTTTAGTCTTGCTTTTCTTGGCTGCAAGTCAGACCTCAGTCAGACCTAGAGGTCTTTTTCCCAAGCGATCTCCAGGGTGGACTCGAGGGAACAGAAAACACACACACACACTCGCAAACACGGGCCCTGCCCTCACATGCTCTTGTCCATTTCCTCCTCTGTCTCTGCTGTGATCCACAGCCATCTCCTGTCTGCACCTCTTTGTTCATTCATCGTTTTATTACTTTTAAAAACAAAACAAAAACATGTTTCAGTCATGCTTTATTGAGACAAAGAGAACACAGTGTTCAAAATCAAGTATTGTGTTTTTGGCCTGGTGAACTTTCTGCACTCGCTGGTACATTACAAGCTTTGTGGCCTGTTCTAGGACTTCATTTATCCAGGTTAGTCCCTCTGGAGTCAGGCATCTCATTTACAAGGGAGACCTGGCTCAGACTGAGGCAGCACATTTTCTCACAAATAGATCAACTGCACATGCAAACAAATGCACAAGGATGAAGAAGTGATAGAGGAATTAATAAAGCACCAAAAGAACCACAAGCGCTCATTATTCAATACCAACAACAAGTAATGGTAATTATTAGGTACCTTTCTAGTGCTGTCTAATTAATCTATAGTTCCCAGTAATGCATAAACTTTATAACTTGTACGTAAAGTTAACAAATAAATGTAGTGAATATAATTGAAGATACACTCACCAGACACTTACTGGTACCATGTCGGATAACCCTTTTCCCTTCAGAGTTGCCTTAATTCTTCATAGCACAGATTCAACAAGGTGCTGGAAATATTCCTCAGAGATTTTGGTTCATATTGAAATGATAGCACCACACAGTTATGGCAGATTAGTCAGCTACATATCCATGAGCCAAATTTTCCATCCCATCACACCCCAGAGGTGCTCCATTGGATTAAGATCTGGTGACTGTGGAGGCCCTTTGAGTACAGAGAACTCATTGTCCTGTTCAAGAAACCAGTTTGAGATCATTTTAGCTTTGTGACATCACAAGTTATCCTGCTAGAATCAGCCATCTGACGATGGGCCCACTGTGAAGTACGATGGGGATGGTCAGCACCAATATTCAAGTAAGCTTCAGTGTTTAAACAATGTTCAGTTGTTACAAAGGGGTGTGAAGTGTACCAAGTGCACTGTTACACTAGCACCAGCTTGAGACGCTGATAAAAGGCAGGATATATGCATGCTTTCATGTTTTTATGCCAAATTGTGACTCATCAGCTTTGATTTTTCCAATCTTCTTTTGTCCTGTTTTGGTGAAACTGTGTGAACTGTGGCCTCAGTTTCCTGTTCTTAGCTGACAGGAGTGGAACTACAGCCTATGTGCTCCAAGGTCTAAGGAGGTGAGATGGTCTTCTTCATGCCTTAGTTGTAACGAGTGGTTGTTTGAGTTGCTGATGCCTACTGTTGAATCAACAATACACATTTTCTCTTTTTCATACCATTCTCTGTAAACCCTAGACAGGGTTGTGCAGGAAAATCCCAGTAGATTAACCGATTCTGAAATACTCAGATCAGGCATGCTATGTTCAAAGTCACGTAAATCACCTTTCTTTCCCATTTGAACTTCAGTAGTCTACATGCCTAAATGCATTGCAGTGTAATTGGCTTGTTAGATATTTATGAGTAAGTGAACAGTTGTACCTAATGAAGTAGCTGTATGTGAGTGCATAATTACAACAAACTACCTCAAAGCTTTACTCGTGTACAGTATTTACTACCACTGTCTGAGAGCCATATTTAGTAAGTCTCACAGTGGATTTACAGTCCTGACATAAAATTTTACATGTCAGATTTGAAACAGTGGAAATAGTTTTTGTTTACAAAACTTTAAATCTCTTCTTTAAAGAAGCAGCGCTGTTTTGTTTCACCGTGACATAACTGAGAGAGAGCAACGATAAATGAGGTTAGTCCGCTAACAGAGGCGACCACAGGGTTACAGTGCCATCTAGTGGTGAGGCAAAGTAGCACGCAGACGTTCTACACTAACCATGATCAAATAATGAGAACAACGAATATATTTGTATGATGCTGTCCTCGTTGCTGTTAATAAATCCATGCATAAAGTTTGGTTTTCACACGAGGCATATGTAAAACCTTCACAGTGATTCGGGGCTGAAAAAGAATTTAAAAAACAGGGGGAAATGGAAACATTTGGTTTAACATATTGTGCACAACATGTAACTGCAATGCAAATACTTAGCAAACACATGATTCCCTCAAAATAATCCTGTGTGTTCCCAAACTGCTGATGGTGCCTTTAAACAAATATAGTTTGCATTCTTAAAGATTTAAAGCGGCCACAGTTTGTCAGAGATGATCTACGTCAAATACATGTTTGTTATGTAGCCTGTGATTGAAGACGGAAACTACCACAAGCCTTGTATTATTAGACTGATGCTGTACTAGACTTTCATCACTGGAGGGAGTATCTTTTTATTTAATTTTTTTACTGCAGGGAAAGTAGCTGCAGTAAATAAATAGACTAGACACACGCCCTGTGATAGCCTGTACAAGGTGAACCCTTCTGGTCCTAACTGATTAATGCCTTTTACATATTGACTTGTAATATTAACAGTTTACTAAATGATGGGAGACGAGGTGAAGGGGTAAGAAGGCTGAGGAGAGGACTGGAGCATAGGTTGGTGGCGTACGAGAGGAGGAAGGATGGACAGGAAGTGGGGCATGTGGAAAGTGGCAGAGTGGCGAAAAAGAAAAAATTGGAGCATTAAAATGATTGATGGGGCTGAGGAGAAAGCAAAAGAGCAGAAGAACCTCTCTCCTTTTTCATTTTGCCCTTTTTCTCTGTCACTTTTTAAGGCCAGCTTCTGAAATCAGCTGACGTGACATAGTTTAGCATTTTGTAACAGGAGTTTGGTTTCATCCTCCAGCTTGGACTCCTTTTTTATCCACTCTTTCTACTTGGTGAGCCACATTTCTTCTGTATTTTCGTAATGTTTCTGCAGCTCTTCCTTTGCTTCTCACGTCGGGGAATCCTCCAGAGCCATTTTTCCATGTAGCATGTCTCCGGTTTGATCTCTGTCTTCTGTCCCTTGAGAAGTTGCCACAGTGGCCTCCATCCCACTCTATCCCTAGCATCCTCCTCTGTCACACTAACCTTCTCCATGTCCTCCTACATCCATGAACCTCCTCTGAGCTCTCCCTCTTTTCCTCCTCCCTGGCAGCTCCATCTTCCAACACCCTTTGTCCAATACATCAACGATCCTTCCTCATGCCTCCTCTGCACATGTCCAAACCACCTCAGCCTTGCCTCCAAAACACTCAACTTGAAATGCACCGATGATATAATAATGTCCATCCCGGTCACTTTTAATTAGTGCCACCATTACCAAACCATAGATCACAGCAGGTCTTCATTACCATCTTGTAAACCTTCCCATCTATCGCTGCTATCTTTGTGACATGAGTGTCTCCTGTAACACTTGTCAGTGCATCTACCTTTATCTGGTTTTAACTGTGACTCTCCTCCCTGTCTTCATAAAGATGTCTCAAACTAAATAGACACAGCAGTACAGATCAGACTCTTAAACAGAGGCAGGTGAGCAGATGTCCCACCATCGTTGTCTTCACTAACTGGTTCTTGTTTTAAGATTCCTCTCATATTAAGGTCGTTGATGTGCCGAGTAATGTTCAGTCTTTGAAAATCACTTTAATAAAAGTATTTTTTAGAACCAGCAATCATCTTTTTGTTGTTTATAGTGTAAATATGTCTTTAGTAGCCAGCTGTAGTGAAGATTTGGCAATATGCTGAATATAAATACACCTTACAATTTGTACCAAGTGGCTGAGTAAAATAAATGTACAAGGAGTCCCGTTTTTCAATTTTTATGCCATTTTTATGTTTTTTCTTTACAACTTTTGCTCAATGATTTTTGCAGTGTGTGCAAACGCTGATGGCTTCTCCCTTTGCAATCTCACATTTCCATCATGTGATTATTTTATGTTCCAATACTGCTCGGAAAATTGTCAGTGATTAAAGAACGAAACAAAGCAAATGTGAAATAAAATGAAAAACATAATGAAGCCAAACACGTTCATATCCAACAAAGTTTCAGTCTCTCTTGTGTTTTGTCATTAATATTTAGCTCTGTCACCATAATGCATAGTGTCAGCAAACTGCACTGAATTATGGGAGCGCTGTAAGGTGTAGCAAGCTGGTTGAGTGCATGTCTAATTACAGGGTGAACCACAATGATGAAAATAGGTTAGAGAAAATTAGTTTTATTTTCTACATTACAAAACAGCTTAAACTGTCCAAATTCCTCCTCCCTTTCTCAACAGGAAGTTTTCCCAAAGTTCACTTTAAGCAGGACATCCTAGTTGGTTGACACAGGGCCATAAAAGGAGGATGAGAGTATCTAAGCTTCCTCATCCTCACTTCCTGCTAGGCTGCTGTCAGTGGAGTCCACTTCCTCCTCCTGTTGCTCCTCTGAGGACTGCGGTTCTGATTTGGGTTGCTGCTCTGGCTCAGTGGTGCTGGAGGGCTCGCTAGGTTCTGTCGCTGTGCTGCTCTCTGCAGGCTTGGAGTCCTTCTGCTGTTCTCCTTCTCCACCCTCCAAAAACTGTGACCAACCCTTCAGCCGCTCCTCTCGCTCGCGTGTCGTCTCTTCTACCTGCATGTACAGAACATGAAAGGCGAGAGATATTACCACGTGTAGAGTCTAAGGCAGTCTAACGTATCAAAATAATTCAAATATAACCTGTTTTACTTAAATAAATACCAAATGGGACACTGTGCAATCACTGAGTCTACCATGAACTCCTCTGTGTACCAAATTATTCTAGAGATACATGTCAGGCTATCTGTCTGATAGTTAAATTTGGCCTTAAACTGGGTCATGAAACAGGACAATTACAAAACATTCTTTTAAAAAAATACATTTAAAATAAAATAAATATGTTCCCTAAAATTTAATCAGCACCTCATGCAATAAAGTGCTGCTAGCACCCAAAAAAGTGACAATAATGTACATGAACTACAGTAAAAAAAAAAAGATGTACTAACTTTCAGGCACAAAGCACATGTTGAACTGTACAACAGAATGCTAAAGACAATTACAGCTGTCAGAAAGTGAAAGAACAACCAAGTAAAGCTTTAACTGCAAACAGAAGCACAGAAAACGAAGCAGACTCTGAAATCTGTCCCTTGGAACAATTAAAACTTTCGCAGATTTCATTTCATGCAGGAACCAAAACGTCACTTAGAAATTGTGAAACTTACTCCAACTTGTCAGGGAGCTAATTATATGACAGGCTAGGTATTACTGCTTTTGACTGTGAATCACCAAGACCCCCAAAACCTCAATATTTCTGTTGTCTTTATTTACCTGATAGTCTGTCGTTCCATCCCAAAGCTGAGCAGATAGCTGCCTTCCTCCAAACCAGCGCCCGTTGAACGACAGAATACACGCATCAGCTTCCTCAGGCTCCTTAAAAGCAACTGATGCCACGCCGTCCGGGTGTCTCTGCAGCACAAATACAGCCACACATCCACTTCATCTCAACTTTTTCTTAGCTAATTTCCTACCACGACCTTCAAAATACAGAAATCAAACTCACATCAAAGAGGATGACCTTCTTAACTTCCCCAAACTTCTCACACTCACTCCGCAGATCCTCACGATACTCATTCAGCACCAGTGGATCCTCCTACAGAGAGCAAAGAGATTAATGCACAATGCTGTGTGTGTGTGTGTGTGTGTGTGTGTGTGTGTGTGTGTGTGTGTGTGTGTGTGTGTGTACGTGTTCCTCTCACACCTCAAAGTCACTGGGATGGAACATATTCCTGATGATGACAACTTTTTCATGCCTCTTCCTCGCGTCTCCTTTTTTCTCTGGCCTCCAATCCAACTGTCTACAAAACAAAACAAAGAATAAAGAAACAGCGGCCAGTAGTGCTTCTACTGAGGAGTTAATTCCTGCTACACAGAAATAAACAGATAAGAACAGAAAACAGAATTTACTTCTGCTGCTGCTGTAGCTTCTTCTTATAATCTTTGCTTTTCTTCTTCTTTTTGCTGGCGTCATACTGCCCCTTCAGCTCAAACCGTGCGGCTTCCACATGCAGTTTATAACCTCGGACCTCTGACTCATCAATCAGGCGTATAGCCAGATCCACAGACTCCTTCTGCAGAGAACCACAAACAAGTACACACAGTCATTTGACCAGAGTAAAGAAAGCAAGAGCAGGAGATTTGTCTATCCACTCAACAAGAGGACTACAAATAACGTTGTTGCTCCACGTATGGCACCCTCTATGGCCAATATTGCCAATATTAAGTGACAACATTTGCACAGTTATGGTGCGTGTCTGGGGCATTGACCGAGCAGGACAGACTAACCTTTAGATAGCAGCAAAGACCATCTCCCTTCAGATTTCCTTCTTTGTCTTTGTAAAGTTTGACTTTGTACTCTTCGGTGATGGGGTCCCTCATTACAATCCCACACTTTGACATCAGCTCTGCAAACTCCTCGGAGCTGATGTCAGGAGGCAGGCCTGAGAAGAAGAGACCAGGAGAGAAAGATTAGAGCAAGAGAGCGCCACGTGATAAACAGAGTCAGGTACTTTATGGGACGCCAGCTTCTTGGCATTCAGAAGAAGGATATGTAGGTGATACTAACCTGACACGTAGACATTCGTGTTTTTATTTTCATCAATATCAAACCATCCTACGGGCAGAAAAAGGGAAACTGATCAAGAGTGACATTCCACTTACAACTTAAAAATTGCACATAACTGTATAAAAACAGTTAGTAAATTAACATAATAACAGCAGCACAATTTCTTATTAGATTTATATTTCTGTGTGTGTGTGTGTGTGTGTGTGTGTGTGTGTGTGTGTGTGTGTGTGTGTGTGTGTGTGTGTGTGTGTGTGTGTGATTGGATGCCAGTTTACCTTGCTCAGCTTTCCTCTTCTCCCCTTTCTGTTTGGTTTCTTTGCCTGGCGTCTCATGCTGCTCTGAGGCCGAGTTTGGGGCGGGATCTTCTGGTTTCTCCTTTTCTGTTGGTTTTTGTGGTGGTTTGCTGTCAGGCCCGGGTGCTGCTGGGTTGGTGCTGGTCAGGGAAGCGTTCTTTCCATCCGGAGCCGATTTCTCAATGAAGCCATAGTTGGCCTGGTAGGCTGCCATGAAGTCCTCTGTTATCTAGAGGAACAAATCAAACCTACTTAATATTGACACAGAAATCAACTCGGACCAATTTTGACACATCTAATAAAAGCTGTTATCATAAAATAAATGATAACTTTGTTTTTTCACTTTAATTTTACTAGTCAGCGCTTTTATGCTATATAAAAAAGAAAACTACACACTTCCAATAGCCAAGTAAGAAAACTATAACAATATAGTTTCTGTATCAAATACCAACACTCCACAGGTCAGTGCAATACCCTGTACTGTACTAACATCTCTCCAACAGCTGAAGCATGGCCAGAATGGGGTCATGCAACAGGAAAATGATCCCAAGAGCAACAGCAAGTTTTTGACTGTATTTATAAGGTAAAGCTGCTTCAATTCAATGTAGACTAAAAAAAGCTTAAGAAAGAAAAGCTGAGAGTCAAAGAAAGCTTGTACTTTGGGAAACCAGGCCTTCTTTTCATGATCCCAGTCATACACAGTCCCATCCTCTGGATCGGTGTAGGTGTATGGGTCTGAGCCATCTTCATTTCTCTGATCATAGAGCTCTTGCAGCCGCAGCTGCTCCATAAACTCTTTGTTGGGATCTGATTTGCCACTCATCTACGACAAGAAAGTGACACATTAGATTACCATGTTCAGACATATAGAGAGACACTGTATGACAACTTTATCACACCGAAATAGCCTGGATTTAATATCCTGCTCTGGAGTCTTGCACAGGTTCATAATCTGGATATTACTCACCCATCTAACTGCCCCTAGCCAACTAATCACATATGAGTACCATCATTGTTACTATACTGTAACTGCCGAAAATGTCAGCCAGCTGCTTTAATCCTTCACAATGTCAAGGATAACAACCGACAGCTGGACTCAATGTGAGCTAAAACCTACAGCCCGTCTTCAAAAGGGGGCTGTATCTGAGTTAATATCAGGTTAATTCGGTCATTCACCTCTGCTATATTTTTATGTCCGTGATTAACACTTAGATTAAGTGTGTTGATGTTAGCCAGCATGGCTAGCGTTACCTTTCACAGCGATAGTCCAGGCACAGTGAGCTCTGGCTGGTGCGAAAGTTAACGGTGCAGATTATCTTAGTCAGATCCCCGCCACAGAACCAGCTTTGTGCTTTGAATGTGTTATAATTATTCTTTTTTTATTTCTAAATGAACGTTTCAGCGCAACCCGCTAACGTTTTGATTTACCCTCAGTTAGTAACAACGGCACTAAAACGAAGTACATCCGAGGTTATGCCACTTGTGCGCGTGCGTGGAAGACAAGGGGGAAAAGGAGGCATTCGATTTGCTCTTCTGCTTCTACCTTTTTTAAAAGAGCGTCTGCTGTTCAGCAAGACTAACGATCACTTTGTCCGCAGTTTGTTCGAGGGCAATGAATCGAACGTACGTCTTGTAGAATAACTAGTGTGGATAGTTAAGTGGTTGGCTAGTTCAATGCAGCTAACAGGTAAGTAATAAAATAGTCTCCTGGGTTTGGCATGGCCGAGGGAAGCGGTAATGTTAACGTCAATCCGGCCAACCTCCCACCGGGAGACCCGCAGCTCATCGGGATGATTGTGGAGCATCTGAAAAACCGGGGTCTTTTTGATGAGTTCCGTCGGGACTGTTTAGCCGACGTCGATACAAAGGTAATCTACTAACTCTGCTTTGTTTGTGTTTAACTTTAGCTAACCTGACACAAACAAAGTTATCAGTGTCAGTGCCACTTTAACTGTCCTAAATCTATCCGAGTGTCTTTTTAGCTGGCTACAGTATACTACAGTATACTTTCAACGCACAGTGTACTCCGTTACTTAGTGTGCGCTATTGCTGCATATTTACCGCGCTGTTGTTGTTGTCAGCCGGCCTATCAGAACCTGCGACAGAAAGTGGACAACTTCGTCACATCGCACCTGAGCACGCAGAACTGGAACCCGTCCATCAACAAGAACCAGATGAGGAACGGACTGAGGCAAAGTGTTGTTCAGTGAGTGTTTCCTTTGAGCTTTTTGCAACCTTTCAGCTCCTGTTTAGAATGTACTACACATGTGAGCTTCCAAGGAGCCAGACTTCCAAGGAGCTTTTTTTCGTTTACCAATAGTTCTGCAGGCTTTCAGAAGGTCTTTCAAAGTTTTTCTTTGAACATTTGCTGCTTTTTCACTCGTTTTTAGTCCAGCCTTTGTACCTGACTATTGTTTTGTTTGTTAAGCTATGTAACACTGGCTTATGAATCCTTCAAGGAAAAAATGGGCACCTAACTCAAGGAATGAATCTTTCTTGTTGACACGTAACAGACAAAAACTGTATCTTTTGGCATATCATCTGTTCCGGTTTCTTTAGTTTAATCTATGAAAAATGCCAAAGATAATGCAGTTTGACAGACATAAAATGGTATTTTTGCACCAACAAGCTGACTGCCAAACAGTCATTAGCTGAAAAATTGGTGTAGCTCAGCATGGTGTGCAGTGTGTCCTTAAAAATATGAGGACACTGAATGAGTTGCAAGCCTTAAAAACTATCTACAGCACATGAACAGCATTGATTTTCAGTTGTCTGCCTGATAATAGGGTTAATTAACACAATTGACAATGTCACCTATAAAAATTAGTTGATGTGGAATTTCATTGTTGACGTGTCATACACTAAAACCACATAAATGTGTTTTTGTAACTGCAACACACTACAGGGAGGTATGAGGGCTTATCGCCTATGTCGTCTGCCAAGACTGCGCTCAATATTAATGAAGAAGAACGTAGCGCCAACCACAAAACAGGATGAATAAATAAAGTTAAATGCAGACTGTGCAAACCAGAGCTTTCCTTCCACAACAGCACTACTGCAGTGCACACTCACATGTTGGCTTTTGGGTTTTTTTTACATCTAATTTCTTTACGTAAATTAGTAAAAAGACTGTAGTGAACAGGTTATATATAAAATAAAGAAATGATCTGTTTTTGAAGTACTCACTTTTTGGGTTTTTGTGTTAAACATTGTATTTCAGTTTATGTTTACACATGCTTCAATAAATTGGTGTATCTATTTCCCATTTTCCTAGCAAAATATAAAGAAATGAGGAAGTGACTGAAGACTTTTGCACGACCATGCACTCAGCCATAATTTATTTATGTATTTTAAGATCGGGCATGCTGGAGTCTGGTGTGGACAGGATCATAACTCAGGTCGTGGACCCCAAGATGAACCACACTTTCCGACCGCACATAGAAACAGCCATCCACGACTTTCTGTCAGGGGACAGGAAGGAGGAAAGCACCTCGAGTTTGAACTCTGCTCCATCTGAACAGACAGAACCACAAGAGGCTCCGTCTGCCTCTGGCCCCAAAACCCCCTGAGGTGTGTGTTTAAAACCCAAAGCACAGCGTAAGGTCGACAGCAGCTCAAAAATGAGTAGTCTCTCTCTCTCTCGATACAGGCACACATGCTGGTCTCTAGTGGTCTGCACATTCTGTATGGCTGCATTAACCTTTGGAAAGGTGCAGCATCGGACGGGTGGACGATGAAGAGGAGGAAAGAGGAGGCTGTTTTGTGCCTCCAATTCAATGGATTAGTCAGGAGTGTGTCATTGCTCCTGCGTGAGGCTGCTTCGGGAGAAGGGCTACAACGCTGAGTGGTGCACTGTCGTCGTTTGAGTGTGGATTGTTAATTTTTTTCCGGTACTGGCTTTTTTTGTTTGTTTGGGGTTTTTTCCAATGTGCATTACTTTTTCTTTCTTTTTTTTTTCTTTTTTTTAGCAATTATATATTTTTTAAATACAGAGCCAATTGTTCACTCACTCTGTTTATGCCTATGATATAGACATTTTCCAGTTTCCTGTTACTTTTTTTTATTTTTATTTTTTATGCTTGCACACTGTCTGCACTCATTTTTGATAGACTGAGGGGGAAAAAACTAAATTACTGAAGAACAATGCAATGAATGAATTTGTTTCATGTTTACAGGCCATAATTTTTCATTTCATCATATCAGATTTTTCTTTGGTGTGTGTGCTTAATATGAAGTTTGTCCATCTCATGTGCTTACATTAAAAACAACTGCCACCATGTCCCTCTTTGTCTTTCTCTACCTCCTCTTAGTTGCTAAGCTTTCATCAGTGGATACACCATATTTTTATCAGTTTGTCTTTAAAGGAGATGGCAATACAGTTAACAGAGAGGAAATGACAGTAACGCTTTTTAATGATGGAAACCTCTGCAGCAATTTCTGTGTAAAGAAAGCTGGTGTATGGCGTTTATTAGTTTTCTTTGTTAAGTCTAACATAAAAGAAGCTGTCTGACGCAGCATTTCGCTCAATATGATCATTACCCGATGCTGCTGAAGTGAAGCAGAGCAAAGTCAAAGATGTTTTATTACAGACACAGGTAAGCGTTTTGCAATTTGGCATATTTTAAAAAGTTTAAATTTCTCCAGTGTTGAACAGTAAAAATGATGCTTTCTTGTCCGAGGTCATTTAAAAAAAACAGCGGGACAGCACTGCACACAACGGTAGACTGATGCATAATAAGCAAGCGAATAATACAGAAAACAGATTTGAGATGGGAAACTGTTCTTGAAGAGAGAGAGAGAGAAAGAGCGATGCAGGATGTGCGATCGTGGTGGAAGCAAATCAGCAAAAATAAAAGGGAATTAATGACGATGTTTATCAAACCTGAAGCGTAGTTTTGATCTTCTTTTGCTGTTTGTTCAGTGAATTTTGGTTGGAGAGTGACAAAACCTGCAGCTTCAGAATCTGTGTGCTGTAGGCTTTCAGCACTGAAGGTCTGTGTATGTTCAGGCGTTTCTGGAAAAGTAGATTTGTATTTAAAAATTGATTTAGGATTCAATGAATCGATATGGTGTTATTCAAGCTAAAATTGATTTAAATGGGAAAATCGATTATTTAAACACACCCCTAATAAGAACGGGTCCATCTTCCATGTACCTAAACGGTCCCGAACTTTCCAATTCATTCTCTATGGGAGTCCTAAACCACTACGAATGTAATATATTCTTTGTCCACTATAGTCTTCTGGCGCTGTTGCAAATTTATACAGTCATGTTTGGTGGTGAGTATCCCCGCCTGTCACGCGGGAAACTGGGGTTCGATTCCCTGACGGGGAGGCAATACGTTTTCATTCATAATGTTGAAAGTCAGACTGTGACATCCTTGGGAAGGTCCTTAACCAGTGGCGGAGCGGGGGGGTGGCTTACTGGGCTTAAGCCCGGGTTGTTTTTTCAGAAGCCCGGGGTCTTTTGGAGTGTATTTTTTTTCATAGTTAGATGCCTGGCTGACAAAACAAAAACTACACACAATATTTGAAGCACTGCGAGTGCGCTCTTGGAGAAGCGCAGCCAGGCAGACAGAGGAGAACTGAAGTTTGACCAGGTACCAAGGCAAATCATTCGTACTGTACAAACAATGCAAATATGACGGTGTATCACCAGGGCTGGACTGGGACAAAAAATCGGCCCGGGCATTTTGACTAGAGACCGGCCCACCAGGATAAAGATTGAAAATGTGACGTCATTCAGGGGTAAAACCGCAAAGGATTCTGGGAACTTGTGGCAAGAGGTACTAGCGCACGCAGGCGTTCAATTGAACTCAGTTACACAGCGATAAAAAGAAACCCAAAAAATGCCAAGAAGCTGTTGTATTATTAACTGCAATAGCTGGTCGCATGACAGCCACGGGAAGCCGACGGGTAAAGAGATTGTTTTTTTGTAATCGGATTACGTCGTTGAAGAGAAATTTTTAAGCCATGTTTCCGAAGTAAGAGCCGACAGATGGTCTGGAGTTTTGTAGTATTAATACGTCATTTTTCTTAACATAATTGGTGATATAGGTTACAAGCAAGTCTGGCGCTGAACAGAAATTGTCGCGCTATGCTCCTTTGTTTATTGTGCATAAATAGTGAATTGTCCTGACACAATATTGTGTTTCGCTTCTGTTATTACCATGGTACATTGACAAAAACATATACTTTTATTCACAGGGTAAAACAGTTGTTTTGTATCACTAATTGTCCAGTGCAATTACAGCATACAATATTGTAACGACCGTGGGTTAGTGGAGCTGAACTGGCTAAACTGCTCACTAGCTAAAACGGCTAGCAGGGCTCTAGCAGCTATCGCTAAACTTCGCAACAAATGGAGAGCGCTCACGCCTCATACACCGCACGACCCCGAGCGTCTCAGCAGCAGACTGATAATCCCCAAATGATCCAGCAGGAGGCTGTAGTGGTTCACACCAGTCGTTTATTTACCATCTTTTTCTACAACAACGTAACGCTGCTGACACCGAACCCCTATCACGCTCCCACCACATAGAGTCGCGGTGTCAGCCAACCATGCCAATTCAACCCACTCCACAGAACACACATCAACTTCACTGTGGCTTACATTAACATAACACTAACACAACATGCGAATCAAACACATAGGAACTAGCAGAACGATAGAAAACACAGACAACACAATACCCAGAATGCACCTGGCTAACAACCCCAGCCAGGTCATTACAATATTATTGTCACTGCTACATTTCTGTAATGCTACCAGAAATTATTTCCACTACTAATTAATTACCGTTGAGCTCAAAGGTTATATTAATAAACGGTTAACGAATGAGACGATTTGTGAGACTGGTAAACTTACCTTTGTTCGTAAGATGGTCTTTAGTTCTACACGGTGCATTTCAAGGTCCTGCACCCATCCGTCGGTAAACTGTACCTGGACTTGTTGCAGTGACCTGAAGTTACTAAACTTCACGAGTGTATGCACTCACTCCAAGAACCGTATGATTATAAATCTGAGCGTGGTGAAAGTTGGGCAGCACGCTAACATCTTTTGTCCCTCTGTGCGCTCATAAGGGTCTGACCCTTTCACTCCTTTGATTTTTTCCTCGTATCTTTTCTTTGTCTTTTCGTCGAGTCTGTCTTTGTACGGACCGGCATTGTTCTCCTTTTGTTTTGTACATTCCTTTTTTGTGCGGCAAAGAAAAATGCAAGAAAGAAAAAAAGAAAAAACAAGAAGGTATTGGAAACGGAGAATGAACGTTTTGCGGTGCTGCAAATGCTTGCATTTGATGCGGTACTTGGATTGTTTTGCCACGAGTTCCCGGCATGCAATGCGCGAAAATCACGTGATTGCTAAACAAGGGGGCGGGTGCATCTAGCCTCCTCGGCTGTAATTGGTCCAGCCCAGAGTCGATCATGACCAATTGGCCAATCCAACACCTTTCATTATATATACCCTTACTAAAAAAAAAAAAATCCATCGGCCCATAAAAACAAAAAATCGCCAGCGGCCCACCGGGCAAATGCCCGGTATGCCCGATGGCCAGTCCAGCTATGTGTATCACAAAAGATTGATGTCAAACAGATCACTTGACCCATATTACATTACTTGCTCTTCGAGTGAATCAACAAATGGCGAAATGAAAAGCCAAACAACAACTCTGTCTCTTTAGAGAGTCTCAGCTTACATGTGTGTTTATTTCATATTTTCAGTTGTTGCCTTCCACCAGTGGTGTGTCCAGCGGGGTGGCCTGGGGGGGCACAGGCCACCCACAACCAGACTGGCCACCCCAAAGGCAAAACAATAAAATTCAATCAAATATCAAATGTCCGATTATGTTTTCACGGTGAAGCTCAGATATCCGAGTGTAAGTGAATGCAGCATCGGCTTCTGCGCTATGTGCATCATGTTAGCAAAGGTAGTTAGCAAAGGTAGGAGAGCCAAGCACGAAAGACGGCACTACAGGAAACAATTTTTCAGTGAAAGAAAATGAGAACAGAATAAATGTCCAGGTAAGTAATATTAAGTTTGTTGAGTTTAGTAAACTTCGGTGAAATTAGAATACCAAGGAAAAAATTACACTTAAAGAATTATTGCAGCCGTTGAATATATCAGACAGTATGCTACTGAGGGCAGCTAACATAAGAGTTATGAGTTATAAGATGTAATCTAAGTCGTAACATTGCTGTATGGAGCTGCAGATTTGGTTGCAGGTTAACATAGCTGGACTGGCCATCGGGCATACCGGGCATATGCCCAGTGACTTATTTTTTATTTTTTTTGTAATGGCATGAACAATGAGAGGTGGTGGATTGGCCAGATGCAGGTCGATGTGTAAAAATAACTCAGTTGTTTGGTGGTGGCTATGGCGGGGCTTCCACAGAGGCCAGCAGGTGGATGAGGGAAGGGGAGGCAGGAGGAGAGACCCGAGGCAGCCGCCGGTCCGAGTGTCAGGTGAACTGAACTTCAGGTAAGAAGTTATGACCTGCAGTCATTTCCCATTTCAAAGAAACAGGCTCTGTGTTTTGCCTTATATGCATCCACAGGTGTGCCACCAATTTACTCACATGGACTCTACTAACCTATCAGAAGCTTCTTCAGCTCAGAATGGAATCGTCTGAAGTTTTCTTATTAATTAACAATAAACTTAGTGTACATGTACTCCTAAATTTGATGAAGGTGACAAAAAATAGACAGCCCTGTCTCTCTTTATTCTGACATTTAACTAATTCAAAAGATATTTCAATATTTATTTATCCAAAACAAAACAAGTTTACTCTAAATTGATGTTGTACAGAAAAAAAAAGTTCTTGCGTTTTCCATAAAGTGTATGTAAATATCTGGCTTAAATTGTGAATATACTGTGTATTGAAATTCCTCTTGTTTTGCATAGAAATATACTGAACAACATACAAAGCATAATATATGAAATAACATTTACCAGAGTTTTTTCTTTGAAAGAAGCTCCTTATGTTCATACACTCCAAAAGACCCCGGGCTTCTGAAAAAACAACCCGGGCTTAAGCCCAGTAAGCCACCCCCCACCCCCGCTCCGCCACTGTATAAGGACTAATCCATCTACCATTTACCGAAACAGTTTCCAAGTCCTTCGCTATGGGAGTCCTAAACCACTACGGATGTAATATATTTCTGTCCACTATTGTCTTTTGGCGCTGTTTCGACTTTATACATGATACGTTCATTATGGTTGTTTTGGAAGAGGTTTAGTCTCTTTCGTTGACGATAGAGAACTTTGCGTTGAGGCTTCTAGTCATTATAATCTCTGTCCGCTATTATTTGCACGTAAAACTTGATATGCATTACAGGCTATCCCACTGTGGACATAGTTGAGTCACGATTAGTACTGCAACATAAGAATCCGATGACACCTTCCTCGTTAGTATAGTGGTGAGTATCCCCGCCTGTCACGCGGGAGACCGGGGTTCGATTCCCCGACGGGGAGGCAATATCTTTTTATTCTTGATGTTAAACGTCAGACTGTGACGTCCTTGGGAACGTCCTCAACTGCTTAATGTTTCAGGTTTCCTTGAACAGACTCAGGAATTAAACAATATTCAAACACATGACAGTTAGTGCTCTTTTCTAAACCGTAGCTTCAAAACTCTCCCTGGACAGCGCTTTGAGTGCTCAGGTAGAATAGAAAAGTGCTATATAAGAACGAATCTATCTACCATTTACCGAAACTGTTTCCAATTCCTTCTCTATGGGAGTCCTAAACCACTACGGGTGTAATATATCTTTGTCCACTATAGTCTTCTGGCGCTGTTGTAGTTTATACGTGATACGTTCATTATGGTTGTTTTGAAAGATGTTTTGTCTCTTTCGTTGACGGTAGAGAACTCTGCGTTGAGGCTTCTAGTCATTATAATCTCTATTATTTACACGTAAAACTTGATATCAAAACGAGGGAAACAGAGATACTACCACGCTGAAGACATAGTTGGGTCACGATCGGTACTGCAACATACGAGTCCGATGACACCTTCCTCGTTAGTATAGTGGTGAGTATCCCCGCCTGTCACGCGGGAGACCGGGGTTCGATTCCCCGACGGGGAGGCAATATCTTTTTATTCTTGATGTTAAACGTCAGACTGTGACGTCCTTGGGAACGTCCTCAACTGCTTAATGTTTCAGGTTTCCTTGAACAGACTCGGGAATTAAACAATATTCAAACACATGACAGTTACTGCTCTTTTCTAAACCGTAGCTTCAAAACTCTCCATGGAAAGCGCTTTGAGTGCTCAGGTAGAATAGAAAAGTGCTATATAAGAACGAATCTATCTACCATTTACCGAAACTGTTTCCAATTCTTGGGAATGGGAGTCCTAAACCACTACGGATGTAATATATTTTTGTCCACTATAGTCTTCTGGCGCTGTTGTAGTTTATACGTGATACGTTCATTATGGTTGTTTTGGAAGAGGTTTTGTCTCTTTCGTTGACGGTAGAGAACTCTGCGTTGAGGCTTCTAGTCATTATAATCTCTGTCCGCTATTATTTGCACGTAACACTTGATACACATTACAGGCGTGCACAACTTAACGTATCAAAACGGGGAAACAGCAATACTATCCCACTGTGGACATAGTTGAGTCACGATCGGTCCTGGAACATAGGAGTCCGATGTCACCTTCCTCGTTAGTATAGTGGTGAGTATCCCCGCCTGTCACGCGGGAGACCGGGGTTCGATTCCCCGACGGGGAGGCAATATCTTTTTGTTCTTGATGTTAAACGTCAGACTGTGACGTCCTTGGGAACGTCCTCAACTGCTTAATGTTTCAGGTTTCCTTGAACAGACTCAGGAATCAAACAATATTCAAACACATGACAGTTACTGAACTTTTCTAAACTGTAGCTTTAAAACTCTCCCTGGACAGCGCTTTGAGTGCTCAGGTAGAAAAGAAAAGTGCTATATAAGAACTAATCCATCTACCATAAAACGTCATATACATTACAGGCGTGCACAACTTAACGTATCAAAACGGGGAAACGGCAATACTAGCCCACTGTGGATAGAGTTGGCCCATCGCGTATAGGTTAAACGGAGAAACAGCCAATCAAATGGCAGCTTTTCGGGCATTGGGGGAAAAAAAAGAGTTTGGTTTTTTTTTTTACACTGAACTGTCTGAGCGCGGGTTCGAGTCCTGGTTGGGACAAAGGTTGTGTTACATTATCAAAAGTTAAACACCATTTTCAATTTACTTATTGTGGGTAACATTTATTTTTCACTTTGCTTTTTCTTATTATTTGATTATCATTTTGTTTATATTATATAGTGTTATGGCCTGTGGAACAATTTTCCTGCATTACTACATAACTCAGACTAATCTGTATCATCACAGTTTTGAGATGATACATACCAGACATATAGTCTACAATTATGCACACATCCAACTTTTAATACAAAGACTAAAGCTAAAACTATAAACTGCTAGTTTATATCTATTCATTTTCCAGCACAAACTCAGTACTGACATCATTACTTTATTCCAGTCATGCTCTTGCCTGCCTTCACCGAGCATGGTTTAAATCTGTTGCTCTTCTGCTTCTGCGTTTCAGATCCGCAGCCATGCAGCCCGCCTCCTCTCCTTTCTCCTCCTCACTGTGGACACTCAGAACCCTGTCCCAGCCTCCATCTTCATCTTCATTACTATCAGCATTTTGACTCTGGGGTGTGGCTTATGCAAAATCCTGTCACTGCTGAGATTTCTTCTGCTATGATGGGTCATTGGAGTCTAACTGCCAAACAGTTACATTTATTTCTGTATCTCAATAAATCATGTTCGTTTTTTCCACATGATCTCTCCTTATTGAACTGCTTTTGTAGATAAGCTTCAAGCCAGAAAGCAACAATACCTAAACCAAAAATATTATCATCAGAAGTGAGAAAGTGTCTGGACTATCTCCAGCTGTGTTGCATGTATTAAAGATAACTTCAGACACTGTCTGGTTGTCATGTCTGAGACAGGCTGTATAGTCAAACAGATAAAAGACAGCAGTCATGTTTCTAATATTACAAATCAACCAGAAAGATTATAAAGATAAAAGCTGTGAGACCCCACTAGAGAAAGGATGGCTTGTTATCATTACATGAAGTGATTTAGAAATAATATGTAAGCTTTCAGGGCAGCACTCACAGCTTTTTAAAACTGATTACCTGATGGTGAGCACACACAGGTATATAAACATACAGGTTAACTCTAAGAGGTTATAAAGAAGAGAGCTGTGCTGCTATTTTTACAGAACACAATTTATTCACATTTTTATATTTACAATCAGTTTATTTATAGAAACAAAATAAACATTACAAAACTATCTTATGTACATATGGCTGCTCGATTATGGCAAAAATGATAATCACGATTATTTTCACTGAAATTGAGATCTCAATTATTTGACGATATTTATTTAACAATGTATTGAATAATGACTTTAAAGATTGTCAAAAAATAATATAAAATAGTGTGCAAATACTGATAACAGTGCAAATGTTTGCAATATAAAAAATAAATGAAAAATGTAAACATCTATGTTTAGTGAACTTTGCGGTGTTGCTCTGTGGTGCAGCTACGACACCGTAGCAAAGTTTACACACTATGTCTGCTTGATCCACGTCTGACTCCGCGAACCCATAATGTTTCCACACCACTGAAGTTTGTTTTATCTCTCTTTTCAACCAACGGCAGTCACTCTCCTCTCCAAATAACTTCTGTTTAGCTTTCCGAGCTTCCCTCGGGTCCTCTTAATCAACGGTCCCCAACTCGCGGGCCTCGGACCGGCACCGGTCCGTGAGTTGTTTGGTACCGGGCCGCGAGAGTTGAGGCTCAGGTGTTTTCAGGGGTTTTATCGATTTTCAGCGTTATTTTGTTATCGTTTTTATCGTTTACTCGGTTTTCCTTGGTCTTTTCACGTGTGTTATGAATAAATCATCTTTTTTTTCGGTACTGGTACTAGTTTTATTTTGTTGTATTTATCTGCGACACCTTAAAGGCCGGTCCATGAAAATATTGTCGGGCATAAACTGCCAGGTCCGTGGCGCAAAAAATGTTGGGGACCGCTGCTCTTAATTGTTGTGACACGTGTTCGAAATGCAGAGAGGTGCTCTCGATTTGCCACACGGAGCAGCGCGAGAGTAAAGCATGAGGGAGGGGCTAATAATCGGCTCAGTCTTTTTTAATGATCGTTGAAAGCCCAGATCGTAATCGAGATTAAAATTCGATTAATTGAGCAGCCCTATATGTACAATATCAACAGTTTCTCCCCTATTTCCTCTTTTCTTCCACCCATCTTTGTCTCTCTGCCTCGTAGAAAGGAGACTCCTGAATCTCCTTCCAGGTGCTCTTGGCTCGTGAGCCAAAGCCAACCAGCTGATCATCCTCAGAGGCTTCTGCAGCAACACTCACTCTGCTGGTCTTGCAGTTCAGAAGAGTCTTTATCTCTGTAAAGCTGAGGGCATACTGTACAAATAAATGCAAGCTCTCCTTGCCATGCCCTTCTTCCACAGAGGTCCCTGCAGCCTCTTCCTTCTGGAGATCTTTGATCAGGTACATGGTGTACCCGACATCCTTCCCCAGAAGCCACCGGAAAGATTTCCCTTTATACTTTCCAAACTGCAGAATGTACTCTCCCTGCACTTCCTTCATGTCAGACTCATCCCCTCCTCTCTGATAGATGACAGTCAGAGCATTCTGATGTACAGCATCCTCCCTCACAGGTGCAGACTTGTCCTGCAGTTTGGGGTCATTTTTAACGGGTCCTGGAGAAGGTATCCAAGTGGCCCCTTGCGGAACACCACAGAGATTTTCCCTGGATATGGCGCAACTTTCTTCTGTATCTTGATAAGCAGTGAAAAAATAAACAATTATATTAAACAAAATTGATTCCAAACACAAACAAAGACATTTCAGGTTATAATCTTGCTGCTGGGTTTACACAGCAGGATGCAGGAGAACAATAACGAGACTCAATTTGAAAGAACATTGACAACATTTGCGATAAAAGTGTTTTTTCCTCCAGGTATAACAAACTGTTCTGTCTGTAAATAAAAACCTTTCATGGTTGAATGATTATTGGCATATCTGCAAAATTTGTGGTAACTGCTTAGTAGTCATGGCACATAAGAATTGCTGGTAGATTAACAACATATATGTATTTAAGCTATCGTGTTTATTCATACACGAGTGGGCATTGCTCATGTTAGAGATATCAAAACAGACTTTCGCATTGATAAGGTGACTGACCATTACAACATGAAAGCAATACATTTTTTTAAAGCAGGTTCAGTCATTTAGCATGTCATCTCATAACAAGACACTTATTGGTTATTTAATTGTACCACATTATAGTAATGTCAGTGTCACAGCAGTCGGAAACCTACAAAGTTTATTTACTGGCAAAACACGTCAATGAAACACGCAATTTATTTAAGGATCACGTTCATTCATTTTTTACCGTGCCACTTTACAACAGTAGATAAACTCCCACCGTCTTTAACTGAGCGATGGATGCTTCGTAAATGCAATCGCAACACGCCTGTTACCTGTAATATACACCTGTAAATGTATTCTGTTGGTTTACTCTTATTTCAAACGACGTTTCTTACCTTTGATCAATGAATGAGGAGCGTTGGGATATGTTGCGAGCGTTGAGTTACTCGTTTTCTCTCCCGAAACGTAAAAGAGGAGATTTTTTAAAAGTGCCGCCGCATCTCAAACTCGCAACAGCGCCGGAAGACCGTAGTGGCCAAAAATATATTACATCCGTGGTGGTTTAGCACTACCATAGAGAATGAATGGGAAACGGTTTAGGCCGTTTAGCTAAAGGGTTCGATTCCCCGACGGGGAGGCAATATCTTTTTATTCTTAATGTTAAACGTCAGACTGTGACATCCTTGGGAACGTCCTCAACTGCTTAATGTTTCAGGTTTCCTTGAACAGACTCAGGAATTAAACAATATTCAAACACATGACAGTTACTGAACTTTTCTAAACCGTAGCTTCAAAACTCTCCCTGGACAGCGCTTTGAGTGCTCAGGTAGAATAGAAAAGTGCTATATAAGAACTAATCCACCTACCATTTATCGAAACTGTTTCCAATTCGTTCTCTTTGGGAGGCCTAAACCACTACGGATCTAATATATTTTTGTCCACTATAGTCTTCTGTGCACGGGCTGTCACCATTCCCAACATTTATACTGCTAATCGGTTGTGTTAATTGAAAATCGTTGCCAAAAAATGCAGCAGTGTATGTGTGGTACATACATAAACCATGAATGGTTATTCTGTACTGGAAAAACACCATCAAAACTATAGGAGCAAAAATTGAAAAAGAACTCAAACATGTTTTTTTGTCATGTGCATCATCAGCATCCAAGTTTATGCAGCAGTGTCCCTTCCTCTGGGATTCTTGTGCTTACAGTTTTCATTGAAGAGAAGCCCCGTCACTCTGAAATCCTCGATGAACTCTGGCTTTAATCCTAAAGTCAGTCAGTCGGCTTAGTGTGTGAGTGTGTTTGTGTGTCACTGCGGCTAATATTATTGATTTTACTCCTTGTTTTCGGCAGGTGACTGATCCACACGCTTGCACCATGTGTATGTTTGCACTGTGTAAGATCCATTGGTCATCCTCCGCCATCCTCCTGTCTATCAATACAGTACTTGTGATACGTGTGATCATCTATAGATGTTCAACTGAATCATAAAA
This sequence comes from Aulonocara sp. 'chitande type north' Nkhata Bay, assembly GCF_057382095.1. Taxonomy (NCBI): domain Eukaryota; kingdom Metazoa; phylum Chordata; class Actinopteri; order Cichliformes; family Cichlidae; genus Aulonocara; species Aulonocara sp. 'chitande type north' Nkhata Bay. The sequence goes on along the minus strand of NC_141353.1, from coordinate 21,683,873 downwards.
AAAAAACAAAACATGTTTACTTATTGATATCTAGTAGAAATCAAAGCAAAAGAAGATAAACATGACAGAGATGTAGAGCTAACTGGAACATCTAACCTCACTTTAAGGTGTTTTGATGAAACAATAATGATTAAAAATAAAAGCTTTGGCTGAAAATATGACTTTATTGAATTATATTATGGCTACATTAGTGACATAAATTAAAAAATGCAGTCATTGTGGTTTGGGACATTTAAAACCAGTTATATCATCCCTGAAGTTGTCCAAGTTTTGTAACCTATTGTACAAAACACATACATAAACATCTTACATCTAGTAGTGCACTCAGAAAAATAAAGGTGCCAACTGGAACCAAAAGTGGTTCTTTAGACTGATGCCATAGAAGAACCTTTTTTGGTGCCACAAAGAACCTTTCAAACAATGGTTCTTTGAAGAACCATTTCTTTCAGTGGTTCATTGAAGAACCTTTAAAGGTGCCCCACAGAACCATCAAGAAATGGTTCTGTGGGGCACCTTTAATGGTTTTTCAAAGAACCTTTTTTTAAAAAGGTTCTTTGAAAAACCATTTTTAAAAAGGTCCTTCAAATGGTTCTTTAAAAGAACCATTTTAAAGAACCTTTTTTGAGTGGTTCTTTAAAGAACCATTTTAAATCTTTCAAAATAAAATGCATCATAAATTGAATTTGAGTAGGGTAAAATAAATACGAGCACAGCATAGACATATATTAATGGTTTGTCATTTTGTAGTATACCAAAAGACAAAAAGGCATTTTAACCCTCAGCACAACATCACTACTAATACATGTCACATATTAGTGTTTTAAACAGTAATAATTAAATATATTTGCTATACTATAAATAAATATATATATAAATACTATAGCTACAGATAACACAACAATACATGTATTGTTTAATTAATAAAACATCAGAAAGTGATAAAACACATTAGAAATAGCAATAGCTTCATAACAGACCAATAAATCAACACATTTTCATCAGCAGATGTTTGCATGTTCAGTAACAATATTTCAACAAGTTTATGATTAAAATGATCAATGAACTTTAGCATTACGCTATGTAATGTACGTTTCATGTTGTACTCATTGTCCTTTGTTAGTCCAGTTTAGGATAATGTCTCTGACGTATGTTTCATATCAAATACAGGGAGTGCAGAATTATTAGGCAAATGAGTATTTAGTCCACATCATCCTCTTCATGCATGTTGTCTTACTCCAAGCTGTATAGGCTCGAAAGCCAACTACCAATTAAGCATATTAGGTGATGTGCATCTCTGTAATGAGAAGGGGTGTGGTCTAATGACATCAACACCCTATATCAGGTGTGCATAATTATTAGGCAACGTCCTTTCCTTTGGCAAAATGGGTCAAAAGAAGGACTTGACAGGCTCAGAAAAGTCAAAAATAGTGAGATATCTTGCAGAGGGATGCAGCAGTCTCAAAATTGCAACGCTTCTGAAGCGTGATCATCGAACAATCAAGCGTTTCATTCAAAATAGTCAACAGGGTCGCAAGAAGTGTGTGGAAAAACCAAGGCGCAAAATAACTGCCCATGAACTGAGAAAAGTCAAGCGTGCAGCTGCCAAGATGCCACTTGCCACCAGTTTGGCCATATTTCAGAGCTGCAACATCACTGGAGTGCCCAAAAGCACAAGGCGTGCAATACTCCGAGACATGGCCAAGGTAAGAAAGGCTGAAAGACGACCACCACTGAACAAGACACACAAGCTGAAACATCAAGACTGGGCCAAGAAATATCTCAAGACTGGTTTTTCTAAGGTTTTATGGACTGATGAAATGAGAGTGAGTCTTGATGGGCCAGATGGATGGGCCCGTGGCTGGATTGGTAAAGGGCAGAGAGCTCCAGTCCGACTCAGACGCCAGCAAGGTGGAGGTGGAGTACTGGTTTGGGCTGGTATCATCAAAGATGAGCTTGTGGGGCCTTTTCGGGTTGAGGATGGAGTCAAGCTCAACTCCCAGTCCTACTGCCAGTTTCTGGAAGACACCTTCTTCAAGCAGTGGTACAGGAAGAAGTCTGCATCCTTCAAGAAAAACATGATTTTCATGCAGGACAATGCTCCATCACACGCGTCCAAGTACTCCACAGCGTGGCTGGCAAGAAAGGGTATAAAAGAAGAAAAACTAATGACATGGCCTCCTTGTTCACCTGATCTGAACCCCATTGAGAACCTGTGGTCCATCATCCAATGTGAGATTTACAAGGAGGGAAAACAGTACACCTCTCTGAACAGTGTCTGGGAGGCTGTGGTTGCTGCTGCACGCAATGTTGATGGTGAACAGATCAAAACACTGACAGAATCCAGGGATGGCAGGCTTTTGAGTGTCCTTGCAAAGAAAGGTGGCTATATTGGTCGCTGATTTGTTTTTGTTTTGTTTTTGAATGTCAGAAATGTACATTTGTGAATGTGGAGATGTTATATTGGTGTCACTGGTAAAAATAAATAATTGAAATGGGTATATATTTGTTTTTTGTTAAGTTGCCTAATAATTATGCACAGTAATAGTCACCTGCACACACAGATATCCCCCTAAAACAGCTAAAACTAAAAACAAACTAAAAACTACTTCCAGAAACATTCAGCTTTGATATTAATGAGTTTTTTGGGTTCATTGAGAACATGGTTGTTGTTCAATAATAAAATTATTCCTCAAAAATACAACTTGCCTAATAATTCTGCACTCCCTGTATATGTCATATCAAAACAAACCCACACCTGCAGTTGTTTCAGTTTTTCACTGGCGTTTCCTGTCAGCTGGTCAACCTCACTCAGGCAGACATCCATATCAGCCAAACAAACGACAAGTTCCTCCCTTTGTGCTTCAAACCCCTCCCACTCTGAGACAAGGAGCTGAAAGAGAGAGAAAAGAGTCAATTATAAAGAAGAGAGAAAAGTGAAACCCTCCTCAGAAGGTCTGACTCGCATACCTGCAGTTGACCTGTGATGGACTCCAGTTTGGCGTTCACGTCATCCCTCGCCGATGCCAACAGCCGAGTCTGCAGGGTGCCCTGGAAGAGCTGAGTTAATGTTCCACTCCTCCTGGTCAGGCTCTCCAGCTGGATGAGCCGAGATCTCCCCTCTCGCCGCTGCCTCTGAACACAGAAACACAAATTGCATCTGAAGCAGGAGGTGCAGATTTTTTTGCTATTCTTTTCTAAATGCAGGCTAGATCAAGTGGAGGTATTTGGAAAACTTTTTTGGTCAGCGGACGACTGTTGTCTTGCAGAAAGTCAAATCAAACATATGCGATACACAATCAATTCACAAGAACACATTATAAAAAATAAGTCCAGTTCTTGCCTGATTTCAAGTGAATTCTGCATCAAAACAGGGTGACAGAAGTAAAACGAGAGCACAAAGCTTCACTTTGTACAAGCCTGCTATTACAGTTCTCCTCTATGCAGACGACTTTCCTGTTTTCAAGGCACAACTTGGATCTGCTGTACGAATCTTATGGATACACACTAAATGAAACAATAGTGTGCATGACTCCAGATTCTGATCCCTCATCCTAATATGGTCCCAACATAGCAACAGCAATAAAGAAAATGTTGAGGCTTCAAAATACAAAGTCCATAAACCAATGGCTGACATGGGTTTTATCATAAGGGTGATAAATATACAGATTTCAGTCTGTCTTAGAGATTTGATGTTCATTTACCTGCAGATGCCCTATACGTGCCTGTTCCATGGTTTTTCACAACGTTTTGCACATCACTATTTAATACAGGAAGTAGGTGAACTAAAACAAGTCATCTTTCTTTGTGAGAGGACCATACTAATGAAACAAACCTCAATGACATCATAGGGATCCCTAAAGATGCTCCTGCTGCTTCTCTTCCTCCTCATCCTAAGCTTCCTTCTCCTTGTCCTCGCCTTCCATCCAATTGTAATTCAACCTAATTGTGTTTCTCCCCCTCCTCTTCCTCATTTTGTTGGAGCTGTGAACACAATTAATGTGAATCTGGATTAATTTGTGCAAACAAGAAAAATCTACAGCTTTTTGGTCAGAGGTGCTCTTGTGATTTAAGCCGGGTAGAGTAGATTTATGTGTTGATGCTACCTGCTTCAGCTCTGGCTGCTGAGTGATATTTACACCCTGGCTGGATTACAAACTTTAACCATGTGCTGAACTTTGGCCCAGCGTTGATACCTCTTGTTAGTATAACGACCTCTTCTTAGCTTAATGTATGATGGTGGATAAATGAGATATACAAAAAAATTAACTATATTACAAAAGAACATCTATCTTGGAAACATCAAATGACCGGAGCATAACTTGTCAACTAGTCCGAAACTAAGTTATGCAGGAACAGTCAAAGACACACCTTCTCATGTCACATTTCTATTCATTTGTATATAATTAGATTAGACAATAAAGAGTCATCTAATCTAATTATTCATTCAAAACTCTTATGGATAGCTGTATTTTATACAGCTCATACAGAATTCAAAGTAGAGGTTCATGTAAGTATTTAATGTACGGCTCAGATCTACAGAATTTCAGAGTTTCTAGAGCAGACACAGAGCTCACATCACAACAGGCTTCAGGCGCCATTTTAGTGACTTTAATAATATATTAAATTTTAATTTCGGTCTAGCTGACATTGGGTTATGTACGCAGCACGCAATTGAACCACATATTTTAGAAGCCAAAGGTTCAAATTAGCTGGGAGCAGCTTCACTTAATTATAACAGTGGTTTTGTTAGGAAAACAGTTGGATACTAAATTGCGCTGACCTCAACGGCTAACGTATCTAGCTAATCGCTACTGTTAGCACAACATTAACAGCAAGCTACAATGACGAGTAACAAAAATAAAACCGTAATAAGGTTTTAATGAAAATGTTTTACCTTTTCTAACAATCCCAGAATCCACAGCTTCAAAGTCCAGCAGGTACTGAAGACTGTTATCCGTTTCGCTGTCACCGTCCGTGAGTTTTTTTTCCCGAAAGGTCAAGGCCCGCCGCTCGCACACTCCGTCTGCGCATGCGCATCTCAACGACTGACCCCCTCCGTCCGCTCCCGGGAGGTTATAGTATGACGTGTTCTGACGTCACTCTCTCTCTCCCTGTCATTTATTTGGCTCGAAACACATATTAACAAATTGCTCAGTGATGAACAACTACTCAGATCATTTACCTAAGCAGTGCACTTTGTCAAAACGAAGTGTGTGTTCATTACACTGACATTCTGTTCTGCAATTGTTATTTACTTGTATTTTATAATTTGACTTTACATACTGCTGGGTGGTTTGTAAAGTTTACAATAACTAGTATTATCATTATGCTATATTTTCAAAAATATATAATAATCTCAAAAGTAATGCCTTGGAGTAGAAAATAGTAATGCTTTATTAAAATTTAAAACTAATGTACAGTATTTGAATGTGTGTATTGTGTCTACTGTTTGCAAATATTTCTAACTTTTATTTGAATATTCAGTTTCCTACCATCTTCTCTTAAAGGGTAATTGCCAGGTATCCCGCCCTCCCCCTTCGCACACATGCACACAAAGAAAACACACAGTATAATTCACAGCCTCATTATAGTGAATAAATATTTATGCCATTTACACCATCAAACTTAGATTGCTAAAGATGAAGAACCTTTTGTTCTTTAAAGAACCATTTGTTATAGCTGAAGAACCATCCACAAAATAAAAAGGTTCTTTGACGTATGATGGTTTTTTAAAGAACCATGAAGACATCTGAAGAACCATTTAAGAACCATAATTTTTCTGAGTGTGAGTCTGATTTGTGTATGCAATGAGGCAGACATGTATCGTGTTTATCATGAGAGTGCAAGAACAAGAAGGCCCTGCATACATACTATTTGCACAGCGATGTGTGTGCACTGGTGTTGTTTTGAACATGCGAGTGTGCATGTTTGTTGTTGGCAGTGAAGGGTCATTGTGTGGGTGGTCACCACAAGTTGTGGGAGGCCGAATCAGCTTGAAAAGTTATGAAAATAGTCTTCAAATGTCCAAATATTACCCCGTGTGAGAGGATGTCTTCCTATACTGGGCCCCTGCATGAACACACACACACACGTTCTGTCCTTTTTTCCTTGACCTCCTGCTGCAACGCACACACAATGTTTCTCAGTCAGTCCTGCTGAAGGCCACTTGAATGCAGTGAAGATGAAGCTAAGCTGCCAGTAGTTGAGCAGTAGAGTGAGAGTAAGAGAGATGAGGTATTTGTTTAGCTCGTATGGAGACTCTGATGAAACTCCGAGTCAAAACATTTAACCACAACAAATAGAGTGCAAGATGAGAAAAACACGACATCGGAGGCTGGTCTTTATTCAAAATGTACCATCTGATATTTTTTTTTAGGAATTAAATTCATTGCTTAATATTTTAACAAGAAATATAAATTATGGCTCATAGCACAGACACACATGAGTGGGCGCGTACAGTTAGGTCTATAATTTTTTTCACAAAGACATTGGTCCGTTGGATATAGGGTTTAGGGAGAGAATGACTGCAAATGATTTTCAAACAACCTTTTAAAACAATCCAGTTATGTTTGTATGTCTGTACGATTACTTTTGAGCCTCTGGAATGGCTGACTGTGTAATAAAATATTCATAGTTCCTAAACAGTTAATGAAATACTTTTGTTAAACTGCTTAAATTAAAGTTGCAATTCCACGTGAAAGGCCAACGCAAAGTGGTGTACACGTGAGAAGTGGAATTAAAATCATACATGATTCCAAACATTTTTTACAAATAAATAACTGAAAAGTGGGGTGTGCGTAATTATTCAGCCCCCTGAGTCAATACTTTGTAGAACCACCTTTCGCTGCAATTCCAGCTGCCAGTCTTTTAGGGCATGTCTCTACCAGCTTTGCACATCTACAGACTGAAATCCTTGCCCATTCTTCTTTGCAAATAAGCTCCAGCTCAGTCAGATTAGATGGACAGCATTTGTGAACAGCAGTTTTCAGATCTTGCCACAGATTCTCGATTGGATTTAGATCTGGACTTTGACTGGGCCATTCTAACACATGGATATGTTTTGTTTTAAACCATTCCATTGTTGCCCTGGCTTTATGTTTAGGATCGTTGTCCTGCTGGAAGGTGAACCTCCGCCCCAGTCTCAAGTCTTTTGCAGACTCCAAGAGGTTTTCTTCCAAGATTCCCTGTATTTGGCTCCATCTTCCCATCAACTCTGACCAGCTTCCCTGTCCCTGCTGAAGAGAAGCACCCCCAGAGCATGATGCTGCCACCACCATATTTGACAGTGGGGATGGTGTGTTCAGAGTGATGTGCAGTGTTAGTTTTCCACCACACATAGCGTTTTGCATTTTGTTTTCATCTGACCAGAGCACCTTCGTCCACATTTTTGCTGTGTCCCCCACATGGCTTGTGGCAAACTGCAAATGGGACTTTATTGTTTTCTGTTAACTGCTTTCTTCTTGCCACTCTTCCATAAAGGCCAACTTTGTGCAGTGCACAACTAATAGTTGTCCTATGGACAGATTCCCCCACCTGAGCTGTAGATCTCTGCAGCTCGTTCAGAGTCACCATGGGCCTCTTGGCTGCATTTCTGATCAGTGCTCTCCTCGTTCGGCCTGTGAGTTTAGGTGGACGGCCTTGTCTTGGTAGGTTTACAGTTGTACCATACTCCTTCCATTTCTGAATGATCGCTTGAACAGTGCTCCGTGGGATGTTCAAGGCTTGGGAAATCTTTTTGTAGCCTAAGCCTGCTTTGAATTTCTCAATAACTTTATCCCTGACCTGTCTGGTGTGTTCTTTGGACTTCATGGTGTTCATATTCTCTTAGACAACCTCTGAGGCCGTCACAGAGCAGCTGTATTTGTACTGACATTAGATTACACACAGGTGCACTCTATTTAGTCATTAGCACTCATCAGGCAATGTCTATGTTCAACTGACTGCACTCAGACCAAAGGGGGCTGAATAATTACGCACACCCCACTTTTCAGTTATTTATTTGTAAAAAATGTTCGGAATCATGTATGATTTTCGTTCCACTTCTCACGTGTACACCGCTTTGTGTTGGTCTTTCACGTGGAATTCCAATAAAATTGATTCATGTTTGTGGCTGTAATGTGACAAAATGTGGAAAAGTTCAAGGGGGCCGAATACTTTCGCAAGCCACTGTAAATAAAGACTACAATCATTTCCTTTGTCCAACAAATTTTAGACCAAATTGCATCCACACAGGACTGCACAGGTTCTCCTTGATTTCCTGATATCCATCCATATCCATTTTTATATTGTAGTATTAATCTTTACTACAATTATTGCGAATCTATTTGGCCACGATGATTTTGTAGGAAAAAAATCTGTCCTGACAGCTGAAAGTTTTTGCAAAAATATATGTAAAAGGAGAGAGCTGTACACATTCTTAAACATGCATATGCAAAGGTGCCACTGCAGTTACTCTGACTGGTTCACGTCTGTTAACTCTGCAGGTTCGTGTGCAGCTAAAACTCACTTCTTTAAATTGTATCAAGGCTTAAAAGTAAGGGCATGACTGCTGTGAATGACAGGCTATTCATGTATGTATTCAGCTTTTCAGGTTTTCTGTTACACGTTGGGGGTTTTTTGGCTTCTCCTCCACCTTCCTGCTCAAATAACACGAGCTTATGGTTACTGTTGGTATAAAGTGTTAAAGGGGGTCTGGCTATATTGAATGATTTTACATGATATGAGCACTGGCGCTATTTTCTAACTGATATCAGATAGTGCTGGTGGATTTATTTCTCTTTAACTCTTTCCCCAATGTCAAAATGACATTTGACGACCTTGCCTGTTCTCTTAATGTAAAGTCTAGACACCTTAGTTTATCTCAATAAAGTTGTGGTTTGACCTCAAGTTGAATATTTGGTGGGTTTTTCCAAGGGTGACTGCATAGGCAGAGACCGCCCTCATTAACCTCTGATGCAAACCCAGTTATTTTGTTCCCTAAGTTTCAAAAGTTGCTTCTTCTAGGCTGACAGGTGTTAAAAAGTTGAAGTTGTTCTTTAATAGTTGATCAAACATTAGTTGAGTCTCTGCTGACCCAATTTTGATTGGCCAGTTGTTCACGGGAAGCAAACAAAAAACTTGATAATAGGTGGCAACAACACTTGAATGTGTAACTAAGTCTCACACAGATAAATATCTAAGTATTCTCAAATTAATCATTAAGTATTGCCTCCAGCTCCAGTAGTGTCTTTGGTGACATTAGGGTGAAATAATATGGAGCGATTACTGGAAGGTGGTCTGATATTCCTAACATGCACAAACTGTGCAGGTTATAGGTTTAGTATCAAAGATGTGAAGGAGAATTAACTATAGCTACTATATTTTACTTTAGATCAGTTTTGACTTGAAGTCTTGGGAATGTAAATGGAGGCTATGCAATAGCTCTTTTGTGCACATCTATATTTTCACTTTCTATTAAAAGAACTTCTAAAACTGTTACTTTAGAAGTTATTGCAGTGCACTGGTACTTCTACTTCTGTTTGCTCATTTTCTTTGGTTGTCAGTAAAGATGTAGCCATAGATCAACACATCACAATGTGGGACAATGTCTCAAAAAGCGGAGTGGGCTGCTGTGCAGTCTCAGCAGCCCACTCCGCTTGGACAACGGGTCATACTACCTGCGCTGCTTCTTAGTGCCTTTTGAGAGATCTATAAAAGATTAAGTATTTCGCGTGTGAAAGTGTTCCTGGATGTTTAGTATAAAAATGCTGCGTGTTTACGCAGAAGTTGTTTCACGCTAATATGATGTAGGAAAACTGTAGGATTTCCTCACAGTTGGAAAAACGCGGTGCTCTTTCAATGTGCTGCAGCCCGGGCGCGTCTGACACGTTCCTCATTGCACGCCTCTGCGCCTCGCCAAGAAAGCAGCTGCAAGCCGTCAAACACACCCCCGCAGACTCTGGAGGAACAAGCGGCCTCTATAAGAACATTTTCACTTCTGGGGAGAGCTGATGGGAATGGGATTCACTTTCTTTTGTGTGTTCGCTCAACGTGATCCTTCCCATTTCTGCCTGATCCCATTTCTGTCCTCCGTGGGTCCTTCTTCGTGTGTGTTTTTTTTAAACCAAGAAACCAAAAAAAACCCCGAAATCACTACTTGTCTCTTTTTGTTTTCAAATTCATGGATCTTCTGCTGGGGTGAGGGGGTGGAGGTTCCTCTTTTACTCTCATCAATGATAAACCTTCAGCTGCGCAAGTGCTGCGCGGTCACGGCGCTAGGCTGTGATTGGTGGAGACCCAAGCTCCAGCCTTCGTGAACGCGCCGGTCTCCTGCGGCTCTACATATATATAGCCTCGATCTCCTCGTCACAGAGTAAAGTTATTCAAAGGCTTCGAGCTCTAGCTGCGCGAACTTCTACCAAGAGAAGAGAAGAAAAGAGCACCGCACATACGCTGACTCGACCTCAGTGATGCCGGTGAACGCGTCCGCTGTCTCCACTGTGTTTTTTCTGCTGCTGGTGTGTCATGTGCTGACCAACGACCAGCATGATGTTCTGGAGCAAGAAGTGAGCCAGATGAGAAGGCGCCTCTCTTTGCAGAGCACAGGTGAGCCGCCACGTGCAAGTTTTCACAGGTCGTGTAACGGTCGCATTTAAGCGTCGGAAACTGCATTTTGAAGAAAACTTTACATGGCCGAGGCCCTTGTTGGCCCTAAAAAAGAGCTTGAGGGGTGCTACTTTTTTCTCCCCCTTATTGCGCATTTAATCTCATTGTAAGACAACCTGTTGGCCGTGCGCGCCTCTCTAACCTCCTGTGCTGTTGGTGACTGTAATTCAATGCGCGACTCCGGTGGTTCGACCCTGTCCATGCACTAGTGATGTGCGGATCGATCCTGAAATATCGATTCCTCCGATACCAATCATTTATGTTCTAGAATCGATTCTCACATTAAAATATCGATATTTTAGTAATTTAGAGTAAATTTGTAGTTTATCATTAACAGGAACACAGTGGAAAGAAACTATAACATTCGGATTGTCTACATTCAAAGGAACTACTTCCTCTTCCGCCTTTCATAGTCATGTGCGAAATACGGCTGTATAAATGTCTCGCAGCGCCTTGGCGTGCGCACTCACAACAATGGCTGAGCGTAATTGTGCGGACGTATTTTACCTCCACAAACAGCTGAGACGTGGTTTGCGATACATGTGGTAAAAAAGTGCTCCAAGAGTGAGGTGTTGTGGCCGTAGCCTACTAGGGAGACATTCAAAAGGTCTGTTGGGGGGGGGGGGGGGGTGATAAATACATTTTACAGGGTTTATTTATCGGATAAAATACGTTAAATCACCTTTATTATTGGCCGGCCCGGAAACAGCGGGGGTGTCCAAATTCAGAGGCTGCTTCCACTTGAGCACCCGGCCTTCGCGGTCTAAAGAAAGCCGGGTTGTACGTCACGAGCTCCCTCGGTGGAGGGTGAATACAACCGGGCGCTGACGTAAACTCTCGACCGTCTCACACTTCTCTTTAATCATTTTCTGTTTGACGTTTATTCAGCTGTGTGAAAACCCCGGAGGAACCCTCCTGAGGGATTAATAAAGTTAAATTTAATCTAATCTAATAACTTTAATCTCAGCCAAACCGATTTACTCACGAACAAATAAAACACTGAAAAAGCCAAACAATAACATTTTTAAGTTATCAAAGTGACTTGTATATCATGTTTCTATATGATGAACCCTGCATTATTAAGTGATAAGAACAAGTAATCTGATGCCCTGTAATCATTATAACGCTATAATTTGAGATACAATAAATAAAATACGTTTTTGTACAAAGTATCGGTATCGGATCAGTATCGTCGATACCACCCTGAATATTACTTGGTATCGGATCGGAAAGGAAATCAGTGGTATGCACATCACTACCATGCACATTCCCTCTGTATCCCTTTCCCGGTGTTCTGAAAAACATCCTACTTTGGCAACACGTCCTACCATAAGTAGTTTATGCACATTTCTGCTGTCATAGTAATTCCAGCACAAAGTTAAGTTAGTATGACGGTTTGCCACTTAACTTTGCCCATCAGAGTATGCTTGTAGCTCATATTCATAAAGCCAAGACGGCTTGCCACTTAATTTTACCCGTTAAAGTATGCTTCTAGCTAGGATTGGGCGATATATCGAGTTTTTAAAAAATATATCGATATATTTTTATACGAGATAAGCTGTGTGACTATATCGTTTATATAGATAGACTGTTACGTTATAATTATATTCATGGAACTGCAAGTTTGTCTCGCTTTTCTCTCTACGTGTTACTCGGCCTCTCCTTCACTAACACAACTCCCCCTCCCCCATCGCTTCACCTGCAGCTAACGACAAGATGGACGCGGCAGCTATCAAAGAGGCGCTGGTCTGTAAAAAGAGAACATTTGGAGATTACTATTTTAGTGCTGCAGCGTTACACTCGTTAAAATGAGGTTAACGCCATAACTGTATTAACGCGACAAGTCTCCGTTAACGAGTTACCGCGGATCGCCCCGTGCGTGGGGCTGCACGGCGTCAACGCGTTAGCGTTGCGGTTAGCGGTTACCTCGTTAACGTGTTGACGCCGTGCAACTAACACTAGTATTTTCACCATTTACAACAGCGCCATAAAGTGCAAAATGAAGAGTGTGTGAAACTGTGCTGTCTCCTGGCCCGAAACAAACTACCTTACATAACTCGTATACTGTATTTTCCGGACTCTAACCTTTTACTAAAATACTTTCATTTTCTCAAAAATCGACAGTGTGCCTTATGTATGAATTCTGGTTGTGCTTTTGTGTCTAATCTGTAAGGAAAGCTGATCAAAAAGTACTATCTAACATTTAAATGTCTAAATCCTCATATTTACATTCCGTACACTTACAAATAGGTTTCTGATAGTTGAGGGGCTCGATCCAAACATGATACTGTCGATACCAACGTGGATCCATATTAGCTCGACAGGATCGATACTTTGTTTCTATCTTAAGTTCAGTATGTAGCCCAGTGAATTGTTTTTAATACATTTTTATTTGTTTTGGAAATGGAAAAATGTATACCTCTCCAAAAACATGAGTGTCAAAATGTATGAAAAGCTGAAAGGTGTGCTTTGTTTGTTAATTAATTATTGTGGGAAATAAACAAACACAGTAATTTAGCGGTCATTAAAATGTGATCAGAATTTGCAAATGGATGATGATTCATCTACTAAATCATGACACTCCTCTCCCCTACATAAGCTGCCTGTTTAAGTTAAAAGTATTATTATTACTGGCCCTGCATTTCCTTTGTGTTGGATTGATATGAAAAATTTGCAGTATGGTACAATACTAATTTCTGAAAAGTGAAGGCCAAAGGTCTGAGGCTTGACAGTGGATGTGTATTGTTTTTAATATTATATTATTTGGCACATACATTCACCTGGAAAGTTAATGCTGATCTCTCACTGTGTCTCGTAGCGGAGCTCCAGAGTTGCCTGTTGAGTTCAGCTGATGTTGGCTGTGGGATGTTTCAGTGTTTGAGCAACAACTCCTGTGAAATCCGAGGGCTGGACCACATATGTCTTACTCTGCTGCACAACGCTGGACACTACGACTTGCAGGTGAGGATAAGCCAGTGTGTCTCACATTCATTCACACTCAAAATAAACTCATTAAGTCAGTTGTGTCGTTACGCCTGTGGGGCACTGACAGGCTGAGGGGAAGTTCAGAAGTTGCCTGGGCAGGGTTGGAGAAGGCATATCTGGATGCGTGTTTTTATTTCATTTAATCCCTTCCATCATTGCGGTCATTTGTGAGGAATGCTTGTTGTATAAGAAGCAGTGTATCGTTATGCATGGCAGCACAGTTACAGCACAGCGTGAGAGGGGAAGTGAAAGGAGAGACCAGGAACATCCTGTCCACATTACTAGAATAGAAATGTATGAGAAAATGATGCAGGCCTAATGTGTCCCCAGTTTGAGCAGAAACAGAAGATGATGTTCTTTGAAGATCTCTGAGTGAATGTACCTGATACAGATGGTCGTGGATTAAAGGATAAAGTGTTGCAGGCAACTTCTTCAGGGCTTCATGTTTCATAACATGATAAAGATGATCACCCAGAAGAATTTTGTAGAGATTTGCAGATCCCCTAAGACCCAATATGTGCCAGCAAAAAGCCCCCCGCAGCATTACAGAGCCACCGGATCCCCTCAATGTAGGGGTTGAGCATTTAGGCCTTTACCATTCTCTTAGTGTGCACCACTTATTGCTGGGGCACTTGTTGAGGGTATAGATGACAATCTGAAATTTGTTTAGGTCGGCACCACAGGTTCGTGTTTGGTTTTTTTTTTTTTTTCTGTTTTCTTCACTGCTTAACTCGCAGATTCAAATTTGTCTTTGTACATGCACAGCCACCCTCTTATTATATCTGTTTTTCCTCACATACTGTACTAATGCGCTAGCAGCACCAAATGACCTTACTCCAGTTGAGCAGTTGCCCAATCGTCAGTGTATTTGGCCGAGTTCACCAGCTGTCATGAAGATCTATGTAGAGCATCCACAGAGGTCAAACGGTTTTTGTGCCAGGCTGTCAACATGTTGTGGTTTGGTTTTGTGGTTTGTTTTCTCTCGCTCTCTACTGTAAAAGTGGATGAGGATAGTCTGGCTTTCAGAGCCTACCCCAAGCGTCTGTTAGAACTTCCAACAGTGTACAGAATGTAATTTAGGAAAAATATTCCTTTTAAAGTATACAAAAATGAAGTGAAATGCATTACAAGATATTTAGTTTACATACTCAAAAAGGCGTGTGAAGAAGTGGACATTTATTTAACCTCACCCCTTCTCTGTAAGTCATAAGTTATTTTTCAATACAGTTCTATTTACATGGTACCAAATAACAAAGACGGTTGCCTTGAGGCACTTTATATTGTGAGGTAAAGATCATACAGCAAAAACTAATGTTTTTCACAGAGCATTTGGTTTTCTGGTCTCTGGACACCACAGGTTTCAAATCATTCAAGTGCAGATTTTAGCTTTAATTCAAGGGATTTAACAAAAGTATTGCAATAGCTGTAGCGTTAGCAATTCAGCACAAGAGTTCTTCAATGCAAAGAAATGGGATATTCTTCAAGTCAGCAGGTTTTCAGCCTCTGAAGATAAAACTGAAATTAAACGAGCTTAAACTGAAGGTGGCTTCAGTATAGGACTGACGTACCATCTGAAGGGAGGAAATGCAGCATCTGGTGATGTCTGATGGTTCTAGACGTCACACAGTCGGTGACTACAAACCATTTTAATCCAACTACTTAAAAAAAAAAAAAAAAAAAAAAAAAAATTCCTTATTTTAAAATTGTTACTTTTCAGCCTCTAAAAATCAAGGACTGTGTATAAAAATGGTTTTATTTCCTAAACAGTACTTCAGGTAAACCCCTTGATTTAAGGCTGTCACAAATTGTTTTTGTTTGCGTAGCACTTTCATAGAACTTAGACCAACTCAAAGTACTTTATAGATGACTGAAAAGATGATAAATCAAACATGGACATCAATAATAGAATAAAAAAACTAAATAGAAGTCTTTGAATCTGATAGAAAAGACTATTGGAAATAAAAACATGGTTGCAATAAAACATTATGTGGGGGGGGGGGGGGGGGGAAATCGTGTGTATGTATATAGGTTTCCCTGTAATCGTCCACTCACTGTTCTCCTTTTTCTCGCAGGGCAAAGCATTTGTGAAGGACACGTTGCGGTGCCTGGCATTGGGGCTGCGGCAGCGTTTCAGCTGCATCAGCCGGCGGTGTTCGGCGATAAAGGAGATGGTGTGCGTGCTTCAGAGGGAGTGCTACACCAAACACCAGCTCTGCCTGGCACTGCGGGATCACATGGACACCGTGGAAAACCTGGTGCAGTTTCACCTAATGTTTCCCCCTGGGTGAGAAACACAAACTCACACAAATTAACTACTAACAGCCACAATTTTATTGTTTTGATAGATATGTGTACAAATAAATGCATTCAAAATTATGTCATTAATTGCTCAAATGGAAAAATGAATAAAACTGGGACATTCTATTGTTTTTGGCACTTCCTGTAAGTGACATTTTTTCTAAATGTACATTTGGACAAAACAGCCAAGTATTTATTGATGACCCTGATGTATTCGCATCCTGCCAGGCCATACGTGGAGCTGACGAACTTCCTGCTGAAGTGCGGAGAGGAGGTCAAGACGTGGGTCGGACGCCGTTTGCGTGAACAATGCGAGCAGTACTGGGGGTCGCTTTGCAGCAGCCTTGCCGGAAACTGCCCCCTCTGCCAATCCGATACCCTCAACCAAAGCACTTCCCCACCCACCAGTGCACCATGGCCTATTGCTGCTGGGGGACCCCTGCAGCAACAAACAGAGGCTAAACCAGAGGATGGGCCCAGGCTCAGTCATATAGACAACACAACTGAACCAGATTCAGTTGTGTCTGAGAAATCCAGTGTCACTCCTCTACAGACAGATGGAAACTGAGTACACAATTCTATAATACTAGCAGTAGTGGCTAAAAGTATTCAGTGTAGTAATGCATCATAACTTATTCAATCTGCTGGGCATTTGTGCTCCATTAAGGATGGAAGAACAATTATCTACCTCACTTCAATCTCACAGACCACTGCAGCTCAGCATCAGACGTACACACACACGGAATCAGTAGGTCAAGTGTAGCTCATGGCTCAAAGTCCGTATCCTGTTTACAAGCCCAGTTCCAAAAAAGTTGTGACGCTGTGTAAAATCTAAATACCATTAGAATGCATTATATTTTATTCAGTATTGAACATAGAAAACCTACCAAGTGTTTAAACTGGGACACTTTACTGTTTCATGAAAAACATTTGCTCAATTTGAACTTTTACACAGCATCACAACATTTTAGGAACAGAGTTATGAATCTGCTTTTGTATTTATGGAGAAAGTCATATTGTGTACCATGGAGAAACAGATGAGGCGCAGTGTGCAGAAAGGAAAGCACTCATAGGTCAATATGTGTTAGAAATGTATTTTTAATGTTCACTTGTTCACATTTCATACAGACCTCTGGTGTCGAATGCTGTGGGGGTTTTTTTGTTTGTGTTTTTTTTTCTCCAATGGATCACAAACTCTGAACAGTTATTTGAATTTTATTAAAATAAAGTGATACTGATGAACATACAAAAGTGTGTTATTTAAATTAGTCCTATCCTGTTGAACAAGTCTTTTAACAGCACTGCAGTTCAAACTGATATTTTGAGTTTTAAGACATCTGCTGGTGCTTGAGACTTTTAAATGAACTCTAACCCACGGGGCTTTTGTTCAACATTCACACAATCTGACACCTTTCAGGGCAACAATCATTCATTGGATTACTGGTTCAGTAGTTTGGAAGGAAGGCATGAGGTTAAAAAAAATGTACACTAAATACACTCCTGAGCACATTCACACTTTATAACAAAGTAAACAAAAACAAAGGTTGGTGCATTTTGCAACCATGACCCTGACTAGTTCTGAATTAAAGGTACTGGACACTAGGAGGGCAACCCGCTTTGGGGTTTTTTTTTTTTTTTTTTTTGTTTTGTTTTTTTTCTCTTAAGCTGTAGAATTAAAGGCTGGTTAAGTCAGAAGATACTACTACAGCTCAGAAACCAACCATGACTCAACAGGAGTAGATGGAGTCCTACAATGTTGCTCACTTTTCTGTCCCCCTCTTTTCTTCCCATCTCTGTGTAAAAGTGAAGCTCCAGCTGAATTCAAATAAGGTTGCCCTCTGCTTGGAGGACGTGAATATTTTGCATAAGCTGAAACATTTTATCACGCAGATCACCTCTTTGGATGGATTTTGTTTATTTGCAGCAATCGAGGCTTAAAACAAGCCTCCAGTGGTCCCTTGCTTTAGTCTCTAACTCCCAACCTTTCAACATGACTGACATGAGGGCAGAATCACAGACTACCTTTTCTTCCTTTTACGCTGGACTGAAGGGGTACAAAGAGATATTACATGAGCATACAGGCTGCTGATCTTTAGATGCTGTCTTATTGCATTGTGAAACCTACAGTGTGCTTTAAGGTATCAACATTTCAAAAACTGCACACAATTTGGCAAATATGAGCATCTGAACCTTTAAGCTCTCTGTATTTACTTCAATTTAATGTAAATTTCAATGTAAACACATGAATTTCCTCAAGTTCAGGCTTTCTGAAAAAGACCCATCATCCAGAATGATAGAAATGGTCACATTAGGATAACAGAGTCCTTACTGTAACACCAGGGAGGCAGTGTGAGGCATCAAGGAAAAGGCTAAAAAGCCGCAGATCCCTTCTTCAACTGTGACCATTTGCAACATGCGTTCAAACTTTTGACAATACATTGTATAACCATATCTACTCGAGGCAGGCTGTGGCTTCTTAATGTTTTCTATGAAACTCTGGATGTCAGTTTTACTCACTTTGCTCCTTTCACTGCTGAAGTGGATCTTGAGCTTCAGATATTTTCCAACCCTTCATATTGCATATTATATGTAAGAAGTAACACGTTCCCACTTCACGCCGCCTCTGTGTGCTACAGTCCAGTTTCAGTGCTGCTTCTAAGAGTCCATGTGGTTCATGCTTCTACTTCATACCTCCTACAATTCACTGTGTTAACTCCTTCCAAGCCAGTCCCCACGTCCTTGAGGAAAAACAGACCCAGGCGGCCGACTAAATGAAGGGGAAGAGACGTTTCTTGAGGATGTAGAGGACGGTGGCAAAGAAGAGGGCTAGTGCAAGGAAGATGAGCAGCTTGTCTGTCAGCTCCCGCCGGTTGTACTTCAGGATGAGCTTCCTGCCCAGGTGAATGGTTCCTGTCATGCTTTTAAACTCCTCGTTGGTTTCCTGCACCGTCCTGGATGAGGTGGCTGAATAAGGAGGACGAAGAATTAAAGGCATTAAGGGTTTAGGAGGATCGGTTAGGAAATGTGGACAGGAGACTGAAACATAAAATTAGATTTTTACCTAGAGTGCCAATGGTGTCCTCACTCTGCTTCACCTGTTCAGACATCATCCTGCTGATAGACATCAGACTCTCTGTGATGTTGCTGCTGGTTTCCACTAAATTTTCCTTGGTTGCTTTCCTGAGACAAAAACACACACACAGAACAGAGCAGGTGAAGTACTGCAGATGGGTTCTGACATGCCTAATTTATTATTAGATTATATTAAAGTGATTTATTGGAGACTAGAAGGAATCTTTTTCTCATTAAGTAGTTTAGAACCTTGTGTTTCTACCACCAGTGCAACTAGCCACTCTATTTTTATATTCATTTATCTTTTTTGGTTCATTTGTGCCAGTTTTTAATCAATTTTTTTAAATCACAAATTACCAAAAGCAACAATTTAAAAAATCTTATTTAATAATCGTTCATGAAAGCATTTTAAACCACAGACATTAGACAAAAGATAGTTTTACAGATGTTAACAAGTGTATCTGTATTTCAGTGTACAGCAGATTAGCTGTTGTTTTGACATAGTTGTCATACTGCGATTCATCTGATAACACTCCATAAACATAAACACACATCTGTGTAAAACAGAAATATTATTGGTGGCCTGGGCTTAAAAACAGAAAGAAAACAGTGTAATGGTAATAACTACAGGAAGTAGAGGATAGAAGTTACTGACAGAAACTATGGTATCAGTTTGAAAATCCTAAGCAGCCTTGTTCTCAAGGTGTGTACGATGCCTCTGCCCGGCAGGGTAACGATAATACCCCATCAGCCTTTTACAGCTAAACAGAAACCAGGTAAATTAATACAGGTGACATTAATTTCCTCCTGTTTGGCTGCAGGTATACAAAAATCACTGATCAAAGTTCAGACTGCATATCAGCAGCTCTAACCAGGTGTAGAAGTACGGGAATCTACATAACGCAAACAAACTCGGGGTACACTGAACTGTCTTCGTAGTACAGTGCTCTGTAGCAGAGCCTTGGCAGAAACTATATTTACCTCTGTCTGGTGTTGTGGTTTTCCTCACCATGCAGCAGTTCGTCCTTCTCCATGTTGTCTATGGCAAGTTTACAAGCCAGGTTAGCTTTTCTCCACGCTGTCTGGTTGCTGACAAGACAGACAAGAAAAAGCAAACAATTTTGAGACTGAAAGTTTTTGTTTTAGATTTTTTTTTCCATCTTAAGTGCTCGCTTGTGTCTGCATTTCCAGTTTACATTATCATCGCAACAAAACAGAAACCAACAACATGTTCACTGGGACACGAGGCAAGTGATTCAAGGGGAAAATAAAATGACTGGTGCTGCACAGGCTTATTTTTTTTAGATGTGTCTGTGTGCGTCTGTGTCTAAACACCTCAGCATCTGCTTCCATTGGCTCTCGGTCTCTGTTTGGATGGCCACTCTGTCTGACTCTTTGTCCTGCTCTTTGGCCATCTGCTCCAGATCCTGGAAGAAACAAAAAAACAACAACATCATGGCATCACATGACACAGATCCAATATTAAGCAAAAAAAAAAAAAAACCCTGTCAGATGCAGCACCGTGTGGATGTGTAGCTGAGGCCTGACCTGAATTCTGAGCCTCAGCTTGTTGAATTTCTCTTTGACCTGAGCATTGAGCTCCACAAGAGCAGACTGAGGTCCTGGACAATCCCTGATGTCCTACAGACAACACACACACATTGAGTTAAATATAATGTATTAGTTATATTTTATAATTATATCACATCGAGTAAGACATACATCATGTGAATTCATAAATGCACAAATCTTTGTGTGAGCAAAGGAGCTTGTGCTTTAGGAGTATGAGACATCTGGTCCATTGTTATAAAGTGTTTTGTCATTGTACATAGTGTACTGAGAGCTTGGCAGCAAGTCAGACTCATTCCCTGTGAATCCTGGACTCCACCAGCTCTGCCCCTTTATCATTGATTCTGTTCACAAGTTTTTTTGGAAGACAGTTTCTATGTGCAGCCAAGAGGTGGAGGCAGTCAAATTCAGTGGACTCAGGATCTCATCTCTGCTTTTTGCTGATGTGGTTCTGGTGGTTGAATCGAGCAATGACCTCCAGCTTGCAGTGGAGCAGTTTGCAGCAGAGTGTGAGGTGGCTGAGAAATGGTGTGTCCACCACTACACATGAGCTGCTGCCCCCAAGTGGTGGAGTTCAAAGCAACTCGGGGTCTTGAGAGGGAAAGGGGAAGTAGGGGATGTGGCACTGTAATTGCCTGCTGTGGTGAAAAGAGATTTAGTGGTTGTTCTACATTCTGGCCCTCACCAATGGACATCAGCTGTCAGTGATGATCTGGCCAAGAGGACAGCAGAAATCTATACAAATATAACAGCTGTATAAAGATACTTTAAATGGCCAAAAGGACTTGATTGATTGCAATGTAATGTAGAACCATAAAAATACTTGCAAAATATGTCATTTTTTATTACTTTATATATGAAATCCATTTTTAAATCCTGTTGACTAGAGCTATTTAGCAATATAACCAAAGACATTAGACAAAGAAACACTGGCGGTCACTTTTTGATAGGGCAGGTGTCTCTCAGCTTACAGCCGTTCCACCATCTGGCTCAGGATATACAGTATAAATTTTAGCACATTTTTCTCCATTAAAAAAAAAAACTTAATATATTTTTTTATATTCATATTATTTACATTTTCTAAAACAATTTGTTTTAACTTATTTTAATTTCCCTTACTAATTAGGATATCACGAACGCAGAACTAAACAAAGAGTGCGTCGTAAATATTTTTTTAAATAACATCTGATAATAAATGATCATTTTCTTCTCTCGGTTATTTGAATAATTAGAGATTTATTACTCAAAAGTATTATAACTGTCTCAGGAATGATTTTTTGCCTAATTAAAATAAACAAAATCAAGAATGTTTTGTGTCTTTTGACTGTCGGAAAGTTAACGTTAGCTTCTTCTTAGCTCAACTTGAAGACCTGTTGTGCGCATGTTCAGCCAGCTCTCCAGAGTTACCAACGGTTCAGAAATGGCTCAGGATGAAAGGACAAACAAGGCGCTCGTTCTTCATTCCTTACCTGAATGAGAGCTTTAATTTCCAGATCATATTTGATAATTTCTTGTGCGCAAATTCGGACGTGAACATCCGCAGAAGACGCCATTGTTGTTTTTGTATGGCAAGCTGGAGGTCCAAAAGAGGTAAAGACGAAGGACCAACGGTAGTCGGATGTTAATTATCCGTGGAATAAATAAATATGTTACTTAAAATGGAACAAAAAAAAATACTTAAATAGGATTTTATAATTCCTTTAAAAAAAAGTGCAGTTACTTATCATTCTGCAGCTTCCACTATAATTTTGTCCTTACTTATTGGACAGACAGGATCCACACTGAAATTTAAATGTTTTCAAATGTTTAAACATCATATAAAACAGAACCACTAAATAATTTTAAGTTTGTAATATATAAACTATACTTAGAGAGTCAAAAGTGGCATTTTTAACTAAAAAAAACTACTAAAATTAATTCAGCCTCGGCTGTTACTAATATACTCTTTTTTTTTTATTAACATCATGGATAGAGCCTGTACTATTACTTTTCTACTAAGTGTTAGTATTAACAGTACGTACTGAAAAGGGGGGTCTTGTGTCATTTTTACACCAGCTAATTTTGTGGAAATCCTGTAAAGGAAAAAGGAGGCCCATGTCTGATCCGTGTTCCCAGCAGTAACCCTGTCAAGATAATAGACACAAAGACACAGACAGAAATTTCTCCCTTTTTCTGATAGACTTTGTGCTTTGTCTAAACAGCAACAAACCAGCAAAATATGTACAATACAAGAGTGGAAGAGCTATTTTAATGTGGTCTTTTTCCATACTGTTATATACAAAAGACAATAAAACCATGAATAGAACTTAATCATAAGCACTTCCTGTTTAGATGCAGCCCTTTTCTGAATGTGTCCAAACCTAATAAACACATCAGTGAGCCACATTGTTGCTTTGGGAAACATTTTCTTTCATTATGAAAAGGTTGGGAGGGGGAGAGACGCCATCCCACACACCACTGCGGTGTACATGTAGGGCATCAAATTATATTAAAGTATTTTTAAAAAAAGAATCAAGGAAATTATGTATGTAGTAGAAGCAGCTGTCTGCTTTCAGTTGCAGTCTCCCAATGACATTTGCTGGTGGTAAAAATAAATTTAGAGCCATCAGCAGAAGTGTTCCTATCAGTGGTTCTCTTTGGCTGGATAAAGGCATCTCTCCATTTCACAGGCACTACTTGTGGAGGAGATAATATGGCATTACTCAAAAATCAACCAGAAACACTGGTGAAGATCTTAAGTTTCACTTCGCTTGAATGATCCCGTTTTATTTATATATAGATTGTGCTGGAAACATTCCTCAGACATTTGGGTCCATACTGACATGACAGCGTCACACAGTTGCTGCAGGTTTGAGAACAGTGAACTCACTGTCGTGTTCAAGAAACCAGTTTGAGATGATCTGAGTTTTGAGCAGCTATCGTAAAGGGATAGACATGCTCACAATAATACTCAGGTGGGCTGTAGTATTTAAATGATGCTCAGTTTGCACAAAGGGGCCCATAGCGTACCAAGAAAGTATCCCCTACAACATTACAGCACCGCCACTGTTGATATAAGGCAGGGTGGATCCATGCTTTCATGCTGATTGCACCAAATACTTATGCTGCAATTTTAGTGAGCCCATGCTGATTGTAGTCTTGGTGTGGTCTTCTGCTGCTGTAATATTGGATCTGTTGTGTACTCAGGAATGCTCTCCTGCATATCTTGTTGAACTCTTTATGAACTCATTTGCTTAAAATACATTTTTAAGCGACGAAAAATTCAAAAATCATTTATAAAAATCAGGTTGGAAAACTCACACACACACTCGGTCAGTTAAATAAACAAGATTCAGACTGGGGTGCTAATGGTTTTATTGTTTTGATATTAAAATCAATAAACATAATCAGACAAACATGGTTACAAGCAGAGCTGTGGTACCAACTCCTGGTTGATACAACAGAGAAAAACGATTAAAAAAAAAAAAAAGAAGAAGAAGAAGGAGAAGAAGAAGAACAGAAAATAAAGAGAGAGGCACAATTACACAACAGAGATTCAGGGCAGGTGTCTGCAGAATGTCGAGCAGCCAGAGACAAAAACTGTCAGAAGCTCTGAAAGAGAATCGGGCTGTTACAGTACAAACCAAAAAATAATAATAATAAAATAAAGGTCTTTTACTTTTCCATGCCTGTGCATAAAGCCACCCACTGTGCCTCCAAGAAGAGAAAAAATAAAAAATAAAAATACAACGTTAAACAAAAAGTTAGTCAAAACAAAAGTATAAACCCAGCACAACATTTATTACACAACATAAATATAGCAACTGTCAAGATATTGTATTTGAACAGGCATATATGTGAACTACAAATATAGACGTCATTGCTAAAGAGAGGATCAAGTTAGTTTCAGCAGGATACACTTTTTCTGCAGGTTTTGCTTCTTTATGAAATTATAATCACCAAGAGATCTATTATAGAGCACTTAGCAATGAAGTACAGCCCTCCTACTGAGACTGGGGAGAGGAACACACACAGGACTAACTACAGAAAGATCCCATGCTGTTGATCGAGTCAAATACCATACAAGACCAGAAGCATCGTAACAATGGCATGTAGCTGTGGAGCTCAGTATGGCCGATACCTTCCACATCCGCTACATGTTTGGACTTGTATGGATTTCCTATTATAATCCTCCGTCTGTCTGTCATTATTAAAATTTATAAAGAGAGAATAGTAACCAAACAGATGCCGTCTTTTTTCGGTAAATGTCTCTTGCTTCATGCATTTTGGCAAGTCTGGAAGGAGATGTAAATCATTGCAGTGTTTGGATGATGAGTTGGACGTATGTAGAAATAGAAAGAGGGGTTTTCTTTTTTATTATTATTATTAAGTGTGGGTGGTTGTTTGCTTGAATCAGTCTGCCGGAAGAGGAGATTAACCCTTCCCCATCATTCATTGCAAAGGGGAAGGTGAGGGGTCTCTGCCCACCAGCCTTTAGTGGCCCCTGGCTAATCTCAGGGGTTCCCTGACAAGACAACTGCGAACCAAAGCCCTTCTGATAAAAATTAAAATTAAAAAAGCACCTAGAAGGGGCAAAACATCTCTGGCGCAGTGGTAAAGTTTTACTTCCTTAAAACTAAATTTTCCCCACCAAAAGTTAGAGACCGCAAGCAAGCCAACTCCTGACCTCAGCTCCGTGGCGGTGGAGCACCTGAACCTCAGCCCAGAGTCATGACCAAAGAGTCACCTAAAGGCAAGGTTCAGTCTGGTGACCCACCGAGCTTTTCTCAGGACTTATTAAACTTCCGCTTCATGGGCCCCACAGACAGCGATAATTCAAACTCACAATGAAACTGTAGTCTGACTTGGACCGGTTTACTTAGAAAATAATGAATTATTTTTATCTCCTTAGACCACCTTCAGTCTTAAATCTGCTTAAAGTTTCATTTTCAGTCTCCATCTCTAATCACAGCAAACATCTGAAGTCTCTTTTGGTTGCCTGGCCAAAAGAGAGTCCCCATATATATCTATATCACCTAAAAAAACAAACGTGCATTTGTGACTATAAAGTACTGGCAGAACTGCCCTACTTTGTCTCCTGTTTCCAGTATTTGTGCTAACTGGCTGCTGGCTGCAGTGACATCAAACTTCTCAGCCAAGTTATAGTAAGAAAACAAATCATCTACAACTTAAAAATGGTTGCAATGCTCCTTTAATGGAGGGAGTCATTATTAGACTATTATGCAAGAGGATGTCTGGGTACATGTCAGCAGAGAATATCTCATGAAGCTCAGTCACACCAATCATAACTCTATTTGCACAAAAAGAGTAAATATTTGTAAGTAATAACTAATATAGGACAATTCCTTAATTTTAGTTGGATTCACATTTGACTTTTTTTAAGTTTGTAATCGTTATGTTAAAGTGTCTATTTTCCAATTTGTGATAGGTGAGCTCAGTTTATTTAAATCTAACTGAGCATTAGTTAGTGACATTTACATCTCTAGATGCTATTACAGGTGTGTACATAAAAAGCTATTTACAGAATAGGTTGAGGGAAAAAATTAAGATATACTTCCCAGTTTTTTTTCCAGACTTTTTGCTCATGATTTTGATTTTTTTCTTCTTCTTTTTTTCCCCAGTCAAAACTTGAAGATTGTTTCCAGTGGTCCCAATTCTCTTCTATACTAATTGGATCTTTGTCAAAAAAATAAATATATATAATTTTTGTATGAACAGTTTCTAGTTTCATTGTGACTTTGATTAAGATCTGTGAATCTCATGACAAGTCTCTGACTTGTGGTAAAGACTGCTTTAGTGGAAAGCTTTAAAGTCTAGCTCCAATCACTGTCTCCTTGCATTGTTAAATTAAAGGACCGAACAAATAAATAAAGAAATGGCATGAACACTGGGATCAGAGAAAATGACAATAAAATATAATTTAGGGAAAAAAAGTGCAACATTTGATAGAGTCAGAGCATAAATATCAAACCATATTGATAATAAAAAAAAAAGATTGAAACACACAAGCAGGACAGCAGCCATTAAAAGATACAACATTCATGATCTTTCTGGATCCTGATGACAAAGAGTCTCCCTCTGTTGAGACAACAGGAAAAGCTCTGCCAAACGCTCGTCTGTCTGTATGATCCTGCTGAGGAAGACTAGTCTACATTCATCAGCAAAGCAGCAGCAGCAGAATTATATACCTCGCTATATCAGCATACAGCAGGTCAGAAGTCAGAAACACAAGACTGACCAGAGTCATCAACAGAAGGAATAATATGGCTAATACAGCTATTTAACACAGCCATGTTAGCACCCAGCCACTGACAGATTAGCACCACAGTGTACCTCCATGCTCAGTTTGTCGCTTCATTCGCAACCTGCGACTCAGTGCCAACACTGACTTCAAGGAGGGTCTGGCACTTCATTATAGCAAAGTTAAGAAATGGAAAGTTCGCGTTTATTTGGGATCTTTTTTTTTTTTCCTGTCTCGACAAGGTCTCAAAAGGTAGCAACAGAGTGCTCCGTGTCGAAACCTTAGAAGAAGAAGAATGCATTTTAATTGTCTAGGTAAAAAGCAGGCCCAAGTCTCCCTCTGTCTCAGACACAGTGGAAGTTTGCTCTTCTCTACGCGGACACACCAGCGGTGATAGCAGCAGCAGCCAATGCAGAATACACGATAACGTGGCATAGTGGGCAGAGAAAGAGTTCAAAACAGAACCAGGTTTCCCAAAACAATTCAATTTACAGGTTGTCTTTTCTGCTCTTCTTCAGCAAGGCTATTCTACGATCGAGACATGACTAACGGCTCTCATCTGCCTCTTAGGTTGACTATTGTATAAAATGCACTGATTTAGGGTTCAGATGAGGTTTTCATTTCATTATTGAACTTCAAGTTTAGGTTTTGGGAAACCCAGTCCCTGGTTTCTGTAGGGAAACCCCCTCCAGACTGACAGAAGGTGCAGATTTGTGTTCTCATATAACTGATTAAGGCACCTGGTTCAGCAGGCATCATATTCAAAATATTTTTTTTCCTTCTAAGTGTACAAACCAAGTGCAAGGTGAGTAATGCTGTTGGTCTTTTAACTGCCACAGGGAGGGAAAAAAGAAAGATTGGGGGGACAAAAAAAACCCAACCAAACAAAAGAAAAACCCCAACAGGTATGTGTGGTATAAATATACTGTAACTGTGGTATGGACACCCTAAACCAAAATCTGATGTCTCTTTGTGCTCATTCAATAGCAGCAAGTATGAAATCATACAACAGAGCGTACAGAGAGCCCAAAAAGCCATGCAACAACTTTGTGACAATGAACACCCTTTCCTGAATTCTTCCCGATCTGCGAGGAACTCACAGACTTGATTCTCTCAGCGCTATGCAGGGAATCGCCATGCAGAGACAGCTGCGTTCTCATTTTAGGGGAAAATGTGGAGGGTAGTAGTACATGTTTTTGTTTTGTTTGTACAAGCAACAAGGGTTCAAACAAGACAGGATATACATTTGAAATGCCAAAAAACAAAACACAAAAAAACCCTCAAAGCCAGACTCTTAGACCTGACAGCACAGCTAGTCCGAGGTTAGGTCATTTAACATTTTTATTCCTGTAATGATTTTTTATGGTAATGTCTATTTTACAGGGTAAGAAGCTTCCTGGAAACAATTACCATATGTACTTTGGTACCAATAAAGGGGAACAATAAGATCTTTTTTTTTTAAAAACAAAGAAAAACTGGTCACATGACTGTCCTTGTAGCTCTGTTTTGGTCTCTACCGGTTGTTGGCTGCAGCAGACAGCCATCTACTGCAGCCAATAAACCGAGACGATGAGCACGAAGCAAAACCTAAAAAAAAGAGTTTACATGTAGACAAACTGATTAGTCCAAGTAAATAATCACTGTTTATAATTCTGGCTATAGATAAATGTCACATTGAGCTGACATGCTGGACTCCAATAATATAACTGGAAGTTTATGATTTCAATACTTTCTCCTGAATTAGCACCAAATTACACAAAGCTGTACTGGAGGAAACTGGACATTTTTTTGGAAATTATTACACACTGTAAAACAAAGCATTACCCTATTAAAAATCATCTCAAGAGCACTTCTATGCACTTAATTGCACTCATTCAAAACTGCTCTTTCTGAATGAAGCTACATCCACGTGATCTTTAACAGAACCTCTGTGGCTTTGAGCGGTGGTATCAAATCCGTGAGACTGGCTTTTACAAAAGAAGTATTGGTACGCTTAACAATAACGATCATACAAGTCGATAGCACAGAAGCGGTGTTGTTGTTTTAAACAAGAAACAGTACAACTCTTCCTCTGATTGGTCCGACAGTGAGTCAGTGAAAGTGATCTGGGCGGAAGTCTGATCTGATCATAGTTACACTGAATGAAATGGTCACACGGAGTGTTTTCTGTAAACACATCTGAATACAGGTGCCTTTTTTTTTTGTTTTTTTTATAAATCCTCGTAGCATTTCTCGGGACAACGAGACGTAATCAGCACCATGTGACAAACCCCAGCTGGATCACGACTGGAAATCAGAGTGGAAACCATTCAGAGAGGAAGATGCTGCAGATTGTGTTTGCAAGAAGACCAAATTTGGACAAAACGGTGACATTTTGTGAGTTTTTTTGTAACAAGTCTGTTGGCCTTTGCTTTTAACTTTTATAGAGCATTGCACCATAGTGATTGACATTAACGATTCATAACGCACACACACTCTCTCTCACACACATACAGTACGCACAATATTTTGTACAGAGTAAAGAATGGCGACAATAATTGGAATACATAAATATACTTTCTTTTGATTTTTATATATGTCATCACATATGTCAGATAGAAGAACGATATTACCCTGATTTGCTGAAGAAGAGCTTTATGGATCCACGTAGCTTTTATTGGACAAGAGTAGCACAAAGTTACACACTCTATTAGCTTAATATTTGACTGTATAGGATTTATGTAATCAGAAATAAAAATTTAAAAAAAACCAGAAAAGAATAAAAGGAATAGTTTTACTGGCGTGGATTTTCACTCATTTCCTTAACTGTTAAAATGCCACAGAGTCTCCTGGTTTGAATGTAAAGTTGCACAGCTTGCGCCTATTCTGTTAAATGTAAAAACCTGTGAGGACTCTTTCTTGTAACCAGCCTTGTGATCGACAGCAAAACACACGCACGCTTCTCTTGTCAGCCGGCCGTCAACCAGCGGCCCTTCAACCACTGCTGACCCCTTGCCAGACCTGGATGAAATTATACCCGAAAGCATCGCTTCCAAAGCAGTTCAAACCTTTGGAGTCATTTTCTTTCAGATACATTTCATCACGTCTGCTACTTTAGTCAAGGTTGTTTTGAGCCAGTCAGGCTGAATTGATTTGTTGTTGTTGTTGTTGTTGTTGTTGTTGTTGTTTACCATATCGGCAGAACAATGTTAGGCCCCCCCCACTCTGGGCAGCCGACTTTGTCTGCCATGTTGTTATTTTTGTTTGTGTGTGAAAAGTTATTTAAGAAGGCAATAAGTGTCCGGATTGAGTCTCCATTTGTAATTGGCTTGCCATACAGTACAGTGATATAGTAACTTCCCCCAAGGCGGCCGGGAGCAACGTCTTTCAAACAAGCTCTTCCTGGCCGCCCCAGGCTAAACCCTCCTCCTCAATAAGTCACAAGTAGAAATCAGTTTACAAATGATAACAATATAGCTCTCTGAAGAAATGTGTCTACACTGTACATCACCCTGAAGAGGAAGCCAAAGCAGAATCAGTTTTTCCATAGGAAACCTCTACTGAAGGCAAATGAATCGTGACGCCAAGGGGGTCAGCATCAAGATCAACGTAGGGGCCCTGGAATCAAAACCCTCTTGTTTTTTTTTTTTTAAGGTTTTTTTTTAATAATTTTTGTTTTCTTTTAAGACCACAAACATACTTTCACTCGGTCCCTGACCAGGAAATAGACCTATCCTGTCAAGACACTGGGCTTCCCAAAGCCATGCAATGGTACGCTCTTGTGCGCTCATATCATGTCATGGCTCCAGAAATGTGTAGATCTAACCCTCGTCAGGTCGTACACCTGCCCCTCGCTAGTTTACAGACCTAGCAGAGTCAGGCAATAGACCTATCCAAGCAAGTAGTCGTCAAGTACACTTGCAGCATTCACGCCAGGCCATTTAGCAGC
Source organism: Aulonocara sp. 'chitande type north' Nkhata Bay (assembly GCF_057382095.1). Taxonomy (NCBI): domain Eukaryota; kingdom Metazoa; phylum Chordata; class Actinopteri; order Cichliformes; family Cichlidae; genus Aulonocara; species Aulonocara sp. 'chitande type north' Nkhata Bay. The sequence goes on along the minus strand of NC_141353.1, from coordinate 21,653,136 downwards.
AAATGGAAGAGAAAAAAATGCTTTTCTTTTCTTTTCTTTTCTTTTTGTTTTTGTTTTTTTTTTTCTTTTTTGGACAAAGTGCTTTCGGTTTTTTTAAACATATAAGATAGAGTATTCTATACATATATTTAACATTTAGAAGATACATATTAACTTATAGTTTATTTACAAAACTGAATCACTACTAAGAAAATAGCTATGGACGGTAAGGGGAGAGCAAGTCATTAGGCTACAACTAGTCTAAGAATCAAATATGAATCATGGATACTCGTCATTCTAGTTTCAGAAAAAGCACCATTTCTCCCTTTTTAGACGGAACGGAAAACAGTAAAAAAATCTATATGTGTGTGTGTGTGTGTAGCACTAGCTGTTATTCAGTCACACAACACAAACTTTATCATCAGCAGACTCACGTCACGCCAGTCTGAATTCAGCTTTGTCAAATTCACATTTTTCTCGTTTTAATATGACCTCCAAATAAATCAATTCTGCTTGAATTGTGAAACATTCCCAGAATAGGTAGCATCTCCTTAAAGGACTTTACCGTAACTGGTAACCAAAGTTATTCTTTATGTCTGTGACCAGTCAGGAAGGATATGACTAATGGAGATTCAATTCAGCAAAGCAAGGTCAGAGGCAGCGATGACCATCTCAGGAAAATACACAATTCAACCAGCTTCATGCTTCAAGACAGAATACAACAGCATGCAAAAGTCTGGGCAAGTTTTACTCTGTATAGCGGACTAATATGAAAAGGCATAAAGTTAAAGATGGAATGATTATCTTTTTATTTTCCTCTTATATCAAAATGACACCAAAAGGTGAAGCTGTAGCCTGACAAGTGTATTTTCTTTCTTATTAGGGCTGAATTTCCTCAGCAAAAAAAGGCGACCACATAAATCTACTTCAGCTTAGTGGGTGGCAGTAATGATGCCGCTTGGAGTAAAAATGAGTGTCAACCAGATTTTTTTTTAAATTGTTGTTACACTGATTCCGAGTATTATATGTAGATTATTAATTTGCATGATTAGAGTTCTTTACATTGCTCGTCTTTTTTTTGTTTGTTTAGATCAGTTAGATCATCTGCGCCGAGACTTTTGCACGCTGCTGTATGCATGAAAATCTAAACGACAGCGCTGAATCCAGATCAGCCACACTCAGATGGCTCTGGCTTTCTTACACCATCTGACACAACACTGTATCTCGCTCCTTATCTGCTCTCACGCTAGAACCGCCGACAGCGGCACTTCAACGTTCCCCCTCACAGACCCCTCAAAGTAGACCAGCACTTCGCGGCATTGTGTTTTATATAAATCCTGTCTTGATTCTCTGTATTTCAAATCAGCCAGCTAAGAATAACAGAAAGGGTGGAGCTTATAGATCAAACCATCAGCCAAACACCTCCACCTGTGACCAACAAACACTCCCAAACCAACGGGAAATCTAGCAGGCAGCTAAAATACAAAAATATAACAAGAGCATGTTTTTTTGGTTTTTCTGTTGGGTTTTTTGTTGTACTCTAACTTTCTCAAAGCAAGGATAGGCTTTAGAAATGTGTCATGCTTAAAAATGAATCAATTGTCATGAAAAGTGGCGTTTCACCATTCATAGATATATCATTAATGTTTCTATGTACAATATTCAGTTAATATATTTGTCTATAGACCTCATCTACATACAGAAATCAAACAAGTGATACAGGAACACAAGATTTTGGTTACTGTTTGAGAAATTTTAACAAGCAAAAAAAAAAGAAGAAGAAGAAAAGAAAATTGTAACATAGCTTATCTAGTAGCACTCTTGGTATTCATCCTAGCTAGCGCCATTAACACAATGAGCAGGTGGAGGGAGGAATCAGTTCAGGAATGAAGGGCTTCCTTAAGCAATAAATCTACTGGAGAAGCCAACAGAGGGGTTCAATTTTAGATTCAAAAAATAATAATAATAAGAAGAAGAAGCAAATGAATGTTCCTTTTCTGTACAGAATTGGACCCAAGCTAATTTCACAGTTCTATGAAGTCCCTGACCCTCCCACAAATCTTACATTCAATACGGCGTCAGGTAAGCTGTGCAAAACCTTACTTTAACTGGCTGGTCGCCATTTCGTTGCATGTGTCTTTGGTACAAAACATAATCAAAAGATAGTGTGCAAATATTTTTTTGTAACTCTAAAAGAAAAATATCTGTCATCCTTAAACCCCCCCCCAAAATCCCCAAAGACGAAAGTACCAAAAACCAAAAGTAATCTATTGCAGAGCCCTCCTATATACACAGACTCTGTGGCATCACGCGACAAGAGCTTCCATTTGTTTATGTACATTCAGAATATCTTCGAAACAGCTGAAAGACACAACAAACTCCACCAGTGTGTCCCTCATCGCACTCGCTATAAGTAGTCCTTTCCTAGGCTGGGAGTTCTGGCCGATCACCTCTCCTCGTTCAGCCCCGCTCACACTCACTCACTCTTACGGAGACGCGCACACACACACACACACACACAGACACACACACACACACATACACATACATACACAAGGCACAATGAATAGAACTCTGATCAAACACTAGTATGAACACACCAAACTGCCTGGTCATCTCTACTGTACAAAAAAGGGAAGCCGGTGCCGTTCGCTGGGAGACACAGTTATTTACAGTTTCCTGGAGGAGATGGATCACTGTTTATGTCATCTCTATCGCCGCCAACAGCACCACCATCATCATCTTCCTCACTTTCTGTCTGATCCCACACTGGTCTGTTCCACGCAGTCCAGTTATAACCAGCACAAAGGCCAAAAAGCACCATGCTACATGCGCTTCCTCTTCACATGGTCAACTATGAGCCGTTAAGCTTCCTCCTGCCTGACACGAGCTTCAAACCAGCAGGACGCCTCTCGCTTAATAAAAGCTCTAATGATAACTCTCAGCTTTATTGTTTCGCAGGGATGGCATGAACATATTTAGGCCTTCAATACAAAATATTTCTTGCCACCCCGTAACGCCTCGGAACAAGCCGCTTTTTCCACTGCAGCTTACAAGGCCATTTTCATCAAGGTGCTTTACTCGATTGGGTTCATTTGACAACCTCAAGTCCACTTTTGTTGCCCTGTGAGGTGAAAGTCTTCTGAGAAATGATAACTGGAACTTTTTTCATGTAAATTCGTCCTTTGTCACTACAACCTCAAACAAACGTGTGAAAGTATTCCAGTGGTTACGCTCATGCGGCTGTTTGTCTCAGCCTCCAACAGAAACAACCCTACACAATGCTATGTTAAACACATCTAATCATCACCAGTGGATTTAGGACGTGCTATTAGCTATACACCTAACCATCACTTGCTTTTAGAGGCGCTTTTCCCCCCCAACGAACGTTCACAATGAGTTGGGAGAACTGTGATGCGCTGATTCTGCACGCAGTGCGCAGAGCCAGAAAGCTAGGGTGTATGCCATACAGATGACATGGCAAAAACAAGCACACATACCTACACACAGGAAGTGGTATGTGTGTTTGTGTGACTAACAATGTGCATGAAAGTCTGGGTTGTAGGGGCATGCAGAGGGGAGCATAGTTACAACAGGACAGCACGATCGTAATACTGAGTCCACTGCTCTCAGTGGAAGGCGGCCTGTCTAGATTTTGGAGGTGGGGACTCGCAGGCCGACCAGTCCGCCAGTGGGATCGCCGCGTCCTGTGTTCTCCAAGATCTTGTTGACGAAGTCTGAAGTCTGCCCAGCAACAGGTGATGGCACTGCACACACAGATACAAAGATACATTAGAACATGTTTATACTAAATACTAAAAGTAAAGTTAACTTTTACTTTCAACTGAACTAAAATACGTCTACTGTATCGATCAATTTCACTGCCTACCTGAGCCATTAAAGCTGCTATCATTAGGATTATTAATTTATTATTATTTATTGATTTTATTTTTCATTGCGTAGAAAGCATCTTTATTACTCTTTTATTTAATTGGAGGACTGTTTATGTTTGTCTGTATACACCAAGCTCAGCGGTGCTTCCAATTTTGCTGTATGCTTGTACTCAGCTTATCTAATTGTGAAGGTTATAGCTGACTGAATATGGTGATAAATATAATCAATGCATCTGCCTATTTATTGTGGTTATCACTTTGATACATCATTGATTATATCAATTATTCATTATCAAATATATTTGATAGTTTTGCAATGAATTTAATTCTGATGGTCTTTAAAATGTTTTTTAAGTTATTCTTAGTCATCGTTCACAGTCACCGTAAACTACAGTATCTCATTGATTGGTGGCCAGTCAACTGTAAAAAGACCATATTATGCTAACTTAGAGGTCCACGATTTCATTTGGGGTCCTGCATTTTAGGTTTTACATGGTTTAATGTTCAAAGAACATTCGTTTTTCTAACCTTGAAAATCGCTGTAGCTGTACTAAAAGTTAAAAATGTATCTTTAACTCTTTACGCCTTGAGAGCTTACAAGCAATAACCCTTGTTTCTCTTTTCTCACTTGAAAGGTTTCTGTTATATTTCAGGCCTCCTTACAGAACAAAATGACTCTGCCTCGGCAGCTACTCTTGTAAAACCCCAGAAACTATTCTAATTGTCATCAAACCACGTGTTTATTAATACATACTGAGGTGTAAAACATGTTATTAAGAGGAGGCAATGATATGTTGTCTTTATGGGGTAAAGAGTTAAGTCTCCACATGCTAATAAAACCCAGCCTGATCAGATTGGTCAGCTAGCCCAGCAAAAGAGGCAAGAGAGAGTGTCGGTTACTAACTGTAACCAGAGACAAAGAGTCCTGAATAGAAATATTCGGCCGCTCAAGATGGCGGCCGTCCTGCTCCTGCACTGTCCCCGACTCAAAAAACAAAAAGATTTTATATTTGTGTTGTTGATGATGTCTGGTGACCGTTTCAGCTGTGCGGTCATTATGATAGCAAAGATGTAGCTTAGTGCAGTGCTTGCATTTGGACAGTATCTCACAAACATGAGTACACCCCTCACATTTTTGTAAATATTTTGTCAAATCTTTTAATGGGACAACATTGAAGATACTAGTCAGTGTGCGGCTTGAACAAAAGTGTAAATTTGCTGTCACCTCTAAATAACTCACACACAGCCATTATTGCCTAAACCGCTGGCAACAAAAGTGAGTACACCCCTAAGTGAAAATGTCCAAATTGTGTCCAATTTGCCATTTCCCTTCCTGGTGTCACGTGAGACGTTACTTTTACAAGGTCTCAGGTTCAAATGGGGAACAGGTGTGTTGAATTGCTCTCGCACTCTCTCGTACTGGTCACTGGAGGTTTAACATGGCACATCACGACAAAGAATTCTCTGAGGATCTGAAAAAAAGAATTGTTACTCTATATAAAGACGGCCTAGCTATAAGAATATTGCCAACACCCTGAAACTGAGCTGCAGCACGGTGGCCAAGACCATGCAGCAGTTTCACAGGAGAGGTTCCACTCAGAACAAACCTCGCCATGGTTGACCAAAGAACTTGAGTGCACGTGCTCGTGTCATATCCAGAGGCTGTCATTTGAAAATAGATGTTGCCAGCATTGCTGCAGAGGTTGGAGGTGCATCAAATGGCTATCATTCCAGAAGGAAGCCTCTTCTAAAGATAATGCACAAGAAAGTCTCCAAACAGTTTGCTGAAGACAAGCAGACTAAGGGGGGATTACCTGTGGTCTGATGAGACCAAGATAAACTTATTTGTTTCAGATGATGTCAGTGGTGTGTGGCGGAAGCCAGGTGAGGAGTACAAAGACAAGTGTGTCTTGCCTTGCATGATGGTGCATGGTGGTGGGACGTCGCTATTTGGGGCTGCATGAGTGCTGCTGGCACAGGGAAACTACAGTTAATTGAGGGAACCATGAATTCCAGCATGTACTGTGACATACTCAAGAAGAGCATGATCCCCTCCCTTCAGAAACTGGGCCACAGGAGAGTATTCCAACAAGATAACAACCCCAAACACACCTCCAAAAAGATCAGTGCCTTGATAAATAAACTGAGGGTAAAGGTACTTGACTGGCCAAGCATGTCATCAGACTTAAACCCTATTGAGCATCTGTGGGGCATCCTCAAATGGAAGGTGGAGGAGCAAAATGTGTCTCCATGATGTCATTATGGAGGAGTGGAAGAGGATCCCAGTGGCACCCTGTGAAGCTCTATAGTGATGGAAAATAAGGCAGTGTTGGAAAATAATACTGTCCACACAAAACATTGGCATTTTGGGAACAGTTTGGACATTTTCACTTAGGGGTGTACTCACTGTTGTTGCCAGCGGTTTAGACATAAATTGCTGTATGCTGAGTTATTTAGAGGTGACAGCTAATTTACACTGTTACACAAGCTGTACACTGACTACTTTACATTGTATCAAAGCGTCATATCTTCAATGATGTCCCATGAAAAGAAACAATAAAATATTTACACAAATGTGAGGGGTGTACTCACACTTTTGTGAGACACTGTATGTGTTCAGATGCTGTCTAAATGTTACTTTCAGCCAGGGATCTTTTCCCTCACGACTCACGAGTTGTTTCAAGCAATTGAGGCACACTGAAGATAAAAACTCCTGTTGACATGGATTTTGGGCTTTGTGAATATGCAGAACATCTGCATGTATAAAGAAAAAGCTTCAACACTAAAATAAAGTGATAAAACCCCAGAAAGCATAATACGGGCTTAACTTGTGTTTCTTTTCGATTCTCACCAAGTGTCTCCTTTATGAGTCTCTCCAGAGTGTCAGACATGTTGGTTGGACGCGGAGAAGAGTCCTCCACTCGCTCCACTATCTCCTCTTTGATGGCGTTGATCACAAACAACAGCCGGTCTGCAGGAAAACACCAGTTTGACCACAGATTATTCACAAAAAATTCTGTGCTTTTGTCTTCTGGTTAGACACTGTAACAATTCTTTTTAAAATTGGTGACAAGTATGAGCAGTTATTTAGTTATTCTTATCAATCATGATCTTATTTCTAATCTGACAAAGAAAAGAAAAAAAAGAAAAAAGTAAAATGTCATAACAGTCACTGTCATCATTGTCTATTAAGTTTCCGTTGAACTGCCAACAGTGCAAGAAAAAATACATGCAGATGTTGTTTCTAGTAAAGATTTAGATCATGTAGCGTCAGAGCCAACGTACCGTACTCTGTGCTGAGTCCCCAGAGCTTCACTTTATTTGCTTCATATTGGGCTTTCTTTTTTAAACGGCAAGCTCTGAAACACACAGACAGAAAGAAGAGTTTCTAATCAATAGGAGGAAAGAGGATCTCACTGAGAAACAAAGGTTATTTTCAAATCAGCATCTTTATTACAATCAGGCTCGAGAGGGTAAAGCCTTTTGAAAATAATACTGTTGCAGTCATCAGGACTTTACATATGGCTGTTCTCCAGCTGTCATGTGTACACAGCGAACACATGAATGCGTGGTTTACCTGGAGGCCAGCTTGTTTTTCTCCTTGCGAGAGCGTGGCCGTGCAGTCAGTGGTAGCTCGCTCACAGGAGTCAAGTCGCTGATCACCTTGTTCAGTTTACGAAGCTCTGTGCCGATCTGCAGCAGCTTGCGTGGATTGGGAGTCAGGTCTTCCACATCTGTGCGGCGAGACTTCTTCAGCATGTATTTTCCTTTGTAAAGATCATCAAAACAAAGGAGTTAGACATCAATCGCATTTTATATGTTTCAGTTCTCGAAAACATGAACAAACACTAGTTGTGCACATGGTACTTCAAATTAACCAGCCAACTGCAAGTGTACCTCTGTTTTTTTAAATTGCTTGATCTGGTTTTAAATAGGGCTGTTCGATATAACGATATATATCGGATGACGATATAAAAACGTCTATCGTTTCATTTTACGCTATCGTTTGTTTCGTGGTGTCGCAAAATAAACTGTTTACGGCAATATTTTTTCATCGTTTTGATGGTCACTGTAGTAGCTATATTAATTTCTTAAAGTTCTCTCTTTCTCTTATATTTTATATAACCACACTACGGACGGACAAGCGCCTGCTTTTATGCGTTGTCGTTAGCAACAACGACGGTAAAACCATTGCGTGTCCGCTTGTTTATTTTCTACATAAACCTTTCACAATAAAGCTCAAGATCCTGTTGAGACTTTTCAAAATAAACTGAATCACGCGAAAGAGTATGCAGAGTGTTTACGGATGAGAAGTAAAAAAGAGCCGCCAGGTGCTAAAAAATAAACCTTAGAGTCAAACGTTAGAACAGGCTTTTCCCTGCAGCACGCCGTGTAATAAATACTCACAAAGAAAACGGCAGCCGTTACAACTTATGTCTAAAAATGTATCGTTTCATGCATCGGTTAAAACATTCGACTACAGGTACACGACGCCCTGCTGGAAACACTTCACGCAAGTGGAGCTGCCTGAGATTCACATAATTTACAGAAAATGTTAAATTTTTGTGATTTATATCGTAATCGGGACGATAGATGTCGGGATATGAGATTTTGGTCATATAGCACAGCCCTAGTTTTAAATAAAGATTTTCTACGCACCAACAGCTGGTAACCTGCAGTGGGTCTGACAGGTGTGGGGATGCATTAATAACCTAATTATTAATCATCAAACAGCAACTTTTTGACAATGACCTTAACTTTTAAAAGCCTGAAACTATGATGATCAAAATCCAACATGAGTCATTTTATTCAACTTAAAGAACTCCCTTTACAACACTGAATAAATAAGAATATGGATACAAGACAAATAGTTTGCTGCATTGCTGCAAACAGAGGAGTCCTTTAATGTGTGAAATAAAATATACATCTTTAATTTATTTAATAACTCCAGTGTGATTACTCAAACTGTAGCATGACTGCAACATGCTGTGCACAGCTGCTGCTGTGGAAAATCCAACCGATCCAACCAGCCTGTCTCTGATCACTCTGCATTATCCACTAAAAGCCGTATACGATCATTTTTATGCCGATATTGGGCATGTAAAATAAAATGTCGGAAACACTTAAATGCAAAAGATTATTTAATTCCATATAAAACTGAAGCTCAAAGCGAGACTTTAATAATGCCTGCATGCGCATATAGTTGTGCATGTGTGAGTACCGTGGAGAGGCCCGTTCTTCTGGTACAGGTTGCTAGGCAGCGTGTGTCTGTCCCACTCGGACGGCTTGAGCATGCGTTCCTGTTTGGAGGGGGTGAGCTGCTCGCTGTACTCCCAGAAGTAGCGGCGCTTTCCTCTCTTTCGGCTGGAGACTCCTGCTGTGAGCCCTTTAATGTCCTCCATCAGCTCCATGTCACAGCCTGACGGAGGCAGAAGAGAGAGACACAGAAGGAAGGGGAGGAAATTAATGCAACAGAGACAGAGACAAAGAAAAGGATGTATTGTGTATTCAGTATTGTGGTGACACCAAATACCAAGTAACACAATACTGTAATCATCTGCTTGTAATGTAGCAATGTATCATATTTTTTTTATACGTTCAATGAGATTATAGTTACTGAAAATGGGACCACACATGCCTTTTCACATGTCCAAATTACTTGACCTCACTCTTAGCCACTTAATTTTTTAATGCTTTTTGTTATGGGTATTTGTTGTGGATTTATATTTTATGTTGTACGTGTAGAGTTTTTTCAATGTTTTGGGTTGTACAGCTCCTATCTTGATCAGGTCTCTCTTTTAAAAGAAATTGTAATCTCAATCAGACAACCTGGTAAAATAAAGGTAATAAAAATCACTTTAACTATTTTAAATAGAGAGTAGCTACCTGGCTCAGAGAAGGCGTCACTCATGTCATCGTCCTTGTCTGCTTCGTAGTCTTCGTCCTCCTCCTCTTCTTCCTCCTCTTCATTCTCAGACAGCTCATGCTCACTGCCAAAACCCTCATCGTGGTCTTCGTCTTCTAGCTCCAACCCATCTCCTTCCTCTTCCTCTGCCTCTTCCTCATCCTCCTCATCCTCCTCATCCTCTTCCTCTGTCTGCGGGTGGCCTCTGCTGCCCAGTCTGCTGCGGGTCATGAAGAGAGAGTAGTTGTGCTCCTCTTCCTTGGTCTTCTCCGTACCCTCAACAACCAAAAGACTGCCAGCCCCGCTGCAAACACCATCGCTGATCACCAGCCCAGAGGTGCTGGTCTCCAGAGCCTGGCTCGCCTCAACCAGCTGAGGCACAGTGGCAGACCTGCCTACAGGCATCTCTCTCCTCGCTGTCCCCTCTACTCTCCTTTCAAAGCTCGCTAGGCCGCCCGAACAGCTGGCGGCGGCAGCACCAGGTAGTCCCACTAAGGCGGCACTTGCTGAAGTAGAGGCTTTCTCAACTCGAGGCTGGGAGAGAGGTAGAATGGGATCTGACCTCTCAAAATCCGTCTGGGGAGGCATGTCCGCTTGGGTCTTATGTACAGCACTGACACGGACTTTAGCCTTGCGTACAAAGTCAGAGCTGTAGGAAGTTGGGGCTCCCATTTTGGTTCCACGCACCATGGGCTTTATTTGAGCATGACCATGGTCCTGGGTGAGACTGAGGTGGCTCTGAGTCTTAGCCATAGTCTCAGTGCTGGAAGGAACAGGTCTGGTTGCTCTTTGGGAGCCTTCAGGAAAGTCCGGGAGAAGGCTGCGCGAAGGACGGGAAGAGGATGTGGAGCTTGGTGAAGGTTGAACAGAGCCAGGGCCTGATCCTTGGCCGGGGACCAGGAGAGTCTTACTGTGACAGGGAAGCTGGGATGACTGAGTCTGGGGCAAGCTCAGGTCAGCGGGAGGGTAGAGCGTCTCACCCACAGGCTGTGAGTCCTCACTGTTGAGCTGAGCCAGCGTCGGAGTTCGACCAATCACCTCCTCGTCCTGGTAAGGACTGGAGAAGTCATCCAATCCCAGGAAGTCCACCTCTTTGGTGCCCCAGATATCACAGCTGGCCAGCCGTGTGTATCTGTGAAATACAGAGAGACACAGACTAGCAACAGTGGAAACCTTCGCCTTCTTGTCATAGTATCTTCATTACATCTTTGCATTGCAGCTGTTTCCTATTTTTGTCTACATTTGAATAACCTAAGCTTGTTAAATCTTTAGAATACTAGCTTGTTGATGCACATTTTTACCATGCAAATGACCCTGCAAATACAATAATCAGCCGACCAACATGATCATCAGAGAAAAACTAGAATTTACAAGTTATTATTCATGAAAAACTACTAAAACACTATTTCAGCATGCTAAACATTCATGCTCTGCTGTTATATATGAAACTTGAAGATGAGTAACTGACTGAAGGGAAATATTGGAAATGTTCAGCAAAACCAGTAATGGAAATATTCATTTACTGCAACTTGCAGTGAAAACCTGTTTTCCCCACAGAGGGGATGCTAAATGTGGAAGTGCACTTGTCTCTACTTAGAACTGCAATGGCAGCCTGTCACATGATGGCAATGGTCCAGTCATATAGCAGTTAAACAGCACAGCACAGCGTGACTCTTCCACTTTCACTTTTATCTTTGCAGAGCTTGAGACAAATGCATTTTTCCAAGCTGGAACATTTCAGAGAAAATCTGTAACTGTTCAACTTTCTTTTTCAACTTTACTTTTAACTTAGTTTAAAGTTTGTAACTTCAGTGAGAAACCAGTGATAACAGTGAAGCCTCTTCATGCCACAAGATATAAACAGGAAGCTCTGAGGCTCTCTCAGCACTTTCAGTGCGGTGAAGAAAACTATAGTTTGGTAAGACCAGCAAGCACCAAACGTTATTTTGGTGCACCAGAGCACAACAATATAACAAAATTAATCTGAAGTTGCCGAAACACACATTCTTAGTCAAAGCTGGAAAGTATGGTTTGCACATTAGGAAAAAAAGATACAGCAGTTTCCTCTGTTCCACTTTGGCACAACCCAAACCTAAGTCTGTATGCAGCAGATTTTTCAGACCCTGCAACAACCAGCACTATTCCACCCCGGTTTTAATGGACTTTGTTTTTCAGAGACAGTAGTCTGCCCTCAGTTTGCACTCAACATTGGGGAGGGGAGTACACAAGCTACTCTGGCAGCAAAACATCAGGGTAGCTGCAGGACAGACGGAGCATCACCTGAGACCCCAGGAGACTGCGGCAGCCAGCTCCTTTGTTGTTTACAGGCCTCTTAAACCACTTCCTGCCTCCCGGCTAACCGACTATCTGCTTCAAATTCTCATCTGCTGCGTCTATTTGAGACCAAAAGGACAGGCCTTCACAATTACTGTTCTACTTCTGTACAAACCTTCAAAGCCTTCTGACCTTTCTCATGAGGCTCATTGAAAGACGTAACAACAGATTTAACTAAAACCAGATTTAACTTAAAATCAGTCGTATCATCAATCGCAAGCTTATAAAAAGCAGGGGCCCACTACAGCCTCCTCATACTACAAACCTGGCGTGACCACAGTAAGATGATGGTGAAATATCTAAATAATAGTTTAAAAATACAGCATAACTGTGAGTTTCAGATTTTAAATGTTAGTTTAAAAAAATACAGGAAGCCTACCTATCTTAATAGCAGCAAATGACATGAAAAATAAACCAGATCAACAACATGTTAATGCATCGCATAATAGTTCAACACTTTCTGCTCCGTCAGCTAACCCACGTGATTCAAAGCAAAGACAGAAAAATTTAAAATTACATAATTTATAAGAAACTATCACACACACAAAAACCCACCAAGTCAACTTTACGGGACTTTGTTGATCAAACACTGGATGTGTTTCTGTATGATTTCAATATTCAAGTTGACACATGTAATATGTGACCTATGCATTTTCAACTGTTGCTAAAGGCTTCTCGTTTTCGCTTCTTTCTTAGAGTCGGTGATTTGCTCCATTTTTCTGCTGCTTTTAAGCCTGGCTTTGTATGCTCTGTATTGGATTTTGTAAAGCACTTTGTGACTCTTTGAAAAGCACTATATAAAGTATCTGCTAGTTATTCATTTACAAACCAAACCAGCTTCACAGAGTTTAAGAGGTCAAAGTTTTGTGTGTCAGTTACTTGTTGTTGTTGTTGTTTAACATGGCCTAAAAAAAAAAAAAAAAAAAGCTGCAACACATGAATAAATCATAAGTACCTGGTGAGGTCTTCCCAGTAGGAGTCCCACTGTTCGAACGCCGAGCTGCTGCAGACTGTCTCACATTCACCCAGACCCATTAGCTGGTCCACGCAACCCTCAACCTCCTTGCCTCCATCCCCGACCCCCACAATGCTGTCCCCACAGGGGCTCTGCTGGTGGCTCATGTCTCTGTCCTGAAGAGAGCAGCAAATTAAAGAATTACCTCCATGCAGCTGTTATAGGATAGGATGATCTGTAAAGTTAGAGTGCGTGTCCTTGTCCCAGACACAAAGGATCATGGTAAATGGACTGGTCCTACTCTAATCAAAGTGCTTCATACAACATGCCTTATTCATATGAGCACCTTTTTCTACCTAAATGCTTTTCCAACAGTCATGCATTTACACTCCAATGAAAGCATCGGAGAACAAATTGAGGTTCAGTATCTTGCCTAAGGATACTTTGGCATGCAGACTGGAGCAGCCAGAGATCAAACCACCAACCACCTTCCTCCTAAACTTCAGCCATGCAGTGTCATCATTTCACTATCTAACTGAATGTGAAATATTCCCACAATCTCCTCTTCTGTTACTGAGTCAAGGGCACCGACTAGTGAAGATTTCACATTGAAGTCATGCTGACCTATTGGACATGAAGTGCCACCGTTTCATTTTATCTGATGATTAGACCTTGTGTGAGATTTTGTAACAATTAAATGCTTTGTTGAGTTAAAAAAAAAGACCTTTAAAGTCCTCCAAAGTGTTTAAAGAGACAGAGAGCTGATCAAGGCAGGTGGTAGGGTAAGTGATGTTGTATGAAATTCTACTTAGCTTAGATTTCATTATTGAATGATTTAGTTAACTTTCATAAAAGACATTTATGATAACAAGCCACCACATAATGCCAGCAACCAGGTGTTTGACTGTCTGGAAATTCACTACACAGCGGTCCCAAACAGCAAAAGCCATAAAGAACCTGCATGAAAGGACCAAGATCAGGGAGCCCTGCAACAGATGGTACAACCCCCACAGAGCTCTGATGTCAACATTGTGAAATCAGTCTGGGATTGCATAAAAGGGCAGAAGATGCTGACGCAGCCCCAGACAGGATTTCCAATACTCTTGTTAAAGAAAAGAAGAAAAAACACCCCACTGTGCTGAATAGCTTAGAAAACTCTGCACCCTGACTAACTAGTGCTGCTTTAATAATAAATGGGTGTCACACCAAATGATAAACAAACTAACTAAAGGAGATGGAAGGTCATCCTGCACACCATCATCTCATTAATGGGTTACTAGGGTGAAAGAAATTGAGAGTGAGGCAGTCAATCACTATTGTTTAGTCTACAGAGGACAGTAAATTAAGGCAGACACCTGCAGCTGACAACATGAGCGGTGCTTCATATCACCTGCCTGTGAGCCTGGCAAATGTCAGACAGTTTCTAAACAATTAGACACGAGTCTCTGCTTTGATAAACGCCAGTCTGGAAGTTAAGCCGAGTCCACGGCAGCATTCATTAAACGTTTCTATAAACCTCAGGATTTCTCACCATTACTGAAATAATCCCTGTAAATGGTGAGGAATCACGTCCGACCTCAATATTTTCAATTGTGAATCTTGGCGAAGAAGTCCTTTTGCCATTGCAGCAGATGGTTTGACAGGTATTATCTATCACATAAATGATAGCTTCATTCTACGGAAGCATCCCAGAAAACCAAAGTGCCTTCTGTTTCATCCCAAATGATATCCTGCCTGTTTTTCTGTTTGCAATTAATAACTAGCCGTAACTAACCAACTGCGAGGCTGATAATTTGTGTGAAAATCATCACAGGAAATGACTTTGGCTTGTTTATATGTGTTATGTTAAAAGCCTAGGGACATATTAGTTCACCACAGTAACACTGTTGTGCCACTGCACTCTTGTCAAAGACAACTCGGGCTGAAAAATAAATTAACCGATTTATACCCACCAACTTCAGATCAGCAAAGTCCCTACATGACAGGCCCTGATTCAGTTTGGCTTGACTGTTCCAGTGATTTCTATTTAGACATCGCACACAGATTTAACAAATTGTCAAACAAGTTGCACAATTTGAAATGTTTACAGGAGAAGACCAGCGAAGCAAAGATGCTGAATTGAGAAATTAAACTGATGAAATAACTTTGGTTTCTAAGGTTTCTTGAAGTCAATGTTAGGTTAGAAAAAGAAGAATTGGAACATTTATAATATGGTTTCCTTTAATCAGAAGAACGATACTGGATTTCCTGCAGCTTTCCTGCTCTGTGGCCCCTTAAACAGTGTGCTGTGTAACCTTATATTGATCTTTGATATTTGTGGGGGTGCTTGGGCCAAGCTGACCCTTGAGCAGCTGTGTCTGATCAAGCCCCGCCGGCAGAGACTGGGTCTCCACTGGCGAATCTATAAATGTGGCTTAGCACAATCAAAACCTTCTTAGTTTACAGCTCAGCTACTTGAGTATGTATGTTTAGAATAATCTTGGTGACTTTCAGTGTTTATATTGATTTTTTTTGACAAATATATATAAGTCTTTTAGAGCAACTGTAGCACTTAACAAGAATCAATATAACTGTATATACACACATTCACTGGCGTAAAATAACTTCTTCTTATTTGAGAAAGCTGTTGTGACTGTGATGGGGGACGATATTGAGTTGCTGCTGTTGACCTTTAAACTCGGATCCTTCATTTGGATGCAACTCAGTGTCAGCTCAGCATGAGCAGCTGTGACTGATGCGAAAAGAAGCCGGATTCAAAGCATGGTTACCAAGGTCTTACGTCTTTGTGTGTGTCTACTCACCAGTTCGTACATGAAATCTGGGTCAGAGCTGGTGGCGAGCAGCTCAGTGCTGGTCAGAGCCTGGTCAGCAATCGAGTAGTTCTGAAAGGCATCCCCAAAGGGAGGCTCCATCCCACTGACGCTGGGCTGCAACAAACACGGGGGGGGGGGAACACTTGATTAAACAACAATGCACAGCAACACAAGTAAAATCTGATAAACTCAGTTCAACCTTTGTCTTCCTTTTAATGTTGCTCAGTTTTTAAAAGATTATTGTTTAAAAGAATATTGTTCTGTAATGTTTGTTGTCATATTATCAGATGTGTGTTGTTGTTTTTTTAAATCATTACTATCTGAAAGACACTTCAGATGTCATATTAATAACTACATGTCCTCATCAGTGCCCCTCACATGTGGTGTCCCTCAGGGCTCAATCCTTGGTCCAGTTCTTCTTTCTTTATGTTACTCTTTTCAAATGTATCTCCTACAATTGCTGTGCAGTTGGGCTGCCACAAACAATTATTTTGGTAGTTGAACAGTCACCGATTATTTTTGTCGATTAGTCGACTAATCAAAGCATGCATCCATTGAACGTAAAACGTACAGCTTATTGCACCAGCATGCATCTGCTCTTATATAGCTATCATTAACTTACAGCCTGAAGTGTTTTAGGTATGTGTCAACCAAAAATAAAGACAAGATGATAGTTTATTAAACTTTTAATGAAATTTGCAGATTGTCTCGGTGGAGTTTAATAAACTCGGCCGTTGCTCCTTGCTATCTAAAATATAACAGGACATTGGAGTAAATTCTCTACCATTTCACACTTCTGTTTAATCAGTTTTCTGTTTGATGTTTATTCAGCTGTGTAAAAACTATAACTTTAATCTCAGCCAAACCGATTTACTGAGGAACAAATAAAACACAGAAAAAAAGCCAAACAAGAACATTTTTAAGTTATCTAAGTGACCTATATATCATGTTTAATGTGAGTAGCGAAAGACCGCGTGGGGTCTGAAAACGATGTGCCAGGAGTTTGCTGTTCTCACCGGCTCTAGTGAGCCTTGACCCTGTGTATACAGCAGAGCTGCTGCTGAGACCTTATTCCTCTCCGATAATCTCATCAGTGTCTCTTAACTATTTCATCCTCCTATGTTAAAATTTAGAGGTGACCGCACTTTTGAGGTTAAAGCTCCTAAACTGTGGAACAGCCTTCTTCAGCCTGTCGGCTCTGTGACTGTGGGTTGTTTTAACCGACTGATGAAAACTCATTTTTAAAGGACCTTCGCCCATATATTTCTCGTTCTTTCAACATGTGCATGCAGGAAAGAATGTAAGACAATATGTTTGAACATGTATACTTGACTTTAGTGTGTGGTTTTATCTAAAGTGTGAAGCACTTTGTAACTGTGCTATAGAAGTGCTATAAAACTAAAGTTATTACCATTATTTTTACATTTTGTGTGCCATACTTTCAATTCTGCCAGGAATTATTATAAGCTAGACGGAGGAAGCTACAGGTGTTTTCTGTGTGTATTTTTGTGTCATTATGATCAAGGTTTGTACAACAGCTGAGTGGACACACAAATCCGACTTGAGTGCAGTTATTTGAATTATGTAAGTTCACAGTTTAGCTGACTTCAATTTCTAAAGATAGATGAAGCTATCATTTGCTGCACACAGACCAGTTTACCAGCGGGACTGTTTTGCTACGGAGCTGTGCTCTTGGAATATGTGCAGAATGCGGTTTGACATTGTCTTATTTGAAAGGGTTTCACAGAAGTGCAAGTTACCAATGCACCTCCCAGATGCATCACATCACAAATGCATTTGACCTGTGCAAAACAGGCTGGTATTTATCGATGCAGTGTTCACAGACAGTGGGTTTCAGAAGTGCTCCCTAGCTCACGCTGTGATTTGCACTAAAAAAGTCATGTCTGCCGTTTTGTTTGTTTGTTTGTTTGTCCGAAGGCCTGAAGAAGAAGAAGAAAGTGTACTTTATTGGTCCCCGTGGGGAAAATCCCTCTCTGCATTTAACCCATTCACTCAGTGAAGCAGTGGGCAGCCACTGGGCGCCCGGGGAGCAGTGTGTAGGGACGGTACCTTGCTCAGGGGTACCTCAGGGTAGCTGTTCAGGGGAATTGAACCCCCGACCTTCCGATCATGGGGCCACCACTCTACCTACTGAGCTATCCCTGCCCTCATCACCAGTCAATATTGCCTTGATTTCAACATCATCTGTTGAATCTTTTAGGGATATTTTGTACTGTACATGATTATATTATCCAGGTCTTTGCAATGTGACACTAATAAATGCTCAATTTGCCCACGCAGTCTTTCACAGAGTGGTGATCACCTCCTTATCCTTAATTTAAAAAAAAAAAAAAGCTTTTTCTTTTCTTTTTTTCCAAATACCCAATCGTGAGTCTATTGTTGCCCCCATGTGCTGCCCCTCACAATTAATAGCATAAAATTGCGTTCATACCATTTACTGTTAATCCTAAAGTTTTACATGACTGCCAAATCCTTGAATACTCTTTCTGTATATTTTACATAATATCAGCTTTTTGGGATCTTGAATGAGATGAGTCTTGCCTAACCAACGGGAGACATCCTAAGGCTACGTCCATCTTTTATATTGAGTTCATGCTGTTTCTCAACTTCTTAAATAGTCTGACCGACTCTGCATCTCATCATTCCTACATAATATAATCAGTCACAATACAATTATCTGTCATTCAGTCTTCCTATAATCATTAGATGTATTTCAATAAACAATAATACTAAAAACTAAAACAGAAAGCAGTGTGCATTTATGAGAGAGAAAAGAAAAGATAAAGCACTGACTGTGCAGTCATGTCTCATGTCAACAGCAAATAAATAAAAAAATTTTCTGCATTTAGAGCACACACAAAAAAAACAAAAAAACAACCAAAAACACTGCAGCTATTGTGCCCAAACACGCAACTATGAACTGAGCAAACTTAAGCTGGGCACTGAAGCATAATCAAATACATGAATGGGAGGTTTTTTTCCATCCGCTCCCTCATACAGACAACTTTTCATATGTGATTTTATTCTGCTCCCCCTCTACTGCCACACTGGACACCGAAACACGACATAACAGACATGAAAAGTGAGAATAATTTTACCACCATTGGAACATCAGAGGAAGTGTCTGCGTGCACACCGATCTGATTAATAATCAGTATAACCCACAAACATGGCTACTGACAGGTGCATCAGGAAGCAACAGCACCTGCTACCCTGTAATGCTCCCAGACATGCTCCATGACTTTGACAGAGAATAATATATTGTAGTTAAAGGTTATGAGAAAAAAATCATGTTACATTCAGTATATCAGTGATGTCAAAATAATGGATAGCTGTCTGATTTTTTCCATCATCATCATCATCATCAAGGAAAAAAAAAAAAAACTTCCATCAGCAATAGAAAATACTGTAAAAACACTCCTGCAATTTAAAATAAAACCCATTACTAATATATCTGCAATAAAGTTAACATCTACAGATATTACTCCAGAGCTGCTGTTGTTATTTTTGTTCTAGCGCTGAAGTTAAACACGTGTCTCAGCCCAACAAACCACCAGCATCTCCTGTTCTTCACTCTAACAGCTGAGGGAATTATTTGATAAGATTGCAGCTACAGACGCGCTGCAATCACAACATACTTGCACATTTTGCAAGATACCACAAAACCCTAAGAAACAAACAGTCCCTGTGGTATCTAATATGAATAATAAAACAGGAGAAAAGAACAGCAGAAAAAAAAAGAAAAAAAAAAAACACTGTCAAGGCTGACACCATCATTTCCGGGAGCTGACTTTGCTACGTTGCTATTAATTCAGCACCGCAGAGAATTACAAAAATGTTAAAGCCTGCTCAGCGTTGGCACTCTGCACTTATTTTTTTAGAAGGACTGAGAAAGTCGCTCACAGTCAGCCCATCTGGCTTCAGCAGCTGTTTGGATGCAGGGTCTACAGACATCATACAGCACTGGGGTCAGTCACTCTCCTCTTTCAAGCCCCTGAACCGTGTTTCACATCTACGATTCTGTCTGTCCACAGGTGTTTTGCATACTTGCTCACAGGAAGTTTTGTCTCAGATTTTTGTGGAGAGTTCATTCAGACCATTTAAAAATAAAAAAAAAATCAAGTCACTTTTTGTTCGTGGGTTTATGGGTTAATGGAAAAAAACAAATCAACAACAGCGACAGCACAATTTCCCCTCCTCCTATCGTACCTCTTACCTGAGGCATTGCCAGGCACAGCTTAGAGCTCCAGTGGTGGGAACCTCTGGGTCTCCTGTCCAGTCCCAGTGGTGTGAGGTTGTCCGATCAGCACAATAAATTAAGGGGGGGGGGAGAGGGAGACTGTGAATAATTGGGCTCAACCTGGTCAGGTCTGGTCTGTTGTGGTCTGGTGCGGTTCTTGGTAAGCTTCAGGTCTGTGGTTAGAAGAACACACAGAGAGCAAGTATTAAAATCAAAAGAGTTGAAAACAAAGAAGTAGATTTTAACCACAGCTGCTGTGTTTGGTTGTTGTTCTCAAACGAAACCGCAGGATGGTAAACTGTGTAATGTTAAAGCAAACGACAAAATAAAGTATACAGAAACAATTCTGTTCTGTTTCATCAAACAACAGCCAAAATATTCAGCAGACTGAAATAACTTTGTGACATAAATGATGCATGATGTAAAATTGATGCAAGCAAGACAAACACACATGAAATACTAAAAATTGTGGGTAAAGATCATTAGTCTCTATGACTCGGGACTATAAACGGAGCACCGAAAAGTAGACAGCAACGCTCTACCAAATTTGTGCCACCTTCTGATCCCTGTCCTCATCAAACATTCGGTAAGCAGCCTCTTTGTCAAACTCAAATGCTGCCAAGCAATCGCTCACAGTTAATCTGATCTGTTCTGAGTCAACCGCGCATCAAGCTTAGCTGCAACCTTTTTAATTACCTCCGTCACCATCATCAAGCTTGGTTCATTCTTTGCTTGTTTGTCATTCGCTCACTTTCTTGCATCACCAAATGATGGCAACATTTAGATTGATCTTTGGTCCTTTTGCTGCTTTTGCATAGCAAACACACGAGAGTCTGCGTGGAGACACGACCCCAGCAGCAATCTGTCAACACAATATCACACACGAATCACACTCCTCTCTGAGCAAGATAACAACATCACTTCCTCTTGCAAATGAACTTCTCACCCCTGAGCTATGTATACACACTTTTGCATAGAGACAGGAAGTGGGCAAAAAAATAAAAAAATAAAAATACACAGCCGTGCACGCCTCTGGGACAAATGCATTTGTAAAAGCAACACCTTCACCAACATCAATGCACATGTGAGTAAACAAGTCTCTGCACACACACATACACACTAACCACCTTGGTCACCCATTTGGAAGCTCCTCCTCCTCTGAAATACAAATTCTCTTATTACCATATCATGATGTGCACTTCCTTCCTGGGCAGCTGTGTCTGGTTTCATGTTTAGAAAAAAAAAGCAGAGTGATGACATATATGGCCTGAACAATAACAACAGCATCAATCCAAACTCGCTGCTATCACAGAGGGGCTACAGAAAGCCCGTGTCCACAACCAGAGGTCCTCAAAAACATGTGGAAAATGAGCCACCGTTATCCAGTCGAAGTAGCACTGAATCTTTTCCAGCAGCACAGTTTAATCCAACTCACTACCCAGTGGGTGACACAGGCTGTGATGCAGAGCCAGATATTTATGACCGACCGTGGCAGGCTGCAAGAACCCAGAAGAAGAATTCCTCTCTCTGTTTGGTTGGACTTCAGAGATAAAAGCGCCTCCATTAGGTGTTGTACATTAGGACTGAGCTTTATTTAAGGCCACAGCAACCTCCGCTTATATCAGCATTCTTGTACGAGCTCAATCATTTCTGTTTTTTCTCCAAGGCTGCTTTTGGGAACATTAAAGATTTTCTTTCTTTCTTTTATAAGGCTTGCTATGAAGATAGAAAAAGTCGCTCAACAGGTCAGATTCTTTTGCAGCATAATGTTTACATCTCGGTTGAGTCTGAACTCAGGGTCAGCTTTTACCCATCCAGACCAAGTAATAAAACACAGCACTCACCATCAGTAATGTAAATGACTTCTGATTATGCTGCTAGGATGCACTCTGGCTGCATCATTCTGCTCACACGCTTTACACCATTTTTACAATATGAATTGTTGTTCTCTATAACAACTCTTGGCAACTAATTTTGGCTTTTTTGGTCATAGCGCTATTTCACTGCAAATCTATGGTTTCTTGTCTACAAAATGCTTAAAATGGCCTGCACCATTTATACACCTGTGGTGCACTGAGCCCAAGCCAGCATATCCTTTTAACAATAACACATGTTGAGATGTCTCATCCCATTTAAGCAGCATACAGACCCACCTAGGCCACATGACTGAAGCAAACATAACAAGGTAAGCCTTGCAGTCATAAACTGATCATAACGCTGGTGTATCTGCTTAATGCCAGCTGTTATTTATGGGTAATATTTAAGATCCCTGATATCATTTTTTTTAAACCTCTCTCAAAGGTTTCCCCCACATTTAAAACATGTTCTCAAGTTTTAAGCTGCATTATTTTTAATGTTTATAATGTATGTGTCTCACCTATGTGTGTATATTTATTTTGTGTGCTTTGCTGTGTATTCATGTGTGCATTATTAGAGTATGTATGTAGCCACTGCTGATTGACCTGCTACCCACCTTGGCCTTGGCGATTTTCAATAATTACACTTGTGGTTAAATAAAGGAAATATTAAAAAGTAACAACAACACCTGCTCCTCGTTTCTCATCACTGCACTGAATGATTAAAACGATAGCAAATAATGAGCCGATAGCGAAACTGCTGCATTTTCAATACCAAAAACCATTTACTAAAATTAAAAGCAAAACAGAACGCGTGACTATAAGTGTGAGAGTGCAACATGTGTCACTGTGCTGAGACTAAATCTATAGATTTGTGGGAAAGTAGCGTTCAAAGGCGACCATTAACTTTGAAGCTTCAGACATTTATATGTGGAAAAAAGCATTTAAAAAATCATTTTTTTAAAACCCAGTGGTGTTTGTTTCCTCTCTTCCCTATTAGTTCAGTGCACTGAGGGTTAAAAAAAGAAAAAAAGGGGGGAGTTGAGTGTTGAGTTCAAATCATGAGCTGCGCTATCATGCAAACAGCTCTCGTTCTCCACAACACTGGACGTGGTCCAAGTAGGCCAGTCAGCAGTGTCTTATTTGGAATGAGTTACCTACTGATAGCAGTCAGCCCATGATCCCTACAGTGATAACAAGCATGAGACAGCAGTCTGTTTCTGAGCACGGACATGTGAGGAAGTCTGCAAATATCAGAAAAGGTCACCAATCCATAAGTCGTATAAGAAAACTAGGTATGAGCGCTCACTGACAGGCAACTGTGCTTAAAGGCTGGAGATTATTTATTTATACATAAGTTTACGACTAAGTGGTACAGGCACAGAGCTGGCACTAGAGCTGGCAATTATTGATTATGTGTCGGCCATTCAGAGGAATCATCTAGTGATGAATGATCACAGTGTTTGTCTTCTGACAGAGAAAAATATTAATAACTTTAAGTTGCTTTTCACATTTAGGTAACTATCTTACACCTTGAGATTTTCCATGTTAAAACATATACCAACATTAGAAAAGCAGCTGTGTTTATTAAGGATGTACCAACAGACGTTTATCTATTTCTTTCTCTCTGCTCTTATATATCTGGAAATCAGTTTCATGCATTTTTAAGAAAAACAATGTTCAGTTTTTTTACAAACTCCATGAAAAACTGTTATTTTAAACTTCAGCATGAGCAAGGATTTGATTTTTAAATCTTGAGACTGATTTCAGTTCACTGAGCAGCTTTTACCACAGCATCCTCCGCAGTGAACAGATCTTAACTCTTGTTTCGCTTTTCTGAACTGAGAGGTTTCTATCATATTTCAAGCCTGCTTATAGAACAAAATGACAGGGTTTGCACACGAAGTTAGTGAGGATGGTCTCTGCCTATGCAGCACAGAAAAACCAGATACAAATCCTAAAGGTTTTCAAAGCTGCAAAAAAATGTTGTCTTTATGCGGAGAAAGAGCTAACGCAGCAACTTCACATGGGAAGATTCAGAGACTTTTTTTTTAATTGAATATGTTTATATATTAAGCCAGCATATTAAGCTATAGCTCTTTTGCACACGTCTGTTTCAAATCTCCATATTTTGTCTCCTTTTCTGTCTTCAGCTATTTATTTGTACTATTTGTATTTATATGTTCTATTTCTATTGTATATATTAATTGGCATCTGTGGGTGGACAGCAAAGAAAGAATTTCATTGCACAAAGAAATGCCTTTTCTCTTGTGACACATGACAATAAACACTTTGAATCTTGAATCTTATGACAGTGTTTTCACTAACCCTGCAGCTCAGTAATCTTTGCATTCAGCATCTGACAAACATCAATCATTTCACTATATATAAGCACTGATGGCTGACGCCTACTTCACTTCAGATGTTTGATTTTAGTCCACAACGTCATACCTGCAAGAAGATTACAGGTAACACAGCAGTTCCAAAACTGCAGGGCGGCTGGCTGCCTTTGAGAAGGACAGAGAGTCATTGTGCTGGGCGGGCACGTGATCGGAAGAAAAAAACGAGACGTGAAACTTAACTGAATTAATTGGATTGTCACAGACAAACGTAATGCATACCACTGTGGCAAAAATTCATGCGACTCAGCTACCTCCTCTTCTCCTGCCACGACAGGCCTGCTTTGAAAGGCGTAGATAAACGTGAATCATTTGGAAACTATACAGAAAGAAGAGCTGTTTAAAGGTCTTAAAGCAGTCACAAGATTGCAACAAACAAAGTTAAAATTCAAAAAAACAAACAATTTAAAAAACAAACAAACAAAACAGTTAAATCTGGTGATCCCCAATAAACCAGTCGAGTCTAAAATATTTTCAAATCAATCTCAAGTTCACTATCAGCACTGCAGGACAGGCTTTTGGGTAATTAGGTTTGGCGCGCTCTGATCCCAGCATTCCTTCAATGGTAAAATTACTTTGCTATCCAGGATCCTTTTCTCCTGTTCATGAAAAGCACTGCTTTCAATAACATATGGTTTCAAATTATTTATGATAAAAGCAAATAAAATCAGTATTTCATGCTTGAAGGCATTTTTTTTAAACTACCCTGCATTTGAGGCATATGATGGCCTGATAACTGTATGGTACAACACAGATGTTTTTATCCTGTTAAAAGGAGCACTCATAACTAAAATCAAGCACAGATAAAAGGTGATGAATGCAGGGTGAGCTTTGTAACATCAACCCTGCACAAAGACGCAAATACTATCTGCTTCTTACTAAATGTCTTCCATGCACATATTTGCACCACTTCGTGGTGGATGCATTTGTTTTGCAAAAGCGTGCGCATCAAAACAATAATCGGAGTATACCGGAGTGGTGTACATTACAAATGGCCTATTACAAAACACCAGTAAACCCATAAATGTCACCAGTATCTCACCAGTCACTGCACTCATCACAGATCCTCAGCAAAGCAAAACAAAGCCTCAAACTAACCATTCTGTGCCAACACCCACGTAATCCCAATCCTCCATTGGCCGAGCTGAGAATATGTCCCGCCTCTACGTGTCCTGGAATAGCCGTCGCAGCCGTCAATCAAACGAGCTGCTTCATCACAAACAGCCTGGATTCAGCCTAGGTTGAGGCAGAAGATAAACAACTTGGAGGCCTACATGCCCGTGGCCTAGATAACCGTGTTTCACAGATATTTAAAGTAAAATCCACCACCTACCACAAAACCTCAACGCAGCACTGCAGTACGACTCAATCTGGGGCACGTTTAGTCATTTATATCGAAGAAGAAACACTGAATCAAACGTTTAAGTGCCCAATCCAGACGATAAACTATAAAGCAGTTATCAAGGTGAAAACCCAAAGTAATATAATAACACTAATAAATCGTCACTAAGGCCATTTCCTCGGTGAAAATATAAGTCTGCTGTTTGCCTTCAACCACATGGAAATTTCTGGCTGTGTCGAGTTTTTTTCCAGCTGCTCTCGATGTGTTGTGCATTGGGGGGGCGTGTACCTTAATGAGACTTCGGTCTGCCTGCAAAAAGTCACAGTAGAAGGGGTTTCACGCGACTACCGAGGCTTTTCCTACCACAAATACACCTCCAAACAGTCTACAATTGCTCTGCCACACATATAAAGGCATGCTGTGTAGTTTTAAGTGCATTCCAAGCCGTGCAGGATGACTGTAGGTAGTTTTAAAGTAGAGTTCAAGCCAATCTTCTTACATAAGTACACTTTTGACCACGCTGATCCAGAATCAGTCACTTCTGGGAACTGACCCACTACACCTTAGAGGACTACATCAGCTAAACAGTCTGTCTTTTGTGGACAGGTTTTTAGGCTCGGTGATCGAAATTTACCTGAGCTCGTCGTAAAGCATTAGCTAGCCACATTTCTCCACTTCCTACAGGAGCTCAACAAACTGCGGTCCAAAAAACAGAAAAGAAGAAAAAAACAACAACCAAACAGCTCGTGTTTTATTCCTTCTGGTTGTGTTTTTAACGCGGAACTGGACAGTCTCGCTTCCTTTTCAGCTGCAGCCTCAGTCAGTATGGCCTCCGTCCGCCCCCTTCCTCATCCCAGCTGAAGCCCGATACACAACAACAACCGACCGACAGTTAGCTTCAAAGCTAATCCGCCGCGGCGATGAAAACACCCATCCGCTGCCAAGCCCAACTTTCCCCGAAACGGATGAAAAACGGTCGTACTCACTTTGAGGACGCCCCCACACACGTTTCTCTCGGTGTTGGACCTCGTGTGTGTCCCGTGTTAGAGATAATAACGTTCCCTTTTCAATGGAGTCCGCACGCTGTTACAGCTCTCTCGGGTTTGTTTTGTTTTTCTTCTTCCTGACGGGTTCCTGGAAAGCGCGTGACTGCCTTACCACGTGGTGCGCCGCAGGGCCAATGGGAGAGCAGCTCGAGGCTGGACCTTAACATCCTGCAACATTTCACCATTGTTTCCCACTTTCTTGAGGAGGTTCAGCTCATTATTTAATAAACAATTTATTAGACTTCTGTCTGCTTTAGAAAACTGAGACCAAGCACTCAAAAGAAACTATCCCCAAATTTATAATTTTTATTATTATTTTAATTTCTTACATTTTATTTAGAAAGCTTTAGATTTTTTGTGTTTCTTGGGAATCGTGTTTCGCTATAATATGTTTAAAGTGATTTTGAATTGTTCGTCAGGCATTAGGAAGGGTCTAATCAGTGTCTAAATAAGTTTTTGTTTAGACACCGATTGCTTTTTCATTCATTTTTGGCCCAGTCCTTGTACCTAAGCATTTTCAGAGGAATATTCTTTGTTTGTTTGTGTGTTTGTTTGCTAAGACAGTGAACTCTGATCTATGAATCATTCAAACACACAAAGTCATCTGACTCAAGGGATGAACCAGTGTTGTTTCTACACATAACAAACAACTTAGCAAAGTACCAGTTTATTTTTTTTTAATCTTTAGTCACAAAACTTTTGCTGAATCTACAAAAATGCCAAAGATAACACAGTTTGAGAGAGATAAAATAGCATTTTTGCACCAAGAAGGTGATTCCGAAAAAGCTGTTAGCTGAAAACTTGGGATATATCCTTAGTGTGTCCTTTGAGTGTGCAGTGTGTCCTTAAAAAAGTGGAGGACAAAAGAAGAAGGGGACATGCTAAAAGTCTATCTGTAGCAGATGTCATTAAGAAATGGGGAAAAGTATAGCAAAGACCTGATACAACACCTGAGAGATGCATCTGATCCTTCAGATGATCTATTGCTCACTGACGCCTCATCAGAAATGGTCTCAGTGGAAGGGTGGCTGTCAAGAAGCCATTAATAAGGAAGAGAAACAAGGCAAAAAGGTTGAGGTATGTCAAATTACACAAGAACTTATGGAGTGATGAATCCAAATTTGAAAACATTAAGAACAAAACACCATCAGTATGAATGGTGAAGGTCAGGAGAGAACGTCTACAACTATCTGCAAAACATAGTTGAAACATTCAGATACAGTTGAAATGTTACAAGACTCAAAACCAGGTCAGGCAGTGGAAAACACATCACACAAACACACAACTGAAATAAGCTAAAAAAAACTAAAAAAAACAAAACACTGACAGAGGCATAAAGGGAGAGAACATAAACACGACTGCAACAGTGCAAATTTTTGGTATGTGTTGGGCTTTATGAATCAGTCAATAACCCTGAATAAAAACAGGAAACTCTATGGGTGTGCAGTCACTAACACTGAGCAAGGACGGACAGATTCCCTTCACAGTTCTCCTTAAAAGTTTTGAGGAGTGATAATGATGGGGTGATAAAGTGAGAATATACTCAGATGCCATGCGAGTTCCTGGCGAGATCAAATGAACATCCATGGTTATGACTAACTGAGTAAAGAACAAACAAAGTTATCAAACAGCTTTTTAACAAAGAGTCTATATGATAAAACAACTTAGTGTCCTTGTCGAAGAACAGACACATCCTTCCAGATTCACCGAAGAAGCAGTGGCAAGCTGAAAAATATAATTTAAAAGCTTTCAGCTCTCTGACTGAGGAAAAGCAGGACTAACAGAGTAAGTCTCCATTGAGTTCATTCCAAAAGAAATTATCCAAAAGGGGGTCATAAAGCCAACTGTTCCAGGCAGCCTCCACCCACCTCTTCACTGGAAAGAGAAACCACCAAGTGTCAACACGGGTACAGACTGCCACAAACAAATTTAAATTTACCATTAAAACATCCTTGAAAAAAAAAGATCCGACTTATATTTTGATCTGAACTAAAAGTCTTGATGAGAGAAAGGGAGCAGAAAAAAATTAGTCATTTTAACAGAAAATGAAACAACATAGCTCTTTCAGTTTCATTTTTACTCAGTCCAAAAAGTGAAAGTCCAAAAAATGTTAGTACAGTAGTGAGGTTAATAATACGATAGTTGGGGGGGTTTGATGGGTGGTCTTCAGATGTGGGGGTTTGCAGTCAGAGGACTCTCTTAAAGAATCACATCGATCTCTTCTGCAGACTTCCAAGGCAGACTTAAGTTGTTCTGGTAACATATGGTGGACCAATGCCTCACTAAGACAAATATGTGTCAGTTTTTCCTCTTTAATTTGTTTCCCATCTGTATCTGTCATCTGAATACAGCAGTCTTACAGACTTCCACTGATTTAATAGCCTCAGAGTAAACAGATCACATGCACATCAAACGGCCTGTGGGAAGCTCGGCCAGGCTGGTAAGGGATGGGAGAGAATCAGATAGAAGAGAACAGTATGAAATATGGATTGTGTGTGTGTGTGTGTGTGTGTGTGTGTGTGTGTGTGTGTGTGTGTGTGAGTGAGTGAGTGAGTGAGTGAGTGAGTGAGTGAGAGAGAGAGTTTGGAATTTCTGAGCCTCTGCTGAAATTAGATTTCACAGGAATTCACTGCATCCTCAGAGCAACTCGTGTCTGCCCACTCAGCTGCACTGTTATCAATTAAATCCCTTTATTTAGCACACGTTTTTGGTTATGAGTTATCGTTCCGCCAGCCTAGAAAAGGATCATACTGCATAGTACTACATACTGATCATCTACCACAAGTGGTAGGGGTGAGGGGAGGAAGACAGGACAAAGACATGTTGTAGATGAGAGCCAGTGTACATCATGGAAATCCCCCAGCAGCCTACACCTATTACAGCGTAACTAAGGGAAGATTCAGGGCCACCTAATCCAGCCCTAACCATATGCTTTAGCAAAAAGGAAAGTTTTAGGCCTAATCTTAAAAGTAGAGAGGGTGTCTGTCTCCCAAATCCAAATTCAAAGCTGGTTACAGAGAAGAGAGGCCTGAAAGCTGAAGGCTCTGCCCCCCATTCTACTTTTAAGTACAAATAAACTGGCGGTCTGGGAGCAAAGTGCTGTAACAGGGTGATATGGTACTACCTGATTATTCAAGACCTTGTATGTAAGGGGCAGGATTTTGAATTCAATTCTGGATTCTCTTTTTAGTCCCTGTCAGTACTCTTGCTGCAGTATTTTGGATCAACTGAAGGCTTTTCAGGGAGTTTTTAGGAAATCCTGATAATAATGAATTGCAGCAGTCCACCCTAGAAGTAATTAATGCATCAACTAGTTTTTCAGCATTTATAAGCATGTAGTTGTAAATCCATCAGTCCAATTTCTTAACCACTTACCCCACATCTAAAATATGTCTAATAGCAATTTATAATTCTCTAAAAAAAATGCTATAATCAGTAGATGTATTTCAGATAAAGATAAACCATTTGGCTTGTGTCTGTATGATACATACACTCACCAACTACTTTATTAGGCACACCTGCTCATCTGCTCGTTATTACAAATATCTAATCAACCAATAACATGGCAGCAACCCAGTGCATTTAGGCATATAGACATACTCAAGACAACCTGCTGAAGTTTGAACCGAGCATCAGAAGGGGGAAGAAAGGTGATATCAGCATGAATGTTGGATGTTTGTTGGTGTCACATGGGCTGGTCTGAGTGTTTGTGATGAGAATGTTTACAGAGAATGGTCTGAAAAGGAGAAAATATCCAGCGAGGAGCAATTTTCTGAGTAAAAATGCCTTGTTGATGTCAGAAGAGAATGACCAGACTGCCTCAAGCTGATAGGAAGGCAACAGTAACTCAAATAACCTCTTTTTCCAACCAAAAACACACAGAAAAGCATTGGTGAGTGCACAACACTTGAAACCTTGAAGCAGAAAGCCAAACCATGTGCCACTCCTGTCAGCTAAGAACAGGAAACTGAGGCTACAGCAACTGAGGAATGGGCTCACCAAAATTAGATAGAAGATTGGAAAAAAAAAAAAAGATTTCCTGGTCTGGCCTGCTGGTGTAAACAACCTAAAAGCATTATAAAAACGACTGGAGAGATATTTTATTGTTCAGTTTTCATTACTAATGATGTAATGTCCCAAGTATTTAAAATCAAGGGGAACCTTGCATCTGAAGAAAACATCTTCAGTCAATTCATTATGAGTTATGAAGTATATAAAGGTGCATGATGACAGGCTTGATGATTTATGACTATGGTCATAACTCATCAAGCCTTTGTAAAACAGGGTAATGGTCACATAAATATTTAATTATAAGAGTTTGACCTAGTTGGCTATGTGCCCATCAACCCGGTTGATTGAATGACGAAAAAGTGCATAAGTGGTTGAGCCTTGGGAGACTTGCGTTCTATTTTCAGCAGTGTGATTGTTTTCCTGCTGCTAGGAAGCCAAGCAGGAGAAGCTACAGAGCCCATTATATGTTACATTACATTGCTGGAAGCCTGGAGATGGCTTTTATTGCCTTAAGTTTCCTACAGCAGCACCATCATCCGTTTACATGTAATAACCTGGAAATATATTTAATTGCATTTCTTTCAGTAGATGATTAAAATGTGTTTTTAATGTCTTTATCTTCAGTAACCATCTGATCTGATCTACATCAGAAATTCTGTGATCCAGAGAACGACCAAAGGACCTTGGGTAATCTTCCTGGAGATAAGGTCAATTCTCCAGGTACAGACGCAGTGACAGGAAAAACAAAACGAATAATTCATTGTGGAATAAGTACTTACCCTGTCAGAGTGATTTCGATTATATGCCAACTGGAGCACAGAATTAAAACTTCACTGGACACCAGGAGGCTTGTTTTTCAGGACTTTGCATTATTGAACAAATCAATTTTCTTATGTGTAATTATTAATAGAGAAGAAATGAAACCCTGTCTGCTGACACATAGTCAGCACTGAAGTAGACTTCTTAGTGTCCTTGTTTGAAAGCCAAAATGAACAATAGCTCGCTACAATAGAATAACTTTTATTCTATTAACAGTCAGAGAAAAATGCAAATTACTCTAAAATGCATTATTATGTGCATCAGAAAGATTAAATGCAACATGTTGATTAATGCCACTTCATTTTTACATTTCAAAAAGAAATACATTTAGGCAAGTACAATATTTTACAATCAGTGTATGACATTTTGTGAAATTAAACACTTTGTTAAACATTAACTTGTTGGTTCCGAGTGAATTAAGGCATCTGACCTCTAGCACAGAAATAGCCCTCAGCTCATTATTGTTATCAAGTCTTTAGGTGGTCAAGCCCCCTCAATAGCCCCTCAGATCTCTCATATGGAGGACTTGATCCCAAGGACAGGAATCACTGGACTGAACTCCCCAGCTGGATGTCAAGTAGGTAAAATTGCCTTACCAGCCAGCTACAAGAATAACATGCTGTATACAAACCAATAAGGTCATGTACAGTTAGTTAAGTATTTGGACAATAACAAGCATTTCGTTAACTGATTAGGAACTGCAGACATTTTTATTCAGTCCTTCATTTTCCAAGGCTCAAAATTAATTGAACAATAATGCGACAAGCACATTGATGGCCAGATTAAAGATCTGGAGCTGACCTTCGATTTGATAGCTCTTCACTGGAACTCTATATCAGGTAAGAAGAAATACTTGATGCCTGTGGGGGTGGACATCATTAGGCTGAAAACCAAAATAAACATACAGAGAGACAGGAAAAACTTTAGGAGTGGCTAAATAAACAATCTGGTACATTGCGAAAAAGAAGGAATGCACTGACCAACTCGGAAACATCAAAAGGCCTGAAAGATCACAGAAAACAACTAAAGTGCATTATGACAGAATTATTTCCAATGGTTAATAAAAAAATCTTTACAACATCTGACCTCTATTAAAGAATGCTTTTCATTTACTGAAGACAAACCTGAAGCCACAGACACAAAAACAAGTAGCAGCTGAAGGCGGCTGCAGTAAAGGCCTGACAGAGTATCTAAAAGAAGGAAACACAGCATCTGGTCATGTCCATGGGTTCTGGACTTCAGAGGATTGGACTGCAAACGATTTTCATCAAAGTATTTAAAACAATTCTGGTATTTAAAATTATGTTTGTCCAATTACTTTTGAGCCTCTGGGGAACTCTGTATAAAAATTGCTGTAATTTCCAAACAGTTAATGCAACACGTTTGATAAACTCACTCAACTAAAGATGAAAATCAGCACTGTGGTGCTATGCAAAGACAAAAATGCAAATATTGTGTCATTATACAAATACTTATGGACCTGACAGTATAATGAGTAATACCAAGGGGCAATTTATTACTACTTTCACTCTGTTCTTACAGTACAGCTTTATTACATCTTTATGACTATACTAATTTTTACTTGTAGAGGAACCCCACCCCCCGTCATTTAAGTACTACTGTACTATTCAGAGTGCACAAATTGGGACGGGAATATTTAGACCATAAATACAGGAGTTTGCCAGATAATTCCAATTTCAGACCCCATTCGTCTTTAATTTGATCATGTTTTCATGATCAGAACTTTACAGCTGACACAGACAAGTAGTCTGAACAGTATTGAGATGTGTATTCGCTAGAAGATTTATATACGAGCACTGGGGCTACAAATTGTACTGTTCTGCCTAAAGAAGCAATTTTTGAAATTTGAAAAAAAAAGAAAAAAAAAGGCTAAAAATACACAGTTTCCACCACATTGATTCTGAGGCCATCACAGTGTTTTAAATCAGTGTCATCAGCCACTTTTAAACACACAACAGAAATCACATTATCCATCAACTGAAGCCCTTTGGAGTTACAAGGTTTTCTAGAAATCCACTTCAGCCCAAATCCAGTGCAGATAAATTAGAAATTCAGAAAACAAGACTACTCAGTCACATGAAGATAATCAGCTGTCAGTGATTTCTCATTGTGTCTTCGTAAAAACCTTTTCCCCATTCTGAAAGTGAAACCCAAAATTTTCATGTGTGTGCTTTACATGATTAAAGTCCTCAGCAGAAAAGCTTTTTTCCCACTGAGGCTTTTAATGCTTGCGAGAAAATGGAAACATTTGTGGTTAGCAGCAGCAGCAGCAGCAGCACGGATCTGTCCTCTGCTTTTATTCAGTCCACTGTCAAAGCTGGCTGGCTCATTTCCCTGAAGAAAAAAATAAAAATTCTGCTGGATTATGCAACAAAAGCAGCAGGAAGGGGAGATAATGATGAAAGGGACAATAGAGCACTGCACCAGTGGCCACTACCATGGGTTGGTGAATAATTATTAATTTACAGAAATCCTACTGAGATTACTTTAATGAGATTTCATTGGTGGCAACAACCAGTCCATTAACAGTCCCTACATTTACAGAGAGTAGCAGCAGCAGTGCTGTGGTTTTGATTAGATGACAAAGTTAAATCAGTTACATACTGTACAACAGCTTATTGTTCTAAACGCTTTCTTGGCTTGGAAACAGAAACATTTGTTTAAGAAGAGCAGTACCAAAACCGTAAACTGGTATTTATATTCAATGGTGTTCATTAATAGCACTACCACCTCCTAACAGTCCGTACAGTATACAGTACGCCAGCTGGTGTTCTCCATATTTGCTTGGTTTTCTTATTTCTTGGCAAAGGAAAGGTCCTTGCGGCATCATTTTTGGATGGAAACTGCCAATTAGCATCGGCAATAAATCCACAAACAAAAGTGCAACATGTCTCTTTTATGTGGCACAGAGAATCAGTGAAGTGAAACAGGCCTTTTGAGTAGCAGAGCAGGACCAGAGTCTATAATGGTGCCAATATAATGACTTATGGTTTTTGATGTTTACGTTTAGTTAGGAGGCAGCAGGGTTATGTTCAACTTACTGTACTGACTGAATAAATTCGATGCATTCACGAAAGGTTATATTATATAAATGGACATCTAAATTCTCTTGCCACTGGTCAAAATCACAAAAAGTTTATAATTTGGTTGGGTGAGTCCATACACTCAGACATACATCACATTACTCATCTGGGTCTTAGCATTCGTTTGTTATAGTTCGGTTTTGATCCTGTGCACCAGATCTCTCTGGTCCACCATGTCTGTCTGTCTATTCCAGCGGTGGTAGGCTAGCAGGGCGATGTTTTTGGCAGCCACTGAGCTCATCTCCATGGCGCTACCAGCCCACTCAATCCCATTGAGGTAGTAGAGATTGGGGTGCAGCTCCACAGGTGGCAGCCGCTGGCTGCTGCTGTAGCGAGGGTAGGCCTGCCACTCCGTCACCTGCACTGAGTAGTACGACCTAAAATTGAAGAGAACAGTATGATAGAGTAAAGCAGCCAATGATCTATGTGGGTGGTAAGATCACTAAATAACTTTTTTAAATAAAATAAAAAAAACAACTATAATGTATTTAGAGGATTCTGATAACAAAAAATGTTCTCCCCTAAACATAAATACCTAAATTTCACTACCTGAATAGGAATATTTGCTGGTTTTCTCTGTCTTATACAATAGTAAATTTAAAAACTTACATTAGAGCTTGACTGATATTTACCGATATCAGCGCTGGCATTTATCACAGC
The DNA here is from genome assembly GCF_057382095.1 of Aulonocara sp. 'chitande type north' Nkhata Bay. NCBI lineage: Eukaryota > Metazoa > Chordata > Actinopteri > Cichliformes > Cichlidae > Aulonocara > Aulonocara sp. 'chitande type north' Nkhata Bay. The sequence goes on along the minus strand of NC_141353.1, from coordinate 21,617,759 downwards.
TGATACATTACAAATTCAATAGGACGAGATGGTAGAAATACCCTTCAAACATGTAATAAAAGCACAAACAACAGCTGAACCAGTCAGAGCCTAAACAAGTAAACGTGGAGTCTTCCACGACTTGCTGTAACCACAAATCAAGTTTATTTTTAAACTAAACTGACTCTTACATAACTACACTTAAGAAACGTTAGGGAACATAATCGGCCAATATATTGGATTCTTACAGATTGGTTTTAAAAATCTCATATCCGTCAGGCTTTACTTTGGACCAAACAAATACAGAATTGCCCAGGCATGACTATGGGATCAACTCCTGGGAAGAACATGGCTGACCTGAATAGTGTTTTGAGCTGAGACTTTTCCAGCAGCTGTGGGGAGAACACCTTGTAGACTCCAGCCTCCTGCGGCTGCTTACGCCGGAACCCTGCTGAGATGTTGACGGGACAAACACTAGCCACGCTGTTAAAGAACAGATCAGGTGTGTCAGTCGTCAAGACGCTGGCGAAAGGGAACAGACGGGGGTCCGGGAACCCAAAGAAGGAAGTGTTGAGGTAACCATGGACGATGGTTGCTACAGTGCTGTGATAGCTGCCAGGCAGCTCATCAAACGGAGGCGTGAAACCTTGAAACTGGACTCCAGACCCGACGCTAGCCTGTAGAGGCGTCGCCAACACTACAATGTCATACAGCTCTGATGCCGTCCCTGTTGCCGTGGTGAAGCTCAGCTGGTACTGGAGTCCCTCTCCTGTATTACAAAAAAAGCTCTGTGGATGACAAACCATCTCATTCTTTCTTTCATGTTTGCTTTTATGTTCAGCTCCCTCTTCAACACAACAGGTGGATTATAATATACAAAGGACACACAGACTCACAAAGAATAATCAATACCAGTAAAGCTGTCACAGCTGAAAAAAACCCCTTAAAAAACAGGACACATCAGGATGGCGTTACCTGAGTGGATGGGAGAGATGGAGTTGACCTGTGCCTCCAGCAGGTTAGCACTGGCCATTTTCAGCAGGCCTGAACACACCAGCTTGTTGCCTCCTTCCACCGCCCACAGGTTGTTCTGGGCACCAGCTAAAGACACAGCTCCTGAAACACACACAAGCACACGCGCGCTGAACAGACAGTGCCAAGTGCTTTAAACCAATTATCAGCTGCCCACACGCTTTCCTGTTCTCTCACTCCCACAGACCACCCCGCTCCCCTCTCACCTTGCCTTCCTCTTCTACTCTCAACCCTGCATCTCTTTTCCTCTCTCGTCCTTTCCTTTCTCCTGAGCCAAATCGGAAAGGAAGACGTTCAGGTCATAACTGTCCCCGAATGCACCTTCACAGCTGTTGCCCTCTTACTTCACTACTCATCACCCCTTCACTTCTTCCTCCACTGCTGCTTGCATCTTCCCACTTAGCTGACCTACAAAGGCTGGGATGCTGACATTCTGTCCGTAGTTGATCCTCATCACGGGTGCGATAACCTCATCAATGAAGCGTTGGGACACACCCAGCTCCAGCAGCGAATCGGACAGTGGCCTCCGGGTCATGTTGATGAAGCCGCTGCCCCCGAGAGAGTCCAGCAGTTCCTCTACGGAGCTAAAGGCGTAGCCGTGGGCCTGGTATTTGTAGATCCTATATTTCACATGCACAGACACACAAATTATAACAGTTAACGACTAAATCAGTAGACAGAGCAATATGGAGATGTTTTGTTTTGTTTTTTGGTTTCGTTTCCTGCTCAAAGTTATTCAGTCAGCAATAATCTATTGGCAACAAATCAGAGACGGAGAGAAAGATATAGAGGCTTGTGGTTGTCGACTTAGAGAGAAGAAAAGAAAGAAAAAAGTGATGAAGAGATAAAAATCACTTCCTGAGGGAGGAAATAGATGTTGGTGGTGGAGGAAGGAAAAAGCAAAATTCTGTTTCTGGTTCATTTTTCAAGGCAAAACTGAGCAGAGGAAATATAAATGTAAGCAAAAGATTTGACATGATATCTGAAATACACTCATGCAATTCTACACTGTATATTTGTGTTGCTGGAGGATAGAGACAAGTTTCATGTCAGTGGTCCTTTCTCTCTGGCAAATCCCAGGCAGATGGCTATCTATATTTACGCAGACCTCATGCTCGGAAAGGCACACAATGAGTCAAGGTTTTGCAGTTATTATGGCTGCAGATGCCTAAGGCGCAGAGAGCAATAAATAGCTCAAAAACAGGCTTCCCCCACTGACTGCAACACCAGAAGGGAATGCTGTGCACATTTTAAGGGCAAGACCTTATCTTTGAGATAGAAAAAACAATTTTGGGAAGAAAAGCACTCAAGGCATGAATGACTCAGCTGGATCTGCAGTGCCAATTTTGGAGCATTCCTGTCATTACCACTAATCAACTTATAATACTGCCACCAGAAAAAAGCAGGAGAAAAAATGAGCATTAAGAAATAAACAAAGCTTTGCTTCCACTTGCAGAGACACCCACAACAAAGTTATGATACCCTGACAGTGCAGTTTGTAGCGGCACCCCTGCCACATCCCATCAAGTGTCCAACATGCAAAGAAGCTGAAGAGACAAAATAATAAAATCAAGGCACTAAAATTTCTGACTCACCTCATAAACTTCTCCATAATCTCCTCCACCCACATCTGCAGACGTATGAAGCTAATACCATAGCGCCACCACAGCCGGAACAGGTCGAGCAGGTACCAGTCCGTCTCCTCCAGAATCACCTCTTCGCCGTTAAATACCGCCATCTTTCCGGCCACGTTGCGACGATACTTCAAACCTTGTTTGGGCAAACACAGGACGACACGGAGGACCAACATAGTGTCAGGTTTCTAATTTTCCTCTTGTAAAGTGATCGCTTTTGCTGGGGAATATTTAAAAAAAACGCAAGAATCCCTCCCCTGGTTTGAAAAAGCAAAGAAAAATTTTAAAATCTGACCTCTGCTGTGACTAATTAATGTCTTTGTCCATAAACTCACCCAGCTGCTTGACAAACTCCTGCATGTGGAGGTTGAGTGAGTGAATAATGGAGCCTCCAGACTCATAGTCGTTGTGATTGACGGTTACGGTGGCGAGACGGCCTCCCACCTCTCCCTTCTCAAACACGTCCACCTGGACCTCTGGGCCAAAGTGCTGCCGCAGGAAGTGGGCAGTGGCGCTGCCTCCTATCCCTGCCCCAACCACAGCTGGAGAGCAAGAGACACAGAGTGAGGTTGGGTGATGAAATGTGCCTTAAATCTTACGGAGATCTATAATACAGTGTAAATTGTAAATTTGCTGTTTGCAAAACAACAACATAAAAAGACCCAAAATACCAAAATACCAAATATCATGCTTATGATGACAGTATGAAAAACTTCTGACTGCAACTGTATGTAAAAGGAAAAAGGAATTTAAAAGGAATTTATTACTTTGATGTTTAACTTAAAAAACAAACAAACACATTATTATTTTGTTTTTTCAAGTGTAAGATTTGCTGTATTTCCTCTTTTGTGCTTTTATATTTTCCGTCATATCTTTAGGTTTTTTGGGCCTCCTGGCTGGTGATGACAGCTGAAGCTTTACTTCCTGTTTATTTGAATAAAGGTTGCTTCAAAAAGCAAATTAACAGATAACTCGTGTCTATAATTAAGCTTTCTTAATCACGTGACACACAATGTTCAGGCTAGGTTAGTGTTTGCCTTTATCTTCAGTATCAGAGACCCCTGATGGATGCTGCTTATTCATCAGCCCTCAGACTGACTGAGAGGCTAACATTAGCTGAACTAAACAGCTAACTAGGATGGTTTAATAACTGCTTTTCTTGCCTATCTTTGAAGGCGGAGCTCCGTCGACAGGACCGTGTTCCTCCGGGTCTGCGACAACAAACCGGGCTGCCAACACAGCGACGAAAAGAGGGAGCAAAGAGCAGCCCATAGCGACAGCAAAGCAGCGATGATCGGATGGAGAGGAGAGGATGCGACCGTTAGGCTAATAGCACACGAGGCTAGCTTCTACCTTCTCTGTGCGTTCACAACAGTAGAAACTCAACGGAGTGACGATTAACATGTAAGTAAATGAGGCCGAATAAGACGAGAATACAGCACAAAGGATGGATGGTGATGATGATGATGATGGTGCAGCAGTTGGACCGCCACTCACGTCTACGTCCGGCAATATCACGTGATCCAAACAGATTTTTTCGACCAATCAGAGACGGCCGACTGCTGTGTCGTGCATGTCAGTGGTTTTCAAGATTACTGCTTCCAAATTACGCTGAAAAGCAGACCTTTAATGATATCTATAGAAAATATATATATTATATAGCATTTTTGGTTGTCAGATGAACGCATCTTTGTTCATTGCTTTGTTTCTGGTGCCCTCTTATAGAACGTGAAGTTTTTTTTAAGGAGAGATTGGATTTCAGTTGCCTCTTTCACTTGCTTGGCGGAATGCTGGCATTAGTTAATACCTTCCAGAAAATGACTCACTGTCACTGGAGGCTGTTTACATCCAGCTGAAACCATAAAGCAAACTGCTTTCACAGGAAATTTCCACCCCTCAGGTGGTTTTGTGTCAGAGGGACAGCTCTGGAGACAAAATTACAGAGACAAGGCTGAGATGGTTGGGACACGTACAGAGGAGGGATATGTTTTTTTTTTCAATATATTACTTAAAATTGTGTGTATTGTACAATTTATTTAGGTTTGTCACTAAAAAAAATAAATTTCAAAAACACACATTTAAAATATGATACACTTGTTGTTACAGGGTTAAGGAGTATTTTATAAATACTTGCAGTTTTAATAACTGCCTAAATAAGTGTCCCGGTGCACTTAAAGATTCTTGCTGAGCAGCAAGACTTAACTTTTTGACATGTGTTATTTGAGAATAAAGTGTTACCTCGATTTTGACATTTCAAATAATCCAGAGCACAGCATATTGAAAAACAGTGGAAGTCGTCTTTATTTCATTCAACAGAGAAGCTGCTGCAACATTGGAGTGAACCACTGAGCAGAAACTAACATTCACACTGAGCCGCTGAAAAGATGACCTGGCACAGTGGATCTGTAAGGCTTAAGGACGCCTCAATCACATGCATACACACACTCAACCTCATTTACATCGGCTATCTTACACCTGTGTGGCTGCACAACCTGCAGCCTCATTGCTATCCCTCCTCCCTCTAATGTGGTCAGTCAGAGGTGAGGGGTTAAGGGTCACCTTGGGATCAGGTAACCTCTAGTCCCTGCGCCTCAAACGCAGGGCTTTTTCATGACTTTGACATAACACAGAGACGTTAACCGTTCATCTCTATGGTACACATCTAAGCAACGTAACCCCCCTGAAAAAACACTGCATGGCCAGCCGTGGGCCTGGAGAGCGGAGATCAAGGGGTGCTGAGGGGAGGGCATGCTCTGGCCAAAGGGAGGGCGAGGAGGAGTACAGCACTGGCCAAGACAGTAATTAGATTGGTCACTTGGTAGATCGTCGGGTAGGCTCAGAGGCGGTGGGAGGAGGTGGCGGGCCACGGCGGTCTAGATCTTCAATGTAGAACATGATGAGCTTCCTGCGCTCCTCTGGGACACACTCCAGAACAAGGTACCGCTTGTCGTTCTGAAGAATCTTCTCTACGTCCTTCAGATGCTGCTCCGACTCCTGGATGAGCTTTCTCGACCTGCGCACAAGGAGACAGGCAGAGCGCGCTCACAAGCAGGAATACAATAAGATGAACAGCACCCTCTCCGAGTCCCGGGGATGGAGTGTACTTGCTCTAGAGCTGAATGTTTTTAAGACGTCAGCCCAATTTAGTTAGACTCAGGCATGCTGCATATAGCTGCCTTCAGTAAAAATAGCTGTGTTAACTGACAGCATGTCACCACTTCTAAAATTGGTCCTCATGAAGCTACAAAATGTAACAACGTTGCATCCTGGATGCTCTGCAGCAGATAAAAAAACTATTTTGCAGAGGGTAATAAAACCAGCAGAAAAGATCACTGGCTCTGGTCTTCTGTTGCAATCAAAGAGACTGCAGAAGCAAAGACACCACTCAAGAGCTTTATATAAGAGTCACTAAAGACAGATCTCATTCTGCACTCACTGTTTGACCTGTGCTAGATGCTACAGGTCCATCAAAACAAGGACACGTAGACTAAAGAGCTGTTTTTATTCAGCTGTGCTACATCAAGCATCATTACTGCAATACACTATGAGAAGTTCTATTTAATTCTCGACTCCTTCATATTAAAAATTATTTATTATCTTTTACTGAGAGGGCTTGGATTATTGTGTGAATGGCTTGTTTTTGTAGTGTTCTTTATTTTGGGAGTAGCACTTCTGTTATGTTGTATTATTTTAACACTGTAGACAAGATTCTGAAAATCTTGAACCTCACTGTGCTCTGTGTGGGCACATCAAGGACTAGCGAGCTGCTGAGACAAACTAAAGCATACTCAGGTGTGAATTGTGTGCAGCGCAGTGTGAGTGCAGGCCAGTGGGGATACAGGGACAATGGTTAAAAACTGTAATTCAGATATTCTCACTATTGAGCAGACTACAGTTTCAAGTCATGCAACCTGTGCAAGAATCTTCCAGTGTCGTTATAAAAAAATAAAAAATAAATACGATTTCACCCACACCAGTTTTCCACTTAAACATTTAACACACCATCTGCTTAAAGTTGCAGAGAAATAAAGACTAGATGAGCTTTATTTATAACAAGTTCCTAGGAAGGGGCACAACTGTGTCGGGTTATGCAAACTGAACATATGTGAAACAAAGCACAGACCTGTATGTAATGAACTTTGTCTCCTTTAACAGTGTCCTGAAGTCAGCTTTGGCTGTGATGTATTTGTCTTTGATGTAGTCTTCGAACTCCCGCTGTCTCTTCTACAAACAAGGACAAACAGGAGTCAGAACTCCAGAAAATGGAAGTGTACTTCACACAAATAATTAAACTCACATTATAATATGTTTAAGATATATCAGCCACTGTTGAGAAGGTTTGCAGTCCACAGGCAGCAGCTTTCATTGTAGAGGAAGGATTATGAATAGAAACACCCCATGAATCCAAAACAACGTAAGCTGCCAAGTCCTTGAGATCATGACAATGAAAGTAATCATTTGATTACAAGAAGCCTTTGAATAATAGTGTGAATTCATGCATGCGTTTTTTTTCATGCTGACATTTAATTTGTAATTTAGCGTTTGCTTCGATCTAAACGTTTCCTTGAATAGGACGGATGCGGTTCAGGCGTCTATTAATTGGAAGGTCAGCGGTTCAATTCGTGGGTCCCCCTACTCTGCATGTCAATGTATCTGAATCCCCATCCATTTAAATCTTTTAAGCTTCCCCAAATCCATCCATTGGAGTGTGAGCGTGTGCGAATGATACACAAATGATACACAAAACTGCTTGTATGAATGTGTGTGTGATGAGTGAATGAGGCTTGTAGTAAGAAACCACTTTGAGGGCTCAAACTCAGTAGAAAGCCTCCTTGTAGTGACACCTATGTAATGGATTTCAAAAGGTTAATTGGCACAATGTATTCTTGGCATCTCAGCTCGCAACCAAAGGTGATCAGGAGATCCAGCACCACCTTATGGCAACAACCAACATGGGTTTAAACTAAGCAAAAAATGAATTAATTGCTGTTTTAATAAAGAAAAAAAATAGAGTATTTGTCCTTTTTCTGTCCTTCTGTAAACGATGGTGATGTTTTTATGCTGCAAACAGCAGAGCACATTGAAAGCGAAAGTTAAGACATTTGAACTCTGGAATTTTTTGGACTTCCCCTTTCTCGCATTTCGCTGAACAACAGAGAGAGTCTATCCACAATAATTACCACACACACCACCGAAGATTCAGCAGAGAGCGAGAGATACAGCATCACTTTCACTACCCTCTTGATAAATTCAGATTCATGGTTTGGATTTTATTAGACGCACTTTTAAGTCAAATCATCTTTTGGGCTGACTGAAGAGACATGGAGAAGGACTGGATTTATAATTCACTTTTGAATTATCCGATTCTTTTGTTTAGACTGGCAGTAAGATAAGATAAGATAAGATAAGGTTTATTAGTCCCACACGTGGGAAATCTGTTGTATCACAGCAGAAAGTGGACAGTGCAAAGTTATAGTAGCAAAAATTTAAGAAAAACACTGGAATAGGATAAGAAGCAGCTGTGAAGACTGCTACAGGGTGTTTACTCCTAAGGTGTGGCATTAAGTGAGATTTTAAGTGAAAGAGACACACTACAGAGCAATACTGCTTTCTTGTGACGTACTTTTGCAACACGACTAATCTCTTATCATCTTATAATAATATAAAGATGGGTTGGAGCCCATAACGTCTTACCCTGTCACTGGAAGAGAATTTAATACAACGAGGATCGTCTTTGATAACTTTCTTCACCTCCTTCCATGTGGTTGTCAGAGTAATCTACAACACACACAAAAACAACAGCCTTTTCTTTAAAATTGTCAGTGATCGAGCTGCAGATCTATCATATATAACGTATTATAAATATAGCATATAAAATGACTTCTGGCACCTTTTTCTGTCCTGTTTTTTCACTTCTTACCATGCTGGTCTCATCCAGCAGTTGTCTGAAATGTTCCTTCTTTTTCTTGGCCAGCGCTTCTACATGTTCATTAAACAGCTTCTCCTTTTCCTCTCTCTCCAGCAGCGAAGCTGACTCCCAGCGATGGTCTTTCCGCAGGTTACGACGTGTGTCTGACCATGTTGCATCAGAAGAACGGACCTGAAGGGCGAATACAAAAACAGTCGTGGGAAAAAAAAAAAAAAACTGCTTGAAGGGATCAAAGAGGGGGAAAAAACCCATCTAGTAGGATTATCCCCAAAATAAGCAACACATGAACTGTAACATTTCAAACACTTTTTGACAAACAATGATCACAACTTAACGAAACTCACACATGATAAGAGCATGTGTTTTTTCACACCCCAGTGTTTCTGCAGAGCACCTCACCATGTCAGACATTAGAGCTTTGAAATGCTGGATGGCCTCCTCCCTCTTGTGCTGTTCCCTTTCTCGGTCGATCTCTTTGGTCTGTTCTGATCGGGCCTTCTGGACCTCCCGCTCCCTCTCTCTGAGACTGGCCTCAATACGAGCCTGGCGTTCCAGCTCTCGCTCCTTCTCAATGTCAACGTTCTGCAGGTGATATCACAAGAAGTCTGTGTAAGCTTCTTTCGATATGTTGCACTAAATTCTCTCTTTTAGAAATACAAGTTAGGTTGAGCTGGTGCCATATACATCAGGTCAACGTCCAGTTAGTTAACATTTATTACATGTGCACCTCCCTAAAAGTACATGAACAGTTATTATTCCAATGAATGCTTTCGAACACATCAGATAAACCCTGATCAGCACATAAACCCTGACATTATCTCCACAAAGCTGCTCCTACCTTGGCTTGTTTTTCCATGAACTGTTTGAAAAGCTCTTCTCTGAGTGCAGAACTCTCCACATTCTTGTATCGCGGGTCAGTCTCTAGCCTCTCTTTCACTTTGCTCCACCGCTGACCTCCCTCTATGTGCTGCTCACTCAGAAGATCAAAAAAGTCCTGCTTGACCTTAAAGAAAAAAACAAACACGTCAAACTTTATTATAAATCTGTGTAAAAACAACGTCAGCAGCAGAGACGCAACTCTGGAGAGTTTAAGGCTAAGAAAGAAAGACTGTGCACTTTGAGGTGTGAGTGAGTCTTACCTTCTCTCCCCTAGACTTGGAGTCCTCTTTTTCTCTCTTCCTCATAGCGGTGATGAATTCCACAAAGATAGCCTCCCTGTCTTTCATCTTCTCTATGGTCTTAAATCTGGGATCTCGGCCATGCTTCACTGCAAATTCACTAAATGTTGTCCTGCAAAAAAGCAACAATGCTGATTATTAGGAAGCAAAACGACCCGGTACAAAGATATTTAAAGTCTAAAAAGGACCTTGCAAAAATACTGGTGGCTGCCAGTGCTACTCTTTAGCCTCCTAGTAGATGCACGCATCTGAGTTTCAGAAAACTTGACCTCTGACCTTGAGGTCAAGGACCTGACCTTTGGGGGGGTGGGTAGAATTTCAAAATATTACGCTACCTGGTTCCTGCATTTATTCATTCATAGCCGACCAGCCTTTAGCGGCTACAGGATAAAAACTGTTCAACATGTGTCAAGCTCTCTTCTGATGTCGCTTCGATGTCCTGCATTACTGTGTGGTGTTTATGTTGCATACAAATTACATCACGGCACTTTCTCACCACCTTGCTATAACGACTAGGGCTGGGTATTGTCACTGATTTCTAGAATCGATTCGATCCACGATTCCATTCAATTAGATTTGAATCGGGGAAATTTTGCCTCAGTCTATTCTATTCTACCATTATAATTCTGATCACGTATCAGTACATTTCCATATTTTTATATCTATAAAAAGAAAGCTGACAGTTGCGAGCCTTTATCAAAAGTGTAAGCATCACAGCAGAGGCCTTTGTGTCAAAGTAACGGAGGATAAAACACAGAAAAACATGAAGGCGACTTTCCTTGCCTGGGATTTTATAGCAGATGACCTTAAAAATATTCTGCAGTAGATCAAAAACGAAAGAAAGTGATTAATCAACATATGAACATTACCTGATGCTGCTGAAGTGAAGCAGAGCAAAGTTACAGAGGTTTTATTAGAGACACAGCTAAGCGTTTTGCAATTTTGCATAATTTTAAAAAGTTTACATTTGTTCAGAAGCCTATTGAACAGCAGAAATGAGGCTCTCTTTTCGGAAGTAAGTAAAAGGAAAAAAAACCAGCGGCCGACAGCGCTGTAAACAGCGGTAGACTTGTGCGTAATAAGCAAGCGAATAATGCAGGAAAAATATTTTTAGATGGGAAACTGTTCTTGAAGTACAGAGAGAGAGAGAGACAGCGAGCTCTGCATGATGTGTGATTTTATCGTGGTGGAAGCAAAACAGCAAAACTAAGAGTGAATTCATGACGATGTTTACGTGAAGCGAAATGTGAAGCGTAGTTTGGATCTTCTGTTGCTGCTGGTTCAGTCAATATTGTTTGGAGAGAGACAAAAACCTGCAGCTTGCGCAAAAAGGGCATAAACACAAAGCGTGGACCTGCCGAAACCTCCGAATCAGCGAGCTGTCAGCTTTCAGCCCCGACCATGTCCATGCTGTCGGGTGAGAAAGGCGACGTCTCACTGATTCTGATCCGTCGGCGGGTTCGAGCTTTGTGTTTAAGTCTTTGTGCAGAATCCGTGTACCTGCTCACATTTACTGTTTTAGTTGTTTGGTGGTTGTTGAAATTTTGTGAAGTTTAACCTGAGATTCTGGCGTTTCGGGCAAAATAAAAGTATATTTAAAAATCGATTCAGGATTTTAATGAATCAATTTTACATTATCCAAGCTAGAATCGATTTTAATTGATAAATCGATCATCAAAACCCAACCCTAATAATGACCCTACCCACATTGAGGAGGTACTCAATTGTAATGGAAAATGACCGAAACCAATGGTTGAACGGAGCTTAGTAGGTACTAGTAAAAAAGAGGCAAACGAGTAATGTAATAAGACTTTTCTTTGAGGGTAATTGTAGTGGTGACTGATTTGACCCCATAAAACCACTATGAAATGTAGTAAAAGTGGACTGTCCTGTCACCTTGGTGTGAGCTTCGCCTCCTCCATCATCCTCCTGAACTCATCTTTGGCCTGCATCAGCTTGTTCTTCTTCTCCTTCCTTTCCTCCTCTGCTCGTGTCTTCACATATTGATCAAATACCTGAAGCACAATTATACCAAAATGACTCAAAGGCCACAACAAAGTGTAACAGCTAAAAATACAGTACAGAGAAATACTGAGAAAAGGGTAAAAACAAAAAAAAAATAACCTGTTTCCTTTCTTTGGGGTTCAGTAGTAGGTAACGTGGGTCAAAAACAATCTTGTGGAGTTCTTTGTCCCAAGTTGAGAATGCAGACACCTACAGGCAGGAAAGACAACAAGACTAAACGGTGACCACGTGTCTGACAAAAGCCTGAAAGATTTGACATTTCCGAGCATGTGCAATGGAAAGAAAATCTCAAAAAGTGGGAACAATTCATCTCATGTGGTTCTCGCAAACAAACTTTTTTTTTTTAAAAAAAGATGTGTTACCCCTCTCTCCAACAACATATCTTTGAACTGGGTCATCCTGGCCTCTAGTGGCACTATAGCTCTTTCTCTAGCTGCTCGGAGCTCTGCCTCCATGGCTGCTTCCTTCTCAGAGTCTGCCTCTTTCGTGTCCTCCTTCCTGCAAGTGTTAAAAACAGAGGTGGTGGTGAGAGAATCATTTTTTTAAAGATTAATGAATCAAAAAGAGAAAGGAAAAAAAGAATTTTTCACAGGGATAGGACTTACTTCCTCTTTTTGGCTTTGGTTGGCTCCTCATCTTGATTCTCTTCAGCAGCAATGGATAGTTCTGGATCCTCCTTGCTGACACCTGTGTGTGAACACAGACACAACACAAATATAGTGAGCACAGAGAGCCAAGAATGACTGCAACACTTGTGTTTTTTTTAGAGGGCTGCCTGCCAAAAGGTAGTGCCACACAACTTCAACGACTACTAGTTCAACTTGGACTGTTTAAGCTGAGCATTTGTTTGTTCTGAGGGCATGTGCTGTGTTCATGGCTAACTGATAAGAGCTGAGCCTGTCCCTCTAATGAACGTGGCCACGTGGTTAACTGTTGTGTGACGCAGGACTATTGTTGCAGAAAGTGGTTTTACCAGCGTGCAGCCATTGTGAAGTCCACGCTAACAGAGGTGACTGTAATTAGCCTTAAACTGTATAAAAGTGGAACAGCTACCCAAAGGTCATGCACAGGGTTTACTGTTCCAAAAGAGAAAAAATAAACACCTGATTTGTGCAACTACATCACTGCTGTCTCTCCGTTCACTGATACATTGTAATGTTCAGTAAAAGGTGGTTAAGGGTGAAAGTCAGAGGTCTCACAGGTGGGTTGAAGACACAAGTGTACGACTGTATCAGTTTTTAATCCCTACTGAGCCACAAAGATCGACTGATTATACAGATTCAGATGCTGCAAAAATTTGGGGAAAAAACAAAACAAACACTGGAGTCTTTGCTTCTGGTCTTGACTTCTTCTCTTCCTATATCAGATCTGATGAGGGAGTATTGTCTCAGTGGCGACACCTATCATTCAGGTGAATATGGTAGCTTGCCCCTTAATGTTGAGCATGAATAGAAGTGGCCGTGTGATGATGTTGCCAGCAGCACGTGAAGTATATTTTAAGTGTTTATTTTTGTTTCCCTAACATGTAGTTTTAAGCAAAATAAAAAAAAATAGGGGATAAAAAGTTGATTTCAACAGAAATACATTATGTATTCTGTGGCTCGTTATTATGGAAAATCCATAAAGCTTGACATAACTTGAAAAAGAAAAGAGGAAAAACACTCAAAAATGTGAAAACATCTGACTGAAAATTCGGACCACAGGCTGTACTCTTGTTGCTTCGTCAAATAAAAAGATAAATAAATAAATACTAATGATAATAATAATAATGACAACAATAATTAATATGCTTTTCTTAGCTTAAACCTTTCCTATATCAATACTCTCAGTACATAATGTATAATTTATAAAACATTGCATCCACACCTGTCTTCTTGCTGTCCTCCAGACCCCTCTTATGTGGTGGCTCCTGGATGTGCTTGTCAACATCAGCTCGACCAACCAGCTCCTCGGGGCGGTCCCACATGGAGAGCCGAGTTGTCGGGTTGTAGAAGAATACACGATCATCGCCTGTCCACACCACACACCTAAAGCAGATTAATAGACACAGAAGAAGAGAAAAAAAAGGGCAGCATTATATTACCGCCCTGCCATATACCATGAAGGAAAGTGTGCGATGATATGCAGAGTCTGTACCATGGCGTGCCAGGAATAGGGTTGGTGGCTACAGGTCTGGCTTTCTGAGCTGCCTTTTCCTCCTCCGTCATCTCTTCTTCTTTTGTCTCCTTGATAAAGAGAAAAAAAAACAAGAAATGGTTCTTTGTTGCTGCTACCTTCAGATGGTTTACTGGATTCAATCTGTTTTGGCTTGGCAGTGCAAGTGGTTAATCAGATACCTCCTTCTCATTATTAGTGTTTTCCATTTTGTTCTCCTTATCCTCCATCTCCATTGCCTCAGCTTCCTCCTGGGCAAGTCGCTCTTTTGCCTTTTCTGCTTCTTTTTCTACAGAGAAGGGAGGAGAAAAAAAACAGACAAATGCGGACGGTGAGATAACTTAAGTTTGACTTTACATCTGGTCTGACAAGAAAGTCAAAGTGGTTATAGCCTATGAGTTTGGTAAAACTGAGAATGAGCCCTTTTAATTTAATTAACTCTTCCACTGAATGATCTGGAGCCTGAAATCTCAGCAGTATTGGGAATCAGTGTATACAAGCTTCAAACTAACTAGATACTGTGGCCATGCACTCACCAGTCACATCATTAGGTACACGTTGCTGGCACCAGGTTGGACCTCCTTTAACCTCCAGAACTATTTTAACTCTATGGTCCATATTGACATGACAGCATGAAGCAGATTTATTGGCTGCTCACCTATGACGCAAATACCACCATACCCCAAAGACTGGACTGAGATCTGGACACTGTGGAGGCCATTTGAGTACAGTGAACTCATTTTCATGCTAAAGAAGCCAGTTTGAGATGATCTGAGCTTTGTGACCTGGCGTGTTATCCTGCTGGAAGCAGCCATGAGAAGACAGGTACACTCTGATCATAAAGCAATGGACACGGGCAGAAGCAATGCTCCAGTAGGCTGTAGCTTCAAAATAATATTCGTTTGGTAAAAGGGGCCATCAGCAGAAGCCTGAAGTATTGATACAAGGCAGGGTGGAGCTATACTTTAATGTTGTTCACACCAGATTCTGACCCTGCCATCTGAATGTCAGAGCAAAAACTGACCCCAGCATTTTCAGAGAACTGCTACTTATGGGATATTTTCTCTTTTTCAGATCATTCTCTAGAGATAGTTGTGCAGGAAGATCCCAACAGATCAGCAGTTTTTGAAAAACTCAGATCAGCCTGTCTTGCACTACCCCAACCATGCCATGTTCAAAGTCACTTAAATCACCTTTCTTCCCCATTCTGATGCTCATTGCGAAATTCTGCAGACCATGTTGGCTATATCTACATGCCTAAAGATAGCAGATGGGCCAGTTACATAGAGCAGTGCAACAAATGTGCCTAATGAAGTGACGGGTGAGTGTATGTAAAAATGACGAGTCTGAAGCAACATAGTTTCCTGTGTTTTGCAGTACAGAAAAATCGTTATTACAGATTTTTGGGACATTTTAGAAGATTTAGAGGATTTGAAAAGAAATTCAGCTAGACCCACTATTTGATTTGCATTTAAAAGAACACAAGTCTGTCTTTTTTTAAAATACAGATAACAGATAGCTAACAGATAGCACAGTTTTGGGAAAAACTCATAGCTCAAAAGGATAATACTGGATAAGACACATGATGTCAAAGCCTACCTTTCTCCAACACAGCCTGTGGTTTCTCCCAAGTGGACTCTAGCGTCCGGTTGTTGTAGTAGTACGTTTTCCCATCTGCTGTTTTGTACTCTGACCACTCGGGGAGCTGCAATGATCCAGCCATGGAAGCAGGAGCTGCCGAGAGCGTCAGCTGGGGGTGCATCACGGAAACTAAAGGCGGGCCCATACCAGGAAGCATGCCTGTCAGCAGTCATACAGGGAAGAGAGAGACCATTGTTGGCTGAGTGTCATCTTTATGTCTGAGCCACTAACACTAGCTACAATGGCATTAGTTTAGACATTAATGAAGGCGATTTCATGACCCAGACTGTTACCAACATGTGGTGATAGTAATAACAAAAAAACCCACATCTTAGTAAAACCAGAGGTAAGAATAACTCACTGCAAGCTAAAAACTGTCGGTGTGAGGGTTTCTCTGCTCATCAAGCAGAGCAAGACGAGGGAAAATAAAAAGAGAGGGTATTGTGATTTTTGTGAAAGAAACTCTTCACGTCTAAAATGCTTTGAACAAGCAACTATATGACAATGAACACAGGCCACACAAACAGACAAATACAGTAGTGACCACAAACACACAACCATGCCACAAAGGAGGACGACCACAACAACACATCATGTAGCCCTAACCATTACACTACCAAAGCCCTGACACAACAATGAGACTGCCCTTAAAATATAAAGATGGTCACTCCTTTCTAAACCCCACCCCCCCCAAAAAACTGTTTACGGTCGACAACCACATGCCTAAAAATGCCCCAACAACCAACAACTCAGTAACATCTAACAATTTAGAACAGTTAACAGCAAAAAATTACCCCCTTCCGGTTCAAAGAATCAGTGTCAGTATCATTTATTAAAAGTTAAATCATGTTCTTGTATGTTTGCTTCTCTTCTTCTTCTTCTTTTTTTTAAAGTGGGTGGAAGAATTCAGTTAAGAAGAAACTAGAAAAGATGTCACACAAGATGAGAATGAAACACTGCGCGTGACTCTAATCACCCTCTCTGATCATGGAAACAAAATTAAGCTTCTGTTTCTATCAGCTTTAATGGAAGGAATTTCACCACTGTACACCCAATGGACCATGTTCACAGCACTCAACACCATGCCACTGTTTGTGGGTCTGCATATACACCAGACTACGCATGTAGACATCATTCACTACCATGCGATCTACTGTAGATCTGATAGGCGAGCGGCTGGGTGTTTACCGTTGGCGCTGGGGCCTGCCTTTACACAGGTTGCATCTACTATCTGCATCATTGCTACACCTGCAAGAACAACGGACAAGCAAGCATCTGGTTGAACACAGCAGGACACTAGATATCAGCTACCATGTTGTGTAAGAGCTTGTATATGTTTGGCCCAGTTCAGACAAAACACACAATCTGATTTTTTTTTCTGCCTCTGTTGAAATTCATGTATATTTAAAGATGTCAGGAATCAGCTGCACAACATAACGTACGGCCTGTATTGATGGCACATCTGAGAGAGTGAATCCATAATAACAACACCGTCAATCAGGAGATTCCAAGTCTGACGTTTGAAAACCATCTGTCCTAATTGAGGTGTGCTTTCAGCCAATTTTGATTTTAGCTGGCAATAAATTTATCCACCTGCATGACCTTTCACTTTAAATTAGATCTAAATAATGGGCTGGAGCTGGAGCCTGCTGGCTACCCAAATCTTTTGTTGTTAATATTTACAACAATAATAAAGCTTCTTTTGGGTGCTCCCTTATTCACAAGGGGTCACCAACGCAGATGAATCTACATGTAAGATTTGACACAGATGCTTACACCCTCCTGACACAACCCTCCCAAGTATCTGTGCCTCTTCCCAGTCTTGACCTGGGGATCTTTCACACATCAGGCGAATGTTTTTATGACTGCACTATAAAGTCACAATTAAAATAAAATAAAAATCTGGGTTTCTACCCAGAACCCCCCCCCCCCCTCCCAAAAAAAAAAAAGTTGCTATCTGCAGTACTGAGTGAGGCCGTATCCAAATACTTGACTCTGTAGATTCTTCTTTATTGTTGTAATTATTCAGTTTCATCTCTTACACTCAAAAAAGGAGAGAGATCGCAAACTGATCTTTTGCTCTCCTACAACCCTAGAATCTGGTCAGTGACCCCCTGGCAACCTTCATTTGGAAGTAAAAAATGTGTATTCCCCAACTGGTTGGCAAGCAGTTGCTGGATGTCGCTGGGTGAAATCGGTCATGATGAGGGTACTGTTGGGTTGGGCGATATGTAAAAATTTTCCAACTGGCAATCGTTAGTCCAACAATCGTCAATGGGCGATATAATCGCAGAGTTTTTGATGGGCAGGGCAATGTGATCATGCACGGACTGATCACAAAAAACAAAAACAAAAACAAAAACCCAGCTGTCAGCGTTAATGCGGCTTAAATGCAGTCATCACGATTAAAATTTTTAACACTCTCAACCCATCTGGAGCGCAGAATGAACAAAATTTGGACTGCCAAAATGAGTTGACAGAGACATTTCAGGGATTTTGACTCAGTCTGCGCTCCAGATGGGTTAAATGGAAATTCCTTCCATTAAAGCTGAGGGGGAAGGAACGTGATGAAGGCACGTTAACGCTGACAGCACTAAAAAAATATAAAGTCGACAATTTGGGATTTTTTAGGCGTTAAACCGGATGAAAGGGGCAAACCTAAGGATGTAACCAAAGTGGTGTGCCACTTTTGCAGACGTTTAGCGCGAGCTGAGTACTTAAACACGGTTAGCTTGCATGAGCATGTACGTGTCCACCATCCAGCTGAGTATGCTAGGCTATCACCAGCTTCTGCAGCTCCATCAACAAGCATTTGGGCGCACTCTGAGGAGGGTGCAGTTAAAACAGCGTTATTATTTTTTCTATTGACTGCTCCATCATTATTAGCAAACTTACTCATGGGCAAATAAATAAATAACACCCTTGTAAAAACTATCGTCGATAGTAGATATATTCGTCCAATCGCCAAACCCTAGGGTACTGCATAAAAAACTCCTTGTTATTGCTTTGGTTGCTAGCAGATTGAGGAGGTCGCTTATTGTTTGTTTAGAAGATTGGAAGATCACTACAACTCAGAGACTAAGAAGAAGAAGAGAAGATGCAGCACCTTCTTTGCAATTGATTTCACCATGTGACAGCCTGCAACCAAACAGTTGGGGAATACACATTTTTCCCTAGCAACCTGTGGTCCACATGGTTAGTGACTGACTGCTAGACCTACATGAATGAGGTCTAACAATCACTGTCTCTTTGCTATGCAGTGTAAAAGAGCAGGAATCTGGGGCTGTTTCTAACATTTTCTCTCTTTCTCTTTTTACTTAAATGTAATTAAAGCTAAAAATCACAACACTAATTATATTTAAATCTAATTTGTGGCAGTTCTGCTGACCAAACGTTCCCTTTTGATTACCACTAAAATGCCTGGAGTCCAAAGAATAGCATTCAGGAGAATCATACACCCTATAACCAGCCCTACGTGTCTTGTGCACACCTGACTGGATTGAATCATGTGTACATCCAAATATTTTAGAAGACCTTAGATACAAAAAACCCTCCTGGACTGTAAAAGACAGCCTTACAGCAACAGCAGCAGGCCATGGTGGACAAAACATTTAAAAACATGGCCGAATGAGGCAGAATAGTCATTACAGTATATACATGTAAAGCTTGACTAAAGGTTTTTGTGTCTCATTCTCACCTGGTAGAGGGATATGCATGCCTGGCAAAGGCACCCTGAAAGGTGGCACCATGACAGGAGGGAAGGCAGGTATGGCTGCGGTGGGCTGGGCCACACTGTGAGGCAGGGCTGCTGGCAGCAGTGGCACGGTCTGCACTGCCGTAACAGGAGATGGCACCGTGGAAACAGTCACCACAGTGACCGGAGAAACAGCAACAGATGAGGTCACTGTGGCAATAGGAGGGAGGTCTGCTACAACGGTGGCTTTTGGGAAGAAAAAGAAGTACTTTTGGTTTTATTCTTGCTTTGTGTGTGTGTGAGTATGAGATGTTGATGAGGTGCTGTTTACCTGCTATGCTCGCAGAGGGGGAATGGGTGGTGATGGAGTCTGGACTGGAGGTGAGTGTGCGGGAGGGGGCCGAGGATGGAGCTTGAGTAGGGGAGGCTGCTGCTGCTGTGCTTGCTGTAGTATTGACACTGCTTGAGCTGGCGGTCACCCCAACATTTGCCCCTGAACCTGCAGCCCCAGCCACGAGAAGAGGGTTGAGCTCAGACTGCTGGATGACCTTCACACCATCAGGTTTACTCCATGATGACTCTCTGGTCCGGGCGTTGTAGTAATATGTCTGTGAATGAGAAACAATCACAGTTTTTTTTAAATATTGTGAAAAAAATCAGTTTTTTATGATTACAAAAAAATGAAAGAACAATTTGTATTGCATTACAAATAATTAATAACAAAAATTTAATCTTGTTACAGCAGAGCTCTGATTTAGGGAATACAGCAAAAGTGAAAAGGAAGGTTTACAAAATGTTAGTGAGACCTGCTTTGACACATGGTTTGGAGTAGGTGGCAAAAGCAAAAATACAAGAGGCTGAGCTGGTGGTGGCAAAGCTGGAAATGCACAGATTTTCACTGAGAGTGACCAGAAAGGATATGATTCAAAATGAAAATATAAGAAGGACCAGCTCAGGTTGGACAATTTAGAGACTAAGTTATAGTGGCAAGGTTGAGAGGGTTTAGACATGTGCAGAGGAGGGTTAGTGGATATATTGGACAAAGAATGTTAAAAGTGGAGCTTCCAGGCAGGTGGAAAAGAGGAAGACCACAGAGAAGATTCAGTGAAGGAGAACATGCAGTGGGTTGGTATAAGAGAAGGATGGAAGACTTGGAGGCAGATGATATGATAAGTAGTAGTACAGTGACTGGGAGAGTGGCAGGTGCCCACTTGATAGGCTTATCAATTATAACTACACTCAAGAGGTAGGTCCCGATTAACTAGTTCTGAAAAGATGACAGCAACATTTACAGTGAGTGGAAATATGTTAAAAACTGTTATTAGCAGCCTTGTTGTCTTCCAACGGTGACTGAAATGCAAACCAAGTAAAACCAAGTAACCAATATGGGAACTTGACAGCTCGAGTCTGATGACTGAGCTTCTAGGGGCAGCAGCCAATATTTCAGGCTAAGCAAGATTTCTTGTTCTACCAACTAAGGAATTTAGCAAACTGTAAAAATCTCATTTAAAAAAAAAAATACAACACACCACTTTTAATTAGAGACAATATTGATGCAACCATAAGCTTTAACTAAGTGTGCACAAATTATTATTAAAGCTGTTTTAGTGCAATCAACTTATTTATTACACATATCATCTTGAGGATGCCTGCTATCTGCTTTCATAGGACCTCCACCTTACCTTTCCTTCTGGCGTCTTGTTCTCTACCCAGATTTCTTCAGCAGGGTTGAGCACAGGGTTTCCAGATGTGGGAACGGGAGGCATCCCAGGAGGAAACAGCATTCCTGGTGGAGGTGGCAGGTTACCAATAGGAGGGGGAAGGAACGGAGGTCTCTACACAATAAAGAGAGGGCACAGAATTTAGCTTTCATATAATAAAGAGCAGAACTGAGAGTCTAGATTATCCCGTTAAAGCACTCTATCCTCCAACATAATGTGTCTGTAGAGGATACAGAAAAGTGCACAGTCACAAGCAGTGGAGGGCTCAGCTAGCAGATGATGCTAATTGGCCTTTTTGGATTCCAAATAGGGAGATTTGTGCATCATTACTGTATTTTACAAGAGAAAAATGACATTGCACCAAAGAATCAATCATGAACCCAAAGAGATTATAAAACAAAGATTAGTCATATGCTTCCTTATTGTCTGCCCCTCCTTTTAAGAGTTAATACTGCTGTTATGCTGTAACAGAGAAGGACACACTCTTCTTTGCAGACTCTACCTGGGGCTACACAGCTGATCGATGCGTATTCAATAATTTAAAATAATAACTCAATTCACTTCGTCTCAAAAACCATTGTGAGCACGTCGCCAGAATAGGGTTGTCGCAATATAAGAATTTTAAACTTGATACCAAAACCCATGACAATACTTGATACCATTTCTGATACCATGAGGAAGATTTTAAACCCATCCTACATCACCAGAATAAATGGCGAAGAAGTCATATCCTCAACTTGCACTCACTGTGAAAAAGCCCTCACAGCTGGCTACATGAAATAAAGAAACATATTTTTTAGAAATTATTGTAGAGGTAAAAAAGTTAAAGTTAATTATCTAGTTCACATCTGCCTGCAGCCTCGCTCTCATCCAGCATGTACACTGCTCCAACTCTGCGTTAAGAATTGAAACCGCCTGATTTCCCGCTTCAGATTTCCGTCTTTATTTGCTCGGATTAGTTCATCACATTTCCCTTTCTGCTTAGCTCGGCTACGGTTCACTCCCTGCTCTGAACAGCCAGGAACCTGCCAGGTTTTCTGTTTCTCCATAACCACCTCTGCCATGGCTAAGTATTCGATCAGCCACTCGTTCAACCTGCAATAATTATTCATCATTTTTCTAACTACAGTCCGCTAGCCAACACGTTACTAATAACAGACAGCTAACAAGGCTGTTGGGTAACTGACAATAGTTAAATAGCTAATGTTAATGTGTGCACTGGTCGGGTTAACATTTTTATCTATTAAATACTTTCATGCTGTTGAAACAGGAGCTTTACTAACCTTAAAAATTCCTCTTAAAGTGTTGTTCAGTGTTATGAACGTTAACTACTACAGCTGGTAATGACAGGAGGAGCCATGTGAAGTTGTGTGTCATGGAGGAAGGAAAGACAGGACTGTTGGTATCAATATTGTTGCGAGTATCAAGTATTGATTTTTTTTAACAACCCTAACATGAGGGTAACATTTCCATGATGAAAACCATGCTTGTAAAAGAATGTGGAGCAGTTACCTGTAGGTGGGGAGGCCCAATAGGTGGAGGCATCCCTCCTGGTGGAGGGATTGGTGGCATGCTGGGGTCGAAGGGTGGACGTGCAAACGGAGGTCGTGGCGGAGGTCCTCTCATCATCCCAAAAGGAGGCGGCGGTGGCCTAAGGAGTGGTGGTGGGCCTCTTAACACCGGGGTCTGTGTAGGCGCAGGCGCAGGGCCACGAAACCGCACTGCCTGCTGCGCCATTCTGGCACAACATAATAAAAGTTATAGTTAAAGCTTATGATCAACACTAGACTGTAAATAAAGCCTTTGAAAAGAGTGCAGAAAGCAATTATTAGCTTAATTATTAAATATACAGTAGGGCTGTGTGATATGACCAAAATCTCATATCCCGATATAAGAATTCTATCGTCCTGATAATGATATAAATCACAAAAATGTAACATTTTCTGTAAATTCTGTGAATCTCGGGCAGCTCGTCATGCAGGGAGTGTTTCCAGCTGCGTGTCATGTAGCTGGAGTCGAGTGTTTTAACCGATGCATGAAACTATACATTTTTAGACATAAGATGTAACGGCTGCCGTTTTCTTTGTGAGTATTTATTACACGGCGTGCTGCGGGGAAAAGCCTGTTCTAACGTTTGAGTCTAAGGTTTATTTTTTAGCACCTGGCGGCTCTTTTTTAATTCTCATCCATAAATAATCTGCTCTTTCACGTGATTCAGTTTATTTTGAAAAGTCTCAACAGGATCTTGAGCTTTATTGTGAAAGGTTTATGTGGAACATAAACAAGCGGACACGCGATGCTGTTACCGTCGTTGTTGCTAACCACAACGCATAAAAACAGGCGCTTGTCCATCCGTAGTGTGGTTATATAAAATATAAGAGAAAGAGAGAACTTTAAGAAATTAATATAGCCACTACAGTGACCATCAAAACTATGAAAAAATATTGCTGTTAACAGTTTATTTTGTGACACCACGAAACAAACGATAGCGTAAAGTGAAACGATAGACGTTTTTATATTGTCATCCGATATATATTGTTATATCGAACAGCCCTAATATACAGTAAAAATTATACAGTGCAATGACAAATTATCCTTCACAATCCAAAAATAAATTACACTACAAAAGTAATAACATCTGTAATATCATATTAACATCTTAATATTGTAATTTTACAACCGAGGAAGCTGCAGTATAGCCAGGAAAGGTTAGCAATGAATACAAACACTTTCTGCTGACTAATGTGAGACTTGCTGCAGAAATGGGCCAGCAAACAGCAGCTGAAGAAGTGCTCAGACCTATTATCAAAGTCAAAGTAGCAATAGCACAACTTAAAACCACTCTAATATGAAGCAGAAGCTTTGTGTTACGTCGCAACAATTTAATGCTGGCTAAATGTTCAAAGATGCTATGATAGAAATGAAAGATTTCTCTGGTTCTCTGACACAAAAAATAAACAAATATATATAAGTAAATAAAAAAATAAACTCTGGGCCATTGCCCATCACCTAAACTGCCATTTTAATCCGAATTTGCCTAGAATTTCACAATCAGTGTATCGCTAAAGTATCCATCAGACACCAACATGAGCTCTGTTGCATGCTACACTTGTGAACTGTTATTACTGATGCATAAACATACATTTACATGTACGGACTGTAAATACTGCTCGCTTTTCTAACCAGGGGCCTGTTCTTCGTACGTCGCTTACTACATCCAAGATCAAATGACACATCCAAGACCAAACCATCGCGCTAACCGTGAGCTCGCTAATCCGGTTCCCCGAACACACCTGCTGTTGACGATTAGTACAGCTGGACGCAGTAATGTGACATCACTGGGTGTCGTAAAAGGGGCTACGCATCGATAGTAGAAACAGTGATCGGCAACCCGCTGATTGGTCGGCGAAAATGTCGAAGGGGCGTGCACGGTATTTTCCGGCAGCAGAGCAAGAACTCTTGAGTGAGGGATTTCAGGAGTTCCAGAGTTTAATTAAAACGCAAGAGAACACTGCAAAGGCTGCAAAAGCAAGGAGAGAGGGCTGGCAGAAAGTTGCTGACAAATCAAACTCGTAGGTAATTTAATAATAATAGTAATAATGGATTGGGTTTATATAGCGCTTTCCAAGGCACCCAAAGCGCTGTACGATACCACTATTCATTCACTCCCACATTCACACACTGGTGGAGGCAGCTACGGTTGTAGCCAGGCTGCCATATCGCGCCATCGGCCCCTCTGGCCAACACCAGTAGGCGGTAGGGTAGATCTATCATATGACACTATATTGTCCAATATCATATGGCATTATATTATATTATAATATGTTATATTATATCCCCTTTCACATTAGAGCCACAACAGGACCCACAAGAACATGGGAACAAGTAAAAGTGGAATACAGGAGTATTCTACAGAATGGTAATATTTATCTCTTAGATTGCTTTTCGTCTCTTGGCAAGGTAATACTGGCCTGTAATACTCTGTTAGTTTGTTCATAACAGCAACCAAGAAAAGGGCAGAGGAAAAAAAGACAGGTGGTGGTCCTGCACCCCCTCGTCAACAAGTTGGTTAAGTAAATAATACCCTCACGGGAATATCGATATCTCTCAATGAGCACACTGTCGCGCTGAGCTAAAGGATCCTGTCTATCCCGCAATATACGCTGAATTCTGAGGACTCTCGTTATCAATCTTGCACCTTCCGCAATGGGTTGGTCGCGTATACGGACAGGACATGGCTGCGACAGACTTCCCAAATCCACCTTCGCTTTTATAGCCGTGGTCTCTCATCTTGATTACACGAAGTAATTTACAATTACTACTCTGAAATATGAATTACATCTGTAATAATCACATACATGTAATAGAATGTTAATAGTACATTTCCCTTTTTTAGGAAATGACCTGTATGTATCTGTGCTGCATTATCTTTAGTTACATTGATAATATTTATTTATGGTGAAACAGTGGTGGAATATCGCTGTTGCTTTCGTATAAATGAAGCGGACATACCTGCGTGGCCGCGATCTAATCCTGTTTACATAAAGTAAACCTGCTCCCGAGCAAGTTTACGCTTACGGCTCTGTTGCTATGACAGCAAGTCCCGGATGAGCTTCGGGGAACCGAACGATCCAGGATCACGCAAAATCGTCAACAATCTAATCCAGCTAACTTACTTAGCGAGGTACGAAGAACAGGCCCCAGTTGACTGGATGGTGTATAACACATTCATTTCAGTAACTTGAAACTATGTCTCTCAGATACATGTTCCTTATTCAAGCAACTCAGTCCAGTCCAGACGCTTTTCTTTCCAAGCTCCTTAGACTACGATGACCTGGATGACTGAGAACCTTCACAGATACATGTTCCTTATTATAAATACCTTAGGATTCTACTTAAGGACATCATTTAGGGTAAATTTACTTAATTGCTATGCAAGGCTGTTTGAAGACGGTGTGACGTGGACGGGTTGTCCATTCAGACTCTGTGGTATTTATATTCCCTCATATCTACATGCTGAACCCTTCAGGGTTATACCCGCTTGGCCGTAGATGAACACAAACATTCAGCAAATGTCGTCTTGTGATAATCGGGCTAACATCAACCTTTTTTCTGTCTATTTAAAACAGCTACTTTCCAATCACTTTAGCATATTTTTGCTAGCTGGATATAATTGATAACAACCGCCACGTTTGAGCCCAAGCACAAAGCCGGGTGATTGGGGTGGCCTTGCGTGAGAGGTAAACATCTGTCTGTTTAATCTGTCTGGCCCATGTTTACCGCGTGCCGGGGAGCGGAGAGCAGAAATCGAGCCGCTCTTCAACACGGGGGCTAGCTAGCTGGAAGCTAGTTAGCTGGCGTGGCTACATTGACATGCACGAGCGCCACATATCAACACTACTGAACCTAAAGCAACGCAGACCAGCTGCATATTAAATGTCCGCAAATGCTTTATATTACCCACGATTAATAATCATTTTAACGCTTTACTCGCTGTTATCTGACCTGTTGTCGTTGAACCCGATAGTCTCGCTCTCTGCCTGGTCCGCCATTACAGGAAAATGTAACCGCTCTCTTCCTGGAAACGCCCCTTAGCGGTGACTACTTTTCCTATTCGCCAGGCGCGGACCTCAGTCACGATACAGTTCGAGCTGCGTGGACTGTGATTGGATATTGTCTTTCTTGCGAACGTTCAGTAAAGTGTTCATTGGTCCGTTTGGGTCCCATTTTTCATGATGTCTTTGTTCAGTCGGTGCTCCGTGCTGTTGATAATAAAGCGGATTCTAATCACTGGAGATTTGCACACACTCCACTTGTGTTTTGGTGTCCGTGTTTTGTTTGATTTACACCTGTTGAGATGGCATTCCGCTACTTAAAAGAAGTGGCAGTACACCATATAGTGGAAACGCCCTGCGCTTACTGGAAGGCCTTCATTCTGAAATGTAGTCACAAACCTAAAAGTGCATGATATCATCTTAAAATCACTAGTAAATATTATCAACATATTTTTACGGCCAACGATTTGTTTCTCTCACATGTGCTATTATCATTCTGCGGATCCATTGGTAATTAATAATTATCAGCCTATTTCTAATCATTATTTGCTCAGCAAAAAAAAAAAAAAAAAAAAAAATATATATATATATATATATATATATATATATATATATTGTTTTTTTTTTTTTTTAAAGAAATAACTCAATGAAGACCTTTCATCTCACAGTATTAATAAGTGCCAATCAGGTTTCAGAGCCAGAAACAGCTCTGACTAAAGTTATCAACCTGACCTGAAGATCAATAGTGCTTGGTGCAGTGTCTCAATGTTGGAGAATTTTCAGATTTCCAATGTAGCAGAATACATTTTTTCACTGCAGTACTCGCAAGTAAAATAAAATATTTCTTATGATAATTCACATTAATAGAACCTGTGTCACCTAGAATCCATAGTTTGGATCCAGTTCGATTTGGATCCCCATTACCCTTGAGATTATTTCAATGGCCCGTCTCCAGAACTCCTCTATCACTGGGCAATTCCACAGCATGTGCAGGAGATGACCATCTGCCACCTTACATCTCAAACATTTGGGGGAATAATTATTATCAATTTTATGTAACCTATAAGGGGTGTTATATATCCTATGAAATATATTAAATTGCATTTGCCTGTGTTTTGTAGAAATTAACATGGTCTGTGCCTGTTCCAATAAATGGTGCCATTCTACCTCTTCATAGACATGGCCCAGGTCTGTCTCCCATTTTCTTTTTATCGACGCTTTGTTATGGTCAGATAACTTTTCATTGGTAATAGCATATATAGAAGATGCTATTCCTTTTATTGACTTCCATGGTTTGGTGCAAAGATGTGTTTCAAGAGGAGTTTCTTTTGGTATCTCGGGGAATAACCCTTTGGATTTCTCTTTGACCCAATCTCTTATTTGTAGGAATTTGAAGAAACTTTGTCCTGGGAGTTTGAATTTTTCCTTTAGTTGTTGAACGTCAATAAATGTATCATTATTGTATAAGTCGGCAACAGTTCGAATATTTCTGTCCTTCCATCCCCGCAATATTGGGTCAGCAATATGATGAGAGAGATCAGGGTTGCCCCATAGGGGTGTCCTTCTAAGAAAAGAGATATTTATTTTCAGAAGTGAGTGGGATTCGTGCCAGGCACAGAAGGTGTTTAATATTATCAAATTGTTTGTGAGCTTGGATAGACATTTTTTTGTACCTAAAAATAGAACATCTTTTAATAGTATGGGGTTCACCTCATGTTGTTCTATTGGAACCCATCGAACCTCACTCCTCTGCATGTAGCCAGATCCAAATTGATCGATACTGGGAGGCAAAATAATAGTTTGGTACTTTAGCAATCAGAAGTATTGTCTGAAGGCCAAGAAAGATGCCCAATGAATTAATTTTACCAAGTGGATCATTATGGTAACTTGATTGACCTTTGTTATTATTGTTTATTTATTTTTTATTTTATTTATTACAGACTGGACAGACATGACTGGGGGATGGGAAAGGGAGAAAGAAAGGGAGGGAAAGAAAAACAGAGAGGATGAGGGACAGTGAGAGAAGAGAAAAAAGAAGAAAACAAGCAAAAAGAGAGCAAAACAATATGGAGACCACAGCAATAACCTAGACAAGTGTAAGTAACAATAAATACTAAATAGTGAATGTTATTTTGCAGCACGCAAGACCGACAGCGCATGATGTGCTTTGAGGTAGCAGCCAAGAAAGATATAGTTTGTGTCTGTGATCACCCGTGTGTATACCTGTGTGCACACCTGTGTAGATGAGTGCGCTTGTATTCAAAAGGTTTCTCCATGTGAATTTCTGCTAGAGGTTGTGGGGAGCCATAGCTCTGCCCCCCAGGCCCCAGACATCCAGAAGCCCCCAGAGCACGAGAGCCCAAGGAGGACCATCGGAGGGGCAGCCGCGCCACCCTCCCGGAAAGAGCTGAGGAGAGCCCGAGATGTGGGGTCACCAAGCAGGCACGGTGCAGAAGCCACAGGGAGCTGCAGTGACGTGTCCGTGGGCTCCGCCAGCATCCAGAGCAGACTGAGGCCTGAGACTGAGCACCCTCCCACCCCCCAGAAGGGACCCAACTGAGCCACAGGCACCAGCCCCTGCCAAGCAGGCACCGGTAGTGAACCGGTACATACCTGAGCGCCCAGTCCTGGGCAGCAAGAACCATCAATGCACCGACGTCTGAGGGCACCTGAGCTGTTCCCAGATCGTCTAAGACCCCACCTGACACAGACACACACATACAGTGGGGCAAAAAAGTATTTAGTCAGCCACCGATTGTGCAAGTTCCCCCACCTAAAATGATGACAGAGGTCAGTAATTTGCGCCAGAGGTTGTTGGGGGAAAACTCTGTAAAAAACCCAGGAGAAATAAAGACACAATGAGACAAAGTTACTTTCTTTGCTAAACGTGTACACGGGTGAGCTGCTGAGAACAACTCACATCGTGAACAGAGGCTTGGCACTTTTTATAGGAAAGACAGTGAGAACAGGATAAGAAAATAATAAACAGATAAAATAAACAACTCCCAGCTCTCGTCAGCAGAGAGCTGGGAGAAAGCTGTGAGAGATAAAACAATCTAAAACAATATGTCCCAAAACAATATGTCTGCTGGGAAAGTCTAAAAGGATAATTCTAAACTAATCTAACCATAGACAAAGGGCATCTTTGTACATTTAAAAGAAGGTAAAGAAACATAGAATCATTTTTCCTGTAACAGAGGTACACTTCAACTGTGAGAGACAGAATGTGAAAAAAAAATCCATGAATCCACATGGTAGGATTTGTAAAGAATTTATTCGTGAATCAGGGTGGAAAATAAGTATTTGGTCAATAACAAAAATACAACTCAATACTTTGTAACATAACCTTTGTTGGCAATAACAGAGGTCAAACGTTTACTATGGGTCTTTACCAGGTTTGCACACACAGTAGCTGGTATTTTGGCCCATTCCTCCATGCAGATCTTCTCGAGAGCAGTGATGTTTTGGGGCTGTCGCCGAGCAACACGGACTTTCAACTCCCGCCACAGATTTTCTGTGGGGTTGAGGTCTGGAGACTGGCTAGGCCACTCCAGGACTTTCAAATGCTTCTTACGGAGCCACTCCTTTGTTGCCCGGGCGGTGTGTTTTGGATCATTGTCATGTTGGAAGACCCAGCCTCGTTTCATCTTCAAAGTTCTCACTGATGGAAGGAGGTTTTGGCTCAAAATCTCACGATACATGGCCCCATTCATTCTGTCCTTAACACGGATCAGTCGTCCTGTCCCCTTGGCAGAAAAACAGCCCCATAGCATGATGTTTCCACCCCCATGCTTCACAGTAGGTATGGTGTTCTTGGGATGCAACTCAGTATTCTTCTTCCTCCAAACACGACGAGTTGAGTTTATACCAAAAAGTTCTACTTTGGTTTCATCTGACCACATGACATTCTCCCAATCCTCTGCTGTATCATCCATGTGCTCTCTGGCAAACTTCAGACGGGCCTGGACATGCACTGGCTTCAGCAGCGGAACACGTCTGGCACTGCGGGATTTGATTCCCTGCCGTTGTAGTGTGTTACTGATGGTGACCTTTGTTACTTTGGTCCCAGCTCTCTGCAGGTCATTCACCAGGTCCCCCCGTGTGGTTCTGGGATCTTTGCTCACCGTTCTCATGATCATTTTGACCCCACGGGATGAGATCTTGCGTGGAGCCCCAGATCGAGGGAGATTATCAGTGGTCTTGTATGTCTTCCATTTTCTGATGATTGCTCCCACAGTTGATTTGCAGTTGCTAATATATATTGTAATATATCTATATCACTAAAGCACTTCTGGATGGATGCAAACTGCATTTCGTTGCCCTGTACCTGTGCATGTGCAATGACAATAAAGTTGAATTCTATTCTATTCTATTCTATTTTTTCACACCAAGCTGCTTGCCTATTGTAGATTCACTCTTCCCAGTCTGGTGCAGGTCTACAATACTTTTCCTGGTGTCCTTTGAAAGCTCTTTGGTCTTGGCCATGGCGGAGTTTGGAGTCTGACTGTTTGAGGCTGTGGACAGGTGTCTTTTATACAGATGATGAGTTCAAACAGGTGCCATTCATACAGGTAACGAGTGGGGGACAGAAAAGCTTCTTACAGAGGACGTTACAGGTCTGTGAGAGCCAGAGATTTTCCTTGTTTGAGGTGACCAAATACTTATTTTCCACCCTAATTTACGAATAAATTCTTTACAAATCCTACCATGTGGATTCATGGATTTTTTTTTCACATTCTGTCTCTCACAGTTGAAGTGTACCTCTGGTGCAAATTACTGACCTCTGTCATCATTTTAGGTGGGGGAACTTCCACAATCGGTGGCTGACTAAATACTTTTTTGCCCCACTGTACACAAACATGCATTCCCACCCTCATGCACACATATATAAATACTCGACAATCGCCCAACATGGAGACAAACAGAAATGGACACTGTACTCACACTCCCCACACATACTCTATACCCCAGGAGATGTTATCCTTTTCCCTGGGGAAGAGAAAAACAGTCCTGCAGCACCCGGGAGGCCCAGCATCCCAGACTCCGACCAGAAGGCCCCTGCCCCGACTAGCAAACAGCAAGTCTGCTAGTCTGCAGCATTCAGATCCACCCCAAAAATCGTTCAGTGCTCAGAGAAACTGCACTACCCAAGAGCTGCATCTGAGACCGAAGTGGAGGTTTGGCCATAATACACAGCAGTACCTTCAGCAAGAATCAAACACCTCAAACCAAATGTCAACTATGCTGGTTCAAGGGTGGTGATTTTTTCAAAAAGAGCTTGTTCTGCAGCCACAAGAGATAGTCACCTTGCAGCTGACAAACTCCTCTGCATGACAAAGTTTTCTAGAGTCAAATGTGAGGCTGTTTGTCTGACAGCTAAAGCTACTCCTAAATTAGGCCATGCAACAGGATAATGACCCCAAGTACAGAAGCAAATGTAATACTAAAGAGTATATATTTTCATTATAGTCAACAAAAATTGGGACTAAAATCTGGATTTAGTTACATGGAAACATCTTGTTTATTTTGTGCCATGTACTGTCACATATGCTAAGCCTAATTACACAATGATTGCCTGAGCCTGTTCTTGTTAAATGATGAAAAACTCAAAGGCACTTTTGGGCAGTGGATCTGTGTGAAATCAGCAGCTTGCAAAACTAAATCAAAATGTGTGCTATTGATTCTAAAAATAGAAATCACAATAAAGTTCAACATTTACTAAAACCGCCATTCAATCATCTGAGAATCTTTACTCATGAAATTATAATGGTTAGATGAATTTATATGCAGTGATTTACTGATCAATGATAAAAGGGGAGATTTATGCAATAACGAAGACTGTCATGAAAAGTATTTGGCATCTGATCTCCTGTAACCTGCAGAGCTAAGCTGTTTTACCAGCTCTGCTCTCTGATTTTTCTTTTTTCTTTTATGAAAAAACATAAGTTGTCAAAGTTATTTGTTTGCAAATGTATTTCAGAAATATCGACATACTTTTTTTTAATCAGCAGAAACTTTATGTCAGTAGTGCAAAATCCTGCACTGATCTGACCTAATTTCTTCCTCATCCTGATTCCTGACCTGGGAAGGGAGAGAAATATTTGTTTTTGTTTGTCTTCTTGTTTTATTTAATTCCTTGTGGGATTTGGATCCAACACGTAAAGTATGTATATTATGCACACACACAAACACACACACATTTCTTGTATTCTTGAATAAAGACATTGATTTGACACATTTAATTAGCAGCCAATTGTTTTTATTGTTCAATTATTAATAAAAAAGAAAAGGTGGGGGTGGGGGGATGTAAAGAAGAGCGTAAAGTTGGAAAATTAAGCTGGAACAGAGGTGGGGGAAGAAGAGATGGCATCGACAGTAGTGAAAGAAGGAGTGTTCTTCCTCCAGAAGAAGTGGAAGCGTTTTTTCTTTTTCTCCAGCTGCTTTTCCACGAGCACCTTTTTCTCGAGGATGAGGATTTTCAACTCCTCGATTGTTTCTGTGTTTTGCTTCTGCAGCTTATTGAGAATGTAGAATGTAGACCAATAGTACTTTAAGGTTGGTCAGGTTCTTGACAGGTTGTTGTCATACCTAAAGGGTAAAAGTTTTTATGTTTCAATTAGTAATTTTAGAGCTGCAGAATGAAACCAGGTGTTCCTCAAGGGTCAATTCTGGGTCCAGTACTCTTTACACATCCCAAACCAGACAGGAAAAATGGATGCCCCTCCTTGATCCTGCTTCTGCTGGAGGTTTCTTCCTGTTAGAAGGGAGTTTTTCTTTCTTACTGTTGCAAAGTGCTTGCTCATGGAGGGGTCATCTGATTGTTGTGGTTTTCTGTGTATTATTGTAGGTTCTTGACCTTATAATATAGAGCACCTTGAAGCAAATGCTTTTGTGAATTCGGTGCCTCAAGGCACTTTCAAAAACTGTGAAATCATATAAAACAATATATAAATCAGGTTATGACTATTCCTCTATTTGCAGGATCACCCGAATCATCAGTGGGCCCACACACACACACACACACACACACACACACACACACACACACACACACACACACACACACACACACACACACACAGAAATTTTACCATATTTCTGCAATACTGAAGCCACTTCACAGGCTCTCGATGTAGAATTACCTTTAAAATACTTCTATTACTTCATGAAGCAGCTTTCAGTGGTTTGGCTCCCCTCACAACATCTCTAATTTGATCATTGTCTATAACCTGATTAGACTTCTCAGGCTATTGGGTGCAGAGCTTTTACAGTTTTTTACAGACGCTAGGACACATTTCTCAATACTTAGGTCACTTTTGCAAAACTCCTCACACAGTGAGCACAACAGAAGTCTATGTGGGCTAAACTGAGGATCAGTTATCATTGTTTTGGCACAAAATGCATTCAATGACTAAATCTCTCAAATTTCATGAATTATTTTCTCACTCAGACACAACTGCCAAAAATCTTTGTACATACAGGACATTTTGCATATACTTACATACTGTTTTCAAAACTGTTAAACTTATGGCCAAAACAATAACACAATGCAAAACTGAATAAGACAGCAAAATCCAACAGCAATATTTTATTGAAACATATTTTAAATCTAAAAATGCAGTTTAACCAGCCACAGCTGATTCTCATTGTAGATGAACATCTACACAGGTGTTACTCCTTCAATTTTTCAACTCCTTCAATTCTGGCATCCCAGAAGATTATTTCCTAGGTGTATTGCCCTAGATGACATAAGATGTGATGTGGATGGGAACCTGTGGCCAAATGGAGAAGACCGAGTAGATTAGCATTACTATTGTATAGTATCAGTGGATGGTGTGTATACAAATTCTTGTATTTTGGGATTACTTAGTGCAAAAAAATAAAAATACATAAACCAATATTACAGTTTTTGCCCGTTGCCTGAACACATTTTGCAAAACTTTGCTCATTGTGCCAAAACCCTAAACACAAGTAAACATGACACAACACTGGGAAATATACCATTCACATCTGCACCAAATTGAAACTCTACTCTCAAAACCTAAACTCTGCTATCAAAACCTAACATTCCTTTGTCAAAATGTAACTCTGTTGACAAAATGACACATACTTGCATCATATGCAAACACTTACAGAGCAGGGGGAGCACACTAGTCTACTTTATATAAAACACTGCAGTCTTTGATTTCCATTGTTCATTCAGAAGGCATATTTTCAGGAGACACATTTGCAAACAACCAAAAAAGCAAATAGGCCTACTCAATATTGTACATTGCAGCACTGTACATTGCAGTACCATGAATTCAGATAAAGCAAAAAAAAAACAAAAAAAACAAAAAACCCATAATACAGTAATAGAAAAAACACTATACTGTAAACACAAAACATTATGACAATTGTGCATACGTGGGCTCATGGATCCCGCCGTCTGTTGGGGTCTGGCCACAGGACCTCATCAACATCGCAAGCAATGTCTTCTCCCGCTAGGCACCGGGGAAAATATCCTCTTCCATGTCAAAACCATCCATGGATTGCTGTCACCTGAATGTCGCCGCAGGTCTGTTCCATTGCCTGCAGAAGAGGCATGCAGGCATGTAGTTGGCGGTCATATACACGCCATCTCCAAGCCGAAAAAAATTCCTCTATAGGGTTTAAAAATGGTGAGTAAGGGGCAAGTATACCACTTCAAGTTGACTGTGGTTGGAGAACCAGGCCTGGACCAGAGCAGCCCGATGGAAACTGACATTATCCCATATCACCACAAACCTGGGCTGATCTGGTCTGTTCTGTACAACTATATCATGGAGAGCAT
Organism: Aulonocara sp. 'chitande type north' Nkhata Bay; assembly: GCF_057382095.1. Classification (NCBI taxonomy): domain Eukaryota; kingdom Metazoa; phylum Chordata; class Actinopteri; order Cichliformes; family Cichlidae; genus Aulonocara; species Aulonocara sp. 'chitande type north' Nkhata Bay. Next base: position 21,582,405 of record NC_141353.1, on the reverse strand, counting down.
CTAGAAATGTGAGTATATGTTGCCTATTGTATGGACCTAGTTTTGCATGATGATGCAGAAGCCCTCGAAGGCTTATGGCGGCACACAATGTGATATTTCCCCCGCGCTGCCCTGGAACGTGCACAATTGCCCTTTGGCCAATGACATTACGACCCCGTCGTCTTGTTTTGCACAGGTCGAATCCAGCTTCATCAATGAAAATGAATTCATGAGGCTGTGCAACTCCATCCATGGCCAAGAGAACATATTACTGTACTACAGTGCTACACATACAGAACCCTCACCCCATCACACGGGTACCTGTGTAGCTCTCAGAATGTATTCATGTGGTACTGATATGGTACATATTCAGCTCGAAGTCCTTTGACCCTGTCACTGTTCCTCTCAAATGGGACTCTGTAGAGCTGCTTCATGGTGATGCTGTGTTTTCCCAAGATGCGTCTGATGGTGGTGATGCTCACATGGTTTATGCTGTTGAACACTTGCCTGTCTGCAAGTATTTGCTTTCGTAGCTGGTGGAGACGGATGGCATTGTCTGCCCTCACTAGGTCCACAACGGCAAGTTCCTGCCGTTGTGTGAACAGCCGTTGGCGTCCTCCCCCAGAAGGTCTTCGAGTCATTCTAGAGAAATACAACCACATATTGTCATCGGTTTGCTTATTTTTCTTACAGTACTTTACTGTATGTACTGTGTCATCCACTGTACAACACTGTACTTCAATATAAGTAATCATGCTATGTTTCACAGAAACTACCACTTTGGCTGCAAAAGGAGCATTAGCACCCTGCAATACCCTGTACACTTGATATGGTAACTGTAGAACAGTACTATAAAAACCATCTGAGTGGAGTAGAAGGCAGTGAGATGAAGACAGACCTGTTTTCTAGTCGGAATTTTCTTATTACAGATGCCACTGTGAAGCGGCTTAGATGTGGGTGGACTCTCTGCCCAGCTTCCCTCATAGTCAGGCCATGGTTGATGACACCAAAGTTGCTCTTATCTTATCAGAAATATGGGTCTGTGCATGGCCTCTTCGACCTCCTCTTCGACCTCCTCCTCCTCCTCTTCCTCTTGCTCTCCCTCCATCCATGCTTGCAAAGTTCTTGAATTGGCTAAACTGAGGGCTTTTTGTAGTTGGCCAATTGGTGTTCAGTTTTGCAAGTAAGGTCCTTCAGGCGTGTATTTGAGTGGTTGCAATTACCCGATGTGTTTTGTATTTTGGATACATGTGTTTTCCAAATGGCACCCTGAAATTTCATTTTGTGAACAAAGTGTCTTATGTATGAAATAGAGTGTAGTATGCAGGACCATGTGTGTTGCATAAAGGAGTAAGTGTGTTGCATAATTGCAACTAGGGTGCAAAGCAGCGCTTTTGTTTAAGGTATGGGTACATGTGTTTGAGGTATGGTAACAAAAGCTTCAAGTTGTGTTACTTTAGTCTAAGCATGGGTTTGTAGTGTTCAAGCAACGGGCAAAAACTGTAAGTAATCATGGTATGTTTCACAGAAACTACCACTTTGGCTGCAAAAGGAGCATTAGCACCCTGCAATACCCTGTACACTTGATATGGTAACTGTAGAACAGTACTATAAAAACCATCTGAGTAGAGTAGAAGGCAGTGAGATGAAGACAGACCTGTTTTCTAGTCGGAATTTTCTTATTACAGATGCCACTGTGAAGCGGCTTAGATGTGGGTGGACTCTCTGCCCAGCTTCCCTCATAGTCAGGCCGTGGTTGATGACATGGTCCACCAAAGTTGCTCTTATATCATCAGAAATATGGGTCCGTGCATGGCCTCTTTGACCTCCTCCTCCTCCTCCTCTTCCTCTTGCTCTCCCTCCATCCATGCTTGCAAAGTTCTTGAATTGGCTAAACTGAGGGCTTTTTGTGGTTGGCTAATTGGTGTTCAGTTTTGCAAGTAAGTGCCTTCAGGTGTATATTTGAGTGGTTGCAATTACCCGATGTGTTTTGTATTTTGGATACATGTGTTTTCCAAATGGCACCCTGAAATTTCATTTTTGAACGAAGTGTCTTATGTATGAAATAGAGTGTAGTATGCAGGACCATGTGTGTTGCATAAAGGAGTAAGTGTGTTGCATAATTGCAACCAGAGTGCAAAGCAGCACTTTTGTTTAAGGTAGGGGTACATGTGTTTGAGGTATGGTAACAACAGCTTCACGTTGTGTTACTTTAGTATAAGCATGGGTTTATAGTGTTCAAGCAACGAGCAAAAACTGTAACGAATTCTGCATGATGTCTGATTCATTCCAGTAACATATATTGAAATTATAAACAGAGATGTGTCCTTGTTTTACACAAGAAAACACTGTGTAATGCTACATGTTTTTAGTGTTTTTTAGGTCATTGTTTTGTGGGTGACAAAGTGTGTTTGTCGGCTGTCAACCTTTGCTAGTGTTCTGGAAGAATGAGTTTATTTGAGACCTGAATAAAGTGTTTTGGTAGTTGTAGTGCATTTTGAATGTGAAATGAACTGCTTTGCCAAGCTGAAGGTCAGTTAGGAGAATTGTGTGAAGAGTTTTGTGAAAGTGACCTAAGTATTGTGAAATGTGTCCTAGCGGCTGTAAAAACCTAACTGTTTCCAGAATCACATCCAGGTATGCCAAGAGGGCTTTCAGTTATTGTGGTCCCATTCCTTGGAACAAGCTGCCTGACCTGAGGTCCATTATAACAGCTGTGTGTTTATGTGTGACCGTTAAGATTATTTTTTTGTAAAGTGGTTTTACTTTTATTATTTGGAATGCCTTAAGACATTGTAGTTTTTATCTTCTATGTTAAGCACATTGAGCTTTCATGTAATGAAATAGGTATATAATGAAATGTTTCAAGAAGAATTGCTGATTTACTAATTGCAGCAGATTACACTGCTGTTTGAAGCATGTGTGCAGTCAACATCATTCATTCTGTGTTTCTGCTGTTAGTTTACATCAGTAGCAATAAAAAAAAGCACTATTTCTTTTTGTGTTGTGGAGTGCTCTAAATACATGACAACAGCTAAACAAAAAGTAGAATAAAAATGAATAAACTATTAATATGCGAAAAATGTATATTTGATTTGCTCAAATGCAAATCAGCCAGTGTGTGCTGAACATCTCCTAGAACAGTCCAACCACGTCGATGTCCCCCTCAGATTTGTTCGCCTCGTTTCTGTTTGAAGACAGCTGCTGATTGGTGAGTATGCTGGGCTGTGTGTGGCTCTCTAATGTGAATGAACCACTGAGGACTTTCTCAGTGCTGTTAGGCTGCTGCGCTGTTTCCCCGCTGAGGGAGGCTGGAACAATCTGGCCTGTCTGCAGGTGAATGCAGTGGTGAGCCCTCCCTTCTTCCATGGAGCTCCTTGGATTTGGACATATAGAGAAAAGCCATACATAAAGACATGGAAAGGTAATTATTAGAAAATGTGACAGTGAAATAAAATGTCCAGTAACTGCCAACTATGAGAATCTTTACATTCTGTTAAAGCTCTAATATTACATTTATGCACCATCTATTGCCCAAAGAGCCCTGACCTGTCCAGAGCAATGATAACGGACCTGCTGGGTGACCTGGGGTGTCTGGATGAGTAACACTAACTGCAGCTTGTTTGCGAGCAGCTTTTGCACACACTACCATTGTCTCTTACTAGGATGGTAAAAGTGGTGACTGGTTTGGGTGAGGGTGCTTGATCAGGTTGGGCTATGGGGAGTTGCTACATGTCAAAACTACATTCAGACAGATGCAAGGGATCAAACTTCATCTGTCCGTGCGTCTTTTGTTGTGGCTGCTTGGTGTAACACTAATGTACAATATGTTGATTAAAAATAAATAAATTGCCTGACATAAGAACTCCTGACTGATATAAGACTTAATCAAGTCGAAACCCTATAGTGCTGAAAAATGAAGGCAAAAAAATGCATTTCCTTTAGTGGTAACTAGGGGTTGCTTCCAAAAGCAAGTTGATGGCCATAGACAGCCATGTTAAAATATCCAACTAAGCGACATTAAAAAGCATATTTACAGCCTCATAGAAAAACTGGCTTATGATCTAAGGATCGATTTGTGGGAACTTTTTGATAACTCAGGATACAGGAGTTAGCGGCATGGTCGCTTTGATCGACAGGCCTGCTGCCATGATTAACGATTTCCACGTGTCTCTGAGGTCTCAACTCAATAAACGGTGTCACTGAATTGGACTTCTCTGTGACGTTTATGCTGTTGGTGTATTGCCACAAGATTAATGTGTTCGTGAGTTATGTAGTGCTTAAAAGTCTGAGTTTTCTGTGTCATGAAAGTGGCTCTCTCTTTACCTGGCTAAATCAATATGGTAACTCAGACTGGACACATAGGGGACAGGTAGTAGGTAGTAGGGATTATAGTACACTTTGTAGGAGACAGCGGGTGCCGAAGATATGATGGGGACCGGGCATGTGGGCTGAACTGAACACAGTGTTGTCTTTTCTTGTGGGAAAAAGGGGGGAAAACTAGACTGGTGCTCCCCCCTGTCCTGTGTAGCTTCCTGTCCTGTGTATTTCACTGGGTTGAAATATTCTCTGTGCTTCCTCTTTCTGGGTTGATACCCGTAATCTGGCATGATGAAACAAAGACAAGTGTTAATGGAAAACAGATCCACTTTTACTCTGCAATAAATGTTTACAATCATGTAGTCTAGGGTTTTTGCTTCATACCAGGAAATTGGTGACTATGGATGTTTTTCAGTTTATGAGCCACTTGAAAGTAGGGCTCCTTCTGTTCCTTGCTAAGCTTGGACCACTCCAACCCGAGCTGAATGCTAATGTTTTTAAAACTGCCTCTTGTCATGGTTTTCTGCAGGACCTTGCGGTGTATGCGAGTCCACACCATGAAAGCATTCAGTGGCCGTTTAATGTGTCCAGTTGCGTCTCTGCCAGTCTGCATTTGCTTTATGTCTGTGGGAGACATAAACGTTGTGTAACTATATTACTGGCAATTTTTGTTAATTTTCTCTTGAATTTTTTATAAATATTTTTAGAATGTTTTTTTTAACCTTTAAACACACTCCCAATAGAGTAAAAGCATACCTGGATAGAAAAACACACAGTCAAACACTTTAATTGATGGACTGGCCTCCCTACACCCGCTTCGGATGTTCACTAGCACCCAGATGTCAGTATTATTGAAGCAGTGTAGGATCATTTGACAGAGAACTAAACAGGCAGCCAACATCCAAAGAGGGCCTTTGGATGTCCATCAAGATGCCTGAACTATTCCCAAAGACTACTTAAAGAAATTATATGAAAAGCTTGGCTATGAGAGTTCAGGCTGTGTTGCAGAATAAAGGTGGTCATACCAAATATTGACTTTTAAGCTCACTGAAATTGTACAAACTCAGTTTTTCCCTTATGTAGTTCCATGTATGTCTGCACGTTTCAATAAATTGCTGCACCTAATTTCCTTTTTTCTGGCAAAATATAATAAAAATGAGGGATGACTAAAGACTTTTGCATCATACTGTAATAACATGCAGAAAGGCCAGGAGTTTGTGATTTTGATTTCATAAATGATTCCTGTTTTCACTTAAAAAGTTAAGATCTTGAAATTCTTCCATACATACCGTTACTTTTCACCTAGTATATCATAATTGAGGTTAATTCCTTGTTGGGTTGTTAATATAGATTCTACCTACCACTATACTTAAAGTGACATTTACATTAATGGATCAATAATTATGATCCAACAATATCATGGACATGGGTCTGTATAATAAATGGTGGTACTTTTACTTTAGATAGTTCAAGTACATTCTGATACTAAAACAGTTTGTATTATTACTTAGTACTTGTATTATTACTGTTTGTAGTATTAGTAATACTTTCACTTAAAAGTTATAAATACTTGTTTCACTACTTTTTAAAACAGTTATTCATTTTTTTTTATTCATAAGAAGACACGCAATACCTTGTGCTGGTCCATCACATTGAAAAAGTCCTGAAAACACTCCTGCATACACGTTTATTTAATACAAATACGATTTAGCAGGCTATGACAGCTACTACGTATGATACCTTCCTCTGTTGGTTGGATGGTAAAACAGACAGCCGGAATATCATCTCCCTGTGTGGGCGAGGTTCGGGCGAAGTGGTCGGGTTCCTCCTTCAAATATCCACCAACTCCACAACCCTGAAACATCCCATTGTTACCTGAAAAGGGATCATTCGTTCACCACCTTTTCTAACCTAGTCATAATTTTTGATACTCATTTGGAGGTGGATACTTTTTCTCTCGTAACTTACCTTTTTCAACTGAGGCCAAACTGGTCTTGTTTCTGGGAGTAGTTGGCCCGCTGATCCCGCTCTGGTGTCCCTCTTTTTTGACTGGACAATCCCGAAAGGTCTCTTGACCCGGGCTGACACTTAGCCACGGGTGTCTAGAACTACCTTCTTCAGCCTCTTCTTCCTCTTGTTTTATCCTTTTGGAGTTGGTTTCCATTGTGAGACTGTTGTAGCGATTATTTTGGAAGAGTCTCTGTGTGTTGTGCGTGTTTTTAATTGCGTGTGAACGAATTCAAAACCGTTAGTTGCCAAACGGGGACGTTACGCAGCGCGAGATCTGAACGTTGAATGCTAATGTGTTTGTAAAATGGGTTTTAAGAGTTTTACAGAGAGAAAGATGATGCGATAATTAAAAATAGCTACTTTTACACCATTCTGCAAGTTATAAGGTTAAAAACTATTTCAAACATGTCTGGAAATGTACAGAACTATGAAAAAGTCTCGAGTCTCGAGGGACCCTTGATTCCTTTATTTATTTAATTTTCAGGAAAATTGGAAACAGGTGTAACGAATTACTGCAACATGTGCTAACATGCATGGAAATACCGTTTTAAGGGGGGAAAACAGAGTTTGTACAATTTTAATGAGCTTCAAAGTGAATATTTGGACCGACCACACTGAAAAAAAGGGACTGGCCATCTCTTGGATTTATGTAAGCATCTTGCATGCATTTAACACAATTGCCTCATGTTTTAAAGTTAAATGTAACTATATAGTGTAAAAACTACATGATATGCAGAAAGGGTGTATTAAATTGTTCATATCATGTTCAGGTGACGTAAGTCAATAAGATAGCAACGTTAAATCTCGTGAAACCACGCGTGATTTCATCTCGCGGGCTTTGGATCGTGGTTTAAAAAAGGCATCCATCTCAGTCAAGTCGAGCAGCCAACTCTACGTTTTTGGTATGTCTTGATTTTTTGAATTCATTTTTACCATACTTCAGCCAAATGTAGTTAAACGTCTAGAGTGTCGCCATGTAACATGCTAAAAAAGAGCCGTTAGCTTATTTGCTGTTTTATCTGTTGTCAAAGAATTGGCGCTTTTTCATTTGAATTTGTCTTTGGCACAAGAGCCGTAATATCACATTAAACCTAATTACGAGGCACTCATAACATAATTTGGTTTTCTGTGTGAATAGATTTGTCAACTGACTCTTCAGTTACATTGTGTATTTACTGCACCGTGGTGTTAGTGAGATTTTGGACATTGAACAGCTTTAGCTAATATCATCAGCGGCATTATGCTAGCTTACATCCCTACCCCTCCTGCCCTCACCTGCTGTCCTTTTGTTTTTGTTTTTGTTGATGCACATTGAGAGATGACCTCTATTCTGCATTTCACCAGGAGTCAGCTGATGGATTGTGGGTTCAAGGTGTTATGGTAAGAAAGTATATTCTATTTTCGTTTCTGTAACTTAATTATAATAGGTTTTTTATAATTATTAGGTGCATGCATACTCACCCTATTAATACAACTGAGAGATCCAAAATCTGCCATAGGTTTAACTTATACCTGTATGTATTGCCAGAAAGGTGATTACTGGACTCGCATTAATGCACACTTGAACTGAAATGAGGTTGTAACTTGTGGGTTGTTGGGTTGCAAATCAGAAACAAACATCTTTGGATTTTTTTTAATCCCATAAGATCTGGAAACACAGTTTTTATTCAACAAAACATTACTGATTAACCAAGCACAGTGCCTGCTGTTATTTCAAAATAATTTTATGTCATTTCAGATAAAATGCAGTATTCCAGTGCATCCCAACCTTGCCTTTACAGTCAAGGTTTCTGACGGAGCTGAGTTTTTCTCTGACAGTCTGCTGAAAGTGTTTGCAAAGTGATCGGGGGAACAGGGCACAAAGCTAAAGGATGTAGCTGCCATAATGACAGTAAGAACTTTAAAATTCTTTAACTACAAAGTGTATATGTATTGCATTAGGTCAGTAAAAGATTTTTATGCTACATCCATTGAAACAGTCAACTATTACCTGTGAGTAATGATTCCACTAAAAGGATGCCATAATTTTCGTCATGCATTTACTGGCCCACTGAGAAAAAATTATCTTTTTTTAAAAATAAATGTTCTGGAAACTATATATCCATAAAGTTGATGTCAAACAGGAACTTTTGATATTGCTTTGTAGATGCTGGTGTTGCATGTTGACTGGTTTAAAAAGTCAAGAGTTTTTGTCTGGGATCATTTTCTTCTGTGCTACTGAAAAGTTCACAAATCTCTGTTTTCTTTATTATAATAGTCAAAGATGACATTAATGCTCGGAGTCCCTCATCAAAGTGCTCCGCATCTGTGTGAAAGACAATTGCAACATCTTGGTGCAGGAGTTCATGGTGAGTGTTTTATGAGTAGATTGTGGCTTTGCAACATTTAAAAATGCATTTAGTTATCCACTTGATCCTCATTGGACTGGTTAGGACCAGTAGTCCTCTTTAATAATTTGAAGTTCACATGAGGCCTGGTAGTGAACTCGGCCGCCGGCCCTTGAGGCCCCATCCCCACCCCTGTATTAGGGGTCACATCAGTGTGAAAAAACTTTAAATTTGTCATTCTAATGAACAAAGGAAAATCCCACCAATATTTATATTAGCTTTTGTTTGAAAAAATGACCAACTGACCAACAGCTAACCAAATTGTGGGGCTGAAAGTCTAAATTCTAACATCTTCTGAGTGACATAACCTGGATTTCTGATGGGCCGGTGTCTTTCTAACAAAAACTAATGTAAAGCATTTGAAATTATTATGTTTTTCACCCTCTCTTAGAAACTCTGTTAGACCATGAATGGCAGCATGGCAGGCCACTCTTTGGCTATAGCTATTTACTATGTTGCTTGCATTGGTTTAAATTACTCTAACATTAGAACTGGTAGATTCAAAAGAGATGAGTTTAAAAAGGAATCTTAAAGAAATGTTTTGTGTTTAACCAGGACTTGACTGAGGCCACTGCACAGATTGAGAAAACCACAATGAACATCTGTCTCCAGAGGATGCGGCAGGCAATGACTTTTCTGATGTTGTTCTTCAAGATCTGGATAACGTGACCTTTGCAGTAGCCATGCTGTTTGGACCTTTTTTATTCCTTCAACATGAGTTACCCATCACAACTCTGCTACACTTTTGAGGTGATTCAATGGGTGGTAATGGAGTTGGATGCAACTCAGCTCTCAAGAAAAGCTCACAACTAAGACAAAACTGCTCCTGCAACGAAGCTCACTGTTATGCATGTGAGGTGACCAGCTCTAGGTGAGAGGACATTTAAATCTCACACTTGTTCTGCTGCATTTTTGAAGCTCAATTCCAGGAACGGATCGCAGGGTTCATTTTTATATACTCTGCAACTGCCATGAGGACGAGCCGTTTTTTGTTGTTGTTTGTTTTTCCTTTTGCTCTGTACAAGTTCTGTTTGTCTGTTTGGCAGCATTTTTAAATTTCTCTTTGTATTTTTTCTTTCTTTTACTAGTGAAGAGATGTAGCGTGAACAGTTATACAGTCTAAATATCCCATATGGGTCGTGTGAAATGGTATTTTCAGTTTCATTCAGTTGAAGTAAAGAACGTTGAATATTTCTAAGTGTGCTGTTTTGAACCAAGATGTCACAGTATGATCAGTGCTGTAATTTTTGACAGTCACTGTATCAATGTTATTTTTGCGTCTCTTGAATAAAGGTTTTGACCTGCAAGTGCTAATTTCTTTAGTTATTGGGGTAAAATGGGTAGTGTTAATAGGAAGGTGTTTGCCAATTCAGTAACCTAATTTAATGTTAATGGAAACTAACATTACCTCAAATTGTTTAGTCATAATTGTTGTTTAACTGAATCTTGACGTTAGAGGCCTTAAATAGAATGTTTTGTATTGTTCTTTCCCAACATTTTTCAAAAGAAACAGTCCAATTTCTTTGCTGTGATTGATTCCAGAGAACACGGAAGAACTGACATTATTTAACTGTTGATTTATATAGATTCAGTAGAGGAGTAATGTCAGTTTAATTCTTTACCTACTGCAGTGAAATTAGACATTTTGTTTTGAAAGGTTACTGGTGGATGCCAGCAACCATCTTGGAAGAGAACAATACAATCTGTTATAAGGCCTCCATTTGAAAATTGTGTATTTGATACTAGAATATAATAGCAAAATGTAATTTGAAGATAACATGTAGTATTTAAGTGACCAAGTAGTATTGGGTAAAAGTTATTGAATCGTGTTGGGATAACGTGAGAAAATTGTGAAGGATTAAAATATTCCAAGAGCTCAAATTACTTCATCAAAACATGTTTAAGTCACATTTTATCAACACAAATTGCACAAGTTTATTGAACATGAATAAATTGTGTTAATTTAACTCAATTGTTTAAGTTGCTGCCAAAGCAAAACATCTGTGTGCAACAAATGTCCACCATTGAATTAAGTAAATCCAACAACATATTTTTTTCAGTGCACCTTTATTCTTTGTTACAGACTGAACTCTCTTTTCCGAACTTCTTGAAGGAAATTCAAAGCGCTTCTTTGGATGTTGACTGGCTTTTGTTCTGTTCTCTGTCCATGCGATCCCACACCGTTTCAGTAATGTTGAGGTCTGGGCTCTGGGGAGGCTAATTTATGACTGATATTGCTCTATTATGTTTTTTTCTATTCAGATATGCTTTTACTGCAGGGACAGTGTTTGAGATCAAAGTCATGTTAAAAAAAATGTAGTTGTTGCCAATCAGATGCTTTACAGATTGTTAGGTGGACCTAAATCTGATGGTACATTTCTGTGTTCATAATTCCCTCAATTCCCTCCTTTCTCTGTACATATTGATGATTTGGACATCAAATTTCAAATTTTGATTCAACACACCATAACGCCTTCAGGCGACTTTTGTTGTGATTTGGCGCTATATAAATAAAATTGAATTGAATTAAAATCTTTTCTTATAGCACTATGTAAGAACCAGTTCACTTACCACTGAAACCATTTCTGATGAGGCTTCAGTGAACAGTAGACAGATCAATGAAATCCATCTCTGTGGATATGGTTCTGTCTGAGGTTTTTACTGGATTTTATTAGGCACAACATTTCTTTGGTTCCCAACTTTTCCTCAAATCTTAAGAACTCACCGTTTACCATACTGAGGTATGCCAAGTTGTTGGTTTTTAGCTCTTTGGGAATCACCTTGTTGGTGCAAAAAACAAACAAAAAAAAACAAAAAAACATTCTATGTCTGTCAAACTGTTATTGTCAGTATTTTTTTGTCACTTGTCCTTTGCTAAGCTGTCTGCTATGCATAGACACTGGTTCATTTCTTGAGTTAGTTGCCTTTTTATGCTTGAATGATTCATGGGTCAGTGTTCCAAAGTTTTAGAATGATCTGCCCTTGCACGTTAGGCAGGCCTCTTCTCTTTCTGAGCATAAAACTCCTCTTAAGACACATTTATTTGCTAAAGCATTTGGCTGTCTTTTAAGGGGTTGACTCAATTTGACCTTTTTTTAAAAAAAACAAAAACAAAAAACAACAAAACAAAACAAAAAAACTCTGGTTTTATGTTAAAGTGCTTTATGAATAAAGATGGTATGGTAGTGTTTACTGGCTTAACAAAAACAAAACATAAAAAGCTCAAGAAAAAACAAAACTACTGCTGAAGACTGCTCAAGTTCACCAATGTCCCCCATAGATACCAAATCTAAATACCAAAAATGTGTTTTTAAAAAGACAAAGAGAAACTAGCCTATAATAAGTACACAAAGAAGGAAACTCTCGGTTCATGTTGTCATTTAATTTATTGTTGAATGAATTACAGAAAATATAGGGTACAATCAAATTAAATGAGCTGTACTGAGAAAAAAAATAAAATAAAATCATGATTTCAGTTAACTAAATTACATCATCAGTAGCTCTCCCATATGAACATAAAATTACAACTAATAAAATATTAAACTAATAGCTATGGTGTTATTCTTTTAAGAGTAACAAAATAAAGATTTGGTCTTTTGGAGTGCAGTGCCTCAAAAACATGACAAGAGGTTCTGCTGAGCTGTGTCTGCACATCAAACAGAAAACTACACACACACACACACACACACACCTCACACAAACTCCACTCAAGATCCCCAAACCTTCCATAACCATTTATGATAACTAAGCAGATGAAGTATCAAAAGGTGAGGCCAGATTTTTTCTTAGCAACCAAGAGACCCCCAAGTGAAGTGTGAGTTGACAAAAATACTTTCTAAATAAATGTACCAGGCAGCCATCTCAAAAAATTCAGCATTGTCTCACTCAAACAAAAATGTTGCAGATTGTGTTTTCAGTTTTGTAAATATTGGCCCCGCCCTTTCCCGCAATCAATACATATATGGTGTCCATACGCAAAGCAGAAGAGACCTAACAGAAATATGTAGAAAGAAATGACACAATCACAAGGAGGTCTAAGGGAAAATAGGAGTGGAAAATACTCTGAATAAAATACTGACAGCCTTTTAATGAGGCTTGTAGATGTCAGATGCACCTACAATAAAATATAAATACAGGGCAAGTGCCACTTTTAACAGTAACTGACTGTTATGAACTTTAAATTTCCTCTGAGTATTTTACAGTAGATATATTAGTTTATGTTGTCTTTTGAAGGGCATGTTATTCACATACTGAGCATCCATTATAGAGAAAAGCTACAAGCCTGATAAAAAGAGAAAAAACATGAAAGCAATTAATCCATGCTCATATGGCTCAAGAATAAGTATAAGCATCAAGTGGTACCTCAACATGTTCAGGTTTCTACCCTTTGATGGGCGAGATTAAGAATTGTCTACACTCCAGAGGTACAAGTGCCTCTCTTCTGCAGACGAGTGCAGGTACTGATGCACAAAGAAATAAAAAAAAAAAAAAAGACTGCTGCAGCTGTCCAAAAAAAGAAAAAAAAAAAAAAAGAAAAAAAATTGTCTGTGTTTTTTTTAAAACAACTTCTGTTACATAACACTGTAATATTCGCTTCTTTAACCTGTTGAAATCTGGGCTGGTTCTCAAGTCACTGAGGCAGGATTAGCAGTGCGCTCACACAGCATCAGTGTGAAAGAGATGAAGGAAAAATGTATCTCTTGGCATGATGGAACAGATTCTATTCTGCTACTGAATTTGGTTGAAACCACACAGAACATGATTTCACAGGTATAAAAAGTTAAGGCAGTAATGCCATTTTTATTGGAGTCCACTGCAGTGATTAATTTCTCTGAGCAGATACAGATGGAAGGATTTTGCAGTGTTTCTGTACTGAAGAGAGATACACCGTGAATAATACTGTATATGAAACCGTTAAAGACGAAGACTTTACCCCCTACAAGGAGGTAATGACTAGAGGCTTTGTGATGACACCTTCTCTCCATTTCCGAGAATTTCATACATCTAATTACCGCTGGATGAGGAGCACCAGTGGGTGCTTTCCCCTGCGTCCCCCTGTATCAGCAGACTGGGGTGACGAATGATTACTTCACCAAAGGAAGCAGAAGCAGAAAAAGAGACTCATGCAAGGTTGTCTTCGAGTACAGCAGTCCTTTCATAATTCACTCCCTCATCAAGTCAGACATGCACACCCGCACACAACTCTCTCTCACTCAAACACACACATACGCACACAAACACAAACCTTTATTTCCCAAAACTGCCAAAGTTAGCAAAGGCATCTTGTTTGGGTGGGACCACAGCTGGGGTGATGGAGTGTGGTAGGCCCATCCCTACTGCTGGAACTCCCATTCCAGCCATACTGCCCATCATCACCGGAGCAGACATGCCCATATTCATGTTCATGTTCATTCCCATCATGCTTTGGTTTACAGGAATCCCACCCTGTAAACCTGCGGTCATTGAAGCTGGCATACCTGTGGCCAGGGAGCCAGGCATGCCAGTTGTCATTGTTGCAGGCATGCCCATTGTCATGGGGTTGCCTACCATCATAGGATTAGCTGGTGGTCTTATTGATGCCGCATGGGGCGGAGAGCTGAGGTTCAGTCCTCCGAAGTTCTGGGCCAACAGGTTGACGGGAGGCACGCCTACATGGACACATATGGAGAGTTACTCAATATTCTCTGGTGTACAACTTATAAAGTATTATAACATCTAATAACTGGATCATTAGATGGCCCATTCTAAACAATATACATTACAGCACAAAAGCTTAGGGCAGTTGGCAGAAAATTAAACATCCCTACATACAGAGTAACAATTATTTTCAGCAACAAGGACGACACCTGCAACAGATCCTTGTCTCACAGAGCCATGCTGTCAGTATCACAGGGATAATGAGGAGACAGAAGCAACTATGACACATTCCTGAAGATATCCAGAACAATAACAGCCAGCATCAAAGTAGTGTGAGGTCACTCAAAGGTTAATGAAGCCCAGTTAGGAAGCCTTGAGCTGAGCGTTTCAATGGTTGCCATCTTTGTGTTTTACACCAAATGGGATGAGCACAGCGTGGATCTGACTGAAGACTTACACTATCTGAGTAATAATTTGATTGGTAAGTTGTTAGACTATGAGCATACCTGGGATAAACTGCCTTTCTGACTCTTAGAATGACAAACAACATAAGACAGTTACATGAGGCTTCATGTTTTATTCTGGATGAACCGAAACTATCGACTAAGCCCATAAAGTCATCAGAAATTAGGTTTACTGAGCTCACAGAGTGAGGGAGCTGAGGGCTTTTCCTCCCATTGACTGCTCTAGAACTAAAAGTCAACCCCTGCTGGCCATTAAAAGGAATGCAGACAATTTCTAACCCTTAAAGCCACATGCATCTTTCATACCATCAACAGGAGCAACCTCTCTGGAACGCCAAGTACTTTCAATAAATGAGTGCAAGTCTATGGACGAACACCAACTTTGTAACGTTCTGTTTATTGCACATTAACTCTTCATGCAGGGGATTATTATTTAAAAACATCTTCACTTTACTTAAACTTTTCTACAGTATTGAATATCCAAAAGGTCTTTTGACTTTGCCATTACATTAAATCTGTAATGTGCATCAATTAAAATCCTTATTTGTTTCCTCATACTGTGTAATACACACATACCTTGCTGCTGGATGATATTGTTGAGTGTGGGTGGCGTCTTAGTGGGGTTGAAGCCTGCTGAAAGGAAGTCCAAGCTGATGTTGACAGAGGGGTCAGACCAGGTTGACCCTAATGTTCCCTGACCTCCAACGCCAACCTTCTGCTGTTGTCCTATGGGTGGCTGAGATGACATGGCTCCCAAACTCTGAAAAACAAATAAAAATGTTTTCTTTACACAATACAAAAATAAATATAGTGATATGTATAATAATTGAAAATGTACATTCTCAACTGAAGTGCCCTCCCCCAATTTTTATTTATTTAGTTATTTTATTTCATGAGAAAAATGAGACCACCTTGTTACTGCACCTACCTGTTGAGAACGAGAGAGGGGCATGGTGGGTAAACCACCAGAAGCACCGGGTGTCACCCCTCCCAGAGAGAACGTCAGGCTCTGAGAGGCACTAAGTGTTGTATGTGGACTGGTTATTTGATTGTTAACTCCACTCATCAAGTCCAAAAGCTCAGCAGAAGGTGGAATAGAGGTGGTACTGGAGGTCGGGGCTGTGGGTGACTGAACGCTGCCAAACAAGTCAGCGACAGGTTGGGAGGGACCAGAACTAGATGATGCTGGAGGACTGGCAGAGAAGGCATTCCAGTCCCCAAATTCTCCATTTCCATTGGATGATGCAGCAGCTGCCAATTGGACGGCAAAGGTACGTTTAGTTGTAACATATTGACAGGAGCTGCTCCACTCCTTTACTGCATCCTTCTTTAAAAATGTGTTACTAAATATACATTCTCAAAAAAAGAAAAAAGTCTACATAAAAGTATAGTCCAAAGTTTACATCCACTCAAGGGCACAAATATCACAGTAATTTTGGGCTTATAATGATTTCTTTGACAGTCCGTTTTTCCAGGGTCAAATGATTGCTCAGCATAAATGTTAAATGACTGCTGAAACTCCAGGGTCACTGTCCACAGTGAAGCGAGTTTTACCTCGCAATGGGCAGTGGCTGTTAACTAAGAAAAAAGCCCCTGCTCCAAAATCGACACCTTCAAGCTCAAGTGAAATTTCTAGCTGCCTACATGACCAAGCCAAAAGCCTAGAAAAAGGTTTTATGGACATGAAGTACAGATTGGCCATAACAGAAAGAGTTATGTTTGGAGGAGTAAACGTTAGGCTTTCAGACCAAAGAACACTGTACCAACTGTTAAGCATGGTGGTGGTAGCATCATGCTCTGGGGCTGTTTGGGTGGTACATTGCAAAAACTGAACTAAGAGAGGAGGACTACCTGCAAATTCTTCAACTTCACCTCAAATCCATAGATGGATGGTTAAAACATAGACACAGTTGGTTGTTCCAACAAGACAATGATCCCAAACCAAATGTGGGAATTAATGAAGTACAAATACTTCATTACCGTCCTTAAGTGGAATTTTCAGGTATCCATACTTTACTTGAGTATTTGTATTTCTGACAAATGTTTACTTTTATACCAACTTTGCATTATTCAAACATTGCATGAAAATACTGGGTAGTTTTGTGCAGGATAAATAAGTTAGCCTGCAGCAAGCTTACAGCTTGTACCTGTGGTGAATTCTAAGTTGCACTGGTGCACAGTGGCTACGGTGCGGATGTCGGTATTCGGCTACATAAAGCATAATAGATCAATCTACATTTAAGCTGTACAAGCTTCAATTAATTCACTGAATACCAACTGTATATGGTCTAGTTAAAAGATAATCTACAGTATAGTGTCACAGTAGGAAATGTAAAGCCGCCGAGTTAGCATATGAGACATTTGCTTACATATTGTTAAATTCAGTTTTGTAAATCCACAAAGAGCAGCAGGTGAGCTGATCACAGCCTGCAAACTTTAAAAAAATAAATAAATACATAATTAAATATGTAAATAAATCCAGTAAATAAATAATTTACTAGAGCTCACAACAAAAATTGAGTTGTGATTCTTTTTGCCATGCTAAGTGACTACAACAGATCTTAGTGTTCCCCCACCTCCTGAATCCCACAACTGTACTCATTTTTCTGTTTAGGTGTATGAGTTGGGGTGTATGGATATATTTGTGCTTGTGCATATAACTTTTGATCCTGTTTATATTAGAGAAAATTCTAAATTAATTTAACTCGTGCACCCAGCTCCTGTTTTTTTTCCAGTCATTAAAGATGATTGGTTTAAAATAATTTCACCCTGGAAAAAGAACAGTTCAAAGAACAAGAAAAATAAATAAAAATAAAAAAATTACCAAGACATTTATGCCTATGATAAGTGGTAGTAAACGTCAAGAGTATTATTCTACAGTATGAAGCCAGCACTAAAATAAGGTTTACCGGTGGAGGTCGGGAGGCTGGCAGAAGCTGCAGGAGATGAGAAGTCTGCAAAACCACCAATGAGGTTTGAACTGCCACCTGGAGATATCAACACAAAAACTGACTCATACAAAATTCTAGAAAAAAAAGTGACAAAAGCAGTTTTCATTTACCTGTTGTAGTGCTCTGATTGGATAAAGGGTCGATCACAAGCAGGTCAGCCAGGCCACTGCTGGAAGACTGCCTGCTTGATGGCTAGAGAGAATGCAGGAGGAAAGTGTCCACATGTGCAAGTACACTGAAACTCTAACACATCTGGTAAGGAGCATGTGCAAATACCTTCTCCTCTGGGCTCTTGTCTCCAGTATAGTTGGCTGCAGCACCCAGGTCCAGGGTCTTGTTGGTTGCTGCCACGGTGCGCTTCCGTGTGGTGGTGGTGGTGGTTTCAGTTGCTTGTGTGATCTGAATGCTCTTTGTTGTGACTGTTTCCTCCTCATCCTTGAACTCGAGTGCTTCCTGCCTACCGTTTCTTGATGCTCGGTCCTCCTCATTGTCACTATGGCAACCACAAGAAGGATGTATAAGCGCTCAGGAGATTTTTCTTTGGTTTCGTTGTTATTGTGCTATAACTGTATGTCGGTGCACATTATTGGTTGGATGAGTAATCCAGGTCCCAGTGGTTTAAACATTAAACCATTTGATGTTCAATGTGTGGGTGACCATGCATTCATTTTTGTTTATTTATTATGAGCACTCAGTTGGCTACTGTGATAACATCTTCTGCAGCTTAAACCCCGCAATCATGCACAGATCAGTTTTCATTATTATTATTCCAGAATGCATGTTTACCTAATTCTGTCAGGCGAGTCATCTCGTTCCTTCTTCCTGAACTTGTTCAGAGTGTCATCAATGGTGCTGCCAATCTTATCACTGATCTCTCCGAGCTTCTCACTAAAAGGGAAAGATCCTCTGCTTTTATCCCAGTCTTCATCCCACTTATTCCGATCCAACTCATTAGCTGAAGGGAAAGATGACAGAACTGGAGATGATTCAGTTTCATACGAATCAAACAAAGGATGAACAGTCTTTGGTACCACTAGTATAAACCTAACTGCACATGCATAGTATCTATACTATTTATATGAGATATAGAAGTAGATAGGTGTATAGTATCTACCTAATCAATAAAAGACAAACTCAAATACAAGTTAATGAATTAATTAACAGCAATAAAAAATAAATAAAAAAAAAAAAAACATAATACAGGTAACGCTGGTTTAACATTTTCATAAATAAAATCAAATCAAATCTACTGTGCTTTGTACAATCTCCTTACAAATTTTTGGATGGGGAAAGTTATGTTATTAGTTGGGCTGTCAAAGAAAACCCAGCACATTACTTACAGTTCTTAAAGCTGCCCCCTCCTCCGCCCATACTGTCAGAGGAGACGCCAATGTATTTATCCTTGTTCTTCTTGGCCTTCTTCCTCTCTTCTCTTAATCTGTCATCATCCTGGATGAACTCCACCATCTCCTTCACCTTTTGACGCACATTAATACCCTGATCTTTACCACTCTCATCTGGACACAGAAGACACATGCAACACAGAAATGAAAACAAGACAATTACCTGGACAGCTGTGACATTTATTATCAACAGTACTTTGAGCAACACTGTAACCTTTCTTCCAGAGTCAGCCACCCGGGTCAATGTCTTGGAAGCTAAATGCTAGATTTCTTTTAGACATAACCACATCACAGCTCAAATTCACAGAACATTAAGAAGACTTTGGACCACAAAGAACAATTAAATTCATTTAGACACACACCAATGAAGTGGTAGTTTTCTAGAGATCTCAGGTCGTAAATGTGTTCTCTGGCACTGGTGACGACCCTTTCAGAGCCATTCCTGATCAGGTAGGCCAGCAGCAGTAAGGCCTGGTAAAAAAAAAAAGAAAAAAAAAAAAAAAAAGAGAGATAGAAGTAAGCAAAAACAGGATGAAAATTTTATTTTTTCTTAAATAAAAATTAAGAGTCAGATTTGGTTGATGTTAGTGAGAAATAATGTTTCCTAAAAATGCTCAAATTCAGAGTGTGTTAAAGTTCCCTTTCCTCTTTCTAAAAATCTTAAACACAAACTAATCTCCACAGCTGCGTGACTGAGGCTTAAGTTCATTTTCTTCATATGAAGTCTGACAGCAGACAGTGTTCAAAAATATAAGTAAACCAGTATGTCAGATTTAAAACAAACAAACAAACAAACAAAAAAAAAAAACACCTATAGGACATGAGACCAAAATTGCCTCAGTCAGGTTTGTACACAACAATAATCCAACAGTACCTTGTAGACTCGTCTCCAGTTCTTTTTGTTGTCCTTCAGCATCCTGGTCCACAGCATGTTCATCACCTCTGGGAACTGCTCATACATGAAGGTAGATCTACAAATACAAAAAACAATAAACAGCATTAAAAAGCTTAGAAACCAAATGCAGGCAAGTCATTTACACAGATTACACTACACATACGCTCACTCTCTGAGTGAATACATGACCTACTTGGCTATTTCTCCCATTAGTTGTCCAGAGGGTCCCCAGGGGTCATCATTGGTGGCCTCTCTCACCTTGGACTCGATTTCTGAGTAGTTCATCACCACATTGGTGCTGTTGACACAAATATATGGCACATCATCTTCATGAGCAATTGATAAATCATTTTCAAGCACAGGTGAATCAACAAAAAGAAACAAGAACAACAAATTAAATGGCTAAAGTCATGCATATATTCATGCAGGATACAAGAGAGTTAAATAGAATGAAACAAATGTTTCTCTGATAACAAGAATCCCAGTTCACTGAATAATGAATGAACTTTGTAAAAGCCTGACCGCTGCACTTCAGATTCTCGAGACAAAAAGGGAGATGTGGGAAAGTAAAGTTTGTGTGTGTGTGTGTGTGTGTGTGTGTGTGTGTGTGTGTGTGTGTGTGTGTGTGTGTGTGTGTGTGTGTGTGTGTGTGTGCGTGAAGAAAAAAAAAAAAAAAAAAAAAAAAAAAAAAAGGCAAAACAATGCCTGTTTCCTGCCCTCTTTGTATTTCAGGGCTCACCTGCTGCTGTGGTTGTTTGAACTGTTGTGCTTGTGTGCATGTGTGTATGTTGCATTTTTAATGGACACAGCTTGGTTTTGCAAATAAACACAGACAAAGAACATCAGCTTAAAGCACCACTCATTCTCTTCCTTATCATAGTCTTTATTTCCTGCTTCCTGATCTTCAACACTCTTATCGCTTCTCGATTCCTAAGCAGCTGCTTGTTTTCTCTTCTTCTTCTTTTTTTTTTTAACCTTTCCTCTATCTCTGCCTTCATAGCTCAGCCACTTTCCCAGCTAGAGGAAGATTCAGCTGTAATATTGTCAGTAGATGCGATACAGACAGACAGCAAGAGTTATAGGTCACCCTGACTTTTAAAAGGAAAGCCACAACTGCCAGCTCTATTGAGGCAGATCAATAAAGGCCATTCACTATGCCCAGCCAGGTACAACCAACAGCTGGTGGGAGCTGTTGTCCATCTCTCCATCTAAAGCTCTGCTGAAATTTCTGCCTAGGCTGCTTCTTTATATCTGCTCTTCTTAAAATCTTCTTAAAAATTAGAATTATCCAGATGCCACTTTGGCCTTGACATTTAGCTCCTTTTGTATAATTTTTAACCTTATGAGACAATTTTTTGACAATTGTATTTACTTTATTTAGGCTGGTTTATTATAGGTTCTGTTTAGATCTGCGATCCATCTCAAATCACTGTGGGCCTTCAGCTTGATCACAGATTTACCTCCAATTTTATCATCTACTGTTTGGAGATAATAATGGTTGAATGTGAAATCTTACCTTCACATTTGAAAGACTTTTGAAATATGTCTTGTAAAGTATAATAGTCAACCCAATCCACCATGTTTTTCTTCCCTCACTTTGAAATTAGTATTTACCAACAAATATATCAAAAACTATTAAATATAAACAGCTGAAGTTTTCACTATCTTACCATAAAATAACGGATCAGGATAATTTTTTTTGGGATGGATATATAAAAGATATCCAAGTATTGGCTAATTAAGATATAAAGATAAAATTCGAGCTTTCGTGTAATTTAAGCCAAATTAGCGGTGGTTGAGCAGAAAATGTTCTGAAAATATGATGATTTGAGAATAAGCCAAAGATGAATGAAAGGACCTTTTCAAAAAAAGTTGGTTTACTCTCTGACCTACATAATCTCAGTAAACTTGAAACTCAATTTTCGTTTACAGATTTGAGGCAGTGTGGGTAACTCGCTAAAGCTAACCCAGTTTCTCTGTGAGACCTGAGGTGACAGGAAGCTGTTGTTCTTGCAGTGCAGAGACTGTACACATTATGCAGCACATTGTGCATACAACAATAGACACCACAAAGAAGCATGCGTAATCTACTGTTCAAACAGTACAATGTGGCAGGCTGCAGCACCAGCATTAGGTCCTGGATCATGTCGTTTTAGTGGCTAACAAGCTTTGTTGTTTGGACCACGGGGACATGGGCCTCCTCAGACTGATGTAGCTTCTCGAGGCAATGGAAAAATTTACTGCCCACATACATTTATTCGACCAGTTACATGCCCATGATTACTGCTTAGCTTTCTCTATATATTATATTGAATCATGAAGGCCCATTAAGGATAGCGGGCACTACTGTAGGGTGGGACAGGGCGTGATTCTGCAGCAGCACGCATAGAAACATTCATAACATACCCGACCTGGGCTTAGCGATGCTAGCAAAATTAGCTAATAGGATAGCATTTTCTCTGGATGTGAGACAAATACATCTCCGGTTTATAGCACCGCGCTTTTCCCCTCCTGACTTTAGTTATTTTTAAGCAACGTGGGTAGAGACAGAGCTTTAAAAAAGAAACAACAAAAAAAACACATCTATATTCAAAGCATCAATGTTAGAGATTGGCAGCTAGCCAGCTAGTCGACGCTAACAGCTGAGGGCTACCGCCGTGACGTCACAGCACTAAAAGCTGCTGATGCTGCCCGGCTCGAGCCGCCCGGCTAACCGCTTAGCTCAGAAGCCACTTAGCGGTTTAACTCCACCTGCTCATCGGTACTCACGCTTTGTCCACCAGCTCTCTGACTTTCCACATGTTCAGCATCTCCGCGCACAGCTGCGGGCTTCGCCGCCTCGATACTACGTCGCCCCCGTGTCTCTACACCCCCCCGCCGCGAGCCAGAGGTGGGTGTCCGGTTACCGACGACACTCTTCCCCCCCAGTCACTCCTCGATCAGCTCCGGTTGTAAGCGACCGCTGCAGTTATAACGGACCGGCCCCAGTTGCTACGGAAACGTCGTTCTCTGTCGACGTCACCGGCGCGTCGGGATCCACGCATCGCTTGCGGATTGAATCACGTGCTTTTTATGTCAAACGAGAACGGAAGACTCGTTTTATTTGTTTGCTTTTGTTTTTCTGCATATAGTAAACAGACAGTGCCTTGCTATAGGACACTTCAGCCTGGGGATGTTTGGCCTGTGCGGGATAATTCGGGTTTAGCTGATGGTATAAATAATGTATTTCTCATTTATTCGTATTTTCATATGTTAAACGGCATTTTTATATAAGAAAAAACGAGTCAAGTATTTTTTTTATTAGTAAGTAATTTATTCAAAATTGTGTATTCCTTTTTGATGAAAAAACACAAAAATATTCAGTTATTTAATGTCTTATGAATTATATCTTTATAAGTAAGAGAACTATATGTATAATAACACATATATTATATACTATCTATAACTATATAGATGTAAAGTTTTACCACTTTGTATTTCATATATACTGTTAAACAAAATAAGAAAATAGATGAATATACTGTTATTGTGGTCACTTTAATATAAATTCAGTTTTTACTTTTCTGAATTTTACATATTTTTAGTTTACCTTGTTATAGAATAGAATAGAATAGAATAGAATGCTATTATTTGTCATTTTACCTGTGTTCAGTGAAATTTGGAGTATCTCTGTGAGCAGTGCATACAGTTAAAATGAAAATAAATAAATAACTAAAATATAAAAATTAGAAAAAATGCATGCACAATACACACCAGAATTACAAGAACTATACACATATCCATTTCACAGTCTTTGGTCATATTAGAAAGTGTATGATTATCTAACATTTGTATTTTCTTTTATTTATGCTATTTTTTTCTTTGTAGTGTTAATTTTTTTTATCTTATAAAGGTATCTGTTTTGTCATATTGTGAGTATTAATTTATTCAATTAAAAAAAACACCTTTTCTCTTTTATACTTTTTGTTTTATGTTTGTTGTTTTTAACTTCATTCTAAAAGCTGTAATAACAATTTCCCCTGCGTTGGGATGAATAAAGCGTGTACCTGGGTGCTTGTGTAGAACAACATAAATTCAAATAAGCATAATTAGAAATAGACAAAAGTGATGTTTTCCACATCCCATATATCAGGTAATACACTAAAGAGCATGAACAGAATCTACATGGAGAAAAAGAAACACTTTAAACTGGGAGCACTGGACCAAAATCACAATATCCTTTACAAATCTGTAAACAGCTCCAGTGAGTTACAAAATACAAGTCTGAGTGGAAAGGACTACAGAAGACACACTATAACTACAAGTAAAACTACACGTCCAACAACACTGTGTTTAACTGACACAGAGAATACCACCACCAGGAAAGACAAGGATAGGCTCTTCCCGTCATCACTGCAAATTATATCCAGTGTTGGGGAGTAACGGAATACATGTACCGCCGTTACGTATTTAAAATACAAAATATGAGTAACTGTATTCCGTTACAGTTACCGTTTAAAAAGGTGGTATTCAGAATACAGTTACTTTGTTGAAATAAATGGATTACACTGCGGTACTTTCCCGTTTCATTTTGTCGCGGGTCAGGACTGTTTGGGTTTTGTTTGACAGCTACGTTCTGTTGTTCCAGGCGGCAGCGTTACGGTTGCCATGGTTACAGGGCGACGCGCTCTCTCTCTGCGACTGTGTGTTTCATGGGTGAGAGAGCGCCTTTTCGTTGTTGTTGTTGTTGTGCTAAGCTAACAGGCAGAATGCTACAAGCATAGCTCTAAAGAATGTAGCATCATGGGCAGTGTAGTCCGTGTTGAAGGGAGAATGGACTGCCATACCCGTTATGGGTCTGTGAGCGCGAGGAGGGAGAAAAAGGGGAGTAGAAAGGTACGAGTTGTCATCGAGGAAAAACGGGAGCTGGAAGCATGTAAATATAATAATAACCACTTCAGCCAAGAAGAGTGCCTTACGAGCCCAGTTGTAAGTAAGCTATTAAGACTCGACTGTACACCGTGTTCGTGTTTTCCTCCGAAAACAATAAGTTCCGTTGGAGCAGCCTTTCAACGCCTGCCTCTGTCTCTCGCAAGAAAAATTGACCCACACAACAAAGTAAAGCTATTTTTCGGCTATGAGCCGACAGGGACCCCGCCGTATTAGTCAGAGGTCCCTTTACTACAGTTCGGAGCCGCGGACCTTCAGTAATAGTAATAAATCACACAGCAATAGTACATTCACGTTGTTGTAAAAAGCACGATAATATATTAAGTAATCCAAAGTATTCAGAATACGTTACTGTCATTGAGTAACGTAACAGAATACGTTACAGAATACATTTTGGGGCATGTATTCTGTATTCTGTAATGGAATACATTTTAAAAGTAACCTTCCCAACACTGATTATATCATTTTATAAACAAATATAAAAATGTAATAGTTAATTAAATTAGCCTGATTCAAATAACAATATAAGCATTTCTGTAGAGTTAAGGTTTGTTTTATCTATAGTCTGAAGACCCGAAGATGACGTTTTAACGGAACTTTCATCCATTAGAAAATGCTCCCTCCAGTGGTTAAAGTGTAGTACTGCATCAAAGTGATCTTATAGGCCTAAGTTCGACTTTTGAGTGAGAGCTGTTGGCTTGAATTATTCCATAACTAATAATGTCAGCTCTAAATTAGTTTAAAAATGATGTAAATATTATTTAATTAAAGTACACAGCATCCTGTATGATTTTTTTTATATTTACAGGAGAAAAATAATGTTTAAATCTGTCAGCTGATCTCCCGCCCGCAGATCTCCTGTCATTTCTTCATTCTTCCGTCCAGAATGATGCCCACTCTCAACCCTCACCCTTCATCACTTCCTAGCGCCACTTCTTTTCCACAGCAGCCCTGCTCCACATCCTGCTGCAGAGCATCACAGAAGCTTGTAACCCAGCATCCAGGTCTTAGTGTTAGCCCAGCTTGTCTCCATACTTTGCTCCAGAATCATTTCTGCATGCTTAGCCTTTAGTTCCAGTTCCTTCGGGAGTAACCTTTCTTCTGCTGCCAGTCACCTGCCTGCCCTCATCTTCTCCCCTGTTCACCAGTTTTTTCCACCGCCTGGCCGCCTTCTGCACAGCCTCTTCAAACCTCCCCAGTTTTTGCATTTTCCTTGGATTCTCCTCCAAGAGTTCTCCCACTGACAGGCTTCACTTGAATTTTTTGGACCCGAGTGTGTTCCTGGCTCAGCATCTGAGTGAGCCAAAGCTTATATTATTGATAAGCTGGCATAGATATTTAGGTCCCCAATCTGGTTCTTAACAAAGTATTAGCCTCTAACAGAACAAAATAAAGACATCTCTTCTTTTGATTGATTCGTTGCCTTTCATAGAAGTGCTCTTCACTTTTTAATCTACCAAAAAAAAAAAGAATAGGAAAACGGGCCCATCTTAGTATTTCCTTGTTTAGTTTAAGTTCTTCTTTGACAGTATTCAGTGTTTTCATTTGAAGAAATAATAAACTGGCAGCAACTCATACAACTCATATCCATAATGTATGAGAAAAAGACAAATCTCCCCCCCAACTCCCCCATTCTGCCCACTCCCCTTGAGTATTTAAGCTTTTGCAGACATCTTGTAGATGTATTTCCTACTAATGCCTCCAATGAATTCAGTTTAACTACTTCTCTAAGAGGATACCTCCATACGCCTTTGCTTTGTCTTTCTACTCATTGCCATGGTGACCCACCCACAGCACAACAACCTCAGCACAGAGCACATCCCCGGTGCCCTGAGCCAAGCAGGTCACACCGCGGCAGCCGTCTTTCTTGGGTTCGTCCTGGTTCTGGGGTTCTTCGGCAACTTTCTGGTGCTCCTGGTGTTCTCACGTTTTTCTGGGCTGAGGACTCCGGCCAACCTGCTTCTCGTCAACATCAGCATCAGCGACATGCTCGTTTGCATCTTTGGCACATCCCTCAGTTTTTCCGCCAGCGTACGTGGCAGGTGGCTGACAGGTTCCTACGGGTGCAAGTGGTATGGCTTCTCCAATGCTCTCTTCGGTGAGTGAGGTTAATGAAGCCCAGTTTTACTCTGGGAAAGGAGAGCGTAGCATAAAAGGCAGTTTTTGAACACTATTGTAGTTTATATTTTTTATTCTTCACTATTCCATTAAAAAACTAACGAAGATCCAAATAAGAAAAAACCCACAACGAGGCTTCTTTGGATCCTGTTGGGTATAGTTTGTAAAATGTTTTTATAAAATTATTTTATCTTGAAATGTTTCTGCTACTCTGGTTATGAAAAATAAGAATGCATCAGCATCCTGTTTGATCACTGCTGCTCTTTCACCTGACGTCTCTCTATGGCAGGGATCGTGTCTCTAGTGTCTCTGGCTCTCCTGTCCTTTGAACGCTACTCTGTGCTGCTCTGCAAGCAGCAGTCGGACTCCTGTCAGTACCGCAGGGCCTGGCTCGCCGTCG
This sequence comes from Aulonocara sp. 'chitande type north' Nkhata Bay, assembly GCF_057382095.1. Classification (NCBI taxonomy): domain Eukaryota; kingdom Metazoa; phylum Chordata; class Actinopteri; order Cichliformes; family Cichlidae; genus Aulonocara; species Aulonocara sp. 'chitande type north' Nkhata Bay. The sequence continues at coordinate 21,554,912 of NC_141353.1, read as the reverse complement.
CAGCCTCCTGGCTCTATTCGCTGGTGTGGACAGTGCCGCCACTGCTGGGCTGGAGCAGGTCAGCCAACCTGAAATATTCCAGACCTCAGAGAAAAGTCTGTGATTTACAAAATAATGAACCACTACAGCTGGCAGAAATAGAGGCAGAGTGATAATCAGAAGGTTGGTGGTTCAATTTCTGGCTGCTCTAGTCTGTGTGCCAATGTATCCTTCAAGATACTGAACCCTGTTTCCCGATGTCATCAGAGTGAATATTATATTAAAGGGCTTTGAGTGCTCAAGTAGAGCTGAAAAACACTAAATAAGAACCAGTCTGTTCACTGCTTTAACAATGAGATCAAAGGCTGAGAAATGTTAGGTCATTAGAGAGCTCTGGCTCATTGTAGTTCACTGTTTAAATGCCTAAAGATGATTAAAGACACAAGCTCTCTCATGACTTGAGCACACTTTTTTGTTGCAGCTGTGTGTCTCTAATATATGTTTCTCTCTGGTTAAGCAAGTGACGTGTATAACTGAGAATATTTGCATTGAATTGAACATTTGGGTAACAGGAAGCTGATTTTTCATCTTTCATTTTTAAATTTTTTAAAAATTTATTTTTAGGTTTTTTATATTAAAGGTCAGCTGTGGTCTGGCATGGATATAAACTGCAACTTAAGTTCTCGGTCCAGGCAGCTACCTCAGTAGCCACAAATTCTGAGTTTTGCTTTCAATCCATATCCGTGTGATTTTATTTCACACAAAAGCAGCTCCATGTTTTCATTCTTTGACTGAGTGGATTTATGTATGTCATGCTGGACTTTAGTGCAGTGCCTTCACTTCCCTTTAAGCCAGTTTATTTCTGATTGACTGTCATTTATTAAAAACAGGTTTAAACACTGAGCTGGTGGGACTTTACGGTCAGGGCTGTGTGCCTGAGATGACAACATTAAGGATATCGGCTCGTTTTGGCTCACAGAGAGTATTTGCACATATGCTGACCTCATTATTTGGAAACTTGGCCGTGTTTTATATGCATCCAACACTCTAACAGTACAGATATGTCAGGAAAGCCAAAAAAGGACATCTTTAAAAAAATGAAAACATTAAATCAACCTCATTAAAACTGGCATTTTTCTTGTTTTTCCACAACAGAAGTATTTAAAATGTGTACATATTTTAAAAAACAAGATATTTTCCTGCTCTGTGCAACCCTTTTGTCTATTTGAGAGCTGCTTGTTTCTGTTTTGTTTGATGAAGGAAGACAGTAACTTACTGTTCATCCTGTGTTGCGGTGCAGCTATGGGCTGGAGGGTCCTGGCACCACCTGCTCGGTCCAGTGGCACCAGCGCACAGCCACGGCTCGCTCTTATGTCAGCTGTCTGTTCGTCTTCTGCCTCCTCCTGCCGCTGGTGCTCATGTTCTTCTGCTACGGGAAGATCCTCCTCGCTGTACGAGCAGTGGCGAGGCAGGTAAGCTCGTAGCTTCACCTTTGACCTCTGCGTAATGTTTGAAATCTGGCTCTCACCTCTGTGCATCTGCCGGTGTGTTTAAAAGAAGTGTGGGTGTCTGCAGGTCACAGGGATTAACTCAACCTACCCTGACTGGAGAGAAGGCCGTGTCCTTCTGATGGTGGTCACCATGGTGACAGGCTACCTATTGTGCTGGATGCCATACGGAGTTGTGGCGATGCTGGCTTCATTTGGAAGGCTGGGCTTAGTGCCGCCTGCCGCCAGTTTAATCCCCTCACTGTTGGCAAAAACCAGCACCGTCATCAACCCCTTTATTTACGTGGTGCTGAACAGCCAGGTAAGAAAACAGGAAAAACTCCTCCAGATTAAAATGACACCAACTTTCATCAGCAGCAACTCCGATACCTGACTATTTGAAATCATTTTCATTAAAAACAAAAATAAAAATATTCATTGGAAAACATTTTAAAATGCAAACACCTCCAATCATAAAGTGATGGACATGGTCAGCAGCAATATTCAGGGAGGCTGTATCATTTAAACAGTGCCCAGTTGATACTAAGGGGCCCAAAGCGTGCTGAGAAAATATCCCCCACATCATTACACCAACACTAACCGGCCTGAAATGTTGATACAAGGCAGGCTGGATTCATGCTTTCATGTTTACATCAAATTTCCTATTTCCAGTTTTCTGTTCTTCAATTTTAGTGAGTGCATGTGAACTGTTGCTTCGGTTTCCTGTTCTTAGATGACAGTAGTGACACTCAGTAGCTCATCTGCTTCAAGGTTTGACGAGATGCACTTCTACATTCAATTGATGAAACGATTCAAATTGCTGCACCTTTAGACTGCTTCCAATCTTTCTTCTCTGACCTCTGACATCAACAAGGCATTTTCACCCAGAGGAGTGAAGCTCAGGGACCTCCTGTTTTTGGCCCATTCACTGTAAACCGTGCAGATGGTTGGGCAGGAAAATCCCAGCAGATCAGCAGTTTCTGAAATACTCAGACTAGCCTATCTGGCTAGTCACTTTTTTTCTTCATTCTGATCCTCGGTTTGAACTTCACCAAGTTGTCTTGATCATGTCTACATGCCTAAATGCATTGTTCTGCCTTCAAGGTTAGTATACAAACTAAAAGCAGGTGTGAAAACATTTAAGTTAACTGAAAATAAAATGAAAACTAACTGAAACTTGCAACTAAAATAAAAATGTGGAACCCCTGAGAAGATGTCCTCCAGGTGATAATAATTAGAAGTACCGAAACTAACAGTGAAACTAGTAAAAATTTATATAAAATTGAATTAAGCACAACAAATCCACAGTAGTTGAACTAAAATAAAACCCTCATACAATAAAGCCCCCATACTGGAAAAATAATTAGACAAAATTCCTGTTCCCATTTGGACTTATTGTCCAAATGTTTTCTGAAAGTCTAAAATCCCCCTCATAGCGTGTGTAAGAGATGGTCTGAAGTTCTTTTTTCCCCTAAAGATTATCATGTGGTTAATATCAGGCATGCATGGATTTTCCTTCTACCTCTCTTTCCCTCTCAGTTCTCCAGGTGTCTCCTGCACATGATTGGGTGCAGCTCACAAGCTCCGCCCACCCCAGAAAACCTCTCACAGCCCAGCAGCAGGGAGATGTGGCATCACGCTCCCAGCACGCCAACACGGGAACAAAATACAGTAACGCCCCAGTTCACGTCCAGAGGGCAGCAGGTCCAGCGTGGTGCTAGTGGCTCAGTGTGAAGCACAGAAGATAACGACTGTCCTGCTTTATAAACATGCTCTGTATTTATAATTAACGAGTCAGTTCTCCGTCGTTCCTAGGGTTGCCAACTCCCTGAAAAATAAATAAGGGACACCTCGTGGCCAGGGCCGGGCGACCCAGTTGTCTTCACCCTTCCCAGTGTGGTGAATTTTCTAGCTCTTTTTTTGTGTGTGAAATTATTTTTTTTAACCCTTTGACTTGAATTTGATTTAAGTAGATGTGTATTCTTTGTGATATGAACACATGTGAAACAAATGATCATTTAGCCATTTATTTTTAGCTCAAAATGACAACATTAACACATAAAACAGGTCTCTTTCTTAAACAGAAGCCTGTCATGCTTAACTTTTGAGAATATAAGTAAATCTTTCTTTAAAAGAACTCTGTCCTGCTTAACTTAAAATAATAGAAAACAATAGAAAGAAAAATATTCTTGTAACAGTGCACATTTAGTGCATTTAGTACAATTGGCTTCAGCTGAGGTATTATTTCAGCTTTTCTAATGCTAATCAGCTGCTCCCGTTTGAAAACCCGCTTGTTCCCATGATTACGCATCTTAACTCATCATCATTATTCATCTATGTATTACTTTTATGTATTATTCATCTATTTGTTGTAATCATCTATCCTTGCAGTTGTTTATTACACAAAATAAATTATATTATCACACTTCTGGCCACATAGCGCTGATATTCACTGCACATGCCCATATTAACTTTTTCCAGCCAGGTGTTTTCCTTTTCCCATTCTTCCCTTTCTCTGAGGGGAACAAACATTGCTGCTCTAACGCTGGGCTCACACTGTGCGGTTTTAGGCCCATTTTGAGCCGATTTTTGAGTGATCGGACCGATTTTGGCCTTCATCGTGTAGTATACGTGGGGTAACGAGAAGTGATTAACACCTCACGACCAGCTCCCGATCATCAATCGCTCGTGAGCCGCTCACACTGCTCGCGCGCAAACACGTAAACGCCGTGAAAAAGACGGAGCAGCACGGCTGTGCAGCGTGTGATCTGGACACAAGCGATGGAGGTACAACTTGTAGAACTTTGAAAAGCTCATCCGAGCCTTTTCGATGTGGCCTCACAAAATTATCACGACCACAACAACCGTGAAAATAGTTGGATCTACATCGCTGCTCAATCACAGCTGCCTGATCATGTTTTTCATTAGCAATTTAGCAAAGTTGATGGTGGTGGTGTGTCTGTGTGAGTGAGAGACAGAGAGCGAGCGACAGATTTTCTGTTATAACCTTAATTTTATGGACGCACAGTGTGAGCACTCAGGTCGCATCAGAGCATCGGGCCGTATAGTGTGAGACCTGCATCGTGACCTACCAACTTCTAACCCCTGCGAGTCAATCGTGCAGTTTGAGCAGGAGCTGAATAACGTGACTGAAAAAATCGCAGTGTCTGCCCAGCTTTAGGTGTACTGTCGTCCGAGACTTGCACCGCAGTGACGGCGTTTGTTTCCCTGTTGGCCATGCTTGTTGTTGTGGTCATCTGTTGTCTTCCGGTATTTTCTCCGTAAGCGACCTTTCCTCGACCAATGAGATGAGCGGTAATCTGAATTGTCATACTCGAATTGTCATAAGTGTGCTGTCAGCTCATTGGTCACAAAGCAGGAGAGGGGCTGGGAATTATGTTTTCAAACAAAGCGTTAATTCCATAAACATTTATAGACTACTTTTGATTCTCACTGTATTACGGGACAAAGTGCGTCCCTTATTAGCTCAATACGGGACGTGTACTTTTGTTTCTAAATACGGGACGATTCCGTATTTTAAGGGACGGTTGGCAACCCTAGTCGTTCCTTTAAATGGTGCTATGTCAATTCGGCGCCACCGAGTGGCGCTATGGAGAACATTAAACTAGTAAACAAATAGGTGGACCACAGCAAGAGGTGAAATTTATTTTCTTTTTAATAATGCTCAACAATTTACCACAATTAGAAATTGTTCCAGTTCTGAAATTCCTGAATGGGCAACAGCAAAATAATTTATTAAGAAAATAAACATACGTCTTCAAAAAATATACAGTCGTTATGCTTCACGAACACCGAGCTCCCAGCGAGTGAGGGATTGGTCTGAAGACAGATTCACATTGTGATGATGAGGTCATAACAGCTGACATGATGGTCGAGCTGAAACACAGATTCGACCTGGAGGGGTGGAACGATGAGTGGCGAAGAAGCAGAACTTCCCTGAGCAGGTAGTCCACTCCAGACCTGCATCTTAAACACTCCGCCAGTGTACAGACACGGACACCGCACACGAGTCTTACGAACGACTCAGAAACACACATGGAACACTTAAATCTTTCCCGCCAGGTGTAGCTCCTCCAGAACTTGAAATCTGTCGTTGCGGCGCATCCATATCGCTGAACATCACAGCCATGCTTAGCTGGGGTGAGGAACATCTGCTGATTTTTCTTTCTATGGAAAGAAAAGACAGAGTCATTCACAGGTCACAGAATAACAGGAGAAATTATCGAGGCTGATTTATGGTTGCAAACTGATTCACTCTGGCAGCTACGTGAAGTTCTCTGCACCGCTGGATGTCACTTGGTGAAACATAATATCTGATTAGAGTGCTGCATGTTAACATGCAGGTGCAGCAGTGGATGTGCACCAACATCTGGGCTGCAGCAGCTGTCGAGAAACAAGAACTGCGGCTCCTTCAGACTGTTTATCATGGCACTGAAGATTAAGGTCAAAGACCTGTTAAGGAAGTAGAGGACTGTTTGTTACACACTTCCTGCTCGCTGGCTCATCAGTGTGCATAACAAGGAATGAATTATTGCCAGCTTTTGTAATGTAATTAGCTGCTATAGTATCATATGGCTGCAATCTGACTCTGAACTGAGGAGGTTGAAGCAACATTTGTGTTCTTGGATTTTGCTACGCCAAGTACTGTTGACTGGTTTCACTTACCCTAATGTGGGCAATCAGGATAAGCGGTTATCAGAGACATGAACAAGTCTACTTGATTCTGATGGATTACAACTACAAGAGTGTTTTTTACTCTCTCAGCTGTAGACTCAGTGGTGTTTAAAGCTGCGTACACACACAAACCACAAGCAGCTACGGGTGAAATAACCACAGGTGACAGGAAGTGAGCAGGACAAGATAAACTTTTCTCAACTTCCACCTGAGCGACTGAAGCGACTACAAGTGAGAGTGAAGAATACAGCTGATTGACATTTGACTTGTCACTGATTTCATAGCCGTTGGTCTCTAATCTTGAGCCTAACCTGCTACGGAACAGGTTTTTAGAAAATGTTAACATGTGAACCTTCCTTGTAATACTGAAAACCCAAGGTTAAGTCTGAAGTTAGGTTGATAAGGCCAAATCCTACTTTGCAGTACAGATCTCTGGGCTGTGGGGCATTTGTGAAACAGCCAAACAGAGCACGCCTACATGCAACACCACATGTAAAATTAGGCAAGCTAGCACACAGCAAGGTGTAAAAAGACTATATAATGAAAAAGGATACATCTCTCCTGATCATGGGAAATACAATCATTCACTTTAGTGAAAACAAGCAGGAAGAAGCTGATGTTTTCCTGTTAACAGAAACATATACAAACAAACTGCAGGACTCCCTTGAATCCTTCTACTCAAGGGCAAATCTTTGTTTTTTTTAAGGTTTCTCTTGAGAGGAAAAGCTGGCTCGTTAGTTTCACCCATTCTTGAATTTAAAAAAAGCAGAGCCAACTTTTCTAATTTAGGTAGTTATTGTTCATCTGCATGTCCTTTTGGTGGTACAATAAAATCTCCTTCCACTGTTTCATATGGTAAATTCATCATGTTAGGGTTTGGATGTCTAAGTGGCAAAAACACTTTTAACGCTTTTAAACTCACGTGTGAGTAGTTGAACTCAGGTGCCAGGGGCTCCGTTTTTGTGTAGTCGGGAGGGTTGGCATGGGGGTTGTAGCCCAGGCGAGCCAGCATGGGAGCGATTTCAGCCATGTCGTTGACCACGTCAGGGGGAATTTGCCCCACCCACTTGGACAGTGCCTCCGTATTCACTGGCTTCATCACCTGGTCTGTCGAACGCTCCACCCTGCAGAGAGCCAAACACCCACGTCATGTATGCGAGTGCGCAAGTTTTATACAAAGAGAAATTAGTTCTGCTCATTCATTTGATCTCTTTACAACCAAGGCGTGCCCCTTCACAGCAGCCTCAATGGGAAATAATAATTCATAAGTTACTGGCCACCAAAGAAAGATAAATAAAAGGGTTAAATACAAAAATAAAATATTAAAGAATAAAATAAATGCATTTTTTCTGTGTGCATTTGTGTCATAATCATGATTGGCAAGAATAAAACAGTTTAGTTCTTTAGCGTATTATTAATTTGCTTTTATTTTGTGTATCGACAGAAAATAATAAAGAGCGTCACAAAGAATTGCAGATGAGAACAGAGAGTAACTCGGAGGAAACTAGTCATTTTAAATCTTCCATATAACTCCCTCTGATTTAATTAATGTGTGCACCCTGTTCCACATTTCCTACTTTAAGCATTTGGGTGACTAACACTGCGCCGGCCGTTGCATAACTTCTCAAAGTGAGGGTGCTAATTCTCCCAGAATGTGGCCTAATTCCTTCAAATGCGCGCCAAGTTTCAGTTTAGCAGCCAAACTCCCACCAAATTCCCCGAGCTTCTGGCCTGCAGAGAAATGCTCTACTTGAGGCACAACAAACAAGTGGAGCAACACAAATTAAAAAGTCTTTCTGTGGGAGTCCTGTAAGCTTTACTTAACCCTGAAAGGTTTGGCTGATTTAAAATGAAGATTTTCGGCATCCTGCACGACGTGATTAGTATTTTTTTTTTCTCATGGTGGGTTTGCCTGTTTTGAGTTGCATTTTTAGACTTGTGCTTACTGCTTACAGTCCTGATTTGCATGAGAACAAAACATCTGAGGTAAAACCCACAGGGTCAATCGCATTTGGTGAAATTCCCTTAAGACTAAACCTGAAACTGTTAGGGGAAAAATTCTGCAGCAGTTTTTTTTTTAATAATATAAATGTATTAATCAATAATGAAAACAAACACAAAAACATACACTTGAACTTAAAGTGATTTTTTTTGCTAAATGTCACATTACATGACAAAACACATGAGTTTCAACTTTAGAAGACACGAAGGTCTCACAGTCATGTGACTTCCTGTGGTTTAAGACTTGTTTTGAGTGAACACCTCACACATATCATTCTTCACACATATTTTCACACCGTTGTGCACCCTGCTATATCTGACACTGTCATCTTAAGAAACAGAAAATCTGTTGGAATACAAAACATAAAAAAACCTGCAGGACTGAGGAGGATCCCAGTGAATTAGCTGAGATCACTCCGCACTTTAAACCCTCGGTGCAGACAGAATGAGTAAAAATCAAATTTTTTCCAGGTGCAACAGTTTCACTTTATTTCTCACTAATGCAGATGGAGTACTATCATATAGAAATGGATGAAGAAAAATGCGGCCATATAAAATAACTTATTCATTACATTATGGAAGACTTTATTTTAATTGCACTGTTGTTAATGAGGACAGACATACGTGTTGGCACCACTGCAGAGTAAACAGTCCAACTGGTGCCTTTCTTAATCTTGGACCATCATTTAACCTTCAAGCTGTGCTGCTTATTTACCATAAGCACATCTGAGAAGGCCTTATCATTCAATAAAGCATGTTGCAGTGTAAGAACATTTACTTTTACTAATGATTTGCTCTGTATTTTATTACAATGAAACTTTTATATGTTCATATACAGTTACTGAATAAATATCAAAGATGAGTAAGCAAAAATGTGGTCAGCACATGGAGTGTGTGAGCGAGACGTGTGAGAAGTGGGAATCTCAGCTGGCTTTCAGAAACCTGAAAAAAACAACACTTTCTATCGTGAAATATAGCTGCCCCTCAAAGCCAGCGGGGCGTGAATTCACAGGATGAGTAAACCGTTTAAATTCAGCATCATGCATGTGCACAGCGTATATGGCCTAACAATAATAACAGGAACACAGCCTATTAACTGCAAGCTAACTGCATATTCAGCAAATCTGTTTCTTTCATGCAAACCAATTAAAAAACTTCCCTAGACCTCCTCTAGACTGGATATGGCCGGATGTGTGTTGACCATTCACTTCATGCGCATTGGAGAATTTTTACCATCCTCCAGCAGAGACTGCATGAAAATTTGCGGGATTACTCCTGAGTCAAATTTGACGGTCTGATTTTCACTTTTGAAACAACTGAAACACTTTTGGTTTCTCAAGTTGTGAAACATCAAATTTTGCAAAACTAGTAAAATGGGGAAACCTCAGTTAGTTCAGTTTTGAATAAGTCGAGTGAATTAGGGCACTTTTAAAAACAACAAGGGTTGAACAAAATGCTGTGAACCAAAGCGGTATAAAATGCAACAGGAAAATAGAGAAAAACAGAAGACAAACAAGAAGCAAAACAAAAGAAAGGTGAAAACTCAGTCACATTTAAACGCAGCTGCAAATGGCTGAATAAACTGAGTATTCAGCATACTCCTCTCACAAGGGACAACGTCTCTCTTTGTCTGTCTGGGTGCTGCAGCTCTCTGCTCTGAACAGAGTAGAGGGGGCAAGACAATGCTCTGTCCAAAGGCACTAAATCCAGCAAAGAACGTTACAACTTCTCAACAACAGTATGAACTTACAGTGCGTCACATCACACACAGTTTCATCCATTTTCTTCGGCTTCAATTCAGGTTTTTATGTGTAGGCTAGGGGGCTGGTGTTTATCCTACCTACCATAAGGTGAGAATGGGCAAGCAGTCTGTCACAAAACCATTCACACTCATGTTCACACCTATGTGCAATTTTAGAATTACCAGTCAAGCTAACCCCACTGACTGCATATCCTTGGACTGTGAGGAGGAAGCCGGAGTACTTGGAGACACCCCTGCAGACACGGGGATAACATTTGAACATAGGGCCTTCTTGCTGCAAGGCAAAAATGCTAACCACTGCACAATCGAGTTCTCAGTCTAAATTTTCATCTAAAACGCCTCCTACACCCCTTCTGGATTTCCAACTTGGAAAGCTGGAAGAAAGCTAGCAGTAGACACAACCGGTAATAAAACTTGAATCTGCACTGCCTATGTTGTGCGTTTTTGATCACTGATCAGGCTCTGTTCATGTACGTGTTTGCAGCGGTATTTTTAAGTGTGAAAACAAGTATTGTGCTCTCTTGCTAGTGATGCATGAATCGTTCAACCTCACTAAGAAGCAAAGCAAATCCCGTTTTCACTCACTGTCCTGCCTTTACTACTGGAATGTGCTCAGATGACATCTCAGTTCAGAGCTACCTGGAAGGCGGCAATTAAGTGATGACCTCTGCTGTGAGAGAGAGCGATGTCAGGAGATAAGCCTTCCAGCTAGGGTGTGTGTTTAACATTAGCGTACAGCCCAACAGAAGATACCCTCTTACATGCTACTTGATGCAACCAGACTACAAGGCTGATCCAGCAGATCATTACATAACTAGCCCTATCTCTCTGTGCTCTTTTCCCCCCCTCATTTAAAAGTGTAAACAACAAACAGAAACTTCTGTTAAACTATTTTTTACACTTAACAGAAATAAAATCATTTCTAAACAGAACTGAAGGTGAAAATGCAAAGTATGCATGTGCATTAAAACCATGTCATGGTTGAAATGTAATGTAATCTAAACTTCTTCAGTGCATGCACACATTGCATGCAAATACATTAGGACTGCTGCTACTTTTAAAGGTTAAAAATAAACCACTGTGGGTACCGGTATCTTATCATGTGGAGAGTTTCAGTGTAGTGTGCTGTTTATTATGCTGAGGTTTTGAGATACCCGCTTCTAAAACGTTTGCCACAACAGAAGCTTTCATTTGAAAAGACACTTGAATCAAAGGCAGATATATAAAGGACGGCCCATCTGAAAACTTTATAACATTAAACAAACAAGTATCACTAAAGCTAGCACATATTTCATATACTCACTTTGATAGAGACACACCACCAGCCTTTCCAATCAGCTCTTCGTGGTGCAGCACCGATGGGTCCCACTGCAAATCCAGAAAGTGCAGCAACTTTCTCATTTCCTCCTCTGGGTGGAGGACAAGCTGCTCATAACGGATGGGCTGACACCTAGCGTATCCGACCGCCTGGCACTGGCTGAACATGGTCTCCACCGCACTGCTCCACTTTGTTAGGCAGTCCCTGTAGCTGGTCAGGTCAAAACCGGAGATGGTCACCTATGAAATGAGGCACAGTGTGAAGGTCACCACAGGAATCCCGACAGGGAAAACTCAGCGAGATGGCATGGGTTTTTTTGCATCTCTTGTGGCTGCTCGAACAGCCAACCTGAGAGGACGCTGTAGCATGAAGGAGAAAACAGACAAACGCACCTTGCGTGATATCATTGAGTGCACAGTTGCCCGTCCATCTCGTAGCATGAGCACAAACTTTGCTTTCGGGAAGATGTGAGCCAAATAAGACAGAGACTTCAGTGCAAACGGGTCCTTGTTGCAAAGGCGAGGCGCAGGCTCCCCGTGACCAACTATCACCTGGAACACACACACACACCCCGAATAAAGTCAATTATCATCATCTCAATATACAGAAATAATAACTGCATCAATATAAGGACTCACAAATGTCAGCAAACCCCTGCAGGCAGATCACTGAAACTATTGGAATGAATGTCATCAATCAAAAAACTTGAAGTTGGAAAAATTTGAACAACAAACATGTTTGAAATTGACCACAACAAAGAGTGCGGACCCAGGACATTTTATTTGTTTCTATCACCTGGCGCCACATATGAAACTCAGCCACGAGGTAATTAATACGTAATGCACTAGCTCAAACATAAATGCTGGCAACAACGTCAACCACTTCTTTAGATCGCGTCGCAGCTCTACAAAGATTCCCAGCAGAAGTGTAAATCGCGCTTAATGGCAACTCACCGCTGTATTATTGTACTAAACAATAAGGTGCTGCCACTTAGACAAAATTTCCACATCAGCGCTTTTATAGGGGAAGAAGTTAAAACTGTAAACATTTATTCCAGGAAGTTTCATATTATTTCATATTTCTTATTAAACTGCTGCAACAAAGGTCTGAGCTTTTTTACTGGTGTATCGTTAAAATGAAGGTAAAAACCAACACAACTGAATTAACTTCCCACTTTTTTTTTTCCATACACCATTTCTGCTCATTGGGAACTTCTTCCTGTCTCCTTCCTGGAGTTTGTATTGTTTATTGTTCATGGGGTCTCTAAGCTCCTCTTTTCTATTTCATCTAACCCTATACCAGCTATGACAGATGTGTGCTCCTCCCTGAGCCTGGTTCTGCTCAGAACTTATATCTGACTGTTAGGGAGAGAAAGAGAGCGAAAACCTAACTCACAACATAAAGCAGGTTCAGACTGCTGTTGCTGTAAAGTGGTCCTATATAGCTAATTAAAGCAAAAAAAAGGAACGTTTTACAATATCCTGCAGGTTAATCTGGGCAAGCTAAAGATTTTCAATGCTGAAGAACTAAAAGATGAACTACAGATTCAAAAATATGGAAATTTGTCTTCCAATATTGGCATTTCTCTGGGGATTTATTGGGCTATACATGTGAATACAAACATGTGACCCTGTCTCTCTCACACACTCCTCACCATTAAAAAACATGAAGATGTGTTTCAGTATCGCAAAAGCAGCCTGAGAAACCCACCTCCAACAGGAACGCTCGCACAGCTGAGTCCAACACGTGGTCAGTGACGCCGGCCTCATCCAGTCGTATTCTCTCCTTCACTGAGCGGCTCCAAGTGGCCCTCATGGTCAAGAGGCGGGGAATCACTCGGGTCTCTTCTCCACACCGCACGGCATTGTGGGCGTCCAGCATGACGCGCATCAGTGTCGTGCCGCTCCTGGGGAAGCCCCCAATGAAGATAATGGGTGTGTCTTCTGGGAAGTGATCAGTCAGGGATAAGCTCTGATTGCCTGAGCCCAGAGTGAGCTCCATCCAGCGGCGCCGATGGCTTTTCGGAGGGCAGTCTACCCCGCTCATCCCCAGGTAGAGAAGGGAGACGGAGCAGAGGAGCACGCAGCCCAGCAGCAGGTTCGATCTGGTGCTCCTCATTGTTGGGGAGGTGTGTGTTTGGGAGTTAGGAGGACATAAAATTAATTCAGGGTCAGCTGAGGAGACTGGTGGAGGGACTCACTTCAGTTTAACTTAGCCAGTTTGACAGTCAGCTTTTAGGATGAATGCTGGAAGTGATCCTGAAGGAATCCTGGAGGATGGTGTCTGGGAAGGCTCCTCACTTTTTTGCAGTTCTTTGGACCCGTTATCGGTGAGCAGGATCCAGGTGTGTCGCACTCCACAACCAGCTGTGCGTTTTATCCATGCTTCCTACCTAAGACAAGAGAGGAACATGTCATAAAACTCAGAAAAAGCTGCATAAGAATCAGCTTATGACCAAAGACACTGTGTTTCTCAATGACGGTAAAGCACTTCACTATTAGAGTACTTTCCCAGCCTCATTTTCCAGCTTCTGAGTATTAAAAAGCATGATTATCATGTTACAAATTTCCAATAAATAACTCTCAACATTAGCCCAGAGTGAGTTATCATCTGCTAGCAGTGTGCGAATGGTGGCCGTCGTTTTTGCCAAGAACACACACACACACACACACACACACACACACACACACACACACACACACACACACACACACACACACACACACACACACACACACACACGGGCTTTCAGAGGAGCTGAAATGCATCCAGTTTTTCTCCTCAAAGCATCTATTTTGCATCACTCCTCCGGGGAGCCGCCGACTGCTAAAGCCATATCAAAGTTCACTGCGGCACGCAACGCAGACACACTCTCAGGCAATGTTTCTGAAGCCACTAATTACAGCTCCCTCATGCTTTTATTCTCACTGACAGTTTCTGCCACGCTGAAACGCAAATCAATTTGTTAAAGCTCACATTACTATTGACCAATTCAGACATCCTGCAACTTCCCCATTTATCTTCTGCAATGTGCATACGAGGAGTTTCACAAGTCGGTGTTTAATTCCTCTTACTGGCACTCTAAAACAGCAAAGCATGTATAAAGCACCGAGCCACTACTTACTTAAGTAAATGCTTGAATTAATGCAACTGAAACTGCAGCATCTTGCAAAAGTGTATCTGAAATATTCCTCCATTTCTCAGGGGCATTTTGGCATCTTGCTTGTTCTGTCTGGGTGTGGAGGGATCCCGAACATCTGGATGTCATGTGGGGGAGCAGTACCCTCTGTGGGTTGGATGAAACCGCCTGAAAAAATGTTCTCTCTGGCAAAACTAAAAGTAAAAACAGCTGTAAACGAGGACATTGGGGTTGGGCTGTGATGGTTTGGTGCTGTCTTAAACTATCCTAAGTCTAGTAGCACCCGAACGATTTTTACATGTAATTCTAATTTAATTTGATGCAGAGATTAAGCCACTTGGAGCCTGCAGAGAATTAGGGCAAAGTACTGAGTCTTGATGCTTTTTTTCGCCCCTTTTTCCTCAACAGATTTAAAAGCCTGGATCAGACATGTTACAGAAAAAGAAGCATATTTTCCAATTTAAACACTCCAGTGTTTTAGTCCTCCCATTGCCAGTTAAACAGACATGTATGGATAGTTTTTGTTTTACATACAGATTCAGTTGAAACAGAGAAGGGAAGGAAATCCTCTCGAATGAGAAACATTAGTTTCTGATTATTTGATGGCACCTGAAGTGCTGAAAATCTACTCGATATTTTATTTTTAGAGGGAGCAAAACACTAGGAACACTTAATTTGTATATTTTTTAATGCTTAGTAAACCACAAACAAAAGTCAGTTCTCCTTTACTGCACTTCAGTGGAAGTAATAACAAATATCTGAAAACTCAGGCAAACCTTTCTGCATGGGTAAGCATGTGTTTAGAAAGAATGGTTAAATTGGTTTCTGCAAACACAACATATCTGAAAACTGTCTTTTCACAAACACACCTAAAATAATAAGAGGAATGAACCGTGATCACAGTCCATCTGCAGAATCTGCAGTTCAGGTGGGTTGCAAGAAAGCAACACCTTTGAAACCTTTGAGCAGAAGACTGTCACGAAACCTCCAAACAAATATATAAACTGACTTCCTGCCAAAGATAAAAATCTTGACAGTTATGTTTTAAAGTTTCAGTTTGCAGTTCTCACCACTGAATATCCATGTTCATTCGTTTTTATGTTTACTTTATTTATACGATTTACCGTAATGACAGGCTTTCCTCAGTGAAGTGAATGCTCACCTCAGGTCTCTATATTTGTTTTATTCCTCATTTATTAACGGTGTTTGAATTTTTAGCCCCGCTCACCTGTTCTTACACACACAATGCTTCTGGTTTACAACAGTGAACACACTCTCACCACACACTTTGTTAGGCACACCTGTTCAACTGCTTGTTAACACGAATATCTAATCATCCAAACACATGGCAGTGACTCAGTTGGATGTTGTTCCCAGACAGGCTGATCTGAGTATTTCAGAAACTGCTGATCTACTGGGCTGTTTTTGCACACAGTCATCTCCAGTGTTTACAGTGAAGGGTCCAAAAATAAAAATAAAAGAGCAAATACCCAGTGAGGGACAGTTCTCTGTGAGAAAACGCCTTGTGGATGCCAGAGGATAATAACCAGTATGCAATAGAGAATCTTTGAAAAGCAGAACACGTGAACTGGGAAGCAGATGGGTTACAGCAGCAGAAGACCATACTGGGTGCAACTCCTGTAGACTAAGAACAGGAAACTGAGGCTAAAGTGCACACAGGCTCACGAAAACTGGACAACTGTCACTTGCTTGCTGTGACGGTAGGGTCAGAATCTGTTGTAAGCAATATAAAAGCATGTTCATGAAAGCACCCATCGTGCCTTGTATTGACAGTTCAGGCTGATGCTGGTGTAATAATGTCGGAGATATTTTGTTACCAACTAACCATCATTTAAGCACCACAGCCTACCTTGAGTATTACTACTGACCATGCCTATCTCTTTATGACTGCACTGCGCTCTTTGCTTTTGATGGCTATTTCCAACAGAAAGCAACACTTTCTGGTTTCCTGACATGACAATAATTTCACTGTACCCATATGTGCTCCACAGTCACCAGATCTCAGTGCAGTAGAGCACCTTTGTAAGGGAACAGGAGATTTGCATCATGGACGTGCAGCCAAAAATAATGTCAATAATGACCAAAATCTCTGAGGAATCTGTGCTATGAAAAATCAAGACAGTTTTAAACCAAACAGGGATCCAACCCAATACTAGAAAGATGTACCCAATAAAGTGTCCAATGAGTGTCTCTCACAGGAAACATGTGGCTCTAAAACTAATGAGCGGATCTATGGGTACATCCCTTCTGAAACCCAAAATGATTAGCTGACAGAAAAGCAGCTGAAACAACAGTTTTACTGTCATTAAACAAGGAAGAAGTGTACAAAGTCTACTAAATCACTGTATATCCGTCCTATATCTGGAAGACATTTATCCTGCCATATAAAATGCCACGTTAACCCTAGCTTTAGTAAGGAAATAGTCCTTACTGTCACACAAAAACATACCCTTTGCTCCACATTTAGTTTGTAAGGATGTGCCCTCCTACTCTGTGCTGCATTGTTTCCTCTCGGTGTCAACAAATGTGAAATGACGGTCTCAAAGGCTTATGCTGAGTTGCAGCTGCTTCATCCTGAATTGAGGCTCTCTCTCGTTATTTATTTATTTTTGCCGAGTTGCACAAAAATATGTTGGCCCAGCTGGCTGCTGGTGGGTGTATTTGAAACAGGTCACCGCTGTCACTGCAGTGCGCGTGCTTGTATAAATAGGATTACTGCACGGCAGCAGAGCGCAGGCCCAGCAGCCACAAACATCTGGTCTCCCTGCACCCCGAAGCAGGACGGCAAAAAATCCGCCAGGTGAGTGAGTACACGGGACACCTACGGCTCTCCATAAACGACAGCCAGACTGTCACGGCGCGTTTTCACCGCCTGCACCTGGTATGGATGGGCTAATTCGGTTCCATTTAGATAGCTATCCTAGCTGGAAATGTCTTAACCGTGAAAAAGAAGAAAAAATGGTGTTCACTCACCAGCCGAAATACGAAGAAGAAACACACACATGGACCTTAAGCCAGAGGCAGACAGCTGCTCTGTCTCCCCCCACCTTCTCAACACACACACATCGGTGTTTACTCTCATCTATGGGCGAAGGTCACCGCCGTGGTGTCTACACCATTTCCTAACTTCGTGAGAAGTCGAGCTGTATCTAACATTCACACAGAGAGCGAGAGAGAGAGATAGGGGAGCAGACGATACGAGCGCAGGCTGGCAGAGAAAGCTGGGCGCTGATTGGACGAGCACAGCTCTCAATTCTAAAACGCATCTGCTTGGACGATTCTGATTGGTGGAGGCGTTAAAGGGCAATTTCGTCGACATAAGAGAAGCCGAGCGAAGCAAAGCAGTTGCACCGGAGGCAAGAATTACTTTACCTTATCGATTTGTATGCTCTCAGTAAAAGCCCACCGGGGAAATTTAATCACAGCGCGCGATTTAAAGGAGGTTAAAGCCGCCTCATTTAATTTACCCATCATTTCATTAGGAGCAGGTTTTTGGCTACCCTTAACATCGCCTTTATGATAGATTGCGGCCTCTGTGGACGACCATGTGTGACCAAATTACAAGTAAAGCTGCCAACATGCAATAAATAAAATATTCAATATCGACTCAGTCCATGGATAAGTCATGAGAGACATGAATAATAAATGAAATAACTAGTGAGGTGATGAAAAAATAAATAAAGGAAAAGAATTATATGCTTTTGCTTTATACGCTGACACTCTCTGGCCACTTCATTAGAAAGCCAGTAAGTGGACATCAAGTCAAACAATTTAGGCATGTAGATATAGTCAAGATAACCTGCTAGAGTTCAAAGGGAGCCTCAAAAGGAAAGAACCATTTCATTACAGCAATTATGGTGATTATTGTTGGTGCTGGTCTAATGACCTGCTAGGATTTTCCCACACAAGCATCTTTAGGGTTTACAGAGAATGGTCCGAAAAAGAGGAAATATCCAGCGAGCAGCAGTTCTCTGTGCAAAAATGCCCCGTTAATGTCTGAAGAGAATGGCCTGACTGCTTTGAGGACACATAAGAACAAAGGTTTGCAGAAGAGCATCTCTGAAAGCGCAACCAAATCTTGAAGCAGGTGGCCTACAGTAGCAGAAGACCACACTGGGTGCCACTCACTGTCATCTTAGAACAGGAAACTGAGGCTCATTAAAACTAAGCAACAGGAAATTGGAACTACACTTGGTTTCATGAACACAACACTGAGATCACTGCACTCAATTGGCCTCCAGACTCACCAGATCTCAATCCAGTAGAGCACCTTTGGGGTGTGGTGGAGCAGAGTCTCATCATGGATGTGCATCTGAAAAATCTGCAGCAACTGTGTGATGCTGTCATGTCAATGTGGACATGGCATCTCAGAGGGATGCTGTGAAGAATTAAAATCACATTGCCAAGTAAATACTGAGTCTAAAGCACATCCCTGTTTTTGTAAATGCACTGTGACTCATTTTAACACCACATCCTATTTCATATGTAGACTTTTTCCCCTTTTTACTTCTCCCCTATTTAAATCTGGAAAAAAAATTCCCTCACACAAGCGTAGTCCTCTAATGGAAAACTTTAATTACAATAATATGTCAATCTTTTCCCCCAATGATGCCAAAGATATGTTGCCTACTTCCACTTTTACTGTGTTCTTACCAGTCTTGACTGCAGAACAAAATTAATATAGTACAGTAAAACTGTCGGATTTGGTAGTTCGTTATCGTAAGAATGAAAGTAACAGCGATAATTGTCATTGTCATATAGAAATTAATAAAGTGTTCCTCCTGTTTACATTTACAAGCATGACCGATTTGGCTGGGTTGGGGGGCTTGGCGCGCTCAGATGTGCTGTCCAAAAAATCAGTGTTCACTTCACTTAGGCGTCCCGCCTCGGCAAGGTACTTGGCAAGCACAGGAAACTGATGTGATATGTCAACAGGAAGCCCAAAAGCAGAAATGTACATGACTCTAACCAGCACATCCTTCCTCTACTACAACAGAAAGTTGAGAAAAAAAACTGGAGTTGATCCAGGGCCTGTGGTTAAAGAGTTTGTGCTGCAAACCTGTAGTTTATATCCCGTGTGACCTCTGCACGGTTACAGAAACACATCTCTGTGAAACATGTCCTGCAGTACTGACAACTACAGCCCTGCAGCCATACCTGAAAGCAGACATAGTGGCTGCAACTTTTCTGTGTGATCCAAAATTACAAACAACCGCTGCATATTTCAGCTGTTACATCTCTTTGTAATGCAAAGGGAAAAAAAGTGTCAGCATGTTTTAAAAATCATTGCTTCGCGAACTGAATAAGAGTTGAGTGACAACCTCCTGGCTTATATTGTTCTTTGTTATTACACAGCCAATCTAATCATACTGTTTGATCTTACATTTATGCTGCACCAGCTTAAGTTTAATCGCACAACTGTCTAACATTGCAGCTTTGGAAATCAGAGTCCAATAATTCCTATTGTGACACACTACCCTGTTTGATTTAACGCAGCTATGTAGTATGAATGCACATAGAGAAACAATCAGTATATCTTCTTCTGCTTATGTAACAGGTCAACTTGATGTGAATTATCAAGCTGTCAGGCAGCATGTGTCCCATCATGCACAGTTCAATTAGTCGTGCAAATAATCACAGTCCATCCAGTTCTGCAGTTATCTCCAGTTCTGGCCCGTCATGGTGTCATGACTGTTCGCCACCATCATCCATCTCTGTGTCTGCTGGAGCTGCGTTTTCTTGCTCTGGGTCTCCCGGTAGGACATCTGTGACTGTCTGGATAAGCTCCTCAATCTGCTCCTCTGATAGTCGCTCTTCACTCTCTTCTACCAGCTGAACACAGAAAGAAACTTCAGACAGTGCAACACTAAAGCCTCCTGATGTGATTTCATCTTCTGTTTTCAGTTTGTTTTTGCTTTATGTCTTTGTTCTGAAGCTTTTGATCATATCACATGATTTCCATCAGTAGATACAGTTTGCCAGCTTTCATGGAAGTGTCGATGCTTGAATGTCCAAAAGGGGCAACTAGTCCCTGAAGTGCTCAGATAAAACTGGGAAGAGATCTGTAAAATATCTACATATTACTGAAAACTGTTGAATTCTACAAGCTGATGAAAACCATGTGATATGAGATTAAAAGCACCAGACTCAACAGCGTCACTTTATCAGTGGATTCTTCAGCACATTTAGCGTCGGCAAAGAAGAACTCAAACTACATTTTTACACAGTCTGAATGAGCCCAGACTGCTGCAGGGACACTCCAATCTACTAACTTTAATGTGCAAGGTGGATATTTTTTGGTGGTGTTATTTTCATCTGTGATTTACAGCTCCACGGACAGATTCTGAGTTGAAATGACCCACAAATCTGCATGTTTGACATCATTTTTGTTTTTTCTTCAATAATAAAGCCTTAAAAAAGTGGCCATTAGCAGAGGTTAGGTTAGTAGTCCTATGTAAAAACAACACAAAACAAAACAAAAACAGTGTTTCTGTCCCGTCTGTGGAAGCCAGGCTCATCTGTTCCTACTTAAGTGAGCCATCACACAGTTCATTTGTATTATTCAAACAATTTGAAGGTGCATTTGCTTTGCTTGTTGTTGCCTTCACAAACGTAGGTGTCCATGCCGCCTGCCTGCCCAGCAAGATCCTTTTACAGCTCGGACGTATAAAGCAGAATACCAGCACACCTATTCTTTAAGTCACTCTGAGAGTACAGAGTCATTTCTAATTAAATGAGAACAATGTAATAAATAATAATGTAATAAAAACACTGTAGATATGAAGATGCAATTTAATTTAAAAACACTCACAAGCTGGATTTCCACTGCAGTCAGAGGCCGGTGGTTCAGTAGCTGTAGTTTTTCTGCCCTGTTTGGGAGGAAAAACAGTTCTCATCTAAAAAGAGCTGTGCATCTTATGCTGACTGTAAAGTTCTATTGAAAGCATCAAGGCTGGAAGTTAGTGTGATGGCCTGATCTTACTGACTTTGTGAGTTTGTGCGGCACCATGGTGGTGAGAAACTCCTTGACAATCTCAGGGCTCTGTCTGCTGCAGGGCGTCTTCGATAGGTACTTCAGCGTCTGGTGGAAGTACAAACCAAACTGTGGCTGTGCTTTTGAAAACGGGTAAACATGACAGGCACGAGAAACGCAGAGGATGTTTTCTGACCTCATACATGATGGTGTTGAGGTTCTGCTGCCCGGCGCTGTGTTTGTGCTTCCCGCTGTCCTTTCTCTGCTCCTTCAGGTCTGTGAGGAGTTTGAACACCTGAGGAACACACAGGTAAACAAAAGTGTCATCGGCCTGATGAGTTATTCTTTGAACTGACCACAGAAAATAAAGAAGAAAGTGAGAAAATATGACCTTACCTCATAGTTGCTGAGCATTGCAGCATTAGCATTTTTCCTGAGAATAAAAAAAAAAAAAGTAAGCATTTGTTTTTGAGGGTTATCTCAGTGGAGGCTGTGGTGTTTAAAAGATGTTTATACAAGGTAGAACAGATCCAGGCTTTCATGTTTTTTTATGCCAAATTCTGACCCTACCATCTAAACATTACAGCAGAAATTGAGACTCATCAGACCAAGCAAAATTACTCCAGTCTTCAGGTGTCTAATTTTGGTTATTCTATATGAACAGTAGCATTAGTTTTCTGTTCTTAGTTGACAGGAGTGGCACCCAGTGTGGTCTTCTGCTGCTGCTGCTGCTGTGACTCGTCTACTTCAAAGTTCAACTCGTGATGCTCTTCTGCATGTCTTGGTTTCCTAAATATACTGGGTTGTAACCATCTGATTTACCGATTTTAGATATTTGAATTGATAAAGTGGCCACAGAGTATTTGTGTAGCACATTTGTAAACAATAAAAAATATGGGCTACCATAGCAATGGGATTGCAACTATTAATATACTAAGATTATTTGTTCAAACGAGCCAGTTTAGTGCTAAGTGTCAAAATCTCAGCATTATCATTATCATTATTATTATTATTAGTAGTAGTAGTAGCAGTAGTAGTAAATAATGCATCAAACAAAAAGAAAACATCTCCTCGCGTGAGAGAACCTGGCATCTGTTTTCACGTGTAATTTATAAATAAATAAAAAATAAAAAACAATTTCGATCAAAGCACAAAAATCTGGATCAGTAAAGTGCTGACAAATGCACTTGTTATTATGTTCTCATTAACGTTCTGCTGCGTTTACTTAATTTATTTGTTTATTGTTTATTTCAGATTAACTGGAAAATGTGACTACAGCCCTCACACGGGTCCCAATAACTGAACCGGAAACTAAAAGACAGCGAGGCAGATTCTGCACTTTTAACCACAGCGTTTAGCCTCAGGTGAAACAAAACGTTATAAAAATATCAGTTAAAATTATGCAGATATAAAAATGAAATCCATTTTAACTCAAAAACGGTCTTACACTTCCATTTCGCCTGGCACGTCGCTCCGTTACAAATGTGTCCGTGTGGGAATGCTAGTCCGCCTTAAACGTTCCGCCGCTAGGTAACCTCGATGGAAGTTGGAGGGCAGAGGCCAACCTGGTAAAGGAAATTAGTACCTGGGGTATCAGGTTACTGTATGAAAAATAAAAAAACTTTCATCTGTATCTTTTTTTCTTTAATTGTTGAAATCTCCCATTCCGTCACTGTTTTGCTTTATGCTGCCCTCTGCTGTTCAGACTATTTATGATTTTATAAATGCTGTTTATTCCTAATGTGAACATGTGAAGCAGCAGTCTTACAAAAACTTATTAACATCCAGATTAAAAACTGTAGAGATATGGCCATCTGTCTCAGCACGATCTTTCTGAAAGTCTAGGAGGAGGGGCTAATGCATATGACAATGTAACTCCAGACACCTTTCTGGACGGACAGAGATTATTCTGCAGGGCATCACTCCTACTCTATGGGGGACCACAAGAGCCACATGCGTCGAAATAAAGAATTCTGTGCTTAAATAATGAATTGTACAAAAAATTATGCATTTGTAAAATCATTGTATTTATCCAAACATCAGTAAATTATTACATTATAATGTAATAATTTAATTTAAAATAAAAACACAATTTTTAAATAAAAATATCCATCAAAATATACTTCTGATCAAAAATGAATTTCACAAAAAAAATTAATTTTCAAAAAAAGCCTGATTTCCACAAACATTTTCAAATTCCAAATTTTAAAAACAGGTCTTAAAAATCGTTTATAAAAACAATTTAAAAAAAGTGAAATATGTAAATGGATTCAACAATCAAAGCTATATTTCCCAACAGCACAAATTAGCTATGTTTTTGTAAGCTGCTGTGCTCTTCACAAATAAAGCTTGAAGCAGCTCAGACTATTAGAATCAGGACTGAGGCCTGTTACATTTCTACAGTGTTAGAGCAAAGGCTGCAACCTACAGCCTTTAACTCGTGATTAAAATGCTGACAGTGAACACATCAGTCCAGATGTTAGCACATTACTTTATGATACTGAGAGTTAAAACAACTGAGACAAGGTGATTAAAATAGTAACTGTCAGTTCTCTCGTTCCTTATATGATTACCCTCTGCTAAGACTGGAGATGAAACTACTGATTTGAGCTCATTTGATTTAATATGCGGGTGCACACATTCATTCTCAACTGGACATAAATGATGATCAAGAACAATGTTTAGTTTTATTATTTACATGATGTCTGTGTTTATTAATGCAAGTAAATGAAGTAAATTGAAAGTAAATACTCAAAAGTTGGATGTATGATGGACATCGGTACAATTTAAGCATTCACAGCACCTACAATATCTACACCTGTGTGGTGGCAAATGTACAGATCTCTCTCATATATATCTCTATCTATTGTGTCAGTCGCTTAAATTATCGTGACTAAATACTCATGATAAATCGCAAATTAATCTTTTTTTTTAATCTGTTCTAAAGGAACTTTAGGATACTCTTCATGTTTCTAATACCTTAAACAGTATGGGAGTGGACAAACTACTATACTTGCTTTATGCAAATATGTGTTTATTGTTAATCGCAACAATTCAAAACAATGAAAAATACAATGAGAAATCCAGAATACTGTTCAACAAAGCCTCAAAAGGTACTGAATACTCAAAATTATGCCGAAAAGAATCATATACTCCCACACAATGTAACTGTTTAATTTACCATTAGAGTGGGATCAAAACAAGGAATGCAGTTAGGTATGAATAAAACAATTTGGCTATACTTCTTTTTGCTCTCCAGTTTTTTTTAAGCAGAGGCTGAGCAACCCAAGCTTCTTCCTCCTTTTTTCCTAATAAAACATGAACATGGAAACAGCACATAGGAGAAACAAAGAATAAAAAAAAAACCCCTAGAACATACAGTACATGGGTTGTCACTATTACTTTGCACTAACCCAATTGCTCAAACAGACATGCATCTTAACATTTTGAGATGACAGGGCAGCTCGCTTGTTCTGAAAAACATGCCCAGAAAGTGAAAATAACCTCTCACATGGTATGGATGTGGCAGGTGTTGCCAAGTACATGCGTGCAAGGTAGGCCATCTCACTGTGTGCCCCTTCATGCTTGGACCACCATTTCTGGGGACAGTCCTCTATGTCAATAGTTGGCTCTGCCCTGTATCGCTCCACACATTTCTCAATATAGTCCTCCTCTTCATCAGATGAAGACTCTGAGGCAAACATGAGAGCTGATCTTTTCTTAGATGGCTCATATGTTGCTGGTTGTTCAGGCTGTGCAGGCCTCTGCCTCTCCCTGAGCAACGCACTGATCAAGCGCCACACCTCAGCCCTGTCAGCTCTGCTTAGACACTTAAGACCCTTAAACCTAGGATCCAGTGCTGTTGCAACCCTGAGCCACATGATGTTAGTTTTTTCCTTGTGCTTCTCCATTTCTCCTTTAAAGGTCTCCTTGAAGTTAACCATGTAAGCTGGGTCATACTCAGAGACCTCCATCACTCGCGACAGGTGACACAAAGCTGGCAACACCACTGAGCAGGAAACAAACTTCTCCCCTCCCAAAAGTTCAGTTATATACCTGCAGTAATAGAGAAACATACGTCATTAAGAATTTGTTACATTCAATCACAAAAGGTCAAAATACATTATACACACACTCTCTATGTCAGAAGTGGTAAGAGTAAGTATTAATAAATTACCTGCAGTGTTCAAGGACCGCCTCCAGCTTCTTCAGTTTCTCCACTTCAGCTGTTGTTGGCATTGTGACATTAGTTGGATGTAGTGCCAGTGCATCTCTCAGTGGTTCTTGATTTCTCAGAACATGCTTGATCATCTCCAGGGTACTGTTCCATTTTGTTGATACGTCCTGTGTAAGTGACTCCTTTTTATGAAAATGTGCAATTTGCTGTTGTTCGAGCTCCAGTGCGTTCGGTGGGCTATGGTTGAAATGGCCTATGACCTTTCTGCATTTTGCCAATGCGCTGTTAAATGGACTGTTCTGTAGAGAAACTGTGATGGCTCGATGGAGGCTGTGTGCGATGCAAGGCATATGCTCTACAGGTAGCTGACTGGCCGCTGCAACCATGTTGCATGCACCGTGAGTGGTCAGCGTGCTGACTTTATGTTCAATCCCCCACTGTCTAGCTACCTGCAGAAACTGCTCGGCGCACGTGTCGGCGAAGTGCTGCTCCTCTGTCTCCATAACAGTCAGAACATGCGACTTCAGTTCCCACTGTGGTGAAAAATAATGTGCTGTTATTCCAAGGTAACTGTGATTACTTCGAAAAGTCCAATAGTCTCCGGTGAGCGCAACCGTATTGGTCTGCCCCAAAGTCTCCTCGACTTTGGCTTTCTCATCTTCATATAAGTTGTGGATCTTGGCTACAGTGGTGGCTCTCGAAGGCAATTCATACGTGCAGTCGTTGGACGCTATGCGAATTATTTCAAGTAGCCCCTCATCCTCCACAATGTCAATCGGCCTCCAAGCTGTAGCCACCCATTTTGCTATGGCTGTTGAAAGTTTGTTGGTTGTAGAATTGTCCATACGTCTCCTTTGAAAGCTATCCAGCATGGTCTGCATCTGGCGAGGGAGATTCTCTGCTTCAGCTGTGTGCTTGGCTAGCAAATGGTATTTGAGACTGGACGTGCTACGGTGATAGCGCAGTTCACATCGACAGTAAATACAAACTACTTTGGTCTTGTCAAGAGATCCATCTGGCATTGCTTTAAAATTGAACTTGCCGTTCAAAATACGCCCTTTTTTGTCCATTTCTGCTCACTAGCGATGGCTCGCTTGAAGCTGAAGCTCCGGTGAGTCCACAACACGCTGGTTCTCGACGCTTGATTCGTTTGGTCAGAGTCACGTGATCAGTGACGTCCGACGCTTCGTAACTGATACGATTCGCGAGATTTGTGGAGTGTTTTGGTTGTGAGAGATAGCAAACCACTGATCGTTTTATTAAGAGATATCGAGCCAGCGAGGAAGAGAGGTTCTGTCGTGTAGGAGTATTTTGAATTGATTTTGGTCAATCGGGTGGCTTTGTCAGCTTTCTGTTCTTGTTTTTCGCTTATGTTTTCTGTGTGCTTATTTGATCTGAAAACGTGAAAAGGTTAAAATGTCTTAACAAAACAAAAATCTGCTTTTCATAATATAAATATCGTTAAATAACTTTAGAAAGACTTCCATTTGACTCTTTAAATTTAAAATAAACTAATAAACTAATCTTAAAATGTTATTCTACAAAATGTGCTGCAATTTAATTTGTTTATTCTTCAGGTGATAGTCTGTGGGACCCAGGAAGACCGTATAACTGAATCTAACCAACATGCATTGCAGTTTCTGTGCACTCCAGCCTCTTCTGTTCCATGTGAGAGGAATTTCTTTTGGGCAAGACAAAAAAGAAACAGACTCGGTCATCACACAGTGAAACAAATTCTCTTGTTAAATAATAATGAAAACACGCTACATTAAAGGCATCACGTTTTTGCTTTACAAGTTCATAAGCATTTTCCTTTTCCTGTTCACAATCAATTCTACCCCCCCCCCCCTCCCCCACAGGTCATAAATAAGTATACGATAATTGGCCTAATATCATATTATTTATAAACATACCTGTCCAGCTGTCCAGTGATTAATTGCACAAGTACATGGAGAGAGGAACTCACAGCACAAACATACTCCATAATGTGTTGCACATTATTACAATTATTTTTCATCTTTTGTATTTACCAACATCAAGATGTCACCAGCAAATACCACCATGGCGCATGTTTAAACAAGGAAAGTTTATTGATCAAAACTATTCATTTAACGAATAAACATAACTTCTTTTTTCAACCCCCCAAAAATACATGTTCAAAGCAACACAATGGTGGCCTAATATCAGCCTGAATTGTGAACTCCACTCTGTGGAGTCGGCAGTCATAATGAAGCAGTTCGTTTTATTTTGTAGATTCAAGCTGCTTGTTATATTTTTGGCCACCAGATGTCACCAGAGTAAGTAAAATTTTATTTATATAACACATTTCTAGATAAAAAGATCACAAAGTGCTTCACAAAGTATAAAACAAAAACAGACAAAAGTTAACAAAATGCAATTCTACAAAGATGTGTTTTTAGTTGTTTTTTAAAAGTGATCACTGAGTCCGCAGATCTTAAGTTCTGAGGAGTGGACTGTATTGAAAAGCCTCGAATAATAAACCCTTTTAAACAAGCTTCAATGCTTCAGAAAGCTTAATTTGGCAATCACTACTACAAAACAGTCACAGCAATATAAAAAAAAAAAAAATTCCCATCTCGCCCCTGTGGGCGGTCTGTCCTTTCAAGCTTGGGTCCTCTACCAGAGGCCCAGGGGCTTGAGGGTCCTGCGCAGTATCTTCTCGCTGTTCCTAAGACTGCGCTTTTCTGGACAGAGATCTCCAATGTTGTTTCTGGGATCTGCTGAAGCCACTGGGACCACTGTTACCTTCACCCTCCACATTTTCTTGAGCTCTTCTCTGAGCCGTTGGTATTTCTCGAGCTTCTCGTGTTCCTTCTTCCTGATGTTGCTGTCAATCGAAACCGCTACATCTATCACTACGACTGTCTTCTTCTGTTTGTCTACCACCACTATGTTCAGTTGGTTAGCCATCACCATGTCAGGGTTCCCTGGCCACTGAGAGTACACCTTGGCTCGTTCTGTAGAGAACAGCTAGTTTCTTCTCGTGCCTTCAATCTCTGTGGTGTACCTCTTCGAGTGGCTGGCCAAGGCTGTGAGTCTTTGCTTGGCAGTTTCCAAGGCCTCAGGTACAGAACCAACTTACCTGGATGATCGAGCGTGCATTTAGAAACTATTGATTTACGTTAATAAGCGAGTGCACACATTTCTGTCCTCTTATCACTTAGATTTCTGAATCTTAAGAGTGAATCAATTTACAGAAGGAACTGCACACCTAGTCATCAAATGTTTGGTAAAGCAGCATGAGTACTGTAAAATGTAGTAGTTTCCTGTTAAAAATCACACAAGCATCACACCACATCTGGCATATATACTTCTATTTTATACAGTACACAGTTGAAATTATAAACTATATATTCCAGTCATCCACTTATCAGCAATTCTTGAGTAAATGCATGTCACTGATAAATCACTGCAAGTGTTTTTAACAAACTGTTTCTTGTTTTTGTAGAACTCATCAGCAGCTGTATTTAAATGTCTTGTTCAATTTTCCCAACCTGGAAGCCAAGCTTCTGAGTCTTATCCCATGTAGGTGGCTCTTCTATGTTGTGCCGCTTCTTTCCAAGATCCAAGCTTTTTCACTTGTGTTTTCTTTGTCTAATATTTTAATTTGTTTAATGATTTGAAACACATTTTCACACCACTGTAAGTACGTAGAAGTTCAGTTCAAAAACTATGAACACAATCCAATATCCACAAAACAAATATGTAAGACTGCTTTCTTCCATTTGCGCAACATCTCTAAAATTAGAAATATCCTGTCTCAGAGTGATGCTGAAAAACTAATGATAGGGACTAGAAAGAGAGAGCAGATTTCTCCTGTTTTGGCTTCCCTTCATTGGCTTCCTGTTAAATCCAGAATTGAATTCAAAATCCTGCTCCTCACATACAAGGTCTTAAATAATCAGGCCCCATCTTATCTTAATGACCTTGTAGTACCATATCACCCTATTAGAGCACTTCACTCTCGCTCTGCAGGCCTACTTGTTGTTCCTAGAGTATTTAAAAGTAGAATGGGAGGGAGAGCCTTCAGTTTTCAGGCCCCTCTTCTATCGAACCAGCTTCCAGTTTGGATTCGGGAGACAGACACTATCTCTACTTTTAAGATTAGGCTTAAAACTTTCCTCTTTGCTAAAGCATATAGTTAGGGCTGGACCAGGTGACCCTGAATCCTCCCTTAGTTATGCTGCAATAGACGTAGGCTGCCGGGGATTCCCATGATGCATTGAGTTTTTCCTTTCCAGTCACCTTTCTCACTCACTATCTATTAACAGACCTCTCTGCATCGAATCATATCTGTTATTAATCTCTGTCTCTCTTCCACAGCATGTCTTTATCCTCTCTTCCTTCTCTCTAACTACAAAACAACCCCAAGAGATGCGGTTAAATCCCCTCTCCAAGTCCAAAACACCCGATATATATCGACCAGTTGGCCTTACTTGGACAACCATTCTTCCATAGCATTAACAACAGACAAAAATGAATGGCCTGTATTTATATAGCGCTTTTACTTAGTGCCGATGGACCCAAAAGCGCTTTACACTACATTCAGTCATCCACCCATTCACACACACGTTCACACATTGAATTAAATTAAGATTTAAATTGTTTAAACTGCTACTTTCAGCTGCAGAAACTATTAGAAATTTTAGTTATTGTGGACTTTCTAGTGAAAAATACCATCAGGCAACACTGTCAACAAAGATCACCTATGGCCACTGAATTGTTGAGTGCAATATTAAATGTTGAGATTTCTCCTCTCAACAAGTTTCTTCACACACTGACCAAAATGTCTTGCTGTCAAATGCAATTGCAAACAAGGTATTTCTTCAGCAACAAACTCTGAACTCTTCACTATCTGGATAATGTTGCCTTCAGTGGTATTTGGAAAAGGATAACCAAAGTTAATTATACTCTGGGTTTGACTAACAAAGTGTATTCCTGGAGTATTTTATTTATTCAACTAAAAAATGTTTACAATAAAATTGTAAGTTAAACTCAGTAATATCCTGCTGTGGCTTCTTCTGAAGTTTTTCTTCTACACGAGTTGGACCAGCCGGCTGAAGATTGTCTAGGCTTCCCTCACTGCTTTATCAATATAGACACTGATGGCCTTCACATGCTGCTGAAGCATTTCTATATCTTGCTGTGTGTCCTGGTTTCACTGTTGGATGTTGAGTCATGTTGGCCTGAGCTCTCTCTGCCTCTCAGTCCTTTCTGCTACAGCTGACACTGTGTCGTGGCCTCTGTGTTCCTCCATACCACAGAGGTTAACTGATATACTGCTGATCGCTGGTTCTGAAAAGTCCTAATTTCATACCGAACCTGGAGGTGGCTCTCACAGTAAGAGGCCACACACTGCAGACAGGAATTGGAGACTTTCAGGGCTCTCCCAGTGCACACACCACAGGCCACATCTTTAAGTCCAATATAGTGTTGTGGATGAGGAGCAGTTTAGAGTGCTAGTCTTCTTCAGCTAATTAGGTGTTTGCAGAACTAGCTTTGGTATGAAACCCTTTCTGCACTGATAACAGCTGGAAACTCTTCTTAATCTCCTCCTCTTCCCAGTAGTTCTTGATACAGCTTATTCAGTAGTTGTGCCCACAGATAAGAGTTGTTGGATACTTGAGTAAATCCAGACAGATTAAAAAGCACAACTTCTTCTGGTCCAGCTGAACCCTCATTTAGACATTTTCATTTCCTTACAGTAGATCAAATCTGAGCTTTGATCAGCTTAAGCCTGTGTTTCCTGTGTTTAGATCTGCAACGAATAGCACTCATCACTTTTTCTTTGTTCTACCTTGTTCAGAGCTGTCTGACAAAAATGTGGACAGAGATAAGTCACTGTGTTAGAGAGGAGGCAGCAGGTTTCCCTTCATTCCAGGAAGAGGAGTGGCTTCTCTCTGGCAGTGAACAGCAGTTCAACATGCATTGTATGCTTGACAACAGGAACAGAAAAATCTGTGCTGCAAAATATATTTGTTGTGGATTTGGCTCTGAATGTAGAATCTGTGTCCCAAAAATTCCAGCGTGACACAAAGCATAATAGTTAGTAGTATGGGTAGAATTATCTGCTAATTTGGGTAAAAAGCTGGAAGAACATAGCATTAGTCCTTCTGCTCCAGTTAGCATTAGCTGCTAAAGTAGCAAGCTGGAGCATGTAACACTGCTAATGCTGAAAAAAAAAACCACTGTCCAACTATAACTTACGCCCTGAAAATCTATCACTGAGGAATAAGTAAGGGGATATAAGATGGAAGGAATTCAGTAAAATCTATTAGAACATAAACTTGCTCAACTCAGTTCCCATATCCTGTAAAAACCCATGCATGTCAGAGGGTATGGTGTTTGTACTGGATCTGTTATTTACCCTGTAAACATTAAAAAAAAAGAAACAAAAAAAACAACTTTTTTTGACTCTGTGCTCACAAGCATTCAGAATGCTGCACATATTCCTACCATATGTTTTGAATGCAGACAAAATGCAAAGATTCCTACAAATTTTTACTCATATTTCAGACTTTATTACCTGATGTTAACAGTGGACTCAGTCAAACAGAGAGTGAAACCATCATGAAACCTTTTTCTTGTTTCTAGTAGAACGCTGTCTAGATGAACGTTGTTGTTTAGTGTTAGTATGTGCAGATTTAACATCACATTCTGTCTCAATCCTGCAGAAATAGGAGCAGCAGAGAAGGGCTCCTCCCAGGTATAGCAGTCCTGCGGACACCAAGCCGATGAAGAGTGAAGCTCCCAGATCCCTCCTTTGATCGCTGGGCAGGTCAGGGTTGAACATATCATTAACAATGGTGCGTGTGGTCCAGTGGACAGGCAGGGCCACCAAGCTAGCTGCAATGAGAAACAACACTCCAGAAGCTATATCCGCTTTGGTCTTTCGCCTTGCGTCTGGTATAAAGTTGGTGCACTTGGCCCCAACTACACCAAGCACAATCCCAAAGAACTGGATGATGATAGCAAAAACGATGAGCACTCTGGCATCCTGCAGGTCTTGAGGTAAGGTGAGCGTAGAATCATACTCTTTGCACTCCATCTCATGTTTAGTCAGCAGAATGCAGTTCACCCACAAACCCTCAAAGATCACATAAGTAGTGGCAATGTCAGCACTAATGAAGTCTGAGACTTTCCACAATGGGAGGAAACAGATAACTATTGTCCCTAGAACACCAATGATGGCTGAGACCAAACCCAGAATCTGTCTGCAGCTAACTGCCATGATGAAGCTCTGTTGATCTCTTCAAGGAGAAAAGTTAGTAAGAGAGTTTTGGAAGAGAAAATTTCAGCAGGTATTAGTTTTTATTGTCCACACAGAGGAGAAGTCGACTCTGGTTTTCTTTCCTACTGATTAGAGAGTGCTAAAGGAGGTGACAGAGGAGGAGTTTTCTAGCATGAGAAGAAACAGGTTTGTAAAGAAATCTCACCCAACCAGCTTGTTTCAAAGCACCTGTGATACGGACAGTTGAGTTTCACACGTGAATACAAAGGTCGATATCACAAAATCAGAAAAATGCAGACATGCAAAATGGTAATTATGAACAATCGGGGTTCAAATACTGGTGGAGGCATACAAGGCACACATCCAGTAGGGGTCTCCAAGGTAGGCTACATTAGCTTAGCTTACCTTAAATGTAAACAGGAGGGACTCTGTTAAATAGTAAATTTATATATACAGTATAAAAATGACAGTGATGACTAAAAGTAACTACCCAAGTAACTACCCAACTCTGTACTAAGTCACAAAGCTACTAAATTAGCTGAAAATGTTGCGAGTTAAAATTGTTAAAAAACCCCATTGTTATATATTATCTGAGCGATATTTATGTAAATAGGCTAACATGTAACAATCTGCCAATCTGTTTTAATCGGATTCTTTTGTAAAGCTGAAATATAAACTGTCACATATTATAAATGTACTCATATTTACTTGCGCTGTCTTGTTTCATCAAATATAAGCTTCGCGTTCATTTTTAATGATAAGGTTGATCCATGAAAATGCATTTTGACATAACTTTGATCAAAATAACTCACCTTTGTTTTGTCTGCTTAACACAACTGGTGTCTTGAAAAAACTGAGACAAGTCTGTGAGCTGATAATAACTTTAACTTAGTATGTGACGTTCTTTAACAAATATTTATAAATATTTGTTAGGAATATGGGGTTTTTCCTTACACTCTCATTCTTTAATGCAAAAATCTACCAAACGAAATAAAATAAAAAATACATTTTTAGCCTGTTTGGCAGCAAGGATCTACCACAAAACCTGTAAAGATTCTTTCACAAACACTCCCAAAACCAGATTTAGTGTTAGAATTTCTTTATCGTTTGACATTATTGTAATTATTCTTGCTAACATAATGATGTTATATACTCATAAATGCCAGTCTTAAATTATATTGGCATATAATTGTACACAGAAAAAAACATTGATCAATATCAAATAAAAGGAAAAGTAAGTTCAAACAAATTTAAATCAATTACTTGTTTTGTGCATTACTAGTATGTCTTCACACATTCAAAATCCTGGGTGTTTGTTCCTATAGTTTGTTTTGAAGCCAAAAAATTTACAGTCAGTTAAGCAGTCATAATTTTTTACTTAACTTAATAACAGACTAATTCAATGGCAAAGAGAAAGTGAAACCTTTATCTTGCTTCCACAGACTCAGCCCTGGAGTATCCAACCTCATATTCAGTCTCATTCCTGGAGGAAAAGGAGCAGCAGAGAAGGCCTCCTCCCAGACACAGCAGTCCTGCAGTGGCCCAGCCGATGTAGAGTACGTCTCCCGGCTCCACTCTATGAATGTCGTCCAGGAAAAGGCTGTTGGAATTCATACTATTGGTGAGGTTGATCCAACATGAGCTGACTGGTAGGGCCACCAAGATACCGGCAATAAAAAACAAGACTCCGGAAGCTATAACCACTTTGGTCTTTTGCCATTTGTTTGGCACAAAGTTGATGCATTTGCTCCCAACCACGCTAAGCAGAACCCCACAGAACTCGACGATGATAGCAAAAACGATGAGCACTCTGGCACCCTGCAGGTCTTTAGGTAAGTCCTGTATAGAATTGTAGGATTTGCACTGCATCTTGCCTGTACTCCTCATCACACACGTCACCCACAGACCCACAAAGTGGATCTGAGAAGTGGTGATGCTTGAACCAACGAAGGCTGAGACTTTCCACAACGGCAGTGCGCAGATGAAGATCGTCCCTAAAAAGCCAATGATGGATAAGAGCAAACCCAGAACATGTCTACAACAGGCCGACATGATGAAGCTGTGTCGATCTCTTCAAGGAGGAAAGGAGGGTGCTCCTGAGAGTTGCAGTAATTTGTCTGTCAAAGACGATTTCAGCAGGTAGTTGTTTTTGTTGCACATTCTCCTCCTCTCCATGACAGAGGAGGAGTTTTCTAGCATGAGCTGAAACAGGTTTGTGAAGAAATATCACTAAACCACCCATGAAATGTAGAGCTGAGTACAGAAACAAAGACTTGACAAAATGAATGCATTTTGAATAAACAATTCAAATAAAAACATACCGTTTTATAGGGTGTAAAAAATTAAGTGTGAAAACAGAGACTGAGTGATAACTACTGAAATAGTCCAGCTGTGAAAGCAGTCATTGTGAAATAACTCTATTTATTCAGAATTTTGGGATTAAATACAATTTGAGTCCCTACATAAGTTGTTTCAGTTTAAATTATCAGCATCGCTGCAATGTGTGAGATTTATTCGCAGCACTTGCTAACATATAGTTCCCAGCCAGAACACATAACTTTCAGAGTGACCTGATAGTCTTGGATTAATGACTTGCAGAAGTTTGAATATATAGGAGTGATAAATTGTCTTGCACTTTTTTTAACCTGAGTATCAGTGAACGACCAAGAATTCAGGGAAACCCTACAATTAGTTAAAAAATAAATAAATAAATAAATCAAACCCTGTACAGCAAAATAAACCTGCATCTTTAGATCTGGTCAGTATTCTGTTCATTGTGTGTAGCGCAGATATTTACTGAAAATAAATCTGAAAGTGACCCTGATTCAGGCTCTCATATGATTAAAAAACAACAGCATAAAAAGCAACTAAACAGCAAACCATATTTATTTGATATAAACTGGTCATATTGAAAATATTGATAAGGTATGATATTTTGAAGCCTTTGATCAACACTCCATATATATTCAGCCATAGTTGATTCAAAATTTCTAAACTTGAAATAAAGCATGCACAAAACAGAGAAAAAAAAATACAGATATAAAACAGTACAAAGGGTATAAATGTAAACCAGACTTATTTGAGACTGTACTGTGTAAATGTCACATCAAAATGAGAAACCTCAACATGACATTTATCACATCCATATTATTTGAGCTCTTTAACATCGGAGCAGATTCTCTTAGATTCTTCAAATTTAACCGGACACAACATTGGAAAGTCGTTATTACTTGCATTTCAAAAGCACAGAACCATCATACATGCATTATTATTATTAATATTATTTATAGTACATGATGCATCAGTTGTTTAACAAAACCTTATGTGAAAGAGTAAATTGAAAAAAAAAAGTATTAGTTTTTTTGAACAAGTGTCCTGACTTATTAAAAATAACGACTGCTTTTACTGCTCGAACTGTTCTCACTTTATCTTCTGTCTGCAGTTAACCTTCTGTGCACTCAGTTAATATCCATGGGCTCTGGCTGCTCTCTCCGAGAGAAGAATTCAAAGAAAGCCTTCAAACTCTCGTCATCTACAGCCACTGAACTGTTCACTACATTTTTAAACCTTATGAGATTTCTGCTCTCAATGAGCTTTTTCACACCAACCAAAAAGTCTTGCTGTTGAGTGCATTTGCAGGCGAGTATTCCTTCAAGAGACCAAACTTTTCCCTCTCAAACCTCTGAATAATGATGCGTTCAATTATATCAGAAAAAGGATGCCCAAACTCTATAACACTTTGGTTTCGACCCCTTGTTTCATTGTATAAATAGCCTCCTGTATGCATTGCAACAGCATTGCCATACTCTTTAAAGACAGGAAAGCTGGAGTTGCCACAATGTAAACAAGACTTATAAGTTAGAAAGTGTTTGCGTTGTTAAACAGTTAGTAATAAGATGAACACAGTCTTGATTACCTCTCCTGCACCTCTCCACAACTTGACCATGGTTGCCTGTGAAACAGTCAAATAGACTGTCATCCGGATATTCGATAATGCAAATTCCACCACTGTGGCAAACGAATCCACTGTGTGTTAAGAGACCATCAGGCAATGTCTGATCAGCACTGAGCTTTAACAAAGCCCAGTCAGTACATCCAGGTCCTTGTGGTTTCCCGTTTATTCTCACTTGACATAGTTACTGAGTTCCATGAGTTTCTTCATTGTTTGCTTGAACTGTAAAACCATTATGTACTTATTGGTTTCTGACAGCAGATTTCTTGTACAAGGAGTACAGAAAAGGCCCAAAACTGTCAATAAGCTGGATACAAGGTCATGATTCACCTTTGAGCCTTGGTTGTCAAAAAGGTATCTCAATGACTGTGAGAAAATTTGCTACAACTGCAAAGTAAATAGAATTGTGCACACATAAATTTCTGTCTCAGTGTGGCTATAAATTGGTGATCCCTTAAGAAAGGCTTTGTTCAATAAAGCTCAGAAAGCAGTTTGGTTTCAACACTCAATTTATTTTTGATTTACAATATACATGAGTTAGGAAATCAACATGTAAAAGCTTTTCTTCTAAACCATATGCAATTGAATTTGCTTTATGATGCTAGACAAAAAATAACCGAAATCCATGAGGCTCTGAGGCTGACCCTTAGCATCACAGTAAAAGTATCCTCCTGAATGCATTGCAACAAGACTACCTTCCTTATTAAACACAGGAGAACCAGAAGAGCCCTGATAAAAATTAGAGTTGTATGTCAGTCTGCCATTGAGTCCTGGAATTTCTTTTACCACACGATTAACGTAATCATCATTGGAACCTGGATTTTTCCTCCAATTCTCCTCCACAACCTGTCTGCGGTTCTCAGGACAAACAACTGAACAAACATCTACTTGTTTTACTTCCGCATTAGGATGTCCAATAATGAAGATGTTAGAATATTCAGTGTCAGAAACTGACTTAACGTGTGGTAAAAGACCATTGGGCAGTGGCAAACTGTCATTGACCTTTAACAAAGCCCAGTCACTCTTATTATCAAAATCATAGCAAACAACGTCTTCTACAGCTACACAATCACACATAGATTCTTGAATTTCATATGAAAAAGTAACAGTGATGTTATTAGTAAGCTGATCAGTCTTAAAATTATAAGCAGATTTAATAACATGAGCGTTTGTAAGGACAAAATTATCATACAGGAGAAAACCACTTCCACGTGGTTTCCCACCTATTATCACTAGACAAACAGATTTACTGAGAAGCAAGAATGTATTGGTATGTATTTCATATGGCCATATATTATATATATTGGGCAATGGCATATTGTCATTGATCTCTAACAAAACCCAGTCACTCTTATTACCGAAATTGCTGCAAAAGTCATAGCAATGAACACCTACTACATTTATAAGATCACACTCAGACTCTTGAATTTCATGTGAAAAAGTAACAGCGACATCATTTGTAAGCTGTCTAGTTTTAAAATTATAGTAAGGCTCAATAACATGAAAGTTTGTAAGGATAAAATTTTTAAACAGAAGAAAACCACTTCCAAATTTGTCCCTTGTTCTTACTTGACAAACAGATTTACTGAGCTCCAACAATTTATTATGTATGCCATATTTCTCAAAACAATTTGACACAGTGTAATGAATCTGCAGTATGTAATCATAAGAAATAAATCGTTTCTGTGACTTGCCTGTGAGACAGTACTCTGGAGTTAAGATGCAATGTCTGTTAACCATTATCTTGCTTTGATTGCAGAGCTGCCCTAGACACAAAAACAAGTCATAGCGGGAGTATGTGATCCAGGACTCTTTAGTAGAGTTAGGATTTGAGAACTCTCCACAGCAATTAGGTGGTACAGGCCAAGCTGGACCAAACGGTGGTGTAGTAACTGCAGGACCACACGAGACAGCTGCGGAACCAGGTGAACAAATAAATCATTAATTTCCAATTACTAACACTACCAGTGTACCCAGTGTACTGTGTTTGTTAATCTCAAAAGAACATTCAATATGATTACTTTTACTGCACAAAAATCATAAAAAAAAAACATGATTTTGGTTCATCTATATCTAATGCAGGTCTCAGAATAACTGTGTTTTCTACAAAGCTTGTTTTTCCCAGAAAAGTAAAATTAAGTGGAAAATAAACTGCTTAATATTTCACTCTTCCTACCATGATTTGAGGGCTCTCCACGGCCATTAGGAATATGTAGACTCTCTTCACCTTCATGCATTTCAAGGACTACCGATGGCACCGAACCCCCCACACCTTGTCGCGGTGGCTCCTTTCCGGTCTGTAAAATTAATGCACAACTAGTTCAGAAACTAGCATAATGTGGTAAATGTATATAAATGACTTATTAATTATTAATATCCTACTATTTTATTACAGGAGGAAATCAATACCTCAAGTCCAGTGGCTGGGATGCCAGTTATGAATGCCATTTTACCTGAAGGAGAAAGGTGAGCAAATGAATCATTAATTTCCAATTACTAACACTACCAGTGTACACAGTGTACTGTGTTTGTTAATCTCAAAAGAACATTCAATATGATTACTTTTACTGCACAAATATCATAAAAAAACCCCCATGATTTTGGTTCATCTATATCTAATGCAGGTCTCAGAATAACTGTGTTTTCTACAAAGCTTGTTTTTCCCAGAAAAGTAAAATTAAGTGGAAAATAAACTGCTTAATATTTCACTCTTCCTACCATGATTTGAGGGCTCTCCACGGCCATTAGGAATATGTAGACTCTCTTCACCTTCATGCATTTCAAGGACTACCGATGGCACCGAACCCCCCACACCTTGTCGCGGTGGCTCCTTTCCGGTCTGTAAAATTAATGCACAACTAGTTCAGAAACTAGCATAATGTGGTAAATGTATATAAATGACTTATTAATCATTAATATCCTACTATTTTATTACAGGAGGAAATCAGTACCTCAAGTCCAGCGGCTGGGATGCCAGTTATGAATGCCATTTCACCTGAAGGAGAAAGGTGAACAAATGAATCATTAATTTCCAGTTACTAACACTACCAGTGTACACAGTGTACTGTGTTTGTTAATCTCAAAAGAACATTCAATATGATTACTTTTACTGCACAAAAATCAGTGCAACTATTCTCAGTAGATAAAAAAACAAATATATAAGAAAAGATCAAAGTAATCGTTCATTTCTAATTACATTCACTGAATTTCAAAAGGTTAAAACAATAAGTTAAAGAATGCAGAACCTCCATTTTGTAGCCAAACTATTTGTAAGCCAAGATGGTGTTATAAACACGGATGGTTATTCTAAAACATTTTGCCATTGTTGATGGTTTGTGTACATTTACACATTTATTTCTCCTTCTTTTGTTTTTTCTCAGGAACAAAAGTTACACCTGCCTACGCATACCCGAAACTAATCAACTCCCGAGTACGTTTCAAGAGTTATTTTGGAGATAATTCGGCAATAAAATGTTTCATATACTACACTGTTTCAAACACTACATTTAGTGGCCTTGTTTCTATAATCAGTAATCACTTTTTTGTGACAGTACAAATTGAAATGAATTTGATTGATTGAATAATATTCGTGGTGGTAAATAGCCTTCGGATGTAACCGATCAATTTTCAAATCTGTGTTCTATGATGACAGCTGGGATAGGCTCCAGCGCCCCCCGCGACCCTGAAAAGGATAAGCGGAAGCGAATGGATGGATGGATGGTGTTCTATGATCTACATTTTAGCAGTCTAAAGGAGAGTAACAGTTGGTAACCTGTTACATCCAAACCCCTTGACTCCGCAACACACGCTGTCTGGGTATGACCCGTGATAGTTACGCAGTCTGGGCTGATGTAACTTAAAATTTGGGCTTTCTGCGGCCTAACGTATCGCAAATAAAAGTTTTCTTTCATCAAATAATCAATATCACGTCTACATTTTTTATGTAATTTAAAATAACAAGCGAAATTGTGGCGCTTAGAGGCATTTTTTGTCTGGTTTAAACTAAACATACGTTAAACTAAACATACGTGTTAATCCTTTAATTGTAGTTCAGTTTCATTTCAGTTTCATTTAATCCATAAATGAGTTAACTATAGGTCCGACTTACCTTGACGTTACTCTCTGTTTGCAACTAAAGCGCTCCACTATCCTTTCTCCTTCGTCCTTCGTCCTTCGTGAAGTTAATAGAAGTTTCATAGAAGCTGAAGCTTCCGGTAAACTCGAATGTTCCAGTACATTCTAAGTTAAAGACAGATGGGACTTACCTTAAGGTGAAGAACAATGACGTTAATATGCTACGATGATAGGAACACCTGCGCATTTTTAAGAGGTTGTGGCGGCTATAGGTCCAACTTTAGTTAACTAACTAATTTATGGATTAAATGAAACTGAAATGAAACTGAACTACGATTAAATGATTAACACGTATGTTTAGTTTAACGTATGTTTAGTTTAAACCAGACAAAAAATGCCTCTAAGCGCCACAATTTCGCTTGTTATTTTAAATTACATAAAAAATGTAGACGTGATATTGATTATTTGATGAAAGAAAACTTTTATTTGCGATACGTTAGGCCGCAGAAAGCCCAAATTTTAAGTTACATCAGCCCAGACTGCGTGAGATCACGGGTCATATACCCAGACAGCGTGTGTTGCGGCTGGTTGCGGAGTCAAGGGGTTTGGATGTAACAGGTTACCAACTGTTACTCTCCTTTAGACTGCTAAAATGTAGATCATAGAACACCATCCATCCATCCATTCGCTTCCGCTTATCCTTTTCAGGGTCGCGGGGGGCGCTGGAGCCTATCCCAGCTGTCATCATAGAACACAGATTTGAAAATTGATCGGTTACATCCGAAGGCTATTTACCACCACGAATATTATTCAATCAATCAAATTCATTTCAATTTGTACTGTCACAAAAAAGTGATTACTGATTATAGAAACAAGGCCTCTAAATGTAGTGTTTGAAACAGTGTAGTATATGAAACATTTTATTGCCGAATTATCTCCAAAATAACTCTTGAAACGTACTCGGGAGTTGATTAGTTTCGGGTATGCGTAGGCAGGTGTAACTTTTGTTCCTGAGAAAAAACAAAAGAAGGAGAAATAAGATAAGATAAGATAAGATAAGATAAGATAACCTTTATTAGTCCCACACGTGGGAAATTTGTTTTGTCACAGCAGGAAGTGGAGAGTGCAAAAGTTATGAGGCAAAAATTAGAATACAATAAGAATAAATACAGTACACAACTGTACAGAATAGAATAAAATACTATATACAGTAGAATAAAATAAAATAAATATACAATAAGATAAAAATAGAATACAAATACTATATACAACTGAGTAAAAATACAACGATGACAGAAAGGATTATTGCACTTAGTATTATTGCATATGTATGGATGTGTGTGCTTGATCAGTTAAAGTCTTTATTATGGAGTCTGACAGCAGTGGGGAGGAAAGACCTGCGAAATCTCTCCATCCCACACCGTGGGTGCCGCAGTCTCCCACTGAAGGAGCTGCTCAGTGCTGTCACAGTCTGCTGCATGGGGTGGGAGATGTTGTCCATCAGGGATGACAGCTTAGCCGCCGTTCTCCTGTCACTCACCACCTCCACTGGGTCCAGAGGGCATCCTAGAACAGAGCTGGCCCTTCGGATCACCCTGTTCAGTCTCTTCCTGTCCCCAGCAGAGATGCTGCCGCCCCAGCAGACCACACCATAAAAGATAGCAGAAGCCACAACAGAGTCATAGAAGGTCTTCAGGAGTGGGCCCTCCACCCCAAACGACCTGAGTCTCTGCAGCAGGTACAGCCTGCTCTGCCCTTTCCTGTAGAGGGCGTCTGAGTTATGAGTCCAGTCCAGTCTATTGTTCAGATGAACACCAAGGTACCTGTAGCTGTCCACAGCCTCAATGTCCATACCTTGGATGTTCAGTGGTTGCAGTGGAGAATGCTTGTGCCTGCGGAAGTCTACCACCAGTTCCTTGGTTTTACTGGCGTTGATCTGGAGGTAGTTCAGCTGGCACCAGTCCACAAAGTCTTGGGTCAGACCTCTGTACTCCTTGTCGTCCCCATCAGTGATGAGGCCGACTATTGCAGAGTCATCAGAGAACTTCTGCAGGAAGCACTGGGTGGAATTGTGGGAGAAGTCTGCAGTGTAGATGGTGAAGAGGAACGGAGCCAGAACCGTTCCCTGTGGGGCCCCCGTACTGCAGACGACCCTGTCCGACACACAGCCCTGAGTCCTCACATACTGTGGTCGGTCGGTGAGGTAGTCCAGGATCCAGGTAGTGAGGTGATGGTCCACTCCAGAGTTCACCAGCTTGTCCTTTAGAACCGAGGGAAGAATAGTGTTGAAGGCACTGGAGAAATCAAAGAACATGATTCTCACAGTGCTTCCAGCGGTCTCCAGGTGAGCGAGGGAACGATGTAGGAGGTGAATGACGACATCATCTGCTCCAATGCCAGGCTGGTAGG
Organism: Aulonocara sp. 'chitande type north' Nkhata Bay; assembly: GCF_057382095.1. Lineage (NCBI taxonomy): Eukaryota > Metazoa > Chordata > Actinopteri > Cichliformes > Cichlidae > Aulonocara > Aulonocara sp. 'chitande type north' Nkhata Bay. The sequence continues at coordinate 21,511,673 of NC_141353.1, read as the reverse complement.
CAAACTGAAGTGGGTCCAGTGATGAGCTTATTAGGTGCCGAAGCTGAGCCAGGACCAACCGCTCCAGGGTCTTCATCAGGTGGGATGTCAGAGCCACCGGCCTGTAGCTGTTGAGGTCCTTGGGGCGTGAAGTCTTTGGCACTGGTACAACACAGGAGGTTTTCCAGAGCTGTGGGACTCTTCCCAACCTCAGGCTCAGGTTGAAGAGGTGCTCCATCACCCCACACAGTTGGTCCGCGCAGGACCTGACGACCCTCGAGCTGATGCCATCTGCACTCAGAAAAATAAAGGTGCCAACTGGAATTAAAAGTGGTTCTTTAGACTGATGCCATAGAAGAACCTTTTTTGGTGCCACAAAGAACCTTTCAAACAATGGTTCTTTGAAGAACCATTTCTTTCAGTGGTTCATTGAAGAACCTTTAAAGGTGCCCCAAAGAACCATCAAGAAATGGTTCTTTGGGGCACCTTTAATGGTTTTTCAAAGAACCTTTTTAAAAATGGTTCTTTAAAGAACCATTTTTAAAAAGGTCCTTCAAATGGTTCTTTAAAAGAACCATTTTAAAGAACCTTTTTTGAGTGGTTCTTTAAAAAACCATTTTAAATCTTTCAAAATAAAATGCATCATAAATTGAATTTGAGTAGGGTAAAATAAATATGAGCACAGCATAGACATATATTAATGGTTTATTGTCATTTTGTAGTATACCAAAAGACAAAAAGGCATTTTAACCCTCAGCACAACATCAATACTAATACATGTCACATATTAGTGTTTTAAACAGTAATAATTAAATATATTTGCTATACTATAAATAAATATATATAAATACTATAGCTACAGATAACACAACAAATAATACATGTATTGTTTAATTAATAAAACATCAGAAAGTGATAAAACACATTAGAAATAGCAATAGCTTCATAACAGACCAATAAATCAACACATTTTCATCAGCAGATGTTTGCATGTTCAGTAAAAATATTTCAACAAGTTTATGATTAAAATGATCAATGAACTTTAGCATTACACCATGTAATGTACGTTTCATGTTGTACTCATGGTCCTTTGTTAGTCCAGTTTAGGACAATGTCTCTGACGTATGTTTCATATCAAACATATGTCATATCAAAACAAGCCCACACCTGCAGTTGTTTCAGTTTTTCACTGGTGTTTCCTGTCAGCTGGTCAACCTCTCAGGCGGACATCCATATCAGCCAACCAAACGACAAGCTCCTCCCTTTGTGCTTCAAATCCCTCCCACTCTGAGACAAGGAGCTGAAAGAGAGAGAAAAGAGTCAATTATAAAGAAGAGAGAAAAGTGAAACCCTCCTCAGAAGGTCTGACTCGCATACCTGCAGTTGACCTGTGATGGACTCCAGTTTGGCGTTCACGTCATCCCTCGCCGATGCCAACAGCCGAGTCTGCAGGGTGCCCTGGAAGAGCTGAGTTAATGTTCCACTCCTCCTGGTCAGGCTCTCCAGCTGGATGAGCCGAGGTCTCCCCTCTCGCCGCTGCCTCTGAACACAGAAACACAAATTGCATCTGAAGCAGGAGGTGCAGATTTTTTTTGCTATTCTTTTCTAAATCCAGGCTAGATCACGTGGAGGTATTTGGAAAACTTTTTTGGCCAGTGGACGACTGTTGTCTTGCAGAAAGTCAAATCAAACATATGCGATACACAATCAATTCACAAGAACACATTATAAAAAATAAGTCCAGTTCTTGCCTGATTTCAAATGAATTCTGCATCAAAACAGGGTGACAGAAGTAAAACGAGTGCACAAAGCCTCACTTTGTACAAGCCTGCTATTACAGTTCTCCTCTATGCAGACGACTTTCCTGTTTTCAAGGCACAACTTGGATCTGCTGTACGAATCTTATGGATACACACTAAATGAAACAATAGTGTGCATGACTCCAGATTCTGATCCCTCATCCTAATATGGTCCCAACATAGCAACAGCAATAAAGCAGATGCTGAGGCTAAAAAAATACAAAGTCCATAAACCAATGGCTGACGTGGGTTTTATCATAAGGGTGATAAATATACAGATTTCAGTCTGTCTTAGAGATTTGATGTTCATTTACCTGCAGATGCACTATACGTGCCTGCTCTATGGTTTTTCACAACATTTTGCACATCACTATTTAATACAGGAAGTACGTGAACTAAAACAAGTCATCTTTCTTTGTGAGAGGACCATATTAATGAAACAAACCTCAATGACATCATAGGGATCCCTACAGATGCTCCTGCTGCTTCTCTTCCTCCTCATCCTAAGCTTCCTTCTCCTTGTCCTCGCCTTCCATCCAATTGTAATTCAACCTAATTGTGTTTCTCCCCCTCCTCTTCCCCAGTTTGTTGGAGCTGTGAACACAATTAATGTGAATCTGGATTAATTTGTGCAAACAAGAAAAATCTACAGCTTTTTGGTCAGAGGTGCTCTTGTGATTTAAGCCGGGTAGAGTGGATTTATGTGTTGATGCTACCTGCTTCAGCTCTGGCTGCTGAGTGATATTTACACCCTGGCTGGATTACAAACTTTAACCATGTGCTGAACTTTGGCCCAGCGTTGATACCTCTTGTTAGTATAACGACCTCTTCTTAGCTTAATGTATGATGGTGGATAAATGAGATATACAAAAAAATTAACTATATTACAAAAGAACATCTATCTTGGAAACATCAAATGACCGGAGCATAACTTGTCAACTAGTCCGAAACTAAGTTATGCAGGAACAGTCAAAGACACACCTTCTCATGTCACATTTCTATTCATTTGTATATAATTCGATTAGACAATAAAGAGTCATCTAATCTAATTATTCATTCAAAACACTTATGCATAGCTGTATTTTATACAGCTCATACAGAATTCAAAGTACAGGTTCATGTGAGTATTTAGTGTACGGCTCAGATCTACAGAATTTCAGAGTTTCTAGAGCAGACACAGAGCTCACGTCACAACAGGCTTCAGGCGCCATTTTAGTGACTTTAACAATATATTAAATTTTAATTTCGGTCTAGCTGACATTAGGTTATGTACGCAGCACGCAATTGAACCACATATTTTAGAAGCCAAAGGTTCAAATTAGCTGGGAGCAGCTTCACTTAATTATAACAGTGGTTTTGTTAGGAAAACAGTTGGATACTAAATTGCGCTGACCTCAACGGCTAACGTATCTAGCTAATCGCTACTGTTAGCACAACATTAACAGCAAGCTACAATGACGAGTAACAAAAACAAAACAGTAATAAGGTTTTAATGGAAATGTTTTACCTTTTCTAACAGTCCCAGAATCCACAGCTTCAAAGTCCAGCAGGTACTGAAGACTGTTATCCGCCTCGCTGTCACCGTCCGTGAGTTTTTTTCCCGAAAGGTCAAGGCCCGCCGCTCGCACACTCTGTCTGCGCATGCGCATCCCAACGACTGACCCCCTCCGTCCGCTCCCGGGAGGTTATAGTATGACGTGTTCTGACGTCACTCTCTCTCTCTGTCATTTATTTGGCTCGAAACACATATCAACAAATTGCTCAGTGATGAACAACTACTCAGATCATTTACCTAAGCTGTGCTTTGTCAAAACGAAGTGTGTGTTCATTACACTGACATTCTGTTCTGCAATTGTTATTTACTTGTATTTTATAATTTGACTTTACATACTGCTGGGTGGTTTGTAAAGTTTACAATAACTAGTATTATCATTATACTATATTTTCAAAAATATATAATAATCTCAAAAGTAATGCCTTGGAGTAGAAAATAGTAATGCTTTATTAAAATTTAAAACTAAAGTACAGTACTTGAATGTGTGTATTGTGTCTACTGTTTGCAAATATTTCTAACTTTTATTTGAATATTCAGTTTCCTACCATCTTCTCTTAAAGGGTAATTGCCAGGTATCCCGCCCTCCCCCTTTGCACACACATGCACACAAAGAAAACACACAGTATAATTCACAGCCTCATTATAGTGAATAAATATTTATGCTATTTACACCATCAAACTTAGATTGCTAAGGATGAAGAACCTTTTGTTCTTTAAAGAACCATTTGTAATAGCTGAAGAACCATCCACAAAATAAAAAGGTTCTTTGACGTATGATGGTTCTTTAAAGAACCATGAAGACATCTGAAGAACCATTTAAGAACCATAATTTTTCTGAGTGTGGGCCCGCTGCCTTCTTGCCATTAATCCTCCTCAGTTCCCTCCTAACCTGGGTGGTTGAGAGAGACAGGCTGGAGCCTTGTGTTGAGTGTGTATTGGATGCTGTTGTTGGGGGTGGGGGGGGAGTGAGCAGGGTGAATAGAGGAGGTGTGAAGTGTCTGAGGTGGAACAGCAGCAGTGGGGGTGGGTGAGTCTGCAGCCGATGTTGCAGACTGCCTCATGGCTGAATCAAATCTGTTGAAGAAATGATTCAGTTCATTTGCCCATCTCACATCCCTCCCAGGCAGAGAGTTCTGCTGTTTGTGGCCTGAGATGGTTCTGAGGCCTCTCCAGACTTCACCAACGTTGTTTTGTTGAAGCTGGTTCTCCATCTTCTGCCTGTAGCTCTCCTTCCCATTCCTTATCAGTCCCCTCAGCTCTCTCTGCACCCTTTTCAACTCCTCTTTGTCTTTGGATTTGAAGGCCCTCCTCTTCTGCTTGAGGACGGTTTTAATTTCTGGGGTAATCCAAGGTTTGTTGTTGGAGAAACACCGTACAGTCCTGGTAGGTACAGTGTTATCCACACAGAAGTTTATATAGTCAGTAATGCATGTAGTAAGGCTGTCGATGTCCTCTCCGTGGTCATCACAAATCACCTCCCACACAGTCGACTCAAAACAATCCTTAAGAGCCTCCTCGCTCTCCTCTGACCATCTCTGTACTGTGCGGGTGGCTGGTGGCTCCCTGCGCACTAAGGGCTCATACACAGGGACAAGGTGCACCAGGTTGTGATCAGATCTGCCCAGGGGAGGGAGAGGTGATGAACTGTATGCCTCTTCTGCATTGGCATACAGTAAGTCCAGTGTTTTATTGACTCTGGTTGGGCAGGTCACATACTGGGTGAAGGTGGGCAGTGTGGAGTCCAGTGAGGCATGATTGAAGTCCCCTGATATTATGAGAAGGGCTCTCGGTGATTGTGTTTGCAGTCTGCTGACCACAGAGTGGAGAGAGTCACAGGCTGCATCCGCGTTGGCCGATTTTTGCACTGATTTTTGTGTAAATGTACACAAACCATCAACAATGGCAAAATGTTTTAGAATAACCATCCGTGTTTATAACACCATCTTACAAATAGTTTGGCTACAAAATGGAGGTTCTGCATTCTTTATCTTATTGTTTTAACCTTTTGAAATTCAGTGAATGTAATTAGAAATGAACGATTACTTTGATCTTTTCTTATATATTTGTTTTTTTTTATCTATTGAGAATAGTTGCACTGATTTTTGTGCAGTAAAAGTAATCATATTGAATGTTCTTTTGAGATTAACAAACACAGTACACTGTGTACACTGGTAGTGTTAGTAATTGGAAATTAATGATTTATTTGTTCCGATTACATACTGCAGATTCATTATATTGTGTCAAATGGTTTTGAGAAAAATCTTGTACTTGTAACAAATATTCAAGTCTTTTTAAATACTGACATTAAACACCCTTTACATATTTTGGGCAGTTTTTTAAATTGTAAATTGCTCATATCTCCTCATGTATGGGAATATGGCATACATAACAATAAATTGTTGGAGCTCAGTAAATCTGTTTGTCAAGTAAGAACAAGGGACAAATTTGGAAGTGGTTTTCTTCTGTTTAAAAATTTTATCCTTACAAACTTTCATGTTATTGAACCTTACTATGATTTTAAAACTAGACAGCTTACAAATGATGTCGCTGTTACTTTTTCACATGAAAGTCAAGAGTCTGAGTGTGATCTTATAAATGTAGTAGGTGTTCATTGCTATGACTTTTGCAGCAATTTCGGTAATAAGAGTGACTGGGTTTTGTTAGAGATCAATGACAATATGCCATTGCCCAATGGTCTTTTACCACACGTTAAGTCAGTTTCTGACACTGAATATTCTAACATCTTCATTATTGGACATCCTAATGCGGAAGTAAAACAAGTAGATTTTTGTTCAGTTGTTGGTCCTGAGAACCGCAGACAGGTTGTGGAGGAGAATTGGAGGAAAAATCCAGGTTCCGATGATGATTACGTTAATCGTGTGGTAAAAGAAATTCCAGGACTCAATGGCAGACTGACATACAACTCTAATTTTTATCAGGGCTCTTCTGGTTCTCCTGTGTTTAATGAGGAAGGTAGTCTTGTTGCAATGCATTCAGGAGGATACTTTTACTGTGATGCTAAGGGTCAGCCTCTTAGTCTTATCGATTTTAGCTATCCTTTATCTAGCATCATAAAGCAAATTAAATTGCATATGCTTTAGAAGAAAAGCTTTTACATGTTGATTTCCTAACTCATGTATATTGTAAATCAAAAATAAATTGAGTGTTGAAACCAAACTGCTTTCTGAGCTTTATTGAACAAAGCCTTTCTTAAGGGATCACCAATTTATAGCCACACTGAGACAGAAATTTATGTGTGCACAATTCTATTTACTTTGCAGTTGTAGCAAATTTTCTCACAGTCATGGAGACACCTTTTTGACAACCAAGGCTAGGGTCTGGCAGGGAAACTCTACAATTAGTTAAAAAAAAAAAAATAATCAAACCCTACACAGCAAAATAAACCTGCATCTTTAGATCTGGTCAGTATTCTGTTCATTGTGTGTGGGGCAGATATTTACTGAAAATAAATCTGAAAGTGACCCTGATTCAGGCTCTCATATGATTAAAAAACAACAACATAAAAAGCAACTAAACAGCAAACCATATTTATTTGATATAAACTGGTCATATTGAAAATATTGATACGGTATGATATTTTGAAGCCTTTGATCAACACTCCATATATATTCAGCCACAGTTGATTCTAAATTTGAAATAAAGCATGCACAAAACAGAGAAAAAAATACAGATATAAAACAGTACAAAGGGTATAAATGTAAACCAGACTTATTTGAGACTGTACTGTGTAAATGTCACATCAAAATGAGAAACCTCAACATGATATTTATCACATCCATATTATTTGAGCTCTTTAAAAATCGGAGCACATTCTCTTAGTTTCTTCAAATTTAACCAGACACAACATTGTAAAGTCGTTATTACTTGCATTTCAAAAGCACAGAACCAGCATACATGCATTATTATTAATAATAATATTATTTATAGTACATGATGCATCAGTTGTTTAACAAAACCTTATGTGAAAGAGTAAATTGAAAAAAAAGTATTAGTTTTTTTGAACAAGTGTCCTGACTTATTAAAAATAACGACTGCTTTTACTGCTCGAACTGTTCTCACTTTATCTTCTGTCTCCAGTTAACCTTCTGTGCACTCAGTTAATATCCATGGGCTCTGGCTGCTCTCTCCGAGAGAAGAATTCAAAGAAAGCCTTCAAACTCTCGTCATCTACAGCCACTGAACTGTTCACTACATTTTTAAACCTTGTGAGATTTCTGCTCTCAACAAGCTTTTTCACACCAACCAAAAAGTCTTGCTGTTGAGTGCATTTGCAACTGAGGTATTCTTTCAACACATCAAACTTTTCTCTCTCCACCATTTGAATAATGATGTGCTCAATGATGTCAGAAAAGGGATACCCAAACTCTATGACACTCTGGTTTTGACCCATCACACCAGGGTAGGCATACCCTCCTGAATGCATTGCAACAACATCGCCGTCCTCATTAAAGACAGGAGAGCCAGACGACCCAAAATACAAACAAGACTCATAAGTCAGAAGGTGTTTGCGCTGTTTAAGATCAACTGCCACTTTTTCAAAGAACCTGCGAGTAACGAACTGGACAGGCTCATTATTGTTACTGTAATGCCTTTCCACAACCCGATTCCGGTTCACAGATCAAACAACCAAACAAGATTCGATCTTTTTCGTTCCACCATCTGGATGTCCAACAATGCTAATTCCACCACTGTGACGAATGAATCCACAGTGTGTTAGGAGACCACCAGGCAATATCTGGACATCACTGAGCTTTAACAAAGCCCAGTCAGTCCCTGACACATCAGGTGAGTAATCATAACCAGAAACCTCTTCCACATCTATCAGGCCATCGTTCTGCTCCAGACTTTCATAAGAGAAAGTGACAGTGACCCGCTCATGAAGCCGGCCGTTATCATTACAGAAATCTTTAATAACATGGGCATTTGTGAGGACAAATCTGCTGAACACGAGGAAACCGCTTCCTTGTGGTTTCCCATTTATTCTTACTTGACAAACAGAATGACTGAGTTCCATGAGTTTCCTCATTGTTTTTACTTCTCGGCACGACTGAGCATTGCTCCCAAACTCCAGACGCAAAAGATTCTGGGCGAAATTAAGGTCATGAGCTTGTTTTTTGCTGCTTTTGACTGAGTCTTTAAATTCTGAAGACAAACAATTTTGCATCTGTTTTAAATAAATATTTCCACACAGATTTGGTTTCTTTTCTGCTACATTGTCGGTCTCTGATTTGACTGTGTTAGTCTGCTGTGAAAGCTCCTCATACCCACCAGAACGACCTGCCAGAGATTCACTCTGCAGCACGTAAGCGTCATCAAGACTGCCAGGCTGACTTTCTGGTGGATCAGACTTGTCGAGCAATTTGATCTTAAAAGTTTCATTATCAAGGTCGTCAACCAGATTGCACATCTCTGTGTTCACTTCAGTGCGCATGTTAAAGAGCACGCAATTCTTTTTGAACATGGTATTGAGAAAACGACCATCTCTTCGTAGAGCTTGCTTCACTTTTTCCCCTTCGTATGCGTAAACAGTAATTTCCTGCATGTCTTTTCTTAGATCAGGATTTTTCAGGATTCTGACAACATTTTTACCTCCTCGTGCTATGACATGAAATATCACAAGCTTGTTAGATTGTCTCTTTTTGCAGGGATAACCAGAGACGCTAACTGGTTTCTTTGGCTTCTCCACAGCTTTCACAAACTTCAGAGTCAGACGTTCATTTTTAATTACTCTGCATGGAAAGTGTGAAGCGATTGCTTTCCCACTTCTTACAATAACAAGCTCTTTGCCATCCTGCTTTTCTGCAGCTGCTTTGAATTTTGGACTTTTCTTCAGGCAGTCCTCAATAGTTTGCGCTTGATTGCAGGTATGGGTATAGATGTTCTTCCTGTAACTCCACTCAAAAGAATGGGTCAGATGAGGCTCTTCGTCCTAGGAAGAACAAACAATCAGGTCTCTCTTACAGGGGAATCTTATTCTATTCAATTACTAACATGTTCTTAAGTCACTTTGCACTATTAAAACATTCCTAGCTAACAAAAAACAGGTACACCTATAACTCAATTAAACTGCCTGAAAATATGTGGGTATTTTATCCATTTCTTTTTATTGCCAACACAGAAAAGAAATAATGAATAAACCTTTACCTTTGCAGCAGTATTTAGATGAGGAGGTGGAATATTTTCCTTATCCTGGGAGTGTGTTGATTCCTTGAAGTAACAGAGAGGAACATTAACGCAGATGTAGTATACAGTTTTTAAAAGAAAATAATGTCCATTATAAGAGTTAGGTACTATTGGTAAACTGATATAATTACAAAGCATTGAGAGTCCATTTCACCTGTTTTTGTGTGCAGTGACTAGAGCACTGGAGAGGCAACGAGACAACTGTCAAAAATGGAATACTTTCCACAGACCATTGCTCAAGACTAACCTTTATCTAGTTCTGATTTTTGCTATGGTCCTTGTTACTGCTTGCACCATGAGACAATACCTGTAGTGACATTTAGGACACACAGGCAGTCAAGCTCCTCCAGGATGGAGAATCTATATAAGCAATGGTATGTACTCAACACCTGTAAAACAGTTTTTCTGGGGGTGGTCTTGTTGCCATTCCAGTGTCCCTTATTGCACTAAAGCAAATTAAACTGATTCAGTGACTTATGCTCCCTGTCTGGTTAAGTTTAACACATTTTGTATTACACTGTTGATTATCAAGTTTGAGCAGTGTATTGTATGTACGCCATAACCTTACAAATCAAAACATCCCTGTACATAAATTCATTCATAACAACTTTAACTGCTTCATAAACTTCATTACATGAGAAAATCAGCACCTTAAAATTGTCTCTTGGAGTGTTATTTCTGCTCGTCATTCTTCCTGTTGAATGTGACAAACAGGTACTGCAGTTTCTTACCTGAAGAAAAGTGATTTTTAATCAATTACACAACACATTTCACTGTGTGCATTAATGTCAATGTGATTTATTAAGATCAACTTCAATGCCAAAGGAAGTGCATAGAAACACAAAAGCAGATAACATATGCCAATTGTAGATTACAGAAGTTTTAAAAATTGGGCTGCATTACATCACACATAATTCTTAAATGTGACAACATCTGAAGATAATCCAAAACAAAATTCCTTAAAATGCAACCCTAAAAACAAAAAAGGTAATTAAAGTTAAAAATAATTAATACAACTGTGGGCTACTAAAAAAACAAGCCAAGATAAACAGAGACAATGCAGAAACAAGTATCTGCCAGTGTTATATACTCCAGGAAGTCCAGGAGATTTAAATTAAGAAAAGTCTTAGTGGAAAAAAGGTGGCAAGCAGGGAAAATTGTCCATTTCAAAACAAAAAGAGATGGTGGAGCTAAAGCGACACCTAAGAAAATAAATATTATTAGTAATAAGTTATATTACTACTGCTCTTTGTTTTTGTAATAAATCACACACCAAACACACTATAAGGAGGATGAGCGCCCTGTCTGGGTCTCCTCTGTCCAACTGGCAGCAAGGGCGGTACCTAAACCAGAAAAGAGCAAAAACACACTCAGGCCAAGGTCACAGCCCCGCTGAGGGCACTTACAGTCAAACTAGTGAAATCTGTCAGATAATACGAGACGGGTGCATGTTTCTTCAAACTTTCATGTCTAAGGCATGCATATTAGATATTGGATGCTGTGTTTGTATTGCAATAAGTATTCAATTCTGGAAAAAAAACAACAAAAAAACTTTTGTTTTAGAGGATGAACGAAAACATGCAGGAACATAGTCATGCACACTCTGCAGGATATATTGCACGATTTCGGGTGACACCAACAGCAGTACGACATCTGGCTGTAATGTTGACAGCAATTTGCTGTGAAAAGCAGTAGCACTCACCCCCATCATCACTAAGTGCTTAGAGCGACTGGTCCTAGCACACTTCAAATCATGTCTCCCCCCCACCCTGGACCCCCACCAATTCGCATACCGCCGGAACAGGAGCACAGAGGATGCAGTCTCCATCGCAATGCACTCTGTCCTCTCACACCTGGACAACAACAACACCTACGCCAGAATGCTGTTTATAGACTTCAGTTCAGCATTCAATACAATCCACCCCTCACAACTCATCAGGAAACTGACAGACCTGGGTATCAGTTCCCTCATCTGCAAATGGTTACTGGACTTCCTGACCAACCGCCCCCAACATGTCCGGCTGGATAACCGCTGCTCATCTACCATCACAATGAACACCGGTGTACCACAAGGCTGTGTGATGAGCCCTTTCCTCTACTCCCTCTTCACCCACGACTGCAGACCTGCTGATGGTTCCAACACCATCATTAAGTTTGCAGATGACACCACGGTGATTGGCCTCATCAGTGACAACGATGAGGCCGCCTACAGGGAGGAGGTGGATCGTCTGGCTGAGTGGTGCGACAGAAACAACCTGCTGCTTAACACCGAGAAGACCAAGGAGCTCATCGTGGACTACAGGAGGAATGCTGACCCACATCCACCCATCCACATTAAGGGGACGGCTGTGGAGCGTGTGAGCAGCTTCAAGTTCCTGGGAGTCCACATCTCCGAGGATCTCACCTGGACGACCAACTGCTCCAAGCTGGTCAAGAAGGCTCACCAGCGCCTCTTCTTCTTGAGGACTCTGAGGAAGAACCACCTGTCCTCAGACATCCTGGTGAACTTCTATTGCTGCACCATCGAGAGCATCCTGACCAACTGTATAACAGTCTGGTACGGGAACTGCTCTGCCTCGGACCGGAAGGCGTTGCAGAGGGTCGTGAAAACTGCCCAGCGCATCGCCGGAGCACCACTTCCTGCCATAAAAGACATCTACAGGAAGCGGTGTCTGAAAAGGGCTGGGAAAATCATCAAAGACCCCAGTCACCCATCACATGGACTCTTCACCCTCCTGCCCTCTGGGAGGCGCCACAGGAGCCTCCGGACTAAGACCACCAGGTACCGGAACAGCTTCTTCCCCACAGCTGTCAGACTCCTGAACTCTGCCTCCTGACATCTGACCCACGTTAAACTCATGGACTGAACATACACACACCCACAATGGACAACTGTACCCTCAAACACAATAATAACATGGACTGAACCACCACTCACAACCACTAGCACTTTATATAGCCTCTGTAGAAACTATCTACACCCTCACTTATCTTAACTGCACTAATGTATAGCTCTGTGTAAATAATCATTCTGTACATTCGATAATCTTTAATCCTACAACTGTTTACAACTTGCATAGTTCCCATTTCTGTATAGCTGTATATCCCAGATTCTGTAAAGTTATTTATTTCATATTCTGTATAGTTTTTCATATTTATATCCTGTTCATATCCTGTACATAGCTTGTACTCACTACAGCCTGTACATACTTATAGTTATAGAATATTCACAACATACTTCATACCGTGTACATTATAACATACCATAATAGACCCATTTCTGTAATATACTCACATATCTATATTATTGCTAATATATATTGTAATATATCTATATCACTAAAGCACTTCTGGATGGATGCAAACTGCATTTCGTTGCCCTGTACCTGTGCAATGACAATAAAGTTGAATTCTATTCTATTCTATTCTATTCTATTCTATTCTATAAAGGTGAGCAGTACTTGTCAAATTGGGTAGTCTATCACGAGCAATACGTGGAGGTGAAGCAATAAAGATGATTCTGGTTGTAAATAAAAGTTTTTTCAGGAAAGTTGCCCCTTTTAAACGTCCTCTCAATCACTCCTGTCTCTTGTGTAGCAGGACCTCCCACTTATTAAATGGCGTTTTTTTTCCGCCATTTCTTAACCAGACGGTTTAGAAAAGTGCCGAGAAGGCTTCCCATACCCATTTGCTAGCGTGTGCATGTTCACGCACTTTAGGAGTCCATATAAATTGACGAAAATGAGCCATTTAAGGTGTTTTTTGTTTTGTTTCTTTGAACACTTACCTAAAGCGTGAAAACCAAGTGCCTGTAGCCGCAAACGCAGACAAGTTTCGCGCCTTTTCTGTCTAATGCTTGCGTGTTTCCTGTTTGCTGCACCAGCAGATCGCCATCTAGTGTACCGGAGTGTGTAAGACAGTCCAGACAAAGCTGCAGGATGAGATTCAAAGGCAAATTCTCCTTACATAGAAACACAGTAATAATATTACTAAAAAGATCGGTTTTAAGGTGAAGAGACAAAAATCTGAATGTGACAAATAAAAGGCTTAATTGATTGATTGATTGATTGATTGAATTAATCAGAATCAGAATCAGAATCGGAATACTTTATTGATCCCTGGGGGAAATTATTTTTTGTTACAGTGCTCCATTTTAAACCAACATTAAGACAAGACAGACAATACGCTAACTAAGAATAGTACAATATATACATATATATACATACATACATACATAAGTCACTTATAAATAAATATTTGGAAAAGAAACATGTGTAGTTGTAGCAGCAACAGTGTGTTAAGTGGATGCGTTGTACAGGGAGATGGCCACAGGCAGGAATGATTTCCTGTGTCGTTCAGTGGTGCTTTTCGGTAATCTCAGTCTCTCACTGAACGAGCTCCTGTGACTGACCAACATGTCATGGAGTGGGTGGGAGGTGTTATCCAACATTGTCTTTATCTTGGACAGCATCCGCCTCTCCGACACCACCTTGAGGGAGTCCAGCTCCATCCCCACAACATTGCTGGCCTTACGGATCAGTTTATTAAGTCTGTTGGCATCTGCGACCCTCAGCCTGCTCCCCCAGCATGCAACAGCATAGAGGATCGCACTGGCCACCACAGACTCATAGAAAATCCTCAGCATTTTCTGGCAGATGTTGAAGGACCTCAGTCGCCTCAAAAAATAGAGACGACTCTGGCCCTTCCTGTAAAGTGCTGTGGTGTTTTTAGCCCAGTCCAGTTTATTGTCAATGTGTACTCCAAGGTATTTATAGTCCTCCACAATGTCAACACTGACCCCCTGGATTGAAACAGGGGTCAAGTGTTTCCTGGTCTTCCTGAAGTCCACGATCAGTTCCTTGGTCTTTGCCACGTTGAGCTGCAGATGATTCTGCTCACACCACGTGACAAAGGAGTCGACCACAGCCCGGTACTCTGTCTCATCATCCCTGCTGATGCATCCAACCACCGCAGAGTCATCAGAAAACTTCTGAAGATGGCAGGTCTCTGTGCAGTGGCTGAAGTCTGTGGTGTAGAGGGTGAAGAGGAAGGGGGAGAGGACAGTCCCCTGTGGTGCCCCTGTGTTGCTAATCACCTTGTCAGACACACACTGTGGGAGACGTACATATTGTGGTCTTCCTGTCAGGTAATCAACAATCCAGGACACCAGAGAAGCATCCACCTGCATCGCTGCTAACTTATCACCCAGGAGGGTCGGCCTGATGGTGTTGAAAGCACTGGAAAAGTCAAAAAACATGACCCTCACAGTGCTCGCCGGCTGGTCCAGATGGGTGTAGACACGATTGAGCAGGTAGATGATGGCGTCCTCTGTTCCGAGACGAGGCTGATAAGCGAACTGAAGGGGATCCAGATGTGGTCTGGAATAACAAGGAAAGAGAAGAACGTTAAAGAGTTAGAAGTGTTCGAAATGTGTCGTTGTCTCTCCCAGAAGCATTCATCTTCATTAAACAGTTTTTAAAAATTCAACATGCATCTTTCTTCTCTGTTGATGGAGTGGTACTGAATTTGCATTAACTGCCTTGCTTTTTGCTTTTGTCTTGCCTCTGTCTTTTAGTGTATAGCAGTTTCTGAAAAAGGACAGCATTTACAACACCACCTTTTTCAGAAACATTCAACTAAAATAATTCAGAATAATCAGGAGGGGCAAGAGCTGCAACTTGATTTGGGCTTGTTTGGTGGTTTTGAAGGGATCTCCTTCCTTACAACTGCTTCCTCCCGCTGTGGTTGTGCTTTAGGCTGTCGCATACAGAACAGTATGTCTCTTTTCCCACTTTGCAGTTCCTCTTCCAGTGTCCTCTTTGTAGCAGCTGTCCACTTGTTGGAGGCTGGTGGGCCCCTTGAGCTTCTTCTCGTTCCGATTCCTCGCCATAATATTTGCTGATGATGCACAATGCCCTGGTTTGGAGGCGTTCCCCACGTTGCTGGAGCTGCTGGGCATGGCTGTTGTTGCTGCTATTGTATCTCTATCTTCAAATTCATGGGTGTTAGCAATATTTGTCCAGGCCTTGCCTTTGTGTTGGCGGCCTCCGTGTTCTTCTCTGCCACCTGATGTTTCAGCATTTCTTCTGTTAATTTTTCCATTTCTTTTTCATTTCGTTGATCCTGTTTTTGACACATCTCCAGTCTTTGGGCTGCTTCTTCTTCCAACAGTTGTCTCAATGGGTCAGTTTCCCTTTGTTTAACTATAAAAAAGCTCCTGGAGGCGCTTTAATGTAGTTTCTGCATTCTTTATCATTAGTTGAGTTGAGTTCATAAATAAGAAGGGATGTAGAAGTGGAAACATAGGTATGGACTCTGCAGCCACTGGTCCAGTCTCAGGTTCTTCAACACTCTGGCTTTGTGTTAAATGATTCTGCCTCTTCACTTTAACCATCATTTAACACATTGTGGTTATTTTGACCAGAAGATCTTTTTGTTATCCATATCAGCCTTCCTTGGACTGATACGGAGCCTTACAGATAAACATAAATCCCAACAGTACACATCCAGTATGGGTCCCCAGGCTATGCTACTTGAAATATGAGTGAGAACCATAATGGCCTCAGTTATATGTAAATGTAAAGTTATCCTGGGTATGCTGAACTTGGTTGTAGGGCCCCTTTTTTCAATTGCTGTGTTGCTGTTATACTTATTAAGTACCTGGTGAAGGTAGGAAACCAAAACAAAGTGACGGCACATCTAACAGCTTCAAATTATGTCCCAGCAATTGGTCATGCTTGTAAATGTAACCAGATGAGACTCTGTTAAATAAAGAATTTTTATATATGAAAATGACAATCATGACTAAAAGTAAAGGACTCTTTCAACTACCCAACTCTGTACTCAAAGTTCTCAAAGTTCTTAAAGTTAATTAAATTCCCAAATTAACTGCAAATGGTGTGTGTTAAAATCGCTAAAAAAAACATTGTTATTTAGCATCTGAGTCTATAGTTTATGTAGATAGGCTAATTTGTAATAATCTACCAGAAAAAATAATATGATTCTTTTGTAAAAATGAAATATAAGCTATAACATAAATTGACATACATGCACTTAGATTGACTTGGGTTTCTTGTTTCCTCAAAATGCATCCAGGAAAGATATCAGGTTTGAGAGTTTGCTTGGAAAGGACGATGGAAATGACTGAAGATGGCGTAGGTTGTCAACCTTAGTGGCATGAGCACTAAAACTGCTGCAATGATGAAGAGAATTCCAGAAACAAAATTCACTTTGCTCTTTTTCCTTTCATGTGCACAAAATTTGTGCGCTTGCTCCCAACCACACCAAGCAGAATCCCAAACAACTCAATGTGATGGCAATGATGATGAACACTCTGGCAGCCTTCAGATCATGAGGTAAGGTCAGCAGAGAATTGTAGGTGTTGCATTCCATGTGTCCAGTTCTCTGTAACATGCAGTCCTCCCACAGCACATAAGAAATGGTGTTGTTGGCATCAATGAAAACTCTGATAATCCACATTGGGAGAACACAGATGATGATTATCCCTAAAAAGCCAGTGATGGCTAAGAGTTAACCCAGAATATATCTACAACAGGCCAACATGATGAATCATGTTGATCTCTTGAAGGAGGAAATGGTGTTCTTGAGAGCTGCTGTAATTTGTCTGTGAGAGATGATTTCAACAGGTATTTTTCATTACCCTCGCAGAGTCGACTGCGGCTTCCTCAATAACAGAGGAGGAGTATTCTAGCGTGAGCTGAAACAAGTTTGTCAAGAAATCTCACCCACTCGTCTTTTTTCAAAACATCTGTGAGAAGGACGGTTGAGATAGATCAAATATGGTATGACAAAATGAAAAAAACAAAAAAACAAAAAAACAAAAAACACGGTACACAATGTGCTGTATGTTCTGTAAATGAAAACATAAAAAATTCAAATAAGGACACACCATTTTATACTGTTATTGCTTGGATGTGATACTAAGTATGAAAACAGAGAGACTGAATGATGAATACTGAAACGGTCTGGCTGTGAAAGTACAGGATGAAAAAAAAAAAGTTCTTTCAGTATCAACCCTTTATTTATTCAGAAAGTTGGGACTAAATACAAATTGAATTCCCAAGTTGTTTTCAGTGTAAATTATCAGCCATCAGCATCACTGAAATATGAAACACATGACTACTTTCAGTGTGACCTGATGAGCAACTGATACCTGTGGGTTAATGACTTGTGGGAGTTTGAATGCCTACGAGGAACCTCTCAGCAACAAAACTCTTTATTCTCCTCAGTGAGTTGGTGAAATAGGAGTGAGGAGTCAATAGGAGTCAATTATCTTGCAGTTCCAGAGGACCTTTTTCATTTTTCTTTTAACATCAGTATCAGTGAATACCCATCAATTCTTGTTCAACACATGCAGGGTCTGGGAGGCCAATCCTACAACCCTAGTTAAAAAATAAAACAATCAAAGCCTACAGTAAATCTGCATCTTTTGATCGGGTCAGTATTCTGTTCATTGTGTGTAGGTCAGATATTTACTGAAAATAAATCTGAGAAATGCTGAAAGTGACCCAGATTCATTCAAAATCTATATTTTGAGTATAAAATGATAATATTGAAAATATTGACAAGGTATCATATTTTGAAACCTTTGATCAACACTCCATATATACTCATCCTAAATTAATTTTAAATGTGAAATAATGCATTTAAATTGAAACACAAAAGTAGAACAGGTAAAAAAATTAAACCTGTTGAAATTTGAGGGTTGTTTGAGGGTTTTAACATTTACTTTGTAAATGTCACAAAACAAAGGAGAAACCTCAACATGATATTTATCACATCTATACAATTTGAGCCCTTTAATAGCTGAGCAGATTCTCTTGGTTTCTTCAAATTTAACTGGACGTTGCACTTTAACAGCACAGAATCAGGATACATTTATTATTATTATTACAATTATTTATAGTACATGATGCAGCAGTTGTTTAGGAAAAATGTGTGTATAAGGCGATAACAATTTCATCTTTTTTTGAACAAGTGTCCTGACCTTATAAAAAGTCACAACTGGTCAAACTGTTCTCACTTTATCTTCTTTCTGCAGTTAACCTTCTGTGAACTCGGTTAATATCCATGGGCTCAATCTCCTCTTTCCCAGGGAAGAATTCAAAGAAAGTCTTTAAACTCTCGTCTACAGCCACTGAATTTTTTACTATATTTTTAAACTTTGTGAGATTTCTGCCCTCGACAATCTTCTTCACACCAACCAAAAAGTCTTGCTGTTCAATTATATCAGAAAAAGGATGCCCAAACTCTATAACACTTTGGTTTCGACCCCTTGTTTCATTGTATAAATCGCCTCCTGTATGCATTGCAACAGCATTGCCATACTCTTTAAAGACAGGAAAGCTGGAGTTGCCACAATGTAAACAAGACTTATAAGTTAGAAAGTGTTTGCGTTGTTAAACAGTTAGTAATAAGATGAACACAGTCTTGATTACCTCTCCTGCGCCTCTCCACAACTTGACCATGGTTGCCTGTGAAACAGTCAAACAGACTGTCATCCGGATATTCGATAATGCAAATTCCACCACTGTGGCAAACGAATCCACTGTGTGTTAAGAGACCATCAGGCAATGTCTGATCAGCATTGAGCTTTGACAAAGCCCAGTCATTACAACCACCTCCTTGTGGTTTCCCGTTTATTCTCACTTGACAAACAGAGTTACTGAGTTTCATGAGTTTCTTCATTGTTTTCATATCTCTTTATTTTTGCTAGTACAGAAAAGGCCCCAAATCGTCAATAAGCTGGGGTCACGATTCAACTTTGAGCCTTAGTTATCAAACAGTTGTCTCCATGACTGTGAGAAAATTTGCTACAACTGCAAAATAAATAGCACTATGCACACACATGATTTTCTGTATCGTTGTTGGTATGAAGACTGTTCATGCTGTGGTGATCTCTCAGGAAAGGCTTTGTTCAATAAAGCTCAGAACGCAGTTTGGTTTCAATGATAAATGTATTTTTGATTCACAAATTACATGAGTCAAGAAGTCAACACGGTAGTGATGGGATTTCCGTCTCTTTTTAGAGAACCGGCTGTGAAACAAGTGAAACAACACAAAACACTGCAAACCACAACACAATTAAATATAAATTAAAATATGAAAACAAAAAGAAGATGCACATTCTCTGTCACATAGGCCTGCATGAATAAGCTTTCTGAATCCTTTATCATCCGCAACTGAAAATAGTTGTGGATGATTACTATACCTTTCTAATGTGAAGTTGTTGTCCCTGGCTCTCTTTCTCTCTCTTTCCCTCCTGCTCTGTTCCTGTGCTACTGCGAGTGTAACTACCGCCCCTCCCCCCTCTCCCTAGCACAAAGCACACTGCTCGCATGCAGAGTGAAGCGGAAAAAATGTGCGAAAGAGAGGGTGAGAGGAAGATTAAAAAAAACCCATGGCTCCCAATAAGGAGCCGGCTCGCGTCGTTCACTTCAAAGAGTCGGCTCTAAGAGCCGTTTCGTTTGCAACCGACACATCACTAAAACACGGAAAAACTTTTCTTCTCCACCAGCGGTCCCCAAACTCCGGGCCAGGGACCAGTATCCGTCCGTGAGTCGTTTGGTGCTGGGCCATGAGAGTTGAGGCTTGGGTGTGAAATTTATGGTTTTCAGGGATTTTATTGTTAACTCACTTTCCCTGGGTCTTCGTAGTTGTGTGTCTCAATTTGAAAGAAATATTTACATGTTACCATAGCGCCTAGAAAGCATTAAGAGAGAGGACGATGTTACTCTCAATGTTGTCAAAGCATTTTCAGGAGGACGCTGCTAATAAAGTTACACAATTACACAGTGAATTCGTATTTATTATTATATTTACAAAATACCACAGTTTTTGTCTTGGTTGTATTATTCTATTTTGTTGTATTCATCTGTGACACCTTAAAGGCGAGTCTGTGAAAATATTGTCTGAGATTAAACCGGTCTGTGGCGCAAAGAAAGGTTGGGGACCGCTGTTCTACACCATCTGCAATTCAATGTCCTTGATGATGCTAGACAAAAGATAACCGAAATCCATGAGGCTCTGAGGCTGACCCTTAGCATCACGGTAAAGGTATCCTCTTGAATGCATTGCAACAAGATTACCTTCCTCGTTAAACACAGGAGAACCAGAAGAGCCCTGACGAAATTTAGATTTGTATGCCAGTATGTCATTGAGTTCTGGAATTTCTTTTAGCACACGATTAACGTAATCATCATTGGAACCTGGATTTTTCCTCCAATTCTCCTCCACAGCCTGTCTGCGGTTCTCAGGACAAACAACTGAACAAACATCTACTTGTTTTACTTCCACATTAGGATGTCCAATAATGAAGATGTTAGAACATTCAGTGTCAGAAACTGACTTAACGTGTGGTAAAAGACCATTGGGCAGTGGCAAACTGTCATTGACCTTTAACAAAGCCCAGTCACGCTTATTATCAAAACCATAGCAAACAACGTCTTCTACAGCTACACAATCACACATAGATTCTTGAATTTCATATGAAAAAGTAACAGTGATGTTATTAGTAAGCTGATCAGTCTTAAAATTATAAGCAGATTTAATAACATGAGCGTTTGTAAGGACAAAATTATCATACAGGAGAAAACCACTTCCACGTGGTTTCCCACCTATTCTCACTAGACAAACAGATTTACTGAGAAGCAAGAATGTATTGGTATGTATTTCATATGGCCATATATTATATATAAACAATTTACGATTATGGCCCAAAAAACTGCCCAATGTCTCTGTGTCACATGTGCCACATGAGACACACTTGGCATATGTGACACAGCACTCTTCAGTAGAGTTGCAGCTGCTGGTAGGCATTATAGCACGTCGACTGCACCAATCCCAAAGCTCCTGGGAACAAAAAATAAACAAGAAAAAAAGAATTATATTTAAGTTATTCCTACACTCAAAAAAATGAAATTGGGTGGTTGCTACATGCACAAGATCCAAACTTGTAACTTGAACTAAATAATTCCATGTTTCTATGGTGAACATAATTAAATCATGTAGCATCTGCATGAAATTCAGCAACTTAATTTGTTCTTGTAGAGATGACATGATACAATCTAGTAAGAGTGGCTGGATCCAGGCAACTGACCACTCTTACTAGATTGTATCATGTTCTTTGTTTTGTTTAATTGACACTAACATGTTTCAGATCATCAAAAATGTTAACATTAGAAAAATAATAGTCAAATAAATGCAAAAAGCAGTTTTTAAATTATTAATTTCTTTCAGTTCATTTATCACTCACCAGTAAGATAATCAGCACCTTAAGTCCAGTGGCTTGGATGCCAGTTTTGGGGGCCAATGTACCTGCAGGAGAAAGGTGAACCAATGAATCAATAATTTCCAATTACTAACACAACCAGTGTACCCAGTGTACTGTGTCTGTTAAAATCAAAAGAACATTCAATATGATTATTTTGACCGCACCTAAATCATGAAAACACGTGATTTTGGTGCATCTATATCTAAGGCAGGTCTCAGAATAACTGAGTTTTCTACAAAGCTTATTTTTTCCAGAAAACAAAAACTATATGGAAAATAAACTGCTTAATATTTCACTCTTCCTACCACGATTTGAGGACTCTCCACGACCATTAGGAATACGCAGACTCTCTTCACAAGATGCACCTTCGTTCATTTCAAGGACTACGGACGGCACCACACTCCCTACGCCTTGTCGCGGTGCCTCTTTTCCGGTCTGTGAAATTTATGCACAACTAGTTCAGAAATTAAGATAATGTCGTTAAGGTATAGAAATGATTTATTCATTATTAATATCCTATAATTTGTTATTATAGGAGGAAATCAGCACCTTAAGTCCAGCAGCTATGACGCCAGCTTTGCGTGCCATCATATCTACAGGAAAAAGGTGAACAAATTAAGTGCAACTACACTCAATAGATAAAAAACAAATATACAACAAAAGATCAAGAAAGTAATCATTTATTTCTAATTACCTTCACTGACTGTCAAAATGTTAAAAGAATAAGCAATGCAGAAGCTCCATTTTGTAGCCAAACTATTTGTAAACCAAGACGTCAAGATTGTTGACGTCTTGGTTTACAAAACATTTTGGCATTGTTGATAAATGAGTTGGTCTGTGTACATTTACACATTTATTTGCATTTCTTTTGTCTTTTCTCAGGAACAAAAGTTGCATCTGCTTATGCATACCTGAAAATAACCAATTATTGACCATGGGCCCGACGCCAGGCCCATTTTACAAGCGCTCTTTAAATGACTTTAACTCCGTCATCATTTACGCTAGAGAGAAAATGCGAATGGTTTTGAAAAGAAGAGAAACTGTGCTTTACGAGAATATTTGCTGTATTAATAACTCCCACAAAGATGTGTGTTAGCTCTCCTGCATGCAGTAATTAAAAGCTTGGCCACAGCTGATTGCGTTGGAGACTTTATTAACAGAAAATTCCACCACAGTTGATACCCTTCTTGATAGGTGGATACAAGCACTAACCCCACGGTGTAAAGGTGCTCTGGATGCCTGTTTTTGTCATGTACTTGGATTGCACTTTGTAAGGCCTCTACCCTAAGACCTGTCCAACTTGGGTGTCCCACCTGAAGGCTAAGCTTCTGCTGATCTAGCTCTTAGGGTCACTGAGGCACCCAACCCCCTGACCATGTCAAGGTGGCAGTCTCTCATGAGGAAAAAAGAAAAATGAGTTGCTGTTTGCCTTTCAAAAAACTCTTAACAAATTCATCCATACCCAAGTTATTTGTTATGGACTTCTCATGGGCCAAGATCGCCAAATTTCTCTTTCTTTTTTGTAACATGGTGCGACGACAAGATGTTAGGACCTATCACACATCATTAACTTTCCCTTTGTGAGCTGCTGGAAGCTGGGGTGGAAAGTGAACAAGCTTTACTAAAATCACTGTGATTACATGAGTAAATTGAAACGGCAAAACTTTTGACTGCAGAGTTGAGATGGATGGATGGATGGATTTAACTAATTCAGGAAAATCCATTGCACATGTCAAACTGGTATGGCTGAATGCCTTATTACTCCCATAAACTAGAGGTGTTTGCAAATGTGAAGTTTATATTAACTCAAAGATTCTGTTTTTCTGGCAGCGCAGAGGCAGTGGCAAAGCCAGGAGTTAAACAGAATATGGAACCAGACCACCACAGAACCACACTAATTTCATCTTTTAACACAGATTTACAGGCTATTCAGAGCCAAGCTACCCCAGAGGAGAAGACCTGATGCATTGACTCATGGGAGGACCTTGTGTCAAAAGGAGGGATGGTACAACAAATACAGCTTACACAAAAAAAGGGATTCCAGATTTACTCGAAAAGTTTTTGCATTTTTTCTATGATTTGTGTAACTAACAATGAAAAGCATACATGGTTGCAGTCTGCACAAGTGTGCAGTTTTAGATGTTTCTTAAGCCCTATGTGTTTTGTGTGTGCCTGTGTTTTGTTCAATTTTGTATGTATTTGTAGTAAAACTAATTATTTAAAAATATCCTTTTCATATCATGAAGGATGCAAGCTGTGCGTGTGAAGTGCAGAGAACAACAAAAGTACATCAGTTTTGAGGGCCAGCTGACCTACAGATCATTTTTGGAATGCGGTGAGTAAAAAACGTCAACATTTCCTGCGTGTTTCATAATGTGAATCAGTCAAGCTTTGGGGATGATGTTATAATAGCTGCTATACCAACTGTTTAGGTTTATTTTGCTCAATTTATTTAATTTCACTTTCTTTGCCTTGTTCTGGTGTTTATTTCAAATGTATAATGCAATTTTATTATGTTCACAGTTGCCAAGTTCAACATCCCGAACATATGGCTTCTCTAAGATACTTGATCCAATTGTGAAAGATATGAAAATTCTGGAGGGGATGGAATCAGGGGCGATTCTAGGATCAGAGCTTTGGGGGTGCTGAGCACCCAGAGAGCTGCCCAGCCAGGCAAGATACACTTTACTCGTCACAATGAGACTTCTTCCCTGTCTCTTTCGGTCCCTGCATCCTCCCTGTCCTCATCGTCTGTTGTCTTCTTCTCTGTTATCAGTCATGATAATTTTACCATCTCTGTGCAAGTCTGCAAATTTCTTTATTAAATCATAAGATTCTTAAATTCATCAAGTCTCTCTGTGCCTGGGTCCTCGTCACAAAACATGACATCACTGTTTTGTACATTTTAACAATTTAATCCCACATTTGTGAAAGAAAAGCAAAACACGTTTTTGAAAAGTCTGTAACAAAACCATCAAATCTGATAAAGGTTATTTAAATGCTGCTAAAGAAGAATGGATTGGAAAAAAAAATACATATCCTAACCTTAATTACTGGGGGAGAATAATGAATGATGCTCATAGTGAGTAAGAAGTAAACTGAGTGCATGTTTTGGACAGAGATTCACTTTTAATGTGTATGTATAATATAATACAGATACATAAAAAACACTCCCAAAACAGAATAAATTATTACAAATAAATTATTACATAATATTAAAAAAAAAGAATATAAAAATGGAGGCAACTTTGCTTGTGGTAGAATGTATACAATGCATGAAAAAATCTTTACTGCAGATACTAATTTTGTGTTGTAAGATTTATGAGTTTCATGCTTTCATAGTGGTACTTGGGAGAGCTTGACATTTTTATCAGGTGGTCCACACTGTAAAAAGTTTGAGAAACACTGATGAGTTAAGTGTATGTGTGCTTTTGGAAAACATTTAAAGCTGCAGTACAGAATCTTTGAAACAAACTTAAAACATTTTTAGAATATAAACAGCACTCTGCTTCTCTTTACAGCTCCTCACTCCACCAGGGCTGTTTTGCACTTTCTGATAGTGTGCAAATGTGATGTATGTACTGCGGCAGTCATACAGACAACTGGACGGTCCAAAAGTTGGCCTACCTATTACTGGCTGAGGTTTTGGTGGCTAAACAACATAAAAATATATAATTAATTTTCATCTCCCCAATCCATTATAATGTTATATGAGTAAAATCAGTTTTTTTTTCTCTGTCAGTTTAACAGTTTCTGTTGTGAAACATAAACATATGAACATAAACATATGAACATAAAGTGTGAATTAGTTTTTTCCTTCTGACTGTAGGAAGGATACACATTGTGAGATCCTTTGAGTGTGCAATTGTGTTGATGTTATGTTCAGTAGTTAGAAAAGAAATCTCCACGTGTTTTTATGTGATTCTTAATTCTTCATTGATGAATCAAAGGATGGAATTGTAATGGCACATTTCTTTATTCTTTGTATTGATCACATATTTTAACCATATCACTTTATTATAGCAAGATCCCTCCTGTAACCAGTTGTATACATGCATGTAGAATATTATCACAAGTGGGCCCCATGTTAATTGCACCTTCACAGAGAGCCCATTGTAAAGTTGAAGACATCCAGGCACCCTGCTCAAGGGAGGTGACTGGTGGTCATGAGAGGGGGTCAAGGATGAGCTGGACAGAATGTATAGGGACATAATGTGCTGTCGAATGGTCTTTGTTTGAGAGTGTCTGTGTGAGTATATAAGATGAGCAACCCCACCCAAATTTCAGAGATCACCCTAGCGTTTGGCTGGGATGTTTCTCTCCACATTGCAATGTGTTTATTAAACCGAATTCAAAAGCTGCTCACGGGGGTGTTTGCAGGTTATTTAAAATGTCCACAACAGCAGACAGAACACACAGCTTGGTGAGGGTACAATGCAACACTGTGATGTAGCATAACTTAAGGAGCAAGGAAGGTGATAAGTAAATAGCATTAGCAGACGATTGCCGTTCTTTTAAGCATACTTTATTGCTGGCATCTCCATTTTACCATAAAACAATCAATCAGGCATGCAAAAATCCCACTTGCTTTATACAGGACTTTGCCCACACCTGACCTCGTTAGTCCCTACCATTGAAACAAATAGGTCAGACCAAACAATACAATTCTAAACAAAGAACAGGAATAAAGTCATGCATGAAACTGACAAACTTATTTACTCAACTAAATGGTTTGTAAAGTAAAACACTGCATACAAAATAACTCAAAAGGCTACTTTAAAGAAAACAAACAATACTATACAAAATGAAAAACCCTCCATTTGGTTAAACCCAGTAATGCAATAATTGACCTCATGACCCTATATAAACAGGAAGTTGTGGGCGGCCCGTCCCATGCACCTGTCTCACATATAGGACCTGAATACACAACATGGACACCATGGTAAGTATAACCAAAGAAACATAATTTACCAGACATGTGCCTGTAAACAGAAGAAAATTGACCTGATGGTTAGTAGTGTTTGCTTTAAAACACATGCATGGATGTAAAGGATGTAACTACTACTACCACAAACAAAACCCGGGATAGTGTGTGTTAAGAGAAGTTACACCAGCAATGTCTAAATCAAAGCATTATGGCTGACTGTAAAATAACAGAACACAAAATAACAATATATGCAAGTGACAAATGGCAAATGAATTCTGTCCTAGCCACTTTGTCACAAACACTGACAGAGAGAAACACAGGGCTTAAATACACTGAGGGAAACTGAGGGCATGAGACATAGGAGGGAAACATTAGACCTAATGAAACAAGGGAAGCAAAACTATGAAAGTCTGTCTCATGTCAGTGTCTAAAGTAAAACAGGAAACACGCGACAGGCACAGAAACTATGACATCACAGACATGGGAACAGCAGGAAAACAGAGACATGGAACCAGGCCAGACACACAGACTAAACACAGAACAGAGAGGGCTCAAAATACAGAAACCAAAACAATAATAATCAACACAACAAAACAAGAGAATCAGAATATAACCCACAATACAGAATCAAACCAAAACATAAGAAACTCAAGAACCGTGACAGTATGTTTTTCCCCAGCAACGTGAGTTTAATTCGACACCTCAATGCTATTGAATTTCGCTCCATGCCAAAAGCACAGTGCCAAACATGTGGAGTCAGTTTTCCTCTTCATATTGTAACGATGGTTAAGTGTTATTGTACAGTGACATGTTGGTGATCTCTGCACACTGTTGTTGTTCCTTTAAGATTCATGTTTGGTTGTGGTGTACAGGAAGGGGTGGGTGGGACCTGGTTGTTCTGTGTGTGTGCCAGGCTGAAGAGAGGTGGAGTTCGAGAGCGCTTCCCCCTGAGTTAACAACCCGCTGGCTTATGTGCCAAATAAACGGACAAACTGAGACCCCAACCGTCTGGTTCTTGTGAACGTTACATTGGTGTCAGAAGTGGGATTGGCAGGTTGTGGTGCCAAGGTCGCTGAGGTCAGCTGTGCTGGAAGCCTGCCATGGGAGCACTGGCTCCGGCCACTTTGGGGTCTCCAAGACTCTCCGCCGCCTCCGCCAGGGCTATTACTGGGGTCAACAGCGGAGGGACGTGGAGGACTTTTGCCGCAGCTGGATGCATGTTCCTCACACAAAGGGCCACAGGACCAGTCCCGGGCTCAGCTTCAGCAGCAACCAGCAGGAGCCCCAATGGAGCGAGTAGCTGTGGACGTCATGGGCCCATTTCCTCGCACAGACAGAGGAAACCGCTATGTTCTTGTGGCCATGGACTATTTTACCAAGTGGCCGGAAGCATACGCCATCCCAGATCAGGAGGCTGAGACGGTCGCTGATGTATTAGTGGAGGGGATGTTCAGCCGCTTTGGAACAGCAGAGACCCTCCACAGTGACCAGGGGCGTAACTTTGAGTCCAAGGTATTTGCTGCCATGTGTGAACGCCTTGGGACTAAGAAAACCCGCACCACCCCACTTCACCCCCAAAGCGATGGGCTGGTGGAAAGGTTTAACAGGACGCTGGCCCAGCAGCTAGCCATCCTTACCTCAGAACACCAACGGGACTGGGATTACCATCTTCCCCTTACCCTCATGGCCTACAGGTCGGCAGTACAGGACTCCACCCAATGTACGCCTGCCCTGCTCATGTTAGGGAGAGAGCTGAGAACTCCTGCAGAGTTGGCTTTTGGGAAGCCCCCGGACGCGCCAGAGGCACCACCGGGCCGGGACTACGCAAGGAAGCTGCAGGACCGGCTGGATTCTGCACATTCCTACGCCCGAGAGCAGCTGGCGAAGGCAGGCCTGCGCCAAAAGAGGAATTACGACATCACCACTAAGGGGAGGCACTTCCATGCTGGGGAGCTGGTGTGGGTCTACAGCCCAAAGAGGAAGAAGGGACGGTGTCCTAAACTGGATAGCAGCTGGGTGGGGCCTTGCAGCGTCCTAGAGCGAGTAGGGGAGGTTGTTTACAGGGTGCAGTTGCCTCCTAGGGGGAGGATAGTAGCGCTGCACAGAGACCGGATGGCCCCCTACAGAGGGCAGTCCCTCCCCTCCTTTCCAGAGGGACGTGTACAGAGCGTCCGTGACCCTGCTCAGAGGGACCCCCGACCGGGGCTGCGTTCCCCTCCCTCGGACTCTCCACCCCAAAGCCCCGAAGCTCCGCGTCCACCTCAGGGGCTCAGGAGGTCAAGGAGGGAACGTAGGCTACCACCCCGCCTCAGAGACTGTGTCGTTCCCTCGGGGACGAGGAACTTATTGCTGGGGGGGCAGTGTAACGATGGTTAAGTGTTATTGTACAGTGACATGTTGGTGATCTCTGCACACTGTTGTTGTTCCTTTAAGATTCATGTTTGGTTGTGGTGTACAGGAAGGGGTGGGTGGGACCTGGTTGTTCTGTGTGTGTGTGCCAGGCTGAAGAGAGGTGGAGTTCGAGAGCGCTTCCCCCTGAGTTAACAACCCGCTGGCTTATGTGCCAAATAAACGGACAAACTGAGACCCCAACCGTCTGGTTCTTGTGAACGTTACAATATTTTTGCCATACAGATCCAGATCGTTTCAGTCCCCTCTGTGCAGTCTAACATGGAAATTTCTCTTGGAGAGGTTGAGTTTTTTTATATTATACTGCTTTTTGAAATGCATACATTAACTTCATGCATGTGAGAAACTTAATAATCAAATGGTTTAATCGACATCAGAAGGTTCCTTGCCCTGTTTTTTTTTTTAATTCAATCCAGAGTTCCTAGAGAGCCATGCGACCACGTGTGGAGAAAGGTAACTGACATTTTGGATGTTTATGTAATTTAGATGTATATGTTACTTCCAGGGCAGCATGGTGGCTAGCACTGTTGCCGCACAGCAAGAAGGTCCTGAGTTCAATTCCACCATCAGGCCGGGGTCTTTCTGTGTGGAGTTTGCATGTTCTCCCCGTGTTTGCGTGGGTTCTCTCCGGGTACTCCGGCTTCCTCCCACTGTCCAAAGACATGCAGCTTGTGGGGATAGGTTAATTGGATAATCCAAATTGCCACTAGGTGTGAATGTGCGAGTGAATGTGAGTGTGAATGGTTGTCTGTCCCTATGTGTTAGCCCTGTGACAGACTGGCGACCTGTCCAGGGTGTACCCCGCCTTTCACCCTATGACAGCTGGGATAGGCTCCAGCGCCCCCTGCGACCCTGAAAAGGAGAAGCGGAAGCGAATGGATGGATGGATGTTACTTCCAATGCTTTTTATGATTTCTATTAGTATTAACGTATGCCTTTTGGTGAAGAATAGAAGATTGTGGCATAGCTGTGTCATGAGCCAAGACCGTGAAAATGAGCTGATCAAAGGGTAAATACTGTACCATTTAAATGCATCAGCTTCATCATACAAACATATTGTTGCCTCGAGGCCACTGTAACCACTTTTGTATGGGCTCAAATTGTGGTCATAAATATTTTGTACTTGTAAATCAAATGTGAAGTAGTGAACTGAGGTTTATAACCTTCTAAACCAAAATATGTGAAAATTGTATGTTTGTGCCAGGGGCGATTCTAGGATTAGAGCTTTGGGGGTGCTGAGCACCCAGAGAGCTGCCCAGTCAGGCAAGAAACTTTACACATCACGATGAGACTTCTTCCCTGTCTCTGTCAGACATTTAAGGATGCAGGCATCTCTGTTATCAGTCATCATAATTTTACCATCTCTGTGCAAGTCTGCAAATTTCTTTATTAAATCATAAGATTCCTAAATTCATCAAGTCTCTCTGTGCCTCGTCTCAAAACATGACATCACTGTTTTGCACATTTTAACACAATTTAATCCCCACATTTGTGAAAGAAAAACAAAACACTGAAAAGTCTGTAACAAAACCATCAAATCTGATAAAGTTTATTTAAATGCTGCAAAAGAAGAATGGATTGGAATAAAAAAAATTAAAATACATATCCTAACCTTAATTACTGGGGAGGAATAATGAATGATGCTCATAGTGAGTAAAAAGTAAACTGAGTGCATGTTTTGGACAGAGATTCACTTTTAATGTGTATGTATAATGTATAATATAATACAGATACATAAAAAACACTCCCAAAACAGAATAAATTATTACAAAATTATAATAAAATACAAAATATTAAAAAATTAAACTAAAAATGGAGGCAGCTTTGCCTGTGGTAGAATGTATAAAATGTATGAAAAAATCTTTACTGCAGACACTAATTTTACTAATTTAATAATTCTAATTTTGTGTTGTAAGATTTATGAGTTTCATGCTTTCATAGTGGTACTTAGGAGAGCTTAACATTTTTTAATCAGGTGGTCCACACTGTAAAAAGTTTGAGAAACTCTGATAAGGTAAGTGTATGTGTGCTTTTGGAAAACATTTAAAGCTGCAGTACAGAATCTTTGAAACAAGCTTAAAACAGGGAACCAGGGGCCCGTTCTTCGTACCTCGCTAAGTAGGTTAGCTGGATTTGATTGTTGACGATTTCGCGTGATCTTGGATCGTTCGATTCCCCGAAGCTCATCCGGGACTTGCTGCCATAGCAACAGAGCCGTAAGCGTAAACCTGCTGGGAGCAGGTTTACTTTATGTAAACAGGATTAGATCGCGGCCACGCAGGTATGTCCGCTTCATTTATACGAAAGCAACAGCGATATTCCACCACTGTTTCACCATAAATAAAAAACATCAATGTAACTAAAGATAATGCAGCACCTGATCCATTTATTGATTTCACACAGATACATACAGGTCATTTCCTAAAAAAGGGAAATGTACTATTAACATTCTATTACATGTATGTGATTATTACAGATGTAATTCATATTTCAGAGTAGTAATTGCAAATTACTTTGTGTAATCAAGATGAGAGACCACGGCTATAAAAGCGAAGGTGGATTTGGGAAGCCTGTCGCAGCCATGTCCTGTCCGTATACGCGAGCAACCCATTGCGGAAGGTGCAAGATTGATAAGGAGAGTCCTCAGAATTCAGCGTATATTGCGGGATAGACAGGATCCTTTAGCTCAGCGCGACAGTGTGCTCATAGAGAGATATCGATTTTCCCGTGAGGGTATTATTCACTTAACCAACTTGTTGATGAGGGGGTGCAGGACCACCACCTGTCTTTTTTTGCTCTGCCCTTTTCTTGGTTGCTGTTATGAACAAACAAACAGATTATTTCAGGGTCTCTTTCCAAGAGACTAAAAGCAATATAAGTGATAAATATTACCATTCTGTAGAATATTCTTATATTTCACTTTTACTTGTTCCCATGTTCTAGTGGGTCCTGTTGTGGCTCTAATGTGTAAGGGGATATAATATAACATATTATAATATAATATAATATAATGTACTATAATACTGGATAATATAGTGTAATATAATAAATCTACCCTACCACCTACTGGTGTTGGCCAGAGGGGCCGATGGCGCGATATGGCAGCCTGGCTTCTGTCAGTCTGTCCCAGGGCAGCTGTGGCTACAACCGTAGCTGCCTCCACCAGTGTGTGAATGTGAGAGTGACTGAATAGTGGCATTGTAAAGCGCTTTGGGTGCCTTGAAAAGCGCTATATAAATCCACTCCATTATTGTTGTTATTATTAAATTGCTTACGAGTTTAATTTGTCAGCAACTTTCTGCCAGCCCTCTCTCCTTGCTTTTGCAGCCTTTGCAGTGTTCCCTTGCGTTTTAATTAAACTCTGAAACTCCTGAAATCCCTCACTCAAGAGTTCTTGCTCTGCTGCCGAAAAATACCGAGCCGAGCGCGCTCCTTCGACATTTTCGCCGACCAATCAGAGGGTTGCCGATCAATGTTTCTACTATCGATGCGTAGCCCCTTTTACGACACCCAGTGATCTCACATTACTTCATCCAGCTGTACTAATCGTCAACAGCAGGTGTGTTCGGAGAACCGGATTAGCGAGCTCACGGTTAGCGCGATGATTTGGTCTTGGATGTGTCATTTGATCTTGGATGTAGTAAGCGACGTACGAAGAACGGGCCCCAGCGCTCTGTTTGGCACTTTCTGCAAATGTGATGTATGTACTGCGGCAGTCATACAGACAACTGGACGGTCCAAAAGTTGCCCTACCTATTACTGGCTGAGGTTTTAGAAGAGTTGTGGCTGAACTACATAAAAATATCATTAATTTTAATCTCCCCAATCAATGATAATGTCATGTTGGAATGTTGTTAAAGAGGGTCAAAAATGTTTCAACCCAGTTTGTTTAGCAGATTCTGTATAGCAGCTTTAATATAGGGAGAACACAACTTCCTGATTGTGTGAGTAAAATCAGGTTTTTTCTCTTTGTCAGTTTAACAGTTTCTGTTTTGCCTGTCACTGTTCCCTGTCTGTTTTCTTACCTGGTTCTTACTTTCTCCTCACGTTCCCCTCTTTCCTCTCTCCCTCTTTGGACTGATAATCATACACAAATAGATTGTATTCAATTAAATGAAAAATTACATTAATATAAAAAAAATACTATTAAGATCACTAACAAAAAGTCCTCTCTCAGTGTACTTTCAACCAAAAGGCAAATAACCAAACCACATGTATATCTAATAAAAGATAAATATTGAAACACTGATCCAACATTATTCCTGATTCACGGCTCATTTGATTTTACACTTTTACCTGAATGTGGCTCCTTTTTTTTTTTTTTTGAAAAAACAAACAAAAAAACAAACCCCCCCCCCCCCCCCCCCAAAAAAAAACCCCCACACACACACAACACGTCCTTATATCCATTATGTACCTGGCTGTCTCTCTCTACACAAACACACACCAGGAGTTATAAGGTTAATGGGCATTCAGTCAGTTAGCTAGTTAGTATCCATTTATAACAGGACAGTGGTAACAACAGTAGGCTACGGACAATTTTCAGTTTTAGATTTTAAATAGGCTGTATAAATTTCAATGGGAGCAACAGGACGGTCATATGTCGCTGATTTTACTACAGAGCAGGACGGATTGTAAGGTAGCAAACATTGTCGGAAAACAAGTTTTCAACACTGCAGGTTACCTGGTGTAATGTTTTTCAGCTAAAAAGAAACATGGTCTGACTCCTAACTATATAAAGAGTAACTGAAGGTTAAATGCAGCTAATATGTCCTGTTTTAAGCCAGGCACTTACACCTCCGCTCAGCTGTTGGAGGGGTGCTTTACTGAACTAAAGGTCCTGGAAAGGTAATATAGGTTGAAGCTGGATGATCTCTATGTAAATATCCCATAGGGGTCATACAAGCTAGGTCCCTTAACCTGCGGTAGCTGTTGAAAGGATAAAGTTGTGGTATACCAGTGGACAGAAATACCATTATTACTTTAGGATTAGTTTAACACAAAGTCAGGGCTGACCAGGGACCATTGCTGTGAGTCACAGTGTGCAGCATAAAGGTCCTTTCACATCAGACACAGCATGTGCTGCTAATGCTAACTAAAAGCCAAGGATCCAGAACTTGTTGCGCTGGCTGCTGACTATGGGCTCAAAATGTGGTCATAAATATTTTGTACTTGTAAATCAGTTTTGTATTTGTAAAAAGAATTTGTGTGTGGACTTAGCCAAAAAATACGTGTGAAACTCTGCACTCAAGTTACAAGTACGAATTTTGACCCTATTTTTCTTTCTTTCATCTAATTGGTCAATGTCATTTCAATCACAAATTTAACAAGAACAGATGGGTTTGGCTATTGGAAGGGTGCTTTATGGAGCTTCAGGTCCTGAGGGAATAAATGGCTTTTTACATGCCAGCCCAGCGTTTTCCTTCATCACCACGAAGGAAAACAGTGTGTGGAGGTCCGAGTTTGGTGATTTTTGTGTCACAGGGTTATGTGCTTAATACAGGGACTTCCAGAGCCTTTTCAACAATGCTGTGGCATTGTTGTGGAAATGACACAGTCTTCACTAGTGGGGATAGTTACAAAGCTTTCTTCGTTATGAATTAGCAATACATGTTTTTATTGAACATTTGAAGATAAAAACCCAGAAACTCTTGTAGAGGACATAAAGATAGAAACGACAAGGAGCAGGTGCATCTAGTACAGGTAGAGCTGCCGCAAAAACCCGCAGAGCTCAGCAGCCAGCGCAACAAATTCTGGATCCTTGGCTTTTAGTTAGCATTAGCAGCACATCCTGCGTCCGATGTGAAAGGACTCTTATGCTGCGCACTGTGACTCACAGCAATGGTCCCGGGTCAGCCATGACTTTGTGTTAAACTAATCCTAAAGTAATAATGGTATTTCTAACCACTGATATACCACAACTTTACCCTTTCAAAAGCTACTTAAAGTTAGGGGACCTAGCTGCTATCGGATATTTATATAGAGATCCTCCAGCTTCAAACTGTATTATCCTTCAAGGACCTGGGCCCTATTTCAGGAAGCCGGTTTAGTGCAAACTCTGAGTAAGTATACCCTGAGTTAACGAAAACTCTGGGTTTTCGGTTTCACAAAGCGAGTTTAGATTAATCCTGAGTGAGTTACTATGACGACACACTCCGTAAAGCTAACCTGCCCCCTAGCAGGTTTACTTCAACTAACCCTGACGTTCTCCGCCTCTGTGTCGGAAACCTGACTGTAGGAAGTGTCAGACATGGCGTGCCCCTTCCTTGAAGAGCCAGTAGATGTTGAAGCCCAAATTCTCCACAGAGCTCTCTGCCGGGAGAGAGTGATCAGAGCGCGTTTGGACATTTTATCATTTCCTGATGATTTTCTGTGTGAACGTCACCGTTTGTCAGCACAATCTATAATTTATTTGAATAACATCCTCAGGCCTAATATTGCTCATGTGACACATCGCGGACATTCTCAGTTCTGTACATATTATTTGTATTGCACTTCGTTTTTTGCAAACGGGAGCTTTCTGTATAATATTGGTGACGCTGAGCACGTTTCCAAGGCTACCGTCTGTCGGGCAGTCAGGAATGTTACAGTTGCACTGAAACATCTCCTGTACTCGTTTGTGGTGTTCCCATTATCACAAATGTGGAAGCCAACTGCTCAGCCTCTGTGAGTGGTGGTGGTGGAGGACCCCCACCTGTTTTTCGGGCCTCCGCTTTTTTTCTGTTGGCTATAACGGGTCACATTTGAGCATACAGAGTAAGCAAATATGTACTTGTAATGTGCTCAGATAATTTTAATAAGTGCTTACAGAAAGAAAATTAATGTAGCCTCTAACTGCAATTGATTTACATAGGACAAACAGACCAAGCACTATGGCTCATAATACAATTACACCTTACCTGTTTGGACTATATTTTTATATTTCATTTTTACTTGCTGCCAGGAACGTTTGGGGCCTGTTGGGTTGCACCTGCGCTCACATCATGTCACAAAATAAAATGTATAAAATAAAAAATAAAATATAATAAAATAACGTGTTAAATGGGTGGAAATCCCTAGATCAATGTTTAAATTAACACTCACGCATTGACTCTGTCGGCTATGTTTTGCCATGCATGCTCCCTTTCTTTTGCAGCTGAGGCTGTGTTACTTTTTTTCTGCAAAATTTGCATGTTATTGGCATATGCTGCCATCAGAATTTCGGCCTCAAGCGCTGTAAGATACATTGACCGCGCCTTCTTTCCCTCCGTCTCCATGGTGACTCGCTTAATCTGTGCTCCACTAATCAGGGCTTTATGTATCCTCGTGCGCGCGCTTAACTTGGGGTTAAAGCAACTCCGCGTTGATTGAACTAATTGTTATCAGCCTTTCTGAAACCGAATATTCCGAGTTGGACAGTTCGGGGTTACTCAACCCTGAGTATCGTTTTTCACTCTGAGTTTTCTAAACCGGCTTCCTGAAATAGGGCCCTGCAGTTCAAAAAAGCGCCCCTCCGATAGCCAAACCCATCTGTTCTCTGATTGGTTAAATTTGTGATTGATGACAATCAGATGAAAGGAAGAAAAATAGGGTCAAAATTCGGACTTGTAACTTGAGTGCAGAGTTTTACATGTATTTTTTGGCTAAGTCCACACACAAGTCTTTTTTACATGCACAAATTCTTTTTACACATACAAATCCTGATTTTTTTTTAAGTACAAAACTGATTTACAAGTACAAAATATTTATGACCACAATTTGAGCCCATACCAATCTCCAGACGGGAAAGATTCTGGATACCAGAAACCTTAGGAATTTGAGCTTTGTCTTTATCCAAATTGCTAAACTGTGCAAACAAACCAACCGGCAGCTTTTCTAAATCACCTTGTTGGTTTTCCAGAGTCATATTTCCACAGAGATCAGGGCCCTATTTCAGGAAGCCGGTTTAGAAAACTCAGAGTGAAAAACGATACTCAGGGTTGAGTAACCCCGAACTGTCCAACTCGGAATATTCGGTTTCAGAAAGGCTGATAACAATTAGTTCAATCAACGCGGAGTTGCTTTAACCCCAAATTAAGCGCGCGCACGAGGATACATAAAGCCCTGATTAGTGGAGCACAGATTAAGCGAGTCACCATGGAGACGGAGGGAAAGAAGGCGCGGTCAACGTATCTTACAGCGCTTGAGGCCGAAATTCTGATGGCAGCATATGCCAATAACATGCAAATTTTGCAGAAAAAAAGTAACACAGCCTCAGCTGCAAAAGAAAGGGAGCATGCATGGCAAAACATAGCCGACAGAGTCAATGCGTGAGTGTTAATTTAAACATTGATCTAGGGATTACCACCCATTTAACACGTTATTTTATTATATTTTATTTTATACATTTTATTTCGTGATGTGATGTGAGCGCAGGTGCAACCCAACAGGCCCCAAACGTTCCTGGCAGCAAGTAAAAATGAAATATAAAAATATAGTCCAAACAGGTAAGGTGTAATTGTATTATGAGCCATAGTGCTTGGTCTGTTTGTCCGATGTAAATCAATTGCAGTTAGAGGCTACATTAATTTTCTTTCTGTAAGCACTTATTGAAATTATCTGAGCACATTACAAGTACATATTTGCTTACTCTGTATGCTCAAATGTGACCCGTTATAGCCAACAGAAAAAAAGCGGAGGCCTGAAAAACAGGTGGGGGTCCTCCACCACCACCACTCACAGAGGCTGAGCAGTTGGCTTCCACATTTGTGATCATGTTGGCAGCATCACATATGATCTTCACAGTGCAGAGAACACAAATTAGCATCCATTACTATAATGAAATAATTTGTTAGTTTGAAATGCTACAGGGAACTATGTACCTGTACATTAATGCTGTGGAAAGACTTCCTGTTCACATATTCTCCTTCATTTACTGAAGGAGCAATGATTGGAATGTGAGTGCCATCTGTACAGCCAATCACGCCTGGGAACCCTGAAAATAAATGTAAAATTTAAGTAGTAGTTCAAGTATCACCACATCATGAATTAAGTTTTGTTCATCCTGATACCTGCAATTTTGTGGAATCCCTCTTTGATGAATCTTGTGGGTCTATGACCGGGGAACACCACAAACGAGTACAGGAGACGTTTCAGTGCAACTGTAACATTCCTGACTGCCCGACAGACGGTAGCCTTGGAAACGTGCTCAGCGTCACCAATATTATACAGAAAGCTCCCGTTTGCAAAAAACGAAGTGCAATACAAATAATATGTACAGAACTGAGAGAATGTCCGCGATGTGTCACATGAGCAATATTAGGCCTGAGGATGTTATTCAAATAAATTATAGATTGTGCTGAAAAACGGTAACGTTCACACAGGAAATCATCAGGAAATGATAAAATGTCCAAACGCGCTCTGATCACTCTCTCCCGGCGGAGAGCTCTGCGGAGAATTTGGGCTTCAACATCTACTGGCTCTTCAAGGAAGGGGCACGCCATGTCTGACACTTCCTACAGTCAGGTTTCCAACACAGAGGCGGAGAACGTCAGGGTTAGTTGAAGTAAACCTGCTAGGGGGCAGGTTAGCTTCACGGAGTGTGTCGTCATAGTAACTCACTCAGAATTAATCTAAACTCGCTTTGTGAAACCGAAAACCCAGAGTTTTCGTTAACTCAGGGTATACTTACTCAGAGTTTGCACTAAACCGGCTTCCTGAAATAGGGCCCAGGTCTCATTTCGACTGTGTTAGTCTGTTGTGAAAACGTCTCACTCCCACCAGTCTGAGATTCACTCTGCAGCACATAAACGTCATCAAGACTGCCAAGGTGACTTGCTGGTGGATCGGACTTGTCGAGGAATGTGATCTTGAAAGTTTCACCATCGTGATCATCGACTAAAATGCACACCTGTTTCTACTTCAGTGCTTATGTTATAGAGCACACAGTTCTTAGTGAATACTGTACTGACCTTTAATTACAGTTAAAAACAAATTAAAACAATAATGTGGACTTGCATGATTGCCAAGCAAAAAACAAGGAAACACCAAAAGCTAGCAGCTAAATTGTTAAAACAACAAGTAGGAGTAACAAGTGCACACCAAACACACTCGATGGGAGACGAGGCACTCTGCCTAGGACCCTTCTCTCCAGGACCCTTCTCTCCATCTGGCATAAAGGATTGTACCTAAAACAGGAAAAGAAAACAAACCCAAACAAAACCCAAAACGCACTCAGGCAAAAAATCACAGTAGCCCCAATGAGGGCGATTATCGCAATAACAAACAGAAAATCACGCACACCAACGTACGTACGCACGCGTGTACACGCACGAGCCGGCCAAGGATAAGCAGCAGAAAATCGAACAAACGTAAAGCACTGCTGTTAATTTCGACATAAATGAAGACAAAACTAAACACCAGTGACGTTTGTAGGGTTAATGAAGTTGGACAAGCTGGTAAAT
Organism: Aulonocara sp. 'chitande type north' Nkhata Bay; assembly: GCF_057382095.1. Lineage (NCBI taxonomy): Eukaryota > Metazoa > Chordata > Actinopteri > Cichliformes > Cichlidae > Aulonocara > Aulonocara sp. 'chitande type north' Nkhata Bay. Next base: position 21,472,087 of record NC_141353.1, on the reverse strand, counting down.
AATGTGCTACGTGGTGGCTAGAAACAGAGCTGCAATCGCATGGCAGGAAAAAGATGCTGTAAACGGACCAAACCATAGTCAGGAGAGCAGATGGGAGAGCATCAATCCATAAAACGAGTTTAGTCAGTTTAACATACTGCTACATGGGATGGGCTATAGTTGCTTTAAAACGTGCTGCCGATGAATTGTGCTTTAAAAAAAAGAAAAACAGCAACAATATTAAAAAAAACAAACAAAAATGAGAGGCCGACAGTGATCACCGTTCTTTAAGAAGAAAAAGCCTCAAGAAAAAGGCACTTGGGGCACCCATCAGGAAAAGGGCGGGTGCTCAATTTTTATTCGAGGTTAGTAGAATCTATAGTTTTTCACTGGTAGTTAATGCTTAGATGCTCACACTGATTAGAAACCTGCTGACATATCAGTATATGTGTAGGGACAGCTGTATACACGATCACGGGCGCCTGATATTAGTCACAAATTTGACAAGCTGAACGCATTGTGTACTGTACAGGAGACACGGCACAAGACTGATTGACTATGGGCTCAAAATGTGGTCATAAGTATTTTGTACTTGTAAATCATTTTTGTATGTGTAAAATTTGTGCGTGCGCAAAAAAGATTTGTATGTGTAAAAAAAGATTTGTGTGTGGACTTAGCCAAAAAAGACCCTGCAAGTTACAAGTACGAATTTTGACCCTATTTTTCTTCCTTTCATCTGATTGGTCAATGTCATGTCAATCACAAATGTAACAATCCAATCAGAGAACAGATGGGTTTGGCTGTCGGAGGGGCACTTTTTTGAACTGCAGGTCCTTGAAGGATAATACAGTTTGAAGCTGGAGGATCTCTATATAAATATCCGATAGCAGCTAGGTCCCCTAACTTTCAGTAGCTGTTGAAAGGATAAAGTTGTGGTATATCAGTGGTTAGAAATACCATTATTACTTTAGGATTAGTTTAACACAAAGTCATGGCTGACCCGGGACCATTGCTGTGAGTCACAGTGCGCAGCATAAGAGTCCTTTCACATCGGACGCAGGATGTGCTGCTAATGCTAACTGCTAACTAAAAGCAAAGGATCCAGAATTTGTTGCGCTGGCTACTGGGCTCTGTGGGTTTTTGCAGCAGCTCTACCTGTACTAGATGCACCTGCTCCTTGTCATTTCTATCTCTGACTTTATGTCCTCTACAAGAAATTTTTTTTTTTTTTGCTAGTTCTTCAAATGTTCAATAAAAACATGTATGCTAATTCATAACTAAGAAAGCTTTGTAATGAAGACTGTCACTTCCAAAACACTGCCCTGCCCCCGTGGAAGTCCCTGTATTAAACACGTAGACCTGTGACACAAAAATCTCCAAACTCGGACGACCACAGACTGTTTTCCTTCGTGGTGATGAAGGAAAATGCTGGGTTGGCATGTAAAAGGGCATTTATTCCCTTCAAAGACCTGCAGTTCAAAAAAAGCGCCCCTCCGACAGCCAAACCCATCTGTTCTCTGATTGGATTGTTACATTTGTGATTGACATGACATTGACCAATCAGATGAAAGGAAGAAAAAATAGGGTCAAAATTCGTACTTGTAACTTGCAGGGTCTTTTTTGGCTCAGTCCACACACAAATCTCCCCCCCCCGCCCCGCCTCCCCCCCCCCCACACACAAAAATCTCCCCCCCCCCCACAAATCTTATTGTGGGGGGGGGGGGGGGGGGGAACAGCTTATTGCACCAGCAGCATCTGCTCTTATATAACTATCATTAGCTTACAGCTTTAAGTGTTTAAGGTCTGTGCTAACTAAAAGTAAAGACAAGATGATAGTTTATTAAATTTTAATGAAATTTGCAGATTGTTTCGGTGAAGTTTAATAAACTCCTTGCTATCTAAAATATAACAGGACACTGGAGTATATTCTGGAGCATCTCACACTTCTGATAATCAGTTGTCTGCTTGACGTTTATTCAGCTGTGTAAAAACTATAACTTTAATCTCAGACAAACTGATTTACTCAGGAACAAATAAAATACTAAAAAAAAAAAGCCAAACAATAACATTTTAAGTTATCTAAGTGACTCATATATATTTAACCTGAGTAGCAAAAGACGGCGGTGGGTTTGAAAACGATTTGCGGGGAGTCCGGTGTTCTCACGGCGCTAGTGAGCCTAGCCCCCGGCTCGCTAACGAGCTAGTGGGTAACAGATGTCTCCGAAAACGTCGGAGCGCTTTTGAAAATATGTGGTGTCCTGATAAACTGAGCAGATATTTGAGGTTTACACAGCTACATTCTCGCCTGAAAATATGTTAAACGTTTATTTTGTGACCCAGAAAGAATAATAAGAGTAACATTAAAACTAACCAGCTGCCGCCATTGTTGGAAACTGCGCTGGGCCGCGCTATGAATTCTGGGACACAGCTGCTTCTTCTTCTTCTTCGGGGTTTAACGGTAGCTGACATCCTTGTACATGCAATGCTGCCATCGTCTGTTTCAGTCCGTTATTACACTCTTAAATCCTGCCACTTATTCCTGCGTCTTTTGTGATCTTACAAAGCTTCAAACGACGCGTCGACTATTAAATCAGTCGTCGACGATTTTGATAGTCGACGTAATCGTGACTAGTCGACAAATCGTGGCAGCCCTAGTGTCAAGCCAGCCTTCAATTCGAGACTTGCAGTCAAGCCAGCCTCCAGTTTGTTTTACGTTCCCTGTGTATTCAAAGTATTACGGGAATGGATGTGGAAACCGGATTTCAAAATAAAAGCCAACTTCGAGTGAATTAACAGATATGTTAAGAAAATAATAACATAATTTAGGCTTCTTTTTTTTTTCCTTTTTTTACAAACTCTAATGTTAGATCTATATGACACAGCCTTGTACCCTAATTGTGCCCTGTCACTATCAAGGCCATCTTATTTTGGATTTCAAAGTAAAAGCCCTGTGAATCTTCATTTTTGAACTACTCTTTCAATGACTTCATAATGCTCTTAAAAGCAAAAGTCGTATTTCCAAATACTATTTGAATTTTATATCAACACTTTCCAACCACAGTCTTTTTCACAGTAATACCATATCAATATCAAGTCAGTCTGATTTTGCCTTTCATAGTAATGGCCCTTTGAAATTGCCGATATTTGACTTAATCTTCTAACGATTCAAAATGCTCTAAAATGAAAAATTCTTGTTTCCACAGGGTAATTCCACTTTAGATCAACAGTATACAGACCCACAGCGATACCATATCAATATCAAGTCATTCTGATTATGCCTTCCAAAATAAAATACTTTTCAAATTGTCCATAATTGACCTACCTTTCAGTGATTTCAAAATGCTCTAAAAAGTAAAATTCCTGTTTCCACAGGGTAATTCCACTTTAGATCAACAGTATACAGCCCCACAGTGATACCATATCAATAGCAAGACATTCTGATTTTGCTTTTCAAAATAAAAAAAGCCTTTTCAAATTGCCCATATATGACATACTCTTGTAGCGAATTCAAAATGCTCTAAAATGGAAAATTGCTGTTTCCACAGCATAATTCCACTTTAGATCAATAGTATACAACCCCACAGTGATACCATATCAATATCAAATCAGTCTGATTTTGCCTTCCAAAATAAAAGACTTTTCAAATTACCAAGATACGACCTACTCTTTTAAAGATTTCAGAATGCTCTAAACATGAAAATTGCTCTTTCCACAGGATAATTTCACTTTAGATCAACAGTATACATGACATGGTAACATCGTGAGGTTGTATGCTGTTGATCTAAAGTGAAATTATTCTGTGGAAACAGAAAATTTCCTTTTTAGAGCATTGTGAAATCACTGAAAGTTAGGTAAGTTATGGGCATTTTCAACAGGCCTTTATTTTGGAAGGCAAAATCAGAATAACTTGAAATTGACATAGTACCATGGTGTGGTTTTACACTTTTGATCTAACATGGATTCGTCCTGTGGAAACAGCAATTTTCATTTTTAGAGCGTTTTGAAATCGTTAAAAGAGTAGGTCGTATATGGGCAATTTGAAAAGGCTTTTATTTTGGAAGGCAACATCAGAATGACTTGAAATTGACATAGTACCATGGTGTGGTTGTACACTTTTGATCTAACATGGATTCATCCTGTGGAAACAGCAATTTTCATTTTTAAAGCGTTTTGAAATCGTTAAAAGAGTAGGTCGTATATGGGCAATTTGAAAAGGCTTTTATTTTGGAAGGCAACATCAGAATGACTTGAAATTGACATAGTACCATGGTGTGGTTGTACACTTTTGATCTAACATGGATTCATCCTGTGGAAACAGCAATTTTCATTTTTAAAGCGTTTTGAAATCGTTAAAAGAGTAGGTCGTATATGGGCAATTTGAAAAGGCTTTTATTTTGGAAAGCAAAATCAGAATGACTTGAAATTGACATGGTAACATCGTGAGGTTGTATACTGTTGATCTAAGGTGAAATTATCCTGTGGAAAGAGCAATTTTCATTTTTAGAGCATTGTGAAATCACTGAAAGTTAGGTAAGTTATGGGCATTTTCAACAGGCCTTTATTTTGGAAGGCAAAATCAGAATGACTTGAAATTGACATGGTAACATCGTGAGGTTGTATACTGTTGATCTAAGGTGAAATTATCCTGTGGAAAGAGCAATTTTCATTTTTAGAGCATTCTGAAATCTTTAAAAGAGTAGGTCGTATCTTGGTAATTTGAAAAGTCTTTTATTTTGGAAGGCAAAATCAGACTGATTTGATATTGATATGGTATCACTGTGGGGTTGTATACTATTGATCTAAAGTGGAATTATGCTGTGGAAACAGCAATTTTCCATTTTAGAGCATTTTGAATTCGCTACAAGAGTATGTCATATATGGGCAATTTGAAAAGGCTTTTTTTATTTTGAAAAGCAAAATCAGAATGTCTTGCTATTGATATGGTATCACTGTGGGGCTGTATACTGTTGATCTAAAGTGGAATTACCCTGTGGAAACAGGAATTTTACTTTTTAGAGCATTTTGAAATCACTGAAAGGTAGGTCAATTATGGACAATTTGAAAAGTATTTTATTTTGGAAGGCATAATCAGAATGACTTGATATTGATATGGTATCGCTGTGGGTCTGTATACTGTTGATCTAAAGTGGAATTACCCTGTGGAAACAAGAATTTTTCATTTTAGAGCATTTTGAATCGTTAGAAGATTAAGTCAAATATCGGCAATTTCAAAGGGCCATTACTATGAAAGGCAAAATCAGACTGACTTGATATTGATATGGTATTACTGTGAAAAAGACTGTGGTTGGAAAGTGTTGATATAAAATTCAAATAGTATTTGGAAATACGACTTTTGCTTTTAAGAGCATTATGAAGTCATTGAAAGAGTAGTTCAAAAATGAAGATTCACAGGGCTTTTACTTTGAAATCCAAAATAAGATGGCCTTGATAGTGACAGGGCACAATTAGGGTACAAGGCTGTGTCATATAGATCTAACATTAGAGTTTGTAAAAAAAAGAAGCCTAAATTATATGTTATTATTTTCTTAACATATCTGTTAATTCACTCGAAGTTGGCTTTTATTTTGAAATCCGGTTTCCACATCCATTCCCGTAATACTTTGAATACACAGGGAACGTAAAACAAACTGGAGGCTGGCTTGACTGCAAGTCTCGAATTGGGGGCTGGCTTGACACCAGTCAATATCAGCGGTAGATCGGCACTAAATGCCCAAAAGTTATAAAAACCTAATCCCGGCGACCCGAGCACCTATTATGAAGCCAAAGCTTTTGTCGAGAAAAGGGAGTTTAACTTTTAACTTACCTCTAAAGAGCGGCGTCCAACTGTACACTCCGGTGTATTAAATTGAACTGCTCTCTGCTGTCACAAACACGCCTAGTCATGTTGAAACTTGGCGCCTTTTCGCCTGTCTCCTGTTCCACAGGCAAGAAAAACACAGAATGCCATCTAGTGTACTGGAGTGTCCAACACATAACAAACAGAAGGACAGGACAACTGAACGGAATCCCTTTGTTGTCATTGTACACAGCACAATACACAATACAAACACATTTAAATAAACAAAATAACACACAGATAAAAAAAAAATCCCTATGAAAGATCTGAAAACAACACAAAGGAATCAAAGTCGCAAAAGCAATGCAGATAAATGTTAAATATATGGTTGTGTTTGCTATCAGCAGTCAGTGCAACTTAAATAGTTTCCAGTAGACATGTTCAAAATATGTGTACTTGTCTCCTTAAGAAGTATTCGTCTTCATTAAAAAGTTTTTGGTTTTAATTTTCTTACAAATCCAACATGCATCTTTGTTCAGTGCTGATAGAATGATAATTAATCCATCATCACTGTAAACATTTCTGTGTTAATTGTTGGTTTAGTTTAGCAAAATATATAACTTTGGAGGTCTTTCCAAAGAGTTAAATGTTCAACCATGAAAAACATAAGATATACTCCCTCGCAAAAGTGTTGTAAAAAGTAAAAAAATGTCATCAACATTTAGGATTTAATTAATATATCTTACAGACAATTTCCAAGATACCATGTTTGAAATCAAGAGTACAACATTTTAATAATAATAATAAAAAAAGACGTTTCCTGACGGAACGACGTCAACTCTGCTGACTGCACACCTGTTACGTTGCAACGGAGCCCTAAACGTAGCAAGACGCCGGGACGTCTCCTCTGACGTTTTTTAAAGCGACACCAACCGCTTCAGTGGCAGCAGCCTCGTTCTCGCCAGACGTCCGAGTGTTTTAGCGTTAATTCAGCTAAGCTACAGCACCTACATTACATCGCTACAGACGCCTACCGTCAGTTAAACATGGCCAGTACAGAGGTAAGCGTGCAAACGACGTACGGCCATTGGCGCGTTTGTTGTTTTAACACCCAGCTGGACACTTAACAACAAAAGCAAGCTGTCAAACTGGGGTCTCTTCTCCATTGAGGGCACATTAGCTAACAATAAACTAACCAAAGCCATGGAGTTTTACCTTGTAAAGTTCATGTTTTGACCTATTTGAATTTTTCTTTACTTTTTTCATGTTACCCTTTTCCTTCTCAGGGAAGTAAACTCTGGGGAGGTCGATTTGTTGGAGACACCGATCCTATTATGGAGAAGTTCAATGCCTCAATCGCTTATGACCAGAGGATGTGGGATGCAGACATCCGTGGGAGCAAGGCTTATGTTAAAGCTCTGGAGAGGGCAAAGCTTGTCAGCACGGACGAAATGGAGCAGATCTTACACGGAATGGCTCAGGTGAAGTCACAACATAAACCACAACTAAGAAAGATAGTTCAGGGCAACCACAGGCTGGCAGTAGCAGAAAATCACTTGCATGGTTATGTGAATCACTGCCTTCCCTTTGGCTGGTTAATAGATGACAGCTGAAAATGTGCCATGGTGCAGGATTCCTCTACTGAGTGTGAGCTGCACAATGGTGTCATCATGTGACATCTGTCAGCTGCTAAACAGCCTTAGTTCTTCTTTCATGCAGCTTATTTTTTAGGGTGCCCTCTCTGTCCTGAGGTTCTGCTTTATTGGTGCGATTGTCAATATGTAACCAGGACTGACATTTGCTATACTCATGCACAGTTACTGAAAACTTCCTATGTATTAATATATTTTATTTACGGATTATATTTTAAAACAGTCCCTATTTGTTTCTGCAGATTTCTGATGAGTGGTCTAGAGGTGTTTTTGTCATCAAACCCGGAGATGAAGATATTCATACCGCCAATGAGCGCAGACTAAAGGTGAGTTATGGCTTGTAGAATTTCTTTTTCCTTTCGTTTTCATGGCAACACTCAGCTCAATATGCTTTATATCATAAGGCAAAGACCCTACAACATTAAAAAGAAAAGTGCAGTGAACAGAGTTCGACTTATGAGGTAGTGCTTGGTGACAGTGGCAGAGACCTCCAACAGGACCAGACTCAGGGAGGCACAGCCATATGAGGTGACTGGTTGGGGTTAGAGGAGAAAGAAGAAAGGGAAATGGAGCATAGTGGAAGCAGAGAAGTATTTTTAAAAATATACAGGTTATGTTTTGCACAGTGTTCTAATTGTTGAATTGATCCTACCAAGAAGTGCTGCATGGTGCAGCAGAAGCTTGATAGAGCTTGTTCCACATCAGTATTTTCCAGAAAACAATGAAAATTACATTTATAAACTCTACTGTTGATTTTAGTAGAACACTAAATGCATGTGCTATCACTGCTGAAAACAATTAAAAAAATGTATACACATATATTGGGTTCAGATACTATTTATCGCTCCTGATGGCTGTTGCGATTTCTATTTGATGAGCGTAAGATTCTGTAAAATTGCTTTGGTCTTACCCTGATGTGTGGAGGATATAGTAGAAAAAAACTGCCAACGATAAAATGTAATTTGAGTGTTTTATTGTTTCAGTTTTGGGCTATAAAACACTGATCTCCTCCTCCGTTGAGGGCTTGGTGATCGCTGTGGTGACAGATGTCATAGTCGTGTGGCTACATGTTTTCTCAGGAGCTGATTGGTGCACCTGCAGGGAAGCTGCACACAGGCAGGAGCAGGAATGACCAGGTCTGTGGTTGTGATATTAAAACTGTAATGATTTAACTGTTATAGAATAGAAAAGATTAAAATATTACCCTCTGTGTGTTTTGATTGATCAGGTGGTGACTGACATGAGGTTGTGGCTGCGAAGCGCAATCTCAACCCTTACGGACAACGCGCTTCAGTTGATAACTACCATGGTGGAGCGGGCGGCAGCGTGAGACAAACACACGCTGGCATACGTAAACATGTGCTCTGCTGTAACCTTGCAGTTTTTAAAAAATGATATTTTCCATCACTTTTTCTGAAACTCAGAGAAATTGAAGTCCTTTTTCCTGGTTACACCCACATGCAGAGGGCACAGCCAATCAGATGGAGCCACTGGATTCTGAGGTGATCTTCCTGTACTGACATATTTGCAATTTTCCCGCCTTTCATATAAGACAGTGTGATGTTCACGTCAGTCTCGTGCATCTCTGTCTCCAGCCACGCTGTTGCCCTCAGCAGAGATGTGGAGCGGCTTCAGGAGCTCAAGAAAAGAGTTAACGTTTTACCTCTCGGCAGGTACGCCCTGAACGCGCTCGTGTGTGACTTTCATTTTGGTCTCACAGATATGATAAAATGAATCCTGTTGTTTTCAGTGGCGCCATCGCTGGGACTCCATTCGACATCGACAGAGAGCTCCTGCAGAGGGGTCAGGCCAATTGGCTTTTTGTTACCAATGTCTTCTTGTCATTTAACTGTTGTTTTTTTATAAAATATGAATTCAAAAATGAGCAGAAATTACAACATTTGCTGTCCTCTGGATCTGCAGAGCTGGGGTTTGATAGCATCAGTCTAAACAGCATGGATGCCACAGGCCAAAGAGACTTTGTTGGTATGTACTGTAAACTGTACACACCAGGAAGCTTTCAGACTAAAATGGATCCAAGCAGTGAAAAACATGAACTCTACTCTGAGTCCTTTCATGTTCACTTGTCTGTTTATTTAGCTGAGTTCTTGTTCTGGGCTTCGTTGTGTTTGACCCATCTCAGTAAGATGGCCGAGGACCTGATACTGTACAGCACAAAAGAGTTCTCCTTCATCACGCTCTCTGATGCCTACAGGTCGGTTCATGCTTTTATTTTGCAGTTCTTTAGCAAGATTTGTGACATTGTGCATGAACTTCAATATTACATGAAACACCGCTTTCATATAAAATCAATGTATGTAAAGATCTGTGATTTACATATTGGAAAAAAATTACTGGCACATAAGAGGAGAGCTGTTCAGCAGTTTATTTACTTCATGAAAGTTTCTTATTACCTATTTTACAGGTAGTTTCAAGGCAAATTAAATCAATAATCAGTGTAAAACTAATAATTCAATTAAACAATCTAAAGCAACAACAAATAAAGAAACTGCAATAATGCTAATCTATACATCCAATCACAGTTAGACAGAGATCGGAATGCTGCAGCAAGCAAAGGAAAAGGAACTTCAAGACATGTTGAGGAGGTCATTTAGCCATTTGAATCAGCTGTGTTGGATCAAGGGCACATATAAAACCTCCAGGACACCGGTCCTCGAGGCCTGGAGTTCGACACCTGTGCTGTAGAGGTTTGACAGTTCACTGGATTTCTGTGAGCATAATCTTGGTATTTAATCTATAATAAAACGGAGCCTAAAAGTCTACATCTCATCATTCAACATTTACAGCAACCAAAGTGCAAAGGCTGCAGTCACGAAGCTGTGTTATAAGTTAATAAAGTGAAATGTTATGTTTGAATCATTATTTTCTCTGTAGTTGTGTCCATTTAGCACTGATCTCTCTGCTATGACCTACTCTATTTTATGCTGCATTTTCATTGCCCTTCATGTATATTTGTGTGTCTGTGTGTAGCACCGGCAGCAGTCTGATGCCCCAGAAAAAAAATGCTGACAGTTTGGAGCTGATCAGGAGTAAAGCAGGTCGTGCCTTTGGCAGGGTAAGCCTGAAGGGTTGGCTTTAATGCTGTCTTTCTACGCATGTCAGTAGCTCACACTTGCAATTTTATTTTGCCAGATAACTTAAAAAAAAAAGAAGTATAATATAGAAACACCAATGATGCTACAATAACTCTTTTCAATATCTTGGTATAGCTGTAATGTGCTGTGTGAGATCACTTCCATTAGTTCAAGTGTAGACCCTAAATCCTGTTTCTTCCTGTTGTAAATAGTTGATTCTTTGCTTTCATATTTTAACTTTTTAAAAAAGGGTCAATATGTTTAAAAGTGGAACTAACTGTAGATTTTCCTCTCTGGAGAACAGCTTGTTTTTCCTCTGCAGTACCAGCGCCCTCGTGTGTCCTAAAGCAGTCACTAGTTTTCCGTCACTAGAATCACAGTTGGCTGGTTTCAGTATGAAAGTACAGTGCCAAACTGGAGAAAAACACATGTTAATAAATAGTCTATTTTCTAATAATTTAATATTTTATTATAGTGATACAATAGATCCTTCATAATTCATCATCAACACAGCTCTGTATGATGAAACCTGGGAACAGGAGGCAGAGGCTCTTCAGTGTGGAGGGTGATAATAGTTTTATTGTAGTTGTCTGCCTTGCAGCTACAACAGTATCACCTTTCATGAGCATTCAGACGTGCTGTGCTCTCATAGTCTTTACTGCTTTCATTCTTTACTCGCTGCAGTTTTCTCACAAAACTCTTCCTGTGATTTTTGTATTTCAGTGTGCGGGCTTCATGATGACGCTGAAGAGCCTACCGAGCACGTACAACAAGGACCTACAGGTATGAAAGTCTGTCTTCACGTGGTTTCACTTGGAAGGAAGTCAAATTTCTCCTAATATCCAGCTCTCTTTATCACCGTGCTCACCCTTCAGGAGGATAAGGAGGCCATGTTTGACTGCTATGATAATGTTCAGGCTGTGCTGCAGGTGACCACTGGAGTCATGTCAACTCTGAAGGTCAGACAATCAGTTCACTGCTGTTTCCTTTGAAAAATAAACCGAATACATTTCTTGGTTTGTAGATGGTAATTGATTTCCATAAAGACTATGTTAAAAAGTTAATATGGAAACAGTAACTCCTGTGTGGTTAATGAGATGCTTCATTTAAAGCTGAATCATTTCCACACTTCAGTGACATCGTGGCAGTTTTAGCTGCAGTATTTGTATGCAGAGGTGGATTATGAGAATTGCATCACTGTCAGTCATCTTGCAGCATTAAACATTTTATTACAAGCACTGCTGAGGATTTGACAGAGCTGATTCTCTGTGGAGACTAGCAAACGACATTAACGTAGAAAGATTTTGTAGGGTTTTAAGTTCTGGCTCCATAAACTCAAGGCTGGAAGTTGAGACAGTTTTCCAAACAAGAAGAGGAATTTCAGTTTTTCTTCAGTCTTTTTTCACTGTACAAATAATCTTGCAAAGGTTCAGGGTGTCCTTTAATTTTTGCTTATTTTTTTAGATCAATCAGACTGTGATGGAAGCTGCTCTCAGTCCTGACATGCTGGCTACTGATCTGGCCTACTACCTTGTGAGGAAGGGGGTGAGTAGATCATATATCCTTAAAATATTATATTATGTAGATGTTAACTATTATGTTATAGATATTCAGGATATGAAATTAATCTATATTATTATTTTTTTTGAAATTACAATTTTGTCTTGCAGATATTTTTAGAACATAACAAATTACTGAGTATCAGTTTTGTAGTTTAGTTGTGTACAATATTCGAGGAAGTAATTACAAAGAAATGATTTCAAATGATGTCTACAGTTTGTACAGGAATTCAAACACTCTTCATAGCCTTTATTAGGATACAAGTTTATTAGTCCTAGTAACTAGTCCTAGGTAAACTAGTGTCTCTGGGTAGTGGTTTATCTAACAAGTGAAAGCTACCCTGTTTGATCCTGGAAGGAGACATAAATCTGTCAGCAAGGGTCTGTTTTGTCATTCTTTTTTTTTTATATGAGTTTATTCACATTAATTTTTCACTGCAAAATACTTTCCTGCATTTCTGCATGTTGTGTGTTACAGTGTAGCTGTGTGTTATTGTGTGTTGCAGGTACCATTCAGAGAGGCCCATGGTCTCTCTGGCAAAGCTGTGTTTACAGCTGAATCCAAAAACATTGCCCTGAATCAGCTCACTGTGGAAGATCTCACTGCTATAAGGTGGCTGTCTTCTTCTCACACACACAGACTTTTAAACTAAAAGCCTAAAACCTTCCAAATGAATCATTTTCTCTTCTTTTGATTTCTATCATGTTTTTCATACCATAATTTTAAACTCTTCTTTCTTATCTTTGTCTTTTCTTTGTCTGCTCTGTACCTTCAGCCCTCTGTTTGGAAGTGACGTGTCCTCAGTGTGGGACTACAGGAGCAGTGTGGAGCAGTACAGCGCCCCTGGAGGCACAGCTAAGAGTAGCGTCGCTGCACAGGTGGAGCATCTGAGGAACTGGCTGAAGAAACACGCACAGTGACCTCTCGGTGTCACTCGGTGTAACCTTTAGAATCAGATTTGCAGAGCGAGGTTGAAGTGAAATCTTTGAGAACCACATTGCCTCCCAAACATTTCACTCTTCTCTCTTTAATATGGAGTGCCATTTCCATCCTGTGCAAACATGTGATGTTTGTCATTGATTGTGTACAAACTGGAAACTGACCAGTTTTAAATACCTGAAAAGAAAATAAATAGTGCCATGGCAGGTTGATTAATAAGTCTGATTTCCACCACAAAAACATCTGATGTGATTTACTTTACTCTCTAGCCATCCTAAAGACACACACAGCCTATTTTACTGCACAGACAAGAACGTGTATTTATTTATGTCACATAAGTGGATCCAACATTACTTTATGGCAGGTTTATGCAGGATTCACACCTGCGCTGACAATTGAGAGAAACTCTGAGGTGCCTGTTTATTTAAATGCTCCAGTGAAGTCATGTAATGCAAGCATGGTTTCCTGTTGTATATGAACAAAGTTACCAACAGTCGGCTATGATAAACACAACTGACCGGGGCAGAATGAACTGCAAGGCAGATTTATTTCCATGGTGCTTAAAACAGTCAGTTTCATTCATTTTAAACTGATCTAATTGAATCTGTAGAAATCCAAATTGGTGAATACTCAATATAAAATCAGTCTCACTCACAGTAAGGGTTCAGATAAATCCACTGATGTCAGCTGTTAGTTTACTGATTGAAGTTTTGGGTTTGGATTTTGCACATCATAAGAAGTCAAGAACAAGTTATTACTCTGGCAGAGGATTAATATTAATGTATACTTCATTGATCCCCGTGGGGAAATTACTGTCTCTGCATTTGACCCATTCACTCAGGGAAGCAGAGGGCAGGCGCACCGGGGATCAGTGTGTAGGGAGAGTGCCTCGCTAAGTGGTACCTCAGGGTAGCTGTTCAGTGTATTCGAACCCCCGACCTTCCTATCATGGGGCGACCACTCTACATACTGCTCATTGGATTGCTGGAGGATTACTGGAGTTTAGATCTTAATTAAAACATGCACAGGTACATTTATGAGATGCCTTAATTACCAAATGCTTTGTTAAACTCTCTAAACAACAAAGATACAAATATATACATGAAAAGCAAAGACAAAAATAGTAGAATAAAGGTTAATATTTAAAGAATCTCTCATGTTTTGAAAAAGGAAGAAAAATATGTTAAACCTCTAATTCTATATATCGGTTTATTACTTTTGTCCACAAAAACATCTAGGAGAAAATAAGCGTTAATATAAAGCAGTAAAACATGAATATTAAAAACTGACCTCCCCCCTAAAGCCCCAAGTGCTGCAGGGTACTAAAGCTCACACACATACTATGTTGGTTTTCAGTTTCCTAGGTCAGAAATACTGACATAATTGAAGTCAGTAATACTTTCAAATTCAAATCTACTGCCATGTTAGCGGCTTCAGCTGAAGTCGGCATGTGCTAATTAAATTTGATCATCATACAAATTTCTGTTTGAGATGAAGATGGTGCTGCTTTATGGTTTCAACGTTTTAAATTGGTCTGGTCTGAATCAGTTGATCGGTTTGTTTTTCTTTCTTTCAGCTTCTTTCCACAAAGAGAAAAATCCCAAAGAATCATCATGCATCCCTTCAAATCACCAGAAAACGTTCATGTAGCTCAGATATGTCTATGGTGGGGAGGAAGAAAGTAAATATAGGAAGAAGGTCTTCTTAAATAGCACATATATGTTTGCATTTATGAAACACGCCCAGTTAGCTGTTTTAACTAGTATTACTGTGGAAGCTGCCATTCTTTGCATGCTCCACCATAGCTGCGACATCAGGCTACAGGAGCCGAGTGCACTCACATTTTAGTCAAAACTTGCCTGAATCATTTTCACACCACTACCGAATTAGTTTGGTGACTGAGACCAGTTCCTCTAAAGGCTGTTGTTATCATTCTGCTCAGTACAATATGTGAATCTGTACAGATTTAAGGACAAACAATCCAGTATCTTCAGAATCAGAACACTTTAATAATCTCTAAGGAAATAAGTTTGACACTGCTGATGGTGGTGCTAGGAGAAAACTATCTAATAGGGTTGTACGAGACACTGCCTGGCAGTCATGTACCTAAATGTGGGCATTGCTGCTGATGTGATCAACTTTAATTGATGGTAATTTGTCAGGAAAAATGGATCATCTTAAAAAATGATTAAGTATGAATACATTACCAATAGTTAACGCAAAACAACTGCCCCTTTTAAGGGTAGCAGTGGCATTTTTAATAAAAACATTTCTTTGCATCTCTAATTTTTGCATACCCTCTGATCTGCAGAGGAAGGCTGAGCTGTGTGTATCTAGCTCTATGTACTTCTGCTGAACTCAAAAAGGGACCATTACTTACTAACGATACATCATGCTTTATCATGTGACTAAGATTCATCAAGAAAATGTTTACTGAAGTTATAACCCAAGGAAGGGGTTATAAAGGGCAAATACTTTTTCACAGAACTGTATATATACAATCAGACTTTGAGAAGTCACTCCCTGCTGGCCATAAGAAAAAATGCAGATTTAAGACTTTGTGCGTTGGCTTCGCTGTTCAGACTTGAAGACTATGCCCATTTCTTGCTGCGCATTCAGTGTGCCAGACCCAGCGTAACAGTCACAAATGATAAAAACAGACACCAAAAATGTGTCGCAGTTGTCTGAGCTGTACCCGACTTTGAGGAGTACACAATCCTGCCATCCAGCGGCTGCGTAGGTCGGAAAATGTCAGTCATGGGATGCCCTGTCCAAAAGCGACACTGCTTAACTATCGCATCCAGCTGTGAAGTGGAGAGGGAAAAAATGTGTTTGAGGAGATGAAGAGTTGTTTAAAGAAGGAAAGTTGTTGTAGGTCTTGACCTCTTAAATGCAAAGTGTTTCTGAAAAGTTTTTTTCTTCCCCCAGGCGTTTTCTACTTTTGTAGTTTTACTAGTTTTATTTTGCAATTTAATATCACATCTCCATAACTTCTTCAAATATGCTGTTTTTGTTTACATTGTGAAAGAGTAAAGAAATGTCCGTTTGGAGGTTCACAGGTTTATGGATGAAATGCAACCAAAAGCACTAGTTTCTCTACTGTGAGCCTTTTATCTCTTTCACTTATTTATTCTTGCTTACCTGTCGACTACTGATGGCCAGCTTCCTGTGAAACACTGTCCAGGCAACTGCCTGCTCACATCCCGGCGTTGTCATGGAGCCCACGTAGCGGTAGTAACCTTGTAGGTCCTTTGCAGCTGGGATAATGTCACCGAGTCTAAAGTTTGGGATCACTGTGGTGCTGCCTTCATGTGACAAAGAAAGAAGCAAAGTCAGGACTGAATAAAGCTTATTGTGCCCTGATGTGGGAAACAATTATTTGATCCCAATCTGGATCAACTCCTCACTTTATTTTAATGGAGAGAAACAGATTATCCACCAAAAATCCTGAAAAAAATTATTACATGAAAGCAATAAACTGACTTATTGAATTTAAGTATTTGATCTCCTGCAAATCACAGATGGGAAGATAGATTACAATCAATCGATTAATTGCAGATACTCCTCAACTGGTTATATGTATAAAGCACACCTATCCACAGAAATCAGTTTCTTCCAACCAAAGAGCTGCAAATTAACAGCATACATACCGTTGTTTTGTACGCGGCCCAGCGCATCTATTACTGTGTCCAAATGAGGATGATCATCCGCTGTTTCCTAGAAAGATACCATCAATACTATGCCGCAAGTCACGTCTTAACATTTTATGAAGAAGGTGAAAACATCACAGTGTATTACCTCAAACAGGAAGGCGAGCAGAGCTATACCTGCTGTGTCATGTTCGGCCTCCGCCAGAGAGCTGTACGGCTCCTTAATGTGGACTATGTGCATCTGTATAAAGAAAAGAGTACTGTACTGCATCAAGGGCCCTTTCTGCTTTCAGAGATCAGATCAGTCACATAATTTTTTCAACAATGGATATAACAATATTAATAAAATGTTATTAATGACCCTCCTGTGTCATTGTGGTGTATCTGTTAGCCTTACTGAGCAGATTTAAGGTAAATAAAAGGGAATAATAAGGGAATAAAACATGAAATTTTTCACACTAACATAACTGCCATGCTTGAACATTTTTGATGTCAGAAAACCAAATCCATGTGCCAACAAAATTATTGACCTCTACTCAAATCTTTTATAACTTTAATGATGACTCCTTTACCTCCATGGGGAATCTCTCTCCGTCAATGGTGTGCTCTGATCCTGGTCTCCCATTCCCTCCCCAGTGGAGGTGAAATTGGGCGGCTCTGTAGTGACCTGGCAGAGCTCCCCCAATGAATCGAACAGACGCCGGCAAAGCAAAGTGGGCTGCAGGGGCGAGAGATTGTCACTGAGCAAAGGTATTATGTTACTTTAACAGTTATTTTTATGTAAACATGTTGAAAGTATTTGGTCGTTAAGGGAAAAAACACGCTCTGTGTGCCAGACTGGATAAGATCGGCTCTTCATTACCAGAGTGCCCTTTGTTTTCCACTGTCATGTTGATTGTGTCGGTGTGGCCAATGAAGTTGAAAGGTGACAGGGCGATGTCGATGTGGACTTTGCTGGTCACGATGTTAATCGGTGACTGGCGTAACCCTCCACATTTTGGGAATTGAGTAGCCCAGTGGTTGGGGTCTAAGCGACACAAACAGGAAAAGCAACAGCATCATCAGATTTTAGGCTTCACTGACCATACAGAGTGCTGCCTCTCAGAGAGTCCATGAAGATTGCCTCCCCCACCCATGCTGGCTGAAAAGACAGGATGCCTGCCTATTTACGTAAACGCTTACATATTGTATTTTTTAAAGACTTATTTTGGGGCTTTTTTGCCTTTGTTCATCAGCTGAACAGCCAAGAGTAGACAGGAAGGGGGCAGGAGAGGACACACAGCAAAGGCCTGCAGGTCAGACTCAATTTATAAAGCAACAACAAAATGAATAGTGCTCAGCCAATTCACCTCATGAATGACGAATATTTGCTGGTGCTGTAGATCTCAATGAGAATGAACATCACTTTCTTCTGCTTTCATTTTGCTACTTTGGGTTTGCTTCTCACAAACACAAGAAACTGCACCTGTGTCCTGTGGCACTTACTAACAGCTGAATCTTGTTTTTATTATTATCTTGGTTTAGATCTCTCGTTACATTAAGAAACTTTAAGATGAAATTGACTGTTTGAATTACCATCAAACTGATGCATTAAGATTCTCATGGGCACCTTCATGTTTTTAGTCTTCAACTATATTACTTAATATATTACTATATTAATTTGGTTTTTGATAGTGATCTGATAGTGTATTATTTTTTTTGACACTTTCAGGACACTGGTAGCAATTTTATTATAATTTTGTATTTTTATTTAATTTTTTACTTTTTATTTTGCAGTTTAGTTTTAGCTGGTCTCCAATGTGGGTATCCTTGTTTCAGTTTGTCTGAAGATGTTTAGTTTTAGTTTAGTTTGTTAATAGTTTCAGTTTTTAGTTTTAGTCTTTTTTTAAAATGTTATTATATTTAAGGAAAAGTGTTTTAAAAAAGTGTTTGCCCCCTTTATTATTTCCTAGTGTTTTGGATATTTGTCATACTTACATGTTTCAGATGATCAAAGAAATTTTAATATTAGACAAAGATAACGCGAGTAAATACAAAATGCACTTTTTAGATTATGATTTTATTGATTGAGGGAGAAAGGGTGAACTAACCTAAACCTACCTGGTCCTGTGTGAAAAAGTAATTGCCCCTCTTGTTAAATCACAAATTAAATGTGACAAACCACATGTAAAAGATCTTAAAAAGCAACACATCATGTCACGATCTAAAGAAACACCTGAGAAACAAAGTCACTGACATCTATCAAGGGTTAAAAGGCCATTTCTAAGATTTTGGGACTCTGATGAAGAGTCATTATACACAAGAGGAGAAGACTTGGAACAATGGTGAACCTTCCCACGAATGGCCAGCTGACCAAAATTACTCCAAGAGGGCACAAAAGAGCCCAGAAAACTTTAAAGGACTGCAGGCTTCACTGCCTCAGTTAAGGTCAGAGTTCATGATTCAACACTAAGAAAGAGACTGGGCAGAAATGGAATCCACGGGAGAGTTCGAGAAGACCACTGCTGACCATGAAGAACACAAAACCTCGTCTCACATTGGGTAAACAACATTTTTTCGATCCCCTTGACATTTGGGAAAATGTGGACTGACGAGACAAAAGTTGAACTTTTTGGAACGTGTGTATCCCAGTACTTTTGACGTAGAAGTAACACAGCATTTCAGAAAAGGAACATCATACCAACAGTAAAATATGATGGTAGTGTAATGGTCTGGGGCTGTTTTGCTGCCATGAACCATGAATTCTGCTGTCTATCAAATCATGAAGGAGAATGTCCGGCCATCTGTCCATGACCTCAAGCTGAAGCACACTTGGGTTCTGCAGCAGGACAATGATCCAAAACACAAAAGCAAGTCCACCTCTGAATGGCTTAAGAAAAACAAATGGAAGACTTTAGAGTGGCCTAGTCAAAGTTCTGACCTGAATCCAACTGAGATGCTGTGGTACGACCTTAAAAAGGTGGTTTATGTCCGAAAACCCTCCAATGTGGCTGAATTACAGCAATTCTGCAAAGATGAGTGGGTCAAAATTCCTCCACAGTGCTGTAAAAGACTCATTGCCAGTTATTGCAAACTCTTGACTGCAGCTGCTGCTGCTCAGGTTCTTCCAACCACTTATTAGGCTTAGGGGGCAATCGATTTTTCACATAGGTTTGGATTTTTTCCCCTTAATAATAAACACCTTCAATGATTTGTTGGTGGAAAACTAACAAAATAACTCCTAACTTAGAAACTATGACAATAACTTTTTGGCATGGGATACGCTTTGAGTGTAGTTTGTGATTTTGTGTATAGTACACTAACAGGTTATTACAGTTAAAACAATTTTAATACATGTGCAATGTTTCTGAATAAGTAATATTTTATTTGGAAGATAACATAAATTTGTGTTTCAAAACTTGAATGAATGCCACATGTGTATTATAGCCACATAAATAAACACTCAAATTAACTATACTCAGAATTATGTCAAATATATTAAAATGGGTTTCAACAGGACAAATAACAGGACCTCCACCTGTTTTTGCACTACAAATGTCTTAAAGTACAAAGAAAATAAAATGTTTATATATAAATTAAATGACTATTCCTTTAAAAGTAAATACTGCTCAGAAAGTGAGCTGCATTGGTGAAGGTTTGATCTCTGAGTCATTCTTGATTCATTTAACTATTGTTTTCCAAGTTCAGAAAATCTTTTTCATTTTTCAAAAGTCCAGTGTTTCACCTGGTGGCTGTAGCTCAGGAGGTAGAGCAGGTAGATCACCTACTGATCAGAAGGTTGGTGGTTCAATCCCTGGCTCCTCCATGCCAAATATCCTTGGGCAAGATACTAACTCCAAGTTGCTCTCCGATGCATCCATCGGAATATGAATGTGGTTAGACAGCACTATGTTTAGAGAAAGTGTATGTGGCATGTTGTATAGAGCGCTTGGAGTACTCTGAGAGAGTAGAAAAGTGCTCTATATGAATCAGTCCATTTAGTTTTTATATTTTCCACATCTAGTTTTAGTTTAAGTTAAATGCAATAACTTTATTCTGAAACTGATGACGTTTAACCAAACAGATTTTTGGAGGCCAGTGAGAACCTCTGTGGTTAAGCCCAATAATAAAATAAATGGTTAAAGAATTGTTCATATTGCAGTGGTTTACATCCTTGACTTGCAGGATCTTTGACACTTTTTGGATTTTCCTCTAAAATTTTGTAGGTTCCTTTCTTTCTAGTCTTACCTCTGCATGGGTCATCACAGGCATTCTGGTTTTGATAACACCAGTTAGCTGGAGAAAAAGTAAAACACTGAGATTAGACCCAGGAACACACACAAACAGACACACATAACCTGCAGTGTACACAGCGCTTATATTTATGTTCGGGATGGTGCTGCGCTGTGCCAGGCCAACAGTCTCCCTGCAGTTAATAAATGAATATTAATTAAGTTCACGCTCTATTAGACACAGCGTTTATTTTTTTCTTAGTCAGCAACTAGCTGATCTGCTCATGTGTTTGTCCTCTGCACCTGAACTTTGCAGCTGACATATTATTAGTCTTCACATGACACATGTGCTCAGTGTGTTAAAAATATGCTGTGTCCATTAATATGTTATCTGATAAAGCACAGACAGAATGATGTGTGATTACAAATGACTGATCCTTACGATTTATTGATTTATTACAATGAATCACCCTGCCTCCCTGCAAATTTAGTCTGACTGCTGAGCTCAGTGCACTTTGAAAAAGTTGCACAAAACCCACCTCTGCAAAAAGTGAAAAAGACATCCAAAAATGTGTTCAGTCAAATTCACAGACCCCCACACTTACTTCCTTTGTTTACAAGAACAACAAAAGCTGTGCCAGAACAAGAGAGTAGTATAAAAATATATTGACCGAAGGTCTTACAATAAAATAAATTAGCAGCTTACATTTAGTTTTCAAACATGTTTTACTCAGTTTAAATGTTGGAAAATGTGTCTGTGTGTGACAGTGAGTGGAAGAGATGCAGGCGGATTTTAATCACCCAGGTCAGCTGGTTGTTATTACACTGATTGCTTTCAGTGCAAAGTGGCTTTATCCGACTCCTTAACTGCCTCTGCACCGCTGCATTAAGCGTGTTCATTCAGCAGGTGCTGATGACGTTATTAGAGTTGTGCCGTGGTTGTGTATTGTGTTTCTGATGTGAATGAAAGTCCGGTGTTTGACTCTGCAGTGGGAATGAAAGCCGCTATAGAGAACCATTTAGCTAATATAGGAACACAGATTAGCCCTGCTGACTCCCACAATGCCGTCCTTTGAAAAGGGGACAGTGGTTCTCACCAACTGAGAACAATACACAGCTGGAGGCTGGCTTTACACCACCTGGTTCATTCACCTGTGTGAGACTGAGCAGCGGGGAAAAGTCAGAGTGAAGTCTGTGCAGTGATTACCTCGCTAAATTCCCAGTTTTACTTTCCTTACACTGACAATATCTTCTACAGTTCACCATCTGAGCTTTCAGAGTGGCTCCATGCAGCCTAAACTTGGAGCTTACACATGACAACGTGAATCCCTGTGAGAAAATAATTAAACTCTTACTGCATTGACAGAAATTAAGAAGGTAAGTAACAGCAGGTGCTGCTGATCAGTTGCACTTAATATAGAGTGAGCACCTGTGTAAAAGCAGATGTTTTGGCAGTTTGCTGATCTGGAGCACTCGGGTGTTTGTTAACACGATGTCACAATCTTTCCAGGAGTGGAAGTCCCGGCAAATTTTATATGTCAGACTGTGCAGCGCTCAGAAACTGCAAAAACATCCAAGCACTACATCTCAGACTCCAGGCCTCGGCTAAATGTTAAAGTTCATTACAGTAACCAGAAACCACAAGACATCTGGAGCAATGTCCTTTAGACAGAGGAGACCACAGTGGAGATATTTGGCCATGTTTGGCAGAAACAGAAACACCTAATACCAGCTTCAGGCGAGGTGGTGATGATAAGTGATTGATTTGGAGCCACAGAAATTTGGCACCTTGTAGTGAATTCGTCGACAGGAACTGATTGAAAAGATGCAGCAGGACCACAAACCTGAAGCTATGTTCAGTTCAAGCTATAAGAACGGCCCAAAGTTCCTCCACAGTGATGTGAGAGACTGATAAAATTATAAAGAAAACGGTTGCTTTAAATTAAAATGTTGTTCTTAGGACCTGTGGAAATGTTCTTTTCATGGGATTGTAGCTCAGGACACTTAGAGGCTCTTCTGCAACTTGTTCTGGTTGGTAGCGATGAGTTTTTTGTGGCAGGTGTTCTTAAACTGGAGAAAGATATTGCTGCAAAGCAGACACTGGTTTGTTGACTTTTATGGCTCCATTCTTGTGACTCTTGTGAACTGCAAGCCAAAACACCTGCTCCCCGGCAAACTTTCAAAATCAATTAATTTTTTACGTAAACTTTAGGAAAATGAAAAACTCACAGATGTGAGATTTGCACATCCCCAAATGGGAGAATTGGTTGCTTTTCCACTGCTTTCATGATCTAGACGAACTGTTTTTGAGTCTTGGACTTTGTTTCAACAGAAAAAGACATCTGATGTTGCCTCTAATCCACTTTTTTCCACTATGATTTGCAGGGCTTTGTCATTTAATCATATAGAAAAACTAATGAGCCTATTGATTAGTAATAAAAATCATTGCTGTTTGCAGTTCAGCTCGTGATCTTTCCAGTTAATATTTAAACATTCATGAAGAAGTAGCAAGAAAATTCAAAATATGTTGTAGATAGTTGTGTTGCTGCTTTGATTCTTAATAATCTCATGGCACTTGTCTTCCCACAAATTACAGCATGTTTAATCAAGTGTGGCTGCAGATGTTTTATCGTCATATCCACCCTTTTGACTTAAACAAGAACAAGTTCAAACTAAAAAAATAGGCGCAGAAAACTGAAGCCCATCATAGTTCCTGCATTTAGCTTAAATGCAGTTATACTGTGTATATTATGTGTGAGTCTCCTACCTGTGCAGCGGGAAAGGAGAAGATGCAGAGTCAGGAGGTAGAGAGAAAAACCCATGATGAAGTCAGGCGAAGCTCCTCATAGACTAAATTTCAGCTGTCTTCACACACCAACTCAGCCACCTTTGAAGGTGGGAGGGAGGTGATTATTGTGTGTTTGTGTGTGTGTGTGGAAGTTATTCTAAACAGGAGGGGGGGTCTTGGTGCAAACGTTCCTAATTTTAAGTTGTGTAAAACGAGAGAGGAAGACACCTGGTGGCAAAATGTACAAAATGATTTCAGCTGTTCCTTGTTTTTTATTTTTGACTTGATACAGCAGAAAAACCAGGAGGAACAAGAAAGTATTTTAACTCACCGGACAAAATGTCATTATTTACATCTGATTTCCATTTTCTATAATACATTAGTGCACATAATAAAGTGGATGTGTTTATTTGAAAAAACTTTAAAATTAAGCCTGGAGCTTTTGCTTTGCTATTTTATTTTATTTAAAATTGGCAGCATTTTTCCTAAATTGCGTGCTTGTCTTCCATCTTCCACATAGTAGAGTGTACTTAATAAAGTGTCCGGTTAGTGTTAGTGTCTATGGAAGTTAGCAGTGCAGCATCATTAACATCAGAAGAGGTTTCCAGTTTTCTGTGTCAGAACAAGCTTTTGTGCACCAGCGAAGGTTGGGTGTGGTTTCTGGTCCCAAAGATCACGAGAACTGAACTCTGAATTTTCTGAATCTTTTAAATGTTACCATTCATGGAGATTTTATCACTGCAGATGATAAAATCCAAAGTCATTGAAATTTGACTTTAAGCAACACTCTTCATAAGTTCTTGACCCACTTATGTAAAAATGTTTTTCATGACCTTTAACAGTTAATTTAACAACGTATGAGACTGAACTGTGAATCTATTTCTAACTCACAGAGGAGAGCTGATGAATATCAACTCTGTATTATGCAACATACGCTTGTAAAATACAGAATAAAAATAACTTAAATTTCAAACTGATACATGTAGCAATTTATTTAGTTGAATATTAAAATAGAAATGCATATATATTTCTTTAATTGTTGTTTATAAATTTAAATGGTGCGATATAGGCAAATATTTAGAAACAACTACACTTGGTCACTTAAATGTTTTACATTTGGTCATAAAAAAAATCATTAAAAACTTCCTTCACATGAACCTGCGTGATTCGGATGAGCTGAAAACAAACACTGAAATCTCACTGGACAGATTGTCTTCATGCCTGCCAAACACAGCCTGAAACTACTGAAATCAAGTGCATTCGGGCTGATTGTCAGATTAATGGCGGATCCATTACTGAAACAACAAGCTAAAAATACCCTGTAGGTAGCTCCTACATAATAATAATAATAATGATGAAAAAAATCATTTTTCATTATTAACATGAACTTCATCTTATGGCCCTTCATGTAAACATGTTTTGTTTTTTAAATGCAAGGTAGAATAAATGGACAACATACTTTGAATCATGCAATACCTCTACACTTACACTATTACTTCATTAAAAAAAAACAACCTAAATCATTCATATTTTTTTTTAAAAAGTATTAAAAATGTGGTGATGAATTAATGGAACGTAGTGATTCTTGCATAGATGAGAATAAATAATTATCTTCATTAAAATAAACGGCTCTCAGTGAGCTCCATGAAACTTCACTGAAATGTGAAATGGAAAACGGCAATCCTGAAACAACACAACATTGCTATCTTGTTCATGCATAAACAAATGAATCCTTCTTGTTCCTCTTCTGCGGCCCAGACGATAAAGGAAACAGCAGAACGGCTTCAGAGGAGGTACTTCTGTAAAACAAAAGACACAAACAGAAGACTCAGCTGGAGGTTTTTCTAAACATTTGCTCTGCATTCATAATGCTTTTAAAATGACTGATGGGTGTCTCAGAGGTAAGCTGTGACGCAGCTGTAAGCAAGTGTTTTAACAATATTTCTATTTGAAATAGTGCTTCTATTTCTATTTGAATCCTTTGTTGTTACTCAGTAGGAAGGTTGGGTAAAAACTAGTCTGCAGACTGTAGAGGGCAAAAGGTACGGTGGCCCTGAGAGGCCAAACGGACTGCAACTTAAGAAAACACTAGCAATAAGAAAAACGCTGCAAAAGCACACAAAACACAATGAAGGAAAAACAGAAACAGAAATAGGAAAAAACAGATTTTCTAAAGCACAAGGGAAGTGTTTCTGGGGAGACAATAACCCGACGGACCAGTTGCAGGAACCCAAAACATGGTAGGCGTGTTTTATCATGATTCATATAATACTCATGACGGATTTTTAGGCCAATAGTTAGGCTAACACACTTACCTCTCATCTTTTCTTTCCTCACAAAACTGATAGATCCTCCACTTATTTTAAGTGTCTCCCAGCGCAATTCTTAGCATAATTTGGTTCCTGCAACTGGTCCGTCGGGTTATTGTCTCCCCACAAACACTTCCTTTGTGCTTGTGGAAATTAGTTTTTTCCTATTTGTGTTTTGTTTGCTCCTATTTCCGTTGTTGTTTTTCTTATTTCCGTTGTCGTTTTTCCTATTTCCGTTGTGTTTTGTGTGCTTTTGCAGCGTTTTTCTTATTGCTGGTGTTTTCTTAAGTTGCAGTCCATTTGGCCTCTCAGGGCCACCGTAAAAAGGAGTATACAGAGCAGAACAGAAAAATGCCACAGTGCAAAAAAAATAAATGTCACACATTTAACATTTATATATGTGAATACTGAATAAAAAAAATACAGAAATACTGTGAAGTATTTGCATTGTGAACCAAAAAAAGAAGAAGAAGAAGAAAGAAAAACATTCTGCATCTTTGTTGCCATTTGACCCTTTCCACATCCAGATCTGTGTGTGTGCCAGGCTGTATCTGCCACATTCACTGGATAGCATTGTTTACTGAACCAAAGAGCCCCGGGTTGTTTACTTACAACTGTGTAGCTGTTAATGAGTGAGTTGGGAATGTTTTTTTTTTCAGATACAAGAAAGTTTTGTCATTGTTGCGTTGTTCTGTTTATTGGCATGTGTAGTTTTGGATCATTCAACTCTGTTTTCATGTGCGTCGTGGATTCGCTGCCTGTATATGGACAGCTTGCCAATCGATCACAGACGACCATTTATCATCAAATCTGCCTCAGAATCACTGATTAATCTTTGAACTTTTGGAGGAAAAAAAGGCTGAACCGCCACCACTTCCACAGGACCGAGCACTAAACAGCTCAAAACCTGAATAAATTAAATCTGCTTGAAAGCACTGAAACAAAACTGGGCATGCCTATAGTATGACAAGCCAGCTGGTGGTTATGCAACCCTTAACCCTAAATCTGTCTTCACCCAGAAGGAGCTTTTCATTAGGCCTTTGAATGTAGATGGAAAGACCAAAGTTGAGCTTAAAAAAATACTTGTGGACGGGGGACTTGGTGGCACTTGGATGGTTCAGCTCCCATTGTGCAGCATGACTGGAAATGCTTTATATTTCTATACTGTAGCATGTTTAGAAAAGTGATTTACAATAAGAAACAAAAATAAAAGATACAAATTCACGCATTTACATTAATTACATAAAATTACAAAAAGCATGATGTCTTTAGCTAAGAGTTAAAGACAGAGGTAGGTGACGCATTTGTGAAGTCACTTGGATGATCATTCCAGCGTCTTGGTGCAAGCAAATTAGCTTTGACTCTGCGATGGTCTGGACTCTAGAGTGATTAGGAAGTAGACCTTAACCCTGTAAGGCTGAAAAATCTGATGTATGCAATCAGACACATGGAGTGCTACTGCGAGACAAATATTACAAATTAAAACTCATATATGGAAATTAATGTTTGCTTTTTTTTTAATTGTCAGAAGGTTCAATAAACACTTTTTTTCCAAAAACTTTTTTTGAAACTGTGAAAAAAAAAAACAGTTTCAAAAAAATTACAATCGTCCGGCAGTCGTTGCATAGTTCAGGATTTACAGGGTTAATGATGTTGAGAGAGAGTATGGATACAGCATAAGTCTCTACCGCAAACGCAGGTGCAAGGCCATTTAAAGCTTTAAATACAATAGCGCACTTCATGCTGGATTCTGTGATGCGCAGAGAGCAGGTGCAAGTCTGCCAACACTGGAGTAATGCGATCGCTCTTTTTTGTCCCACTCAGTAATGCACATGTGCACTGTGTGACACTCAAAGGATGTGTTCAACTACAGAAAGGTTTAGGTTTCTCTGCTCCTCTTAGAACATTGCAGCTAGCTGGGAAGCTCGTCCACTGATACTGCCCGTGTCAGTTATTCCTTTCTTTCTTTTCAACTCACCTGAATCACAACAGCAGCCACCATAACCAGAGCAGCTAGGAGCGCCATCCGTCCCACCCAGCCCACATCTACGGTATTGAGGATGAAGAAGCGCGCCCAGCCCAGTTTCTTCAATGTGTGCGGCGGGTAGCGCATGTCGTTCACCCCCTCCATTTTCAGCTTTTTGACCAGACAACCACGCAGGTGGCTCAGTCGGTCAAAGCTGAACTTGCCGTGGTAGCAGCCTATTCCACTGTTTCCTGCACATGGAACATACACAGATGTTGGCATCAGGTTTGACCACTTTTAATCAACACAATAAACCAGTAATACAGACAGTAAAGTCACTAAGGGGTTAAAAAAAAGGCTCCATTTGCACAGTTTCTCTACTTACCCACTCCTCCAAATGGCAACGCGCTGACAGAATAGTGCACGAGGCAGTCGTTGGCCAGGAATCCTCCACTCGAAGTCTCATCTCTCATTCTCTCTATCACCTTTACAGAGAAGAGAAAACAAAAAACCCTGACAATAAGTCTCGACCTAAACACTGGTTTCCACGTGTTAACTGCTTTGCTGTGTTGGCTGCTGGTAGATACCTTGTTATCTGGTGAGAACACATAGAGAGCCAGAGGTTTCTCTCCCTTATTGATCAGCTTGATGGCTTCGTCCAGGCTGCTGACTGGTAAGATAGGAAGTAGAGGTCCAAAAATCTCCTCCTGCATTACCTTTGCCTCTGGCTTCACGTCCCGTAGAACTGTTGGAGCTAAGCACATCACAGAAACACTGCATGACTTTGTCTTGTTCCTGAAGGTTCTCCTTTCAGATATTCTGGTTTATCTGTCTGAGTTTCAGTTTGATTATTTTAGTTTAAAAGCTATCAACATTTGTCTTCATTGTAACTTCTATTGTTATTTTCCCCTTATCCTCCTGCTATTGAGTATTGACTCTGTATATGGTCCCTGAAGGTGCATCTGTCAAGGCCTGAGAAAATAAACACAATATTTTAAAAATGAATTAATTGTTACCTATGTAGCAGTCTGACTCATCATTTTCCCCGCCTACAGCGATGTTGCTGTCTTCTAACATGGCCATGACCCTCTTGAAATGGCGCTGGTTGATGATGCGACCATAGTCCGGGCACGTCTTTGGGTTGTCTGTGTAGAACTCCTACAGAAATTATTTTAAAAACCAGTAAATTAATGGACAAACACATTAAATTACCCCCCCCCCCCCGGTGCACTGTGTTGCTACCTTGATAATGAATCTTTTAGGCATAAACATTTCTTTGAGGTTTGTATTGAAATAAAGGCTAAAGACTATATTTTTTCCTTAGTTTTAAAATTCTCAACTCAAAGTTATGTTTTTTTCAATCTTCAGTACCTTAATACACTTCTTGACCTCTTCAATGACCCGGTTCTGGATGCTGGGCTCACAAAGGATGTAGTCTGGGGCGATGCAGGTCTGACCACAGTTACTGTACTTCCCCCACGTGACACGCCTACAGAGCAGAGGAAGTGTTACCGGTGACTGGATTTATGTCATATACAGTTGTGGTCTGAAGTTAAACATACACTCATCATGAGCATGAATATCAAGACAATTTGAGAATTCAATTTCTTTGAATTCTTTGTCCTTCAGGGTGGAATGATGTGCCATCACGTTATCAGGGTGTTAAAGAAAACCCCAAGGCTCAGGCCTGCCATGAACTGGAAGCGTTATAACACCAGCGTCCACAGTCGAGCCAGTTTTACATTGACTCGGACTGAGAGTGTGTCGATCAAGAAAGAAGGCCCCGCTCTAAAATCGATGCCTTCAAAGTTTTATGGTCGGACGAGACAAAGATTGAAGCCGTTTTGTCACAATGACAAGTGGTAAGTTTGGAGGAATAAAGGTGAGGCTTTCAAACCTAAGAAAACTGTAACAACTGTCAAGCATGGTTGTGGTAGCATCATGTTCTG
Organism: Aulonocara sp. 'chitande type north' Nkhata Bay; assembly: GCF_057382095.1. Classification (NCBI taxonomy): domain Eukaryota; kingdom Metazoa; phylum Chordata; class Actinopteri; order Cichliformes; family Cichlidae; genus Aulonocara; species Aulonocara sp. 'chitande type north' Nkhata Bay. The sequence continues at coordinate 21,442,192 of NC_141353.1, read as the reverse complement.
GAGCTGTGGTACCAGTGCATTGCACAAAGTGGATGAAATAATGAAGGACTATCTCATATTCTTCAACTTTACATTAAATCAACTGCTTTTATTTGGTGTTCCACCTGGACAATGATCCCAAACACACATCGACCCTGTTGCAAATTTGTGGATTACGCTTAAAACCCATGTGTTGGCAAGGAAACCAAGTTATCTGATTTAACTCTACCAATTCTGCTACAAAAGGTGGTCAAATGCCAGAAACTTACTTATGACCACCAGAAGTGTATCTTAGCAAGGTGCGACTTGCTTGGACACTGAATATTACTGATGGTGTGTAAGTATACTTTTGACCTTATGTGGATTAGAGAAAATTAAAAATCATTCAAATCATTAAAAGCCCCAAATTACTATGACATTCATGTCCACGACTAGTGTATATAAACATCTGACCACAGCTGCATATGCTTTGACAGCACTCGCTGGATGGACCAACACTCAGAACAAAGGTGGATGCTCATATTAAATATGGCCTAAAGCTGCAAGTATTCTAAAGCCCATGCTTTAGATTCCTCTTAACATCAGAGAGAGTAAATATGTTTATTATGCTCATTTAGGGTACACAGTTCTGAATTTGAGCACAACAGCTCCTCCCACCAGCTGTTTGTTTATGAGGTGTAGCCAACCACAAAAAAGCTGACTTTAAGGCAGGGTGGTTGAAAGAAGAAGCTTAAACTGATAACGACAGATGATGAACCAACGGCCACAAGGCTAAAATAAAAGCTGTCTTAAACTGTGATCATGCAAAGCTACCCAGCATATTCAGACACCCTTAATGGAAATATTAAGATTCTGAGTGACTGTATGTAAGAAAGAAAAAAGAAATTAAAATTGTAACATGAAGACAAATAACACTGAGCACTGCTTTCACCTGCAGGCTATGCTTATGTCACAGTTCTTGTCGATGTAGCAGGGGCTCTTCCCGCCAAGCTCCAGGGTGACTGGTGTCAGGTGTTTGGCGGCAGCTTCCATGATCACTTTTCCCACCGTGCTGTTGCCGGTGTAGAAGATATGATCAAATTTCTGGCGTAGCAGCTCCTGGGTCTCCGGCACTCCTCCAGTTACAACAGGGTAAAGCTCCTGACACACAAAAGAAAACATACACGGAGGTATCACAAAAGCTCCGGAAACAACACGTCTCTGTAATTTAAACAACTTGAGATGCAAGGCAGTTTTCTTCTTTAGATCATTTGCAGAATAAATAGAGATGAATAAATAAATAAAACTGATTATAAAAAGCAAATACAGCACAAGTCAAAAGCTTTTCTCTGCTCGACTTCCCCCATCGTGTGTATAGTAAACACAGTTTCCCTGACATCTTGTGTTTTCATGGGAAACATTTCACAGTTTGTTTTTATATGACACAGGATAAAACTATAAGTGTAAGCACAGAGGCAGTTTGTAAAGAATAAGCAGCTTATAACAGAGCCTTGTTTGGCTGGACATAGGCTGCTGTCATGTGACCTGTCCTTACTTTGTCAATGTAAATCGGCAGAAGGTCCTCCATGACTTTGGAAGTGTGCACACAGACCTCAGAGGGCTTCACCACAGCTGCATTACCTGCACAGGTAGAAGAGAATAGCAGCTCAATATTGTCTTTATCTAACAATTATTTTCAATCATTTTCTTTGATGATGTTTGTCCATTTTTTCCTGACACATTTAATATGAAATGTACTAATGTTGTTATTGCTTTGTGATCTAAAAACACAGCCTGTGGATGGATAGCTATTCAGCAGAATGCAGATCATGGCTTAAAGTCCAAAAAAATATCCAGTTCTCTTTGTGTGCAGGCATTTGGCATCATTATCTTACATTTATTGATCATTATCTCCACTAAGACAGCTGAGATCACACGCCTACCCCCAGACGTTCACCTTTGTCTGTGCTGGCAGCCTCAGCTACACCTTTGTGCTTTTTTATTGGTGATCAACAGAGTTCTTATAATTTCGTTTTTATTTTCATTTCACTGTGACTTTTTGTTTTTAATTCTGTTTAGTTTCAGTTAGTTTCTATAGTACTGCTGCTTGTTCCACTTTAATATTTACTGCTTGAAAACATTTTCAGTAGTTTCACTTTAGTTTTTATTGGTTTCAGTGTCAGTTTTAGTCTTTTATTGTGTGGAGGACACACGACAGAGGCAAGATTATGGAAAATTAGAACAGGCATTCCCAAAAATACAACTTTTTTAAAGCTATTGACTCTCACTCTTTTAAACATCCATGTCTCAAATTAACATGTCCATCAAAACCTCCACAGCTAAGTTATGATAGCAAATTTTAACAGATAACAATGTCTAAAGCTAAGGATATTAACTTATTATCTATATTTTTATTTTACTTTAATTCATTTTTCACATTAGCCACAATTGTTTTGGTTGTTTTTAACCTTTCTCCAAGTCTACTTTTTATTTTTTATTTTTAGTTAACTACAATAACCTTGAGGATCACTGACACGTGAAATGCAAATCTAATTGATTCAGTTGAACAAGTATCATTATATATATCAGAGTTTTTACATGATGGTATATATCATGAATTATCAGCCTATTACATATAGTACATACGTTGTTTACCGGTCTGTTTTACTGAGATTAATTGAATTATTTTTACTCCCTGGAAATAAATGACACTTATATCCTGCTTTTCTACTCTTTTCTAGCACTCAAAGCACTTTTATACAACTAGCCTCATTCACCCATTCAAACACACACATTCAGGCTGTGGCTGCCCAGACAGAAAATGCTAACTTACTATTTTAACCTGAAATTGTGACTGTAAATATTAACCAATCACAATGAAAAAATATTACGCACATCAGTGTGCATTATATTTTAAATGCATAATTCTTCAACAGTTTTGTTGAACTGACAGTTGCCTTTGGCCTGAAAATAATCAGAAGAAAAGACTTCTGACCCACTGGGCTGATACGAGCATCTGTGTAATATCTGATATTGCCGGTGCAAAGAGCAAAGTCCATGTTGTGCCAGCAATCACAGAATATTAAATGGTGGCACAAAGTGCTGCACAACTGCACTGACGAGTGCTACACTTTTTCAGTATTTGACACTAAACTAGATTTATCCAAATGAAATACAAATGAGCCGCCCACTTGCAAGCACTGATATGCAAAGCTATCACTGGACAACCACAAATACTGCAGTGTCATGCTGTGTAGTCACAAGAAACCTCTTCATGACATCGTGATTAAAGCTGAGTCGCACAGTTTGACCACTCAGGCTGAGCTTTATGAAGATAATGTATGAGAAAGTGCACACACATCACCCCAGAATAGGAAAAAAACATGATCCCAGCATCTGATGAGTAAATACCAACGTACAAGGACACACACAATGAATCTTTTGCCGTTCCTAAAACTTCTGCTCTCATTATTGCAGTATAGAGTTCACAGAGTGGCCTTTGACCTACTTATCACAAGCTGAAAGAGAACACTTGGCAGTGGCTGGATAGAAAGGGGAACTTGAGCGGTTGTGATCACGGGACAAAAGAAAAGAACTGGCCTGAAAAACAGACGAATAGAAAAGAACTGAATACACGCCTTGATTTCCAAATCTTAGGCAGAAATGTTGTGGTCTTTGCTGTCTGTTGCTAACGTATCCAAAGACATTTACATAGGTTCTGATTTTACTCTGAACTGAAAAAATGCTACAATATCAGAGTTAATAAGGCTGTGTGCTTAAAGGGCCAGGCACTACAAACTGTGAGTAAATTGTATATTTTAAATTGAGAATTTGGTGACATATAAGTTTACTCCAGTACTTAATTATATAGGTAACTTTGTTTTCAGTTATTATTTAATATGCACACAATAATAATTATTATTATATATAAATGCTAATGCTTTATATAATTTGACTTTTATGCTATTTTATGCAATTCTGCACTTGAGTAAGTGGCCACAAGGACACAAATTGCCTGTGGTATTCTTATCATAAAAGATGTTACAGATGTAAGCGCTACTCAGGCACATTACATCACACTCTGCCCTTTCATCCACCCCAAACACTCTCAGCATGGTACAGTACCGGCAGCAATGGCTCCAATGAGCGGCCGGATGGTCACAGCCCAGGGGTAGTTCCAGGCCCCGATGACCAGCACCACCCCCAGCGGCTCTGGATGGATGTAGACGGTGTCAGACATGGTCAGCAGGTTCTTCTTCACATGCCGAGGGGCTGCCCACTCCTTCAGATTCTTAATGAAGAGGCTGATCTCACCCTCCAGACCCAGAGTCTCATAAAACTGTGCCCCAACCTCGGTCTGAGGAAGAAGAAGATGAACGTAGGATCTCCTTATGGTGGATACTCTTCAGCTTCTGTATGCTTCCATGAAAGGAAACTATTTTGGCTATTTTTGATTCATGAACATTTCATAGGTTTTATGATCTGACCACTTTAAAACTTCTATTTATATTTCTTAACAAGGCAGTCCTATACATATATATTTATTTATAGCAATCAGATTTCCAGAGGAAAGAAGGGATCCCATCCAGCTCTTTCTATGTCAGACTGTTTGTGTGCCAGCACAAGTATGCACAACTACCAAGACATTAATGACACAGACAAAAAAATTCAGGATTTAATTGGGTCCAGATGACTTTGTTTAGAATTACGAAATGTGCCTTGGCCTTGGCAGTGGATGTGCTTTCCGGGAGCTTTTGTGCTTACCTAAGAAATAAAATGGGAAACATCGGAAGCCAGTCTGTAAAAACACAGACAGGAGTCTATGTGTTTTGTACTCACTACTCACCTTATTGAGGTCTTTCTTAATGGCAGCTGCAATCTCTTTCTGTCTCTCGCTGAATAACCGCTGCAGATTCTTGAGCTGGTTGATTCGGTACTCTACAGATTTGGACCTGCCTGTTTCAAAGGCTTTCCTGGCACGAGCCACCGCTTGCTGCTCCCGGGACATCTTTTGAGACCAAATGAAAAAGATTTCCTCAAAGCTGCAGAAAGCAGAAATCAAGAAAAGGTGGATAACTTTAAAAATACACAACTCTCCTACTGCAGCTCTCTTCTCACCGGTCCAAGCACGAGCAAGTGCATCAAACACTTTAAAAAAAATCTGTTATAACCATAACTATCCTAGTTTTATTGATCTCTCGTCTATAAAGTAAGAACTGTTAAATTATATAATGTAATTTGAGGTTTTGGTGGTAGTTTAGTAACTTAAGCTATAAAGGTTAGGATAGTTTAGTATTTTCTGTTATATTTAATTGTGATTGTTAAGGCCCGGGAGCCAAAATCAGCCTGCTTAAGACTCCAGTCCAGCCCACTGAACATCTTTGGAAAATTTAGGAACGTTTCAAATGTAATTTCAAATATTTTACAGTTTGTGTTACTGATGCACTGATATAGACCTGCCCCACAGCCACTCATACTGCAAAGTAGTTAAGTAATATATAAACAGTTAAATGACAGAAAAGGTTTTTTCACTATCTACTATAGATATTTTTTATTTATTTACATTTACAGTAAAACAAATGAATGAATGAATGAATAAATAAATAAATAAAGTAAGACATTTTCAGTGTAATAACAAAAACCTTTTACTTAATTACAGGACAGTGTGGGCAATGAGCAGAAGTTTTGCTGTAATTTGTTTCTTATAGTTGTGCTGAGAGATTTCGTTCATTGACTACAGCAGCACTGCTTTTTCTTTTATTGAGACAAACCCACTATATTATAAAAATCACAGAAGTGATAAGATACATCATCGTTTTGCATATTAGCAATTAAGTATTATATAAGTACGTTTTTCTGTTGTTGTGTTGGCTCTCTGTACTTTTAATTATATGCATACGTTATTATATGCTCCTGATAACTTGGATCAAGCGGAATATTTGTCCATTATCGCTTTTTAGGGAGGGAGCCTGATGCTTTCTATGCTTGTATGCTGTGATAATGACAGCAAAGGGAAACCATCACAAACACCAGGCTACAGCGGCTGGCTCACACTTAAAGGTACAGTAATTAGAAACTACACATACAACATCCGGTATCCTGTTTCACGTTAAATGCTTCACGGCTGACGTTGGTTATTCTGCACAAACTTTATTGGATACATTATCGTCTTAATGTGTCCGTCTGGCTGATTAAATTTCGTGTTTTTATTGTTAATCTTATTTGTTTTTTTGTCTCTTCACAAATCGCTCCCGCGGGTCGCTCTCTGTCTGTTAGGTCAGGAACTTAAAACGCGAAAACACCTGTGATCTGGTTTTGTTCAGTCCTACCTTTATAATATCAGGGGCGGTTAAATTCTGGAGATCCTGAAGCGTCTCGATGGTGAGATAACCTGCTGCGGAGGAGCCGGACGGGTCACACTGGCGGAGAAACAGAGCTCTCCTTCCCCGTTAGATCCCACCCCCCGCTGGGGGGAGGGCCCCACACTCCCTCCGCTGGGCTTAGCTTTCAGCCTCAGCGTGTTGCTGGTCCACACCTACAGTTCATAGTCCACACCGAAATATGTCAACATGGACGTGGTTATTTGTCATAAAAAAGACTTCAAAACGTTAAATCTGACTTGTTATGTTAGTTGATATGCTGTTTCTGTATTTTGTTTGCAAATTCAAACTAAGTAAAGGTGTCACAGAGATGTAGTGCACCGCTGGACCTGCAGTCGACTTTCAAACTGAGCCAGGAGCACACAATGCCATAATAAGCAAAAATAAATGAAAAACTAAAATAAACAAATAAACAGATCCAATTACAAATGTGCCTTATGCACATGAAACAAATCCCCTTCTCTCTGTATTTATACAGAAATATCTTAATGGACTTTTTCCACTGTGGAAAATAACGGTTTTCTACTTTTAATAAAATATTAATGTTTCAGAGATTTAGAAATTCTGTAAATAAGATGATCTGGAAATATTACCTTTGGGAGTCATTTATGACAAATAACCAAGTCCTTATTTTTGCACAGGTTCAACAAGGTGCTGGAAACATCCCTCAGACATTTTGGTCCATGTTGACATGTCAGATTCTCACACTAGTTGCAGATTTTTCGTCTGCATGTCCACAATGAGAATCCTTCCCACCACATCCGATATGTGCTCTATTTGACATCTGAGGACTGTGGAGGACATTTGAGTACAGGGAACTTATATTAAGTTGTGATCAAGACAGTCGTTTGAGATGATTTGATGTTTGTATCATGCTGTGTTATCCTGCTAGAAGCAGGTCAAAAGGGGATGGAAAACAGCAACACTGCTCTGGGAGACTTTGGTGTTTAAATGAGCCCCAGTGTGCTCACTCATACAAGGGAGGATGGATCCATGCCTTCATGTTGTTTGGCAGCACATTTTGAACTTAAGAACTAATGCTCTTCTGCATACCCTGCTGGTCAGGCGGCTGAGTGAGTGTGAGTGTGCACTAGGATGCAGAATAAAATGTGTGAGCGAGACATGTTGAATAAAGAGCTTTGTGTGCTCAGGTAGAAAAATCACTAAATAAGAGTAATTCCATTTACCATGTTTTGGTTGTAACATGAGGTTATTTTAAGTTACCTTTACGTTATTATCAGTTTGAAGCAGTCTGACCATACTCCTCTGACATCTGACATCAATAAAGCATTTTCTCCACTCACTGGATATTTTCTCTTTTTCAGATCATTCTCTATAAATCCTAGAGATGGTTGTGCACCTAATAAAGTGGCCAGTAATTGCCTACTGCAGTTAGGATATCATTTTTTAGCTTCCGACTTGGCATATTGACGATTTAAAATTATGTACTGGTAACATCTAACAAATTATGCTATTGTTAGTAACAATGCACTAAAACCTAGTGTGAATATTGCATATATTCATATCCAAATCAATTCCCTGCTGAGGCTGAATCCATCTTTTATCAGATGCCAGCAGTCACACATCTGCTTTAAATCTCAGTACCCTGTGATTCCTGGAAATAGGGGAATAATATTCTTGTCTATGTATGATATCCAGTTTCCCATTCAGGCTTCTGCAGACCCCAAAAAACACTGCGACAATCCAGCACATAGCCTGAGTCAAGTAAGACTGCTTCATTCATTCATTCATTCATTGAATGTAGTCATGTCAAATTTATTTATCAGTACATATAAAGCAATAGCTGTGGACCAAAGTGCTGCACATCTAAAAAAACAAAAACAAAAACAGTGATATAAAACAACAGACGTAAAGAACATAGAATTAAAGCAAAAAGAGTAAAACAACATAGATAAATAACAGTCAGAATTCAGTCTGATCTAAAAGCCAAAGAATAAACATGGGAGATGCTGATGTGAAGACGCAGTTTGTTCCACAATTTCACCTCCTGTGTTTAATTAGGAGCTCGAGACAGGCAGACATTTGCTAAGCAGATCTCAGTGATTCAGTTGAAGTGCGCAGGGTTAAAAGATAAGCACTAACCCATACAGTGGCAAAATATAAAATCTTAAACTACATTAAACTAAAAAGCAGCCATCATATTACAAAGGAAGCTATTATGGATAATGTGCGGTTTACAATGTCCATCAGACACCTGTGCTTGAGAAACTGTAGCCCAGGTTGGAGGAGCAAACTAGTTACATCTGAACATCTGTTAATCAGCAGCAATAATTAATCACCACCTGATTGCATGTACAGGTTGTGCCTTTGGTCAGGATTTTGACAGAAAGAGGGGAGAAATTAATTTCTTTAATTTCACTGGGAAAAAAACATCAGTAGTTTCAGTAGCTAAGTGCACAAAAATGCCCAAAAACCCATGTTATGTATTACTTTGTTGGATTTAATTCAGTTTATGAAGTTCACTGAATAACATGTGATCTACAGCCACAGTTTTCTCCTTCACTGACTTCATGCTTTGCTTACTTATCCAAAGCCAAGTTGAAGTCACACCGACCTGTTGGATCGCAATGCTGACAGAATATTTCAGCTTCCTTTCCATCTGAGCTGTAATACCCATTTATTTTGTATCTCCAGCTGCACTAAATCGTGTGTGATGCTTTTGCTGCTTGGCCTGTTGTCCTTTTATCCATAGCCAAGCTGGAATCACACTTTGCTCCTACTTCTCAGATCCAGAGGGGCCTTTACAAGCACGGGACAAGAGGCGAGGAGTAACCCCCTCGCCTCTGCTATGCAGAATTCAAGATTGGGCCCCCAAAATCTCTCAGGTTGACAGGAAATGTGGAATGAGTTTCCACATCAAATAGAGGACTGAGGAGCGGCGTTTGTGTATTGTGAAGGAAGGAGCGAGGACTGAGGTGACGGAGAGGAGGTCAGAGCGTCATTCACGCCTGAGTGTCAATCCTGATTTCTTAGAGGGGAGTGTGGACACAGAAGTGCAGCGTTTCTCTGTGTGCACACCTGAGTTTGTGAGGTATAAACTGAGGCATTCACACACAGAGAAAAAGACAGTTTGTGTATTGTGTTTTTTCCACGGTGAGGTCGGGAACACAGTCTGGGCAGAGGAGTGGGCAGGAGAGTGGAAAAGTGAAGAGAGCGACTACTGAGTTAGAAGAAAAGATGAATTCTAGATCGCCCTGTCAGTTTATGATTAGTAACAATTGAAGTACAAATGAAATGAGAAGAAATCTCCATTAATGTATTAATGTTCTTTGTAGATGGACAGATGATAAGAAAAAACACACACAAAGTCTCAAACAGCATTCACTAGATAACTGGACTCTACAGGAGGGTTGAACATCATCTGACCAGAAATATCATTTTTTAGGAGTCCACTTTGCATCTTTATTCCACCACGATCTTTTGCAGCTTTTGCCTTTAGTTTGTATTTGTGAGCTGTTGTGCACTGTCATGCATCCATTCAAGTTGTATTATTAACCCAGCAGTGTAGTTGACCTTGCTGTCATACTTTAGTCAGTTTGGATTGGTCCGGTGCAATTGACCCAGATTTATAAGCTGTTGTTTCTGGCAACCCACAATCAAACTCTATACTCTATTCGAAAATTAATTTAACATCTATTTGATAGATAGATAGATAGATAGATAGATAGATAGATAGATAGATAGATAGATAGATAGATAGATAGATAGATAGATAGATAGATAGATAGATAGATAGATAAAAGCGATTAAATGCTGCCATCTAGTGGATCCTTTCATCTCTGCAGCTGTAGCTTTAGAAAAAGCTTTACAATAAAGTAGGGCAAGTAAAACGGATATTTTTGTACCACAAAGTCATCACAAACTTTTCAGCTGTGCACTCACATTTGTTGTAAGCACATGTTTCAATCATCTGCAGAACCTGCTGATTGGTGGGACCATGCCTCCCACTTTTCATATTAAATGCATTTTCCTGCTTTTCCACATACAGAGACTGTGTCCCACATTTTGAATGGCTATAGCATTCAATAGTCAACACTGCAGGGCACTTTTCTTAAGTCTGAGAGCTGGGAAAGCTGCCACTGTGGGCGCCATACAAGTTAATGTGTGACAGAAGCCACAAGAAGGCAGTTTTCATATAGTTTCTTCTTCCTCTCATTATTCATAGTATTTTCATTTTTGGGGAGAATATTTATATGAAGCGTTGTTTAATAAGATATATGCAAATCTATCTTCATTACAGTGAAACCTAAAGGTTATTATCTGAAATACAAATTAATCAGTTAATTAACAATTACTGATAACAATTTGAACAGACAACACTCGACTTAATTTTATGTCATTATTTACATACAGAAAGCATTTAAAAAGTTGCATTTTCATATCTTCCATACGCTGAAACTGTGTAGCTGCATATTTTTAGGCCGTGATCTAAAACCAAAGTGTTCCTAACAGCAGTTTGTGTTTGCAGGAAGCTTTTAATCCTTTCTGTGCAGTTTTATTTTTATAGAAGACACTGTCGCGGTTACACTTGGACGTGGCAGATTTAAATGCATCAAGAGTTTCCTTTACTAAAAACAAACAAACAAACAAACAAACAAACAAACAACAACAACAAACAGTCTGAGCTTTCCCGAAAATGGTTCCTTAAGGAAATTATTTCTGCTATAAGTCTGTAAGCACCTCTTAAAACCAACTCTTTCGGGGAGAAGTTCTTTGGTCGTTTATATTACCCATTCGTGGAACTGAAAATGTTTCTTCTACCACCTTCATTTTTCAGACCACTTCCCAGCATTACAAACTTGTCCCACACAAACACAGGCCACTCTTTGCACTCCACAGTTTGCTGGGACCTCTTCGACTGCATCTGTTATGTTATTGCATTTAATCAAATCACGTGAGCTTGGCTTATGATCTTTTTAAATGGCGCATTGTTCTCTGGAGAGAAGGTGAACGTAGAGTACTTCACAGCTAATTTGACCCACTCAACAAGGCCGCCGCCTCAGTTCAAGTAGGCTAATTTTTATTTCATGCAGCCTCTACAAAATATATTGTAGCATTCAAAAAAATCTGCTTATAAGCAAAATCAGTGGACGTGTTGTAATTTAATACATGCAGCCCGTTTCTGTCTGTTTGTGAAGGAGCTGCGAGTCTGGCACTCGCCTGGGAACTGGCTGAAAAGGACTACGAGTGATCCGGTGTTTTGATGTCTCGTTCGGTGGAAACACAACCGACAACGAAGAAAGGGGTGGGAAAAGAAGTTGCCTGATTTGTCACCTTCACACATTGTAGCTGACAGAAGCGTCACTCCCACAACTTCTCCAATACGCTTCCACTGCGCGCTTTCATGCGCACCAGGAGGCGGCGCGCGGTAGAGGATGTCCCGCAGACTGGAGCTTCAAATCAGTAAAACAGTGCCGGTGTCGCTTCGCTCCTCGTAGTGCGGATGCCTTATACTGTATACGTTCATGAATATCATTATTACGGGCACTATTAAAAACAAAACTAGACCCGGATCAGAGCAGCCGTTCTGGCGCTTCAAGGTGTTTCCAATCATTTTAATTTGCCCCCCTCCACGCTGTTGATTAGTAACACATGTGTTTATAATTTCAGGCCAAAACAGTTGCCATAAAATCAGAGTGTCTTGCTTCGAAAATGATCTTAAAATGAAAGAAAACGCGCCCACGATAAGTTTATTTCTTCACCTGCGGATGTCTTTGATTCATCTTTCCATTTTAAGGTTTCTGGAGCATCTCGTTGTCCGTAGCTGAAGACAAGCTGTCTCTGGTCTAAACGGGGCCCATTAACGGGCCATAGGGGATCAAACAGACACCTATTATCCAGACAGCCATTAACAGGTGAGCAGCACATCAAAGCCACGCGTTCGCAAAGCCCGATAGCGTCTGTGATGTGCAAGAGGATGCCACGCAGGGGGTCGTGTTGTGTCTGCAGAACTCGGGTATAAAATCCCTCTGACATCATGCCTGCTCACTGGAGAAGTGTCTGGGACTCACTCACGGAAACTTATTTCCCCTTTTAGCTGCGTGCTTCGGACACAGCGTGCGGGATGGATTTTACCAGCGGTAATGTTTCTGAGATCATCACGTTTTTCTCGGAGCAGTTATGGCCTGATGCACTGACTGACAGCAACAACAACGGGTCGGCAGAGCTCTCCAGCACGGGTAGGTGGACATGTATTTGCACATTTAAAATGTGATATAGTTTGAGGACAAACATCTGTATAAATCTGTGGGCTGTTGACTCTGCAAATTAATTTCTGCATTTAAAATGTAATTGTCAGTTTTAACAAAACGTTTTGCCCTCCCTCTAAAGTGCACCATGTTCCATACACTATCAACTCGAAGACAAAGTGCCGCCGAAAGCGCACAATATTCAGCAAGGCGCAGCTGAGCCAGCTGGAGAGGGCCTTCTCTGCTACACCCTACCCGGATATCAATGGGAGGAAAACCCTGGCCACTCTAACTGGACTACCGGAGCCTAAAATTCAGGTAGGACACGTGCGACCTAAGGCTAATTTAGACAACGTACACTTGTTTTGTTGACTAAGAGTTTCATGTAATTCTCAATTTTCTTCAGGTTTGGTTTCAAAATCGGCGCGCACGCTTCTTCAAGACTAAGAAATCAACTCGAGGAGCCACCAAACCTTCACAGGTCAGGCACAAGACACCGTGCACTCCTCAGGTGGCTTCTCCTCCACCTCCTAGTCCCAGCCTTGCGTCTCCAACAGACTACCGGGTGCCCAGTCTACCTCAGTCCACCAGGCTCTCGTCAATCCTGGACATCCAGACCAAGTCACCAGACGTTCCCCAAACCTTTTGCCACCAATCCCAGGACTTCACCAGCTACTGCCAAGACGTGTTTCCATACGAAGGGCTGGATGAGTTGGATTTACCAGAGGACTTTGAAGCTTTTCTCAATGCACGGGGGGTACAGCCAGCAGAACGTGGCCATCCTGTCCACAAGGAAGACATCCAGAGTCGGCAAGGCCTCCAGGCTCTCTCCAGCTCTATAGAGACCCTGGCCGACCTGTCGGATCTGTGCTTCCAGGACCTGATGGTCCCCAGTCTGCCCAGCTTGGACAGCTCAATGATTGACTATCTTTTGGCATGACTGACAAAACTGAGAGCAACATATTGAAGACTACGACATGAATGCGTCCACGTCCAACAACACGTCCGTTTGTGTAACAGCTACGAGCCAGCCTGCAGCAGGATGTCTGCTACATCAGTGTATCCGTTCTCACACCCATACGTCTACGCTGTGTCGCCAGTTGCCGTGGTGGCCTCCACTAGTGCACCCATTCGGTGATGTCGCGGTCTTTCAAAGTGTTGCGCTAATTTTTTTTTTTTTTTTTTTGGACAAAGGTGCCGAGTCTACCTTGGGGAGGTGGTAACTGTGACTTATGCTATTCGTTATCTATTTAAGAAACACCAGTATGATGCACATCAGATGATTTCACATGTCCTTTTTGCACATAGTTTGTTTATATTTTGGATGGGGTTGCAAAGATAACGTTTAGCACTTGACTCAAAGCTGTCCTTGCTGAGTGGGCTTCAGCGGAGTCCCGGAAAAAAAAGTAAATGAGACGCACTTGTTTCCAACTGAAACTCGGTACCAGATATGTTACAAGGTATGCCAACTGCTGTGACGGGGAAATGGGACACGAATGACCAGATCGCCTTTTTTTTTTATATTTTTATTTTTATTTTTTGGGGGGGGGTATATTTCACGATTTTCATGGCAGGCCGTGGAGATCTGTAATGTAAATAAAATGCATATTACGTTATGTACATAACATTGTTAATAGTATTTTTTACTAATAAATGTGTCCTGAACAAGTCTCTCAGGCTGTGTTATCATTCATAAACTCTTCTTGAGATCAGGAATCACGTGGCGCCGTGGCTTAGTTGGTTAAAGCGCCTGTCTAGTAAACAGGAGATCCTGGGTTCGAATCCCAGCGGTGCCTTTTTGTTTTCTGTTTTGATTAAAGTAAACTTTTAAACACTCCCGTAACATTAAATGTTGCGACACTGACGCAAATCAGATTTTTATTCATTTTTAAAAAACCTCAAAATAGTGTGTATTTGGTTTTTTTTTTTTTTTTTTTTTTTTTCCCCCACTGATGCAACAGTTCGATAATATCAGGTTATGTTAAAAACATCTGTAGTGGTTTATAAATTACTTAAACCTTAATACAAATTTCCTAATGCCTTTTCAAAGTTGTAACACAGCTTCTTATTGTATTTATTTTTGATATATTTTCCCTTGTACCGGCCTATTGCCCAACAGAGGGCGCTCTTTTTTCTTCTTCTTTTTTTTTTTTCCCCACCTGAAGAGGTCAGCACAGGATTACGGCAGCCTCTTGTAGGGATACTCATGAATTCACTGAACAGAGGCCTGTATGTGTGCGCGCATATTCAGTTGTATGTTGCATTTGTAAAAACCAGGTCAGGCTACCCCAAAAGCTTGATTCAGTCCCACTAGATACAGCATTTTCAGGGGGAGGAAAGTGACCTCTTCAGTCTGCAGGTTTCCCTAAGCTTATAAGCATTACATCTGCCCTAATTTATGTGTAAAAGGAACCGCAACTGAACTAAGTAAATCTTTCACCATCTTCTAATGCTGTGATAGCAGCCATTCCCTAACTCTGTAAATGAGTGGCTATTTGCATAACTTTATTAAAACTTGAAGTTATTTAAAAAAAAAAAAAAAAAAAAAAAAAATATATATATATATATATATATATATATGGTGTTATTTTAGGTCAGTATGAAACTGTAGTCTTTAAAAGATTGAGCAAATCTGCTGTAAGCTATGATGGATGAGTGGTGAAACATTTCTCCCACTGATAACGCTGATAAAGGCTCGGTGTTGAGTTTGGGCATGTAGGCATGATGCATGGCTACAGATCACATTAGATGTGTGTGTAATCTCTGCCATGTGGTCAAAAATATCAAAGCACTCAAGCACTGAAATGTAAAGTTTATTAATTTTGAATAATTTCAGTGTATCCACCTAAGAGGCCATTGGAGAGGTGTCTATCCTGAACTACATGCAAGGGTCAAAGGTGTTGTCATCATTAGCCCCATATTGTAATAGTCAAGACAAGTATTTATCTTTTTTCTGCCCTTGATGCATCAGGTGCAGCAGCTTCATGCTTGCAGCCCAGCCAGTACTTTGCGATAGATCGAGGATAAGGAGGGTAAGTGGCATCCACGCGTTTTGTCTGCAGATCCACTCTGTAGTATTTATCTGATATTAAAAACAAAAAGGAAACACACAAACCAAAAGGTGTTAAGGAAGAATAAAGAGCTGTTTTTGGAAGGATTTTGACTCATTTTTTTTCAGGCTGATTTACCCTTCTTGAAGAAGTACACATTTTGAACGGGGGTGCTTTGGTACTCCTGCATGATGCTCTCTTCAGAGCTGTCACTGTAATCACCGAGGTCGAACAAATCATAGAACCAAAAGTCATCGTGGCGACTCTGCCTTCTTCGCTGTCCACGCCTCTTACTGGGCCTCTTCCTCCGACTCTTCCACTTCTTTGCGGTCGGAGGTGAAGTTGGTTTGGGAGTGGTGTAGACTCGTCCCACTATGGCAGCATCTATAACGGGCCTAATACCCCGCCAATCCCTGCTGATGAACCAAGGGCCTGTTTGGGAACTGGTAACTGCTAAAATACAAAAGTCATGCAGATGGAGAATAAGAAAAAAAAAATCTGAAACAGACAAGCATAAAGAGACCAAGGTCCTTACAGGATCCTCCAAAGAGCTCAGTGAAGAGATCCTCCCATGCGTTATCGCAGAAGAGGTCTGTGTATTGTGTGAACAGCACAGAAGGGGAGGACCTGCTCATCTGGATGCACTCCTCGTGGGAAGGCTGGTGCTTGAACTCATATTGATAATACCGGTCCCCTGAAGAAAAGAGAAAAATCAGATTTCAGGATTTTACTCGATGAGAGAGAAACAATGAGGCTGTGGAGTTGCCGATACATTTTTAATGATATACAAATGCAGATAAAACCTTGCCATCTGCATTTGCTTCCATCAGATTCTGTAACTCTTTGCTTTGCCTCTAACTGCTTTTTCTGAAAACTTTAACCTCTGTGCTCCACTGGGTGTCATCAGACTGCTCTTTATAACTTGCTCATCTTTACAACTTGCCGTGAAATGATGATGCAAGGAAATTTTGCTTTAGAGGTGAAGTGTAGAAGGAAAAGCACCAAATGTTACAAGTGAAGACACTGCATTAAAATAATAAACGAATATAGCAGTGCTCTGTTTGAAGTCATCACTTTAAGGGTAAAGTTAAGGGTAACTTTATCAAGTAAAGACAAAATAACTTGACTTTCAGATAAATGTGGTGGGTTAAACATTTCCTAAAAATGTCAAATATTTACAATATAAGTAAGTACGTATTCAGCTCCTTAACTAATTATTAACAAAATGAAGCAAAAAACCCCCAAAAAACATGAAAACAACTTTGTTTATTAATTTGCTTGTTTTGTGTGATAGGGTGCTACTTCCCTATTCTTGTAAAAGCCATTATATATTCACATGCAAAGTCATCTTCCTTAGTTTTATCAGATCACGAGCAACACTTAGAAACCCCTGCTGTACTTGTATATGATAAAAAACATTATCACCCATTAGTACAAATACCTTTGAAGAAGTAGGCCTTCTCCTTGCCACGGTGACTTGGTGCTGGTATGGCAAACGCAGCATCGATCTCATCTGGTATGCCATCAAAGCCGTTTGAAATAAGCCGTGGATAGTCCTCATCCAGGACGTCACCATCAAATCTCCAGTACTGGTTCCCCTGAGAGAAAATGGAGCCCAGAGCATTGAAGTGTGAGGATACCGCTGCGAGGGAGTGTTAATGAGGGCAACAGACTACTCTCCCTAAAGAAGGTTTGAAGTCTGAAACATTCCTAATCATCATCTTCTTCTTCTTTTTAGGGGTCGCTGCAAACATCTCAGTCAATCCTCTGTCCCACCAATCATCTGCACGTCCTCTATCACTACATCCAGTAATTTGGTGCCTTAAAGCTCCATCTTCACCATCTTCCACTTTCCCCCCGCCGCACATGTCCAAACCAACTCAGCCTTGCCTCTCCAACTGTCTCTGATATACTTATTTCACCATTGCCTCCAAACCATATATCACAGCAGGTCCATCTTGTAAACATTCCCTCTTTCTCATGCTGCTACACTTCAGTCACAAATCACCCCTGACACTCATCTCCACCCACTCCACCCTGTCTCTTCTTCACCTCTATTGTGCACCGTCTTTTACTTTTGATTGTTGACCCCAGGCGCTTAAATCTCCTCTCATTCACACACATATTTCATCTTGCTTCTACTGACTTTAATTCGTCTTCATACCGCCACCTGCTCTCTACTCTCACTATAGATCACAATCTCATCTGCATAGAGTCCATAGAGACGCCTGCCTGACCTCATCTGTCAGTGTGCATCCCCCTGCAAACAAGAAGAGGCCCAGAGCTCATCCCTAATATAAAATACTGCTAATACTTTGCATAATTAACAACTTTTGTTAGTTAGTTGAGAAGAACACCGCTTTCTCTCCACGTTTCTTATGTTTTTTTTTGTAAGGTTACTCCATTTTATCCAGCTGAAGACCACTGGCAGGGTATAGCAAGAAAAAAATGCACAATTCTTCTTCATATGCACTGTACAAATAACCGAATCAATAAGGAAACAGATCAATATTATGAGTAATGAAGCAACACCATTTTCTAGCAACACTCATGCCAGTGTGGGGCTGAAGAGCATTATTTCTGCCATAATGTTGGATAGTGTATTTGATCTGAATTATTGCACGCAACAGAGTCACTGCTTGAGTATTTCGGAGTTACAGAGAAATGGTTTAAAACAATGGCTTTTACAACTGTAGGCACTCATTTTGAATTTTCAGAGGCTTAAAAGAATAAACAATAAATGTAGCTCAATTAAACCTGAAAACACATGCACACCACCAAAAAAACCCCACACATTTGTGTGAGGTGGAGCCTTTTGTGTACCTCATCACAAAGAAATATGGCAGCTTATACCTTAAAGATGTAGGATTTCCCCTGGCAGTTGATGCGTGTGAATGCAGCACTGATGGGTCCACTGATTCCCCAAACGTCCTCAATGAGTTTGGGGTAACCAGGAAGGATGGACTTATCATCCAGCTCAAAGAAATATACACCTACGAGGAAGACCAGGCTCTGGATCAGTGTTTACATCAGCATTCAAAGAGTTTCAAATCTTGCAGCAGGATAATCCACAAAGTTTCCACGAATGGGTACTCAAGTCTGATTTTGGGTCTGTGTTCAAAATGACTGCAAATATGTACCCATTTATCGTTTACTTTTTAAAGAAACACATTCTGTTTTCATTGAGCAAAAGCTCCTTTAGCATTTACTTTCCTCAAACAATTGTTATCATTTTTATTTTAATTTTGGATGAAATTGAAAAGGCTTTCCCTCCTTTTCTTTAATGTTTGGATCTTTTAAGCTATTAACATTAGTTTTTACCATAATTTACACTTTTAGGCACTGTATCAATTCTGCATCTTCTGATTATAACTTTCTCCTCTCTGTATTGGAAAAAACAGCATTGCTGAATAATTAAGGAAATTAAAAAGAGAGACATTACACAATGGCAACAAAGTAACAAAAGTAAAAGTAGAAGTAGAAGTAAACTGTCCTGTTATGTGATCAGGATTACCTCTAAAAGCGTAGATTGATCCATTTTTCAGCTGCAGAAAAGCATCAAATGCCCGCCCACTGCAGGGCATGGCATCAGGATCCACCGGTAGTAGTGTGGGCCCCTGTGTAACATTGGGTGTGACAGTTGGTATAACTGTGTCTGAGGTTGGCATAAAAGTTGCTGTGCTCGGGCTCGTCTCTTCCAGTGGTTCCTCAAAGACATCGCCTCGAGAAACTGAAGGTAGAACATGAGGTTTTGTCAGATGGTGACGTTTCAAAGGAGAAGAAAATTCAAGCTGACTCTTTAGTGAAACTGTCACACAGCACAGCACTGACCTTTTCTGGGGCAGATGGTGTAAAAGTCCCCACAGCAGCTTCCATAATACACACACATGGAGTCACACTGACATTTGCTCTGTGGGCTGAAGGAGCCGCAGCGACCTGCACAGGACTCTGTGGGAAAGTAGTTTTAGTGTGAGATATCATGCAGCGTGTAGACCTGGTCTGAGTTTACCATTCAATAATCAGTGAAACCAGAAGTAATCAGACCCTTTACTCGTTTAAACGCACCAGCTGTAAAACAATCCAGATGCATTATCAGAAAGATAGGATATAAAGTTAGGATTAGATTCTTCCTAATTCATCACTAAATAAAATATTTCACATTGTCAACGTTTGAAATATTTACAGTTATTTACCAAGGTGAACTGAATTTGAAGAATTGGGACACGAATAAGAGGGAAGCAACAAAATTGTGTTTTGGGTTCAAAGAGTCATTGAAATCAATTCATTTAGATATTTAAAGGGGAAAGTGTGTAAAACACGAGTTACAGTTACTAAAAACATGTTCCCACCTATCAGCCTATGACAGGGATTCTTTCATTGATTATGGTGTGGAATAATGGATGCTATATATTGTCCCTGCAAGCTCAGGCTGCTCTATTTCTACCATTTTTCACTCTTGGCTCTGTGTGATGTCACACAGCTCTGGCTTATAGTACAAAAGCTCGATTCAGCTCCCGTTCAAACATTCTGTATGCATAAGGCAGCCAATTGGAAGAAAGATGAATTAAATAAAGGGAGAGGAGTATGTTTCAGAGAGGGGTTAAACTGGAAGTCTGAGATAAAGAAGGATATTTTAAAACTGAGTCATTCAAAGCATTTTCAGTAGAGTCCAAGAATAAAAAGATTTAATTAGAAATTAAAACAATAAAACAAACCTCTAAGAAAACACCAGGATAAACTACTAATTTACACTATACTGCCAAAAGTATGTCCCATCTTGCATGGCAGCTGCATCCAAGCCTTACATCACCAAACATAGTTTAAACCACGCCCCCCACTCGATCTAGAGAAGTGGAGACGTGTTCTCCGAAGTGAAGAATCATCCTTCTCATTCTGGTGGACGAGTCTGGGTTTGGTGGTTGCTGGAGAACGGTATGTGTCTGCATTGTGTCAAGTGTAAAGTTTGGTGGAGAGGGGATTATGGTGTGACGGTTGTTTTTCAGGCGTCGTGCTCAGCTCCATAGTTCCAGTCAAATAACTCTTAAGGCTTCAGCTCACTAAGACATTTTGGACATTTTCATGCTTCAGGATGGTCCCTTTCTGTTCCAACATGACTGCGCGCCAGTGCACAAAGCAAGATCCATAAAGACATGGATGTGCGAGCTTGGTGTGGAAGAACTCGACTGGCCTGTCATCCAACATCAGTGCCTAACCTGACAAATGTGCTTGTGGAAGAATGCTCAAAAATCCCCATAAACACTGCTAACATTGTGGAAAGCCTTCCCAGAAGAGTTGAAGATATTATAGCTGCAGAGGGTGGAGCGACATCATAATAAACCACATGGATTAGGAATGGGATGTCTCTCAAGTTCATATATGTGTGAAGGCAATGAGCAAATGTTTCTGACAATATAGTACATTTTGTTTCATACATCAGTAGCTACACATCAAAGTCAAGACATTATACGAAACTTAAAAATATGATCTATCATGTCTAATAATTACAACTGCTATCAACAATAATACAAACTGCACATCAAAAATGTTTTACCTTCTGCAGCAAAGGCGGTGTCCAACAACAGGACGAGGCCCAGCAGAACTACTGCTGGCTTCATGTCGGCTCACAGCAAAAATCCCCCAAACTAAAACTCTGAAGGTGTACTATTCTAAAATCCTGCTTACTAACCTAAACCACTAGCTGGGTTTGAGCTGGGTGCCCCACTTTGGGGTTTAGTACTGTGTGCAGCTGATCAATAGATATTTTTCAGAGGCTGTTGACCCCCCCAGGCTTCTGCTGTCCTGACTGGTCAATACTCTGATAATCATTAAGCTGATCTCTGTCCCATCTGTCCTAGAAACATGCTACAGACCAGAAACATGAACACTTTATGGCTTTAATTTGATGTTATTTAGTAAACCTATCACCCAGTATAATTTTATAATAACTTTAATTTACTTTATGAAAATGTTATTAATCATAGGTTTATCTGGATGCTTCTCAATATGAAAATGGTTAAAACACAGAATTACAAACTCAACTAAAAACTGAAGGTGTCTCTTGAGTCATAAAGTAAGTGTGTGCACTGTATTTTTAATTTCCAGGCAAATTTAGGATAATATCTAAGCTCAAACATTGTAACATTAGGCCTGTCTTTTTTCTCTATTGATCCTTAAACACAGACAATGACTTTTTCTCCCCAATTAAGCCCTGGGAAGAAGAAAAAATGCAGGTGAAACCTGTGGATTCCCTCCTTTCCAGTTTGGATTATGACCAAAAGATGGGAGTTGATGACTAAATTCAACACCACGGAACAAGTCAGTCAGCTTGCAGACAGATTAGAGCAATATTAATGCTTCCTTATCTCTAGCCTTGAAGTTTCCGGGTATTTGTTAAACATTAAAGGATTTGAAATGAGTTTTAAAAAATAGTTTTTTCTTTAAGGTTTAAAACGAACAAAGTCGCAGCTGAAGAAAGTTGGTAATTTAGGTCAATATTTAAACTGCCCAAACAATAAGGAAATCCACGGCATTTAGGAATGTACTCATCCTTCATGCAGTGCAGCAAAAACAGTCCATGTGTGGACTTTGATTATCAGTGCAGCTTTTATCACTGGCAGTTCTTATGTTGCTCTTGAGTCCAATTAACAAGATCACTAAGCAAATCCGAAAAACCACAGAAAGTGTGCCGAACCTAATCCACAAAGATCTATTTCGGGATCTAGCAGCAAAGTGTTGGACTGCTTGCTGACTTTTCTACTTCCTCTGATGTAGTGCAACTCCATGAGCCTGATTGAAAAGCCTGCAGCCAGTCTGACAGAAAACAACCTCCCGGAGTTTATCATGACAAAAAAATCTAGGTTTAGGAATTTAGAAGGAAGGTAAAATAAGACACATAGTGCAGACTTAAAAATAAAAAAAGCAAAAGTAACAAATGTAGGGACTAAAAAAGTAACTGTAAGTAAATGTAAAACTTAAAATCATTGAAAGCCTTTAAAAAAAAGGACGCTTTAAGACACGACTTAAAGGAAGTGGCTGACTGCAACAGATCGGATTTCCTCAGGCACCTTGTTGCAAATGCTCTGTCCTCTTTAGGTTTTAGCTGGACACCTAGAACAAATAAAAGACCTCTGCCTGCGGATTTAAAGGTACGTGCTGCACATTCTAATAAGAGGTGAACTCTTAAAATCAATTAAAAAACATTCTGGGAGAACATGTAAACATGCCTAAACAGGAGTGATACGATGCCATCTCTTTGGTCTAGTTAAAATCCTGGCAGTCTGCAGTCATTCAATAGATTTATTTGGCTCAGGCAAATAAACAGCCTGTTGCAGTAATCTCGGTGTGAGGAAATAAAAGCATGAAAAACACTTTGCAAAGGCAGCCATTCAGAGAGCTCAGTGTACCGCGGAGGGTCAGATGATCTACGAGGCCGATATATCTGTGTGTGATCAGCATAAAATTTTAAACATAACAGAGACTATAAGGAGAATAATTATATGAAGAAGAAGAAGATTGGACCTAAAATGGGCTCCTGCGGAGACACAGAACTTCCTTTTTGACAAATTTGACTTATTGCTAAACCCTGCATGCTGTCACTATAAAAAATGCTTTTGTCTGCCTCGATGACCATTTACTATTTATTATTTATTCAAACTTGTCAAGTGCCAGTAGAGACAGAAGTAAGGACAGCATGCAGTATGTTAAAGACTCAGAAGCATCATCCTGAATTTTCTGGCTGATTGTTGTAAAAGTATAATCTACTGAAATGCACACATCTGGCAGAACCCCTGAAATTAACAGCAGGACAAATAAAACAATGAAACTCAAGGTAATAACTTTAGTTGTGACATTGATATAAAAGATAATGTTTCAAAAATAACTAAACAAGTAAATGCACAGAGTTGTTTCACGGGAGCTTAAAGTGGAAGGTACCTCTGTACGCTCCTATTGTTGCTAATATGCCAAAAGATGGGAATGGTGTTTATATACAGGATGCAAAGTCCCCTTAAAAAGCACTCAGTCACAACAATATTGAATTGTGAGTTCTACACTGATCAAACATAAAACAGATCATATTTATATAGCCCTCCTTAAATGTAAGTGGATGCTGCCCTCATATAATAATGGTCCAGATTCTTCTTTTAGTGATGTTTAAACCATGACTGTAATGAGAGCAGGTGTAGAAATGTTCTCTGGTCTGTGCAGAAAAACAAATTAACATTATATGACTTGATTATTATTGTACTGGCACTATAACATCAAAATGCAGTGCAATGGCGTTTCCAAGGTAATCTTGATAGAATAAAAGTGTGATTTTTATAGCACTAATAGTAAATATTAGTTTGTTATGTAAGTTATATTCAACATTTGCACTGTTTTCAGGATGCATGTTGTTATCTTATCAGTATGACTAAATTGTACTGGCAGAACAGCCTTATTACAATTGGAGGCACTTCATCCATAAAGCTGGGTGCTGATTGTTTAGAGGTCTTTACAGTGGGTTTTCTCTCAAATTGCACCTTTAATGAGTAATGATTCATCACAAAGTGTGACCAACAAATAAGGATTTTGTGAGAGTGACAAAACATCTAAATCCATACACAGTTTTTATCAGTTGGTCTCTTTTGGTGTCAAATATTAATCCGGTCCATGTACAAGTCAGCTCTTCTGTTCATTATTGGAAAAAAGAGGTTGGC
Organism: Aulonocara sp. 'chitande type north' Nkhata Bay; assembly: GCF_057382095.1. Taxonomy (NCBI): domain Eukaryota; kingdom Metazoa; phylum Chordata; class Actinopteri; order Cichliformes; family Cichlidae; genus Aulonocara; species Aulonocara sp. 'chitande type north' Nkhata Bay. The sequence goes on along the minus strand of NC_141353.1, from coordinate 21,417,899 downwards.
TCTTTAAAACCTTTGAGCTTTTCATTACAGAACAGTCATAAAAACAGTACAGACGCAATGTTCAGCTCAGTCTTGTTCTTTAATTTCAGGCAGTAAAAAAAAAAAAAAAAAAAAACAGCAGCAAAGCGACTCACTCATTAACTCAAATATCTATTAGCTAATCACATGGGACCAACTCAGTGCATTTAGGCATGTAGATGGGTGTAGATGGGGTCATGATGCCCTGCAGAAGTTCAAACTGAGCAGCGGAACAGGGGAAGAAAAGATGATTTAAGAAACTTTCAACATCTCATGGTTGTTGGTGCTAAATGGACTGGCATGAGTATTTCAGAACCTGATGATATCCTGGGATTTTCCTCACACAATCATCTCTTAGGCTCAGAGAGAGAGAGAGAAACTATTCAGCAAGAAGTAGTTCTTTGGGTGAAAATGCAAGAACATGTTGTGTGGTCATGTGGATGGGCATTAATTACCCCTCCCTTACTGAAACACCATAGTATTCATAATGAAGATCACTCTGACTCATCCCACCCTAGCACCCCCCAGCAACCCAACCGCCCTTTATTTCCCCTTCTCTTCTTGTCATTATTATTATTATTATTACCTGCCAATGAGTTCTCTCTACTCACATAGTTCCACAGTTACCAGATCTCAATCCAATAGAGCTCCTTTGACATGTGGTGGAGCAAGATAGTAATTTCATGGATGTGCAGCAAACAAAGCAGCAGAAACCGTGTGATCATGTCAGTCTGAACCAAAAATCTGAGGAATATTTCCAACATGAATCCATGTCATAAATAATTAAGGCAGTTCTGAAGGCGGCAAACCTGATAAAGGTGTCAGAGGATGTATAATGATTATGGAAATCTAAAATTCTAACATTTGGATTGTTATTTTGTTAGATTAAACTTAGTTGGATGCAGAACCTTTCATTACTATTTTAATTTCAAGAAGCCTGAAATTCTTGCATACAGGATTTGGAAAACACAAACAATGATTATCTGTACGTGTGCTTTCTAACCAAACTCCCTTCATAAATCATTCAGTAAACCCAATAAATAAAAAACACTAATCTGTGTGGATGCTATATTATGTCTATTGCTTTAATGATTAACTGCCTTTATTATTAAAACTCCTAAGCTGTACATGAACATAGAAAGGTCACCCAGTGTTTTTGCTTTGGCTGCTTTTTCTTGTTTTAATTACTACATTTGCCCTTTTTTTTGTTTTCATCATGTTTAATACCAGAACGTTCCTCAGTAACATTTAGTCAGATTAGACCAACATGATCATCTATGATCAATAGAAGTGTTCGTCTTTAACAGACGTTTTATGCCTCAATCTCTTATGAACTTCCTATATGAACTGCAGTAATAAGTAATTTATAAAACAACCGGGAGTTTGCAGTGATGCCAGTGTGCTGTGTAAGAGTGATATATGAGTATTAATCGCATGATATGATCACTGGTTTTTAGACTAATATAAGCTTCTAATCTGAGTTGCTGTGTATATTGATGGTGTTTTTGAGTCATGGGAGGTATTTATCTTCATTTAAGACAAAGAACTTTTGTGATAAAGTCTTTACAAAGATTCACTGGGATTCCTTGAAAATCACCAGCCACTGTTTGTTAAATGTCCCAGATGGAAGTGTTTGTGTTTAAAGGCAAAGTTGTGGTTGCCATTTTAAGATAACATGGTTTACAATTTAAATGCTATTCTTAAACAACACACTTCCCAGCGTTTTGCCTTTAAAAAACAAAACAAAACAATTACATTAAAAAAAGTGTAAAAAGTGGAAGAAACTAGACAGCTGTTGACATCTCATCGCAATGTCGCAATTGAACGAGAAAATCCTGGTTGCCAGAACTTTTGCAAAGTCAGCAGCAACAGTCACAAGCTTTTAATCCACTGAATGATTTCATTGTTTTAAGACGTTGATTTTTTTTTTTCAAGTTGTTCTTTGTTACAGGGCAGATGCAGGAGTATGGGTTCCTCCTATCCTATTCTGACACATGCAACCTGCTGACTGTATGAAATCATACTTTAGAATACTTTTCTAGTCTTACAATGAGCTATGCAGCAATGAGAAATAACATCTGACGCAGTAACAACAGTCAGACAGGAGATAAAATAATGTTCATATAACCTAATTATGGCTGTAGCGAGGCTATGATTGTTATTTTGTCAAAATCGGTGCATTTTAGGTTAAAACACCTCATCTCTCGCTGTGCTGTTTGACATCAACTGACATCAACTCCCTTCTTTGTTTAATGAATCAGTTATTAAAAATTTGAATCATTCAGAAATTCATCTCAGGTGAAACTTACACAGATATTGACCTTTGGTTAAGTTACTGGAACTGCACTCCTTCACATGATAAAGTCTCTCTATTGTTTGGCTGTCCGTCTCCAGTCCCTCCCCCTTATTCTGCTTTTACAGCTACTTTTTGCTCTTTCCCAACAGTGTCAGCTGCTTCTCTGTCAAGGATGTTGATCTCTATGAGTTAATGTTTGATATGCTACCAGAGATATAGACAGAAAATTGCACTGACTTTATTCTCTTTACCACAGTGACTTTCTGTGGAGCAGACCTCTACTGTTAACCCACCTGAGCTCAGTTTTCAGCTCCACAGCTGCCCTGTGCCTCTTCTTCATACTGACTAGTGTTTGTGTTAGCGTTGACCTACCTGCAACACTTAGAAAGAGTTTATTTCAGTTGTTAGTTCATTTTTTGAGAGCATCATGTATAACTGGGAGAGAGTGCTGCATCTTCTGTGGCACCACAGGAACTATATCATCATAATCGTCACGCCGCTTGTATTCCTTCCTCTGCCTCTCGTCTATCCTTCATCGGTGAGTGTATTTGTTTAAAAAAAAAAAACAGCTAAAGATTTATATTCACTGACCAGACTAATCTGTACACGTGCAATTTGAGAAGTTTGGCTATAACCCGTTCAGTTAATCTGACACTTGTTCTTAAAGAACAGATCTTGTAATTATTTTTAAATCTATGATTTAAGTGTTGGATCACTGACCTACGCTGATGCCCACCTTTAAAACTATACACTCTCACCTGAGTGAATTTACTTGAAGTGCAGTCAATCACAGTTAAACAGGCTAGGCTTGTCCGTCTGTCTGTAGTGGATAACATAAATGGTGTTTGAATGTTGTTCGAATTCAAGGGCTAAAAAGCTTTTAAAGTCAGGTGTTTTATTCACACTTATTAACATGTCTCTCTTGTTGCAGTTATTGAATCTGCTGAAAACATGTGGACTAATGATGGTTATTTCTAAAAAATAAACAAATACTCACACTACAACATTGGTCAATTATCCTCCTGATACCCAGGCTCTTATTTGGGGTTCATTTTTAATCTCCCTGACCTCGGGCCCTGATAAATCTTAAAATCGTTGAAGAGGAAGTTATTACAATGTTGTAACAGCCTCATGTGGTACCAGTTTTCTTCTATAGGACAACACAATAAACACATTGTATAGCAAAGTAAGAAACACTTTGTTGAACAGAATGAAGTTTAAGATGCAAAAAAGCCAAAATTTAATGTCCCCATGTGAGGACGCAGGCCGTCTGGAGAGAAGCATAGATGATATTCTTATATAGTTTTGATGATTTTCTTTAATAGACTGCATTTTTATTTCTATAACAAAACTGGACCCAAATACAGACACAAAGGAACGTGGAACAAAACTTGAATTAACAAAAAGTGAACCATTTAACATGGCTGATGGAGAAATCTAAAGTAATGCATAAGGCAAACAAAGATGAGAATAAACAATGACCTAAACTGGGGAAACTAAAAATAAACATAAAAAACCCTAAAAATGAAACTTGGCATGGATACAAAGATACCTGGAACATTGAGAGATGGCGCAAAAGACAACAGACGACCTGACCCTGAACAAAGGAGGACAAAGGACTTAAGTACACAAAAAGATAATGAGAGGATGGGGAACTGGTGGACAAATCAGACCTGATGAGGGGGAAGGGGGAAGCCAAAATAGACACTCTGCATACAGGACAGGGACTCTCACAGTAAAACAGAAAAAAGTATGGAACCCAGACATGAAAACACGAACGTGACAACATAAGACACACAGACATGAAACGCATAAAGGGCGAGGGAAACTTAAACACAGGGGTAGAAGAAACAAGGGGAATATAAAAAACAATGAACTATAACAGCAACTTAGGCATTGTAGAAATGAACTTAGAAAACCTAAAGGACTTAAACATAAATCAAAAACATCAAAATAGGCTAAAACTCAAAACGCCGGGTCAAAAGACCCAAGATCATGACACAAACATAAGCTGCTGTGACATTACATGTCTGCAGGTTATTTTTTGAGTGCACTTAACTCAGTCACCACGTCTCTCACTTTGAAAGACTTGATTTAATCGAAAGATACCGTAGACATCCAGGGCCAGTTTTTTAATATGATTACTAAACACAGTCACCTCAAAATCCCTGCAAGCCATGTAATCTCTTATGTGTTGACATATTGCAACTGAATTCACCACCAAATTGATTTTATCATCTTCATTTTTTGCTGAAAGTGCTGAAGTGGTCTGTTAATGTATGAAGGATAAGAAACAAAGCGGGCTTTGTGGTGCTCAGCTGAACCTTTGTGCTTTACAGTGCAATTAAAGACACATAAAGATGGTGGGCTCAAACTACACTACCCAATATGACCCCTATTACTGTTAATAAATTAGAGCCTGTGTTACCTGTAATTATCCTGAGCTCTCTATTTAATATGTAGACATTAGATTTAACGCTTAAATACACAGACTTGTAGTAAAAAATATTTCTATAATATACGATGCATTCCATTACACAAAAGCTGCAAGAGAACGGTGTAGCTGTCTAAAATATAACTGTAAAGTAGATAATAACACAAATATTATTTTGTACGTTTTATTATAATGTTTTAGGAAATCTTTTTGAAACTTAAGCTTTATCAGTGTCTTGTCTGCAGTGGAATGTTTTGTGTCGGGAGCTTAAAGAGATTTTATAACTTTTATTGAGGATGGTAAAAACTTATCTTGTGAGATGTGAACACGACAAACTGTTTGTTTTATGATCAAGGGTTGCTGCTATCTGCATGTATAGAGACTTGGTGCCTTTTAAAAAGAAAAGATAAGCGAAAGGAAAATTCCATGTGAAGGAAACGGTTTCCAGGGCCTAATCCATGGATCGACTTCCTTCGAGGCGTGGACGTCTATCAGCAGAGAATGTACCTTCACCTATCAGCAGAGAATGTCCCTTAGTCTGTAACACAGTCAAATATATTCTCAAGTAATATTCAAGCATGCCATTCAGCGTGTTAGTACGAGCTCGGGAGCAGCTTGGGAGAACAAGAAAACAGAGACTGCTTTAGATTGTCTTCCCAAAGTGACTCAACTTTATTCACAAGTACAATAGTCGAATTTCCCAAAGGAACCAGTCGAATTTCCCAGAGGAACCCACCCGAGGGATTAATAAAGTTCTATCTTATCTTATCTTAACAGTTTATATAGAGGGTAAAATTCATGAGACAGCAGATTTATCAGTTTAAACCAGTACAGACCAAGATAAGGCAGCGTCTTCCTGCCCTTGGGTGAAGAAGCATCCTTTGTGTAGTTTATCAATTCAGCTACAATTGTGATTATCTCAGCGACATATTTTCAAGGCACAAAACAAAGAGTTCTTACATTAGTGAAATCTGAAACAAACCATTTGGCCTTCAACAGGCGTCTAAAAGATTAAGAAACTAATGTAGCTGAGGGAGTGATCTCTGTGGTATTTCAACCTTGTACCAGCCTGTGATTCTCACACATCAATTCTTGGGTCAAAGAGAAAAATAACTAAAACAAAGGGGCCTTATTGAATGACAGAGTTTTCCTGCATAATGTCACTATAAAACAATATCCAGTAAATGCTCCCATGGTACTAAAATACCTAACACCATGTATGCACTTTGCTGCAAACTGTGGGTTGGTCTCTGCTTCTGTGTGCGTCTGCACAAAATGTAATCAAATCACATGTTAGTGATTGTGATGTTATATTTATGTGTCTGTGTTTACAGGAAGCCAGATGTGGCTACGCGATCATCCTCATGGCTCTGTACTGGTGCACAGAGTGCATGCCTCTGGCTGTGACTGCCTTACTGCCAGTCATCCTCTTTCCTATGATGGGCATCATGAAGGGTGGAGATGTAGGGTTATTTTTTTCCACCTCTGTGCTTCATAAGTATATTTTAATAACACAACACAGCAATAATGTAAAATGTTCACTGCTTCAACAGGAAATAATAGCGTAAGTGGCAGCCAGGTGCTGCTAATAAAATGAACTTGATTAACGGATTATCAGCACCTCTAAAAAAGTAGAAGATTTGCCAGTTTGTTGGTCTGGCGCATTGATGTGTTTGTTAACACAATGCCAAGGAGCAATGATTTTAGAGAAGCAATTGTTGCTGCTCGTCAGTGTTTGGAAAGGCCATTTCTGAACAGAGCCGGGCCCAAATCCTCCAGAACTATGTGAGAAACCAATAAAGCTGTGCAGAAAAGGATTACGTCAAGTTATTACTGTTAAAATTGATTCATGGCATTGTGTACTTCACTTCACTGACTGCTTCTGTTTTTAGTTTTGGTTAATTAGTAATGACACTGTGTAAAATGTTGTGTGTTGTTGTTTTTCTGAGTTTCTATTTAAATCATTTTAGAACCTGCTCAGGACCACATAACCTTTTATTATTTATTTTATTATCTTATTATATTGTATCTTATACATAAAACTGTCTTTATTTTTAAAATGATTCTATATAAAAATCTGAGTTATTGACACACGTAAGAAAATTTTGCTCCTGCTTATGAATATAAAATGAAAATCAGAGATTTTAAATATAATTTAGGATATATATTTTTTTAATTGCACTGAGAACAGAAAGACCATTTATGAGGAACTTGAATTAAAAAGTGTTGATACAACACTGTGTGTCGCATGAGAAAGCAAATAGGAGTGTCAAGGGAAGAAACTCTTCAGTTAGTTTAGTGTGGAAAATAGAAGTTAAAAAGGACAACAGTTATTGAAAGTGTGATGTGACCCCCAGTCACTTCTTTTACGCCATACTTCTACTGGCATGGTAACACTGCTGATCCCGTTTTTTTGCGTTTATTGCTCATAAAGCATATTTGATGATACATGTAGGTCCACAGGTTACCTTTGATCCATGTGCTAATGTTAGCGACTGTGTGATCTGTTTCAGGTCAGTATTGAGTATCTGAAAGACTCGAACATGCTGTTCATCGGAGGTCTGCTGGTGGCCATCGCGGTCGAACACTGGAACCTCCATAAACGAATCGCTCTCCGGGTTTTGCTGCTGGTTGGTGTTCGTCCATCGCTGTAAGAGAGCCTTGACATACAAGTCTACAAGTCTTTCAGAATCCGGTTGTTAAGTGATGACGTGACGGATCCTACTTCCGGACCTAAAGTAGTCTGCGTTTAATATGGCTTTTGTGTTGTTAACATGTTTAATGTTTTGTATTTTCTTCTATTTAATCTCAAAAAGCTCCTAAAACAGTCAGTGATCACTGTTGACCTCCCTCGGCTTTTATTACTGCTAATCATTTATTTAAGCTCAGTTTTTAAAACCTTAGGATATAACTACAGTCCAGCCCATGCAGCAGTATATGAATGACTAACCTCGTATTGTGGATGGATTATCTCAGTTGTTCTCCTGGCTGAAGTTTGGTCCTTTTACAGCATCCTGCCATGCGATTACATTTGTTCCTGACCACCCAGAACACTCACGTTAACTTTTATCGAGTGGGAAAAAAGTTAGCTTGCTATGCTAACATAGCTGTGTCGCTAGCGGTCACGTAGCACATCATTATATACCAGCTAGCCAAACTTCAGTAACCCTACAAACGTCACTGCTGTTTAGTTTTCTGTCTTCATTTATGTTGGAAGTGATAACAGAGCTGTACGTTTTAATTTGTTTCCAAAACCCCGCAGTTAGGACATGCTATATTGTATTTAGATAGAAGCTATCGAGCTAACTTCCTGCTAACTTCTAACTCCGTTAAATGTCATAAATTCCGTTTTCATGGATGCCTGGATGTTAAACTCAATTGTTACACCTGGTAGAGCAGAACGCTGATCATTTCATTAAAGATGAAAGACTTTAGACAGTTTTTCAACTCTCAGTAATGCTCGTTTGATATATGGACCTGCAGCGGAGTTTAGGCCCAGACACGGCTAGTGACGTCAGACCGGATAGATTCTTTGCATCACCATTGTTTTGTTTGAATAAATGGCAAAAAAATATTCATTTGATGTTTCCCATAATGAGAAACTTTACCTGTGAGTTTAATAAGGATGACAAACAAGCACAAACACTAATGCCATCTAATTTAAGCCAGGTGTGGTCGCCTCTAAAGGAAAAGGAATAAAAGATTAAATTTAATAAAATTAATAAACAATCAATATCAATAAAGATGGCAACAAATAATTGCTCTCTGTTTTCATTCAGAAACATCTATCGTTTGTAGACGTAGCTATGTCTTTACTTGCATGGTTCTTGAATTTTGACAGGGTGGTATTGCAAACTGCTCCAGGAGTTCAAGGAGCTGCCCAGTACAGCAACATTTAAAAAACAATGCACCCAGAGCACTAGTGAGGATGTTGAGGATTTTTCACTCATGCCTCCTCGTTATCATCATCACCATTCCCTCTCACGCAGGTTAATGATTGGCTTCATGAGCGTCTCGGCATTCCTGTCCATGTGGATCAGCAACACAGCCACCACAGCCATGATGCTACCCATCGCACACGCTGTGCTACAGCAGCTGAAAGATACAGAGACCCAGGCAAATGAGCGTGATCTCCAGATCCAAGATGCGGACAACCACGCATTTGAGCTGGAAGTTCAAACCAAGCTGGAGACGATACACGAAAGAGACACACAGGATCCTGTGTGTAAGTAAAAATGCTACATACACATATGGGCTTCTAGAAGAAACCCTTCCAATAACATCTCTGTCTTATTGTGTTTTGATCCAGATGTACATGACACACAGCGAGAGTTCAGAGAAAAATCCATAGAAGCGAAGTATGACCTTCTGACCAAAGGGATGAGTCTTAGTGTGTGTTACTCTGCCAGCATTGGAGGCACGGCCACGCTCACAGGGACCACGCCTAATCTCATCCTCAAGGGCCAAATGGACGAGTAAGGCAAAAAACCCAATTCAACACACAAACAGAAATGATCTTCAAGGTGTGTCACTGCTCATTGAACCACTTGTATCTTCTCTTCACATCCCTTTGTTTTTCTTTCTGTGAAGGATCTTCCCTAACAATACTGACGTGATCAACTTTGCCAGCTGGTTTGGCTTTTGTTTTCCCAGCATGGTGCTCATGCTGGTGCTCGCCTGGTTCTGGCTTCATTTTATGTTCCTGGGCTTCAAGTAAGTATAATCAGCCAGAAACAAACCCAGGTATTTTAAACTATCCTCAGAAAAGCTGCTCAAACAGCACAAAATAAATTAATCTACGCTGTAAGTAAAACTGACTTTTTTTTAGCATCTGCAGAGATATGCTATATCTTTTTGTTGCTCTCCTCAGTTTGAAGAAGTCATTTGGCTGTGGTGAGAAAAATGAAAGCGACAGAGCGGCATACACAGTGATGAAAGTGGAGTACAAGAAGCTGGGACGTATCAAGTTTGCAGAGGTGGCGGTACTCGTCCTCTTTATCTTGCTCGTGCTTCTGTGGTTTACCAGAGAGCCGGGCTTCATGCCTGGCTGGGCCACAGTGCTGTTCAATAAGGACGCTGCGTGAGTTCTTTTTTAAGCATGACCTTTAGATATAAATGAAGTGAAGCGCCACATATTACCAACAAAAAGACCAAACAGCTGGCCATGAAATGATCAATTCAACACATGCTTTCCTGCGCATTAAAATGTATGCAGCACTTGTGGTATCACCCAGTGGTTTATAAAGTCCTGCATTAATGCCTCTGAGGCAGGATGAGTCAACATATTTTACAAGCAAAGTCACACAAAGTCTTCTGGCACCTTTTGTGCTGAATGCACTGAAGTCTACTGAGACACAAATAAAATAAAATAATAATATTAATAAAATAACAAAATAATTTTCAATAATTTTCAAGCTGTGATGTTTTGACATCACAGCTTTGTTTGTGATTCTGCAGCTAACACTTTTGCTATAAAATATAAAAAGTGACCTGATCTCTCTGCATTAAGATCTATAAAGTGATTGGACATTGAGCCAATTCAGCATTGTTAACCAAGGTAGCAAACATGAGCTGACAGATAAATACCTGGATGCTGCTTTAATCCTGCTCAGAGGGTCTGGGTGATTGGCTCTGACCCATTCTTATACAACATCCCCTAGTTTGTATTCATAAAACAAATGCTTACATCACATAAAGTTAACAAATAATTTGTGATGGTGGAATGTCAATCACTAAAACTGGAGCACAGAATGAACAGGCATATATTTTATTAGATTTACATTAAATGATCCAAAAGCAACAGAAACGCAGGTGAGATGCTCACACGTTAGCCTCAGTTTAAACAGGTGCGTTATGAAGGAAAAACAAATGCCAGTACAGTTCTTTTTGTACCAGACAAACATTTTAAGCATTCATTATTTATTTCTGCTGTAAAGTCTACATGAAAAGCTGAAGTGCCCGTCTGAGTATCCGCAATTTGAGCACTTCTGAACTGGAGTAATATTTCTGCAGGAAATGTTCACAAGCGCAACAAAGTTGTAGCTAAAGTCCTCATTTTCTTTCTTTCTTTTTTTATTAAACTTTCTTTTTTCTTTTTGTTAGTTTTTTATAAAAGAGAAAAATTGGTCAGACTGAAAAAAATGGCAACATAAATGTATGTCAAATACAGTTACATTGTTTTGCCCCACAGTTGACAGTAAATATGATGTTACACATTTTTCTCTTCATCATTTTTAAAAGGCAGCATATATAATCATGTTCTCTCGTGTCTGTCAGGTTTGTGACAGACGGAACGGTTGCCATCCTAATGTCATCGCTCTTCTTCGTCATCCCCTCTCAGCTGCCGTTTAGCAATTACGGATACACAAATGAAGGTGAAGTATTAATTTTTAACCTTGGTGTTTTAACCTGCTTCTAAAAATGTTCATGTGACCTCAGTTTGGGCTTACTGGAGCACTGGGTGAAGATTGCTTGGCAGGCTTGATGTTGCACTTTCAAACTAATTACTTGTTGATGTTTAAACTTCATCTGTGTCCCACAGGTAAGAGGATAAAGGCTCCACCGGCTCTGTTGACCTGGAATGTGGTTCATGAACGAATGCCCTGGAATATAGTGCTGCTGTTGGGAGGAGGTTTTGCTCTTGCTGCTGGCAGTGAGGTAAACACCCTTGGACTCCATGTCTTCACCTTTTATTATGTCATTCTCCCTTACAGAATATCTAAAAAGAATTTTGGCAGTTAAATGCTAGTCTTGGTGATTACTGGATACTTAAATGCTTGAATCAGAAAATAAATACTGGTATCTTGTTTGTTTTTGGTGATTGAATTTTGGAGGTTTTGTTAATATGCTTATCATTTGCACAAAAATTAATGACAATTCCATCTAGTAGACGAGAGATTTCAGTCAAGGCCAAATTGGTAGACCGATAGCAGACATCCTCTGAGCCATGGTGGTAGCTTTTCTCAAATACTAAACATTTGTTTGTGTATTTTTCCTGCTACCTTTACAGGCATCAAATCTATCCAAGTGGTTGGGAGAAAACCTGTCACCTCTTCAGAATATTCCCCCCTTTGCTATCTCACTGGTACTTTCCCTACTTATTGCCACATTCACCGAGTGCTCCAGTAACACAGCTACCACCACCCTGTTCCTGCCCATATTGGCGTCAATGGTAAATGGAGCTCATATGTTGACAGATGTGTGCGCACGTATGTTCTCCATGAATCTAACTGTGTTGTGTTTTGCGCTCCTTTAGGCCCAAAATATTAAGCTCCACCCACTCTACGTGATGCTGCCCTGCACTATTGCTGCCTCTCTGGCCTTCATGCTACCTGTGGCCACACCACCCAATGCCATTGCCTTTTCTTTTGGAAACCTCAAAGTCCTAGATATGGTAAGATTGGCATACATATGACATACAAAGATATGCTGCCTTCGCGATTTTAGTTTATTTGAGCTAATAAGACTGTCTTTGATTGGCCTTGTTGGAGTGGGAAAAGCAATACAATTGTCCTTCTTGTCACTTCTCAAAGTTACAAGAGAGCTATCTGCTGCTAGTATCATCAATTTGCTCTTTAAAATCAGTGACTATTGAGCTGTATCATGACACCTAAATCAACCTCCATGTGTTGTAGCTCATCCATAAGTAAGTGGTATGTTATCCAGATGTGTGCCAGGCCTGGCGTAGATGGCGCTGTTTATGTGATGCCATGCCATATCTGGCCTGATTGTGGTTTGGTATATGTGACCCAGGAGCATAAAAAACAGGCCTAGCCCCCGGATCTGGCATCAACCTGGCACGTCTGGCTGACCGGTGTCATGGCAGGGTGTATGCCAACCAGATGTGGGCCAGGTCTGGTAATGATGGCACTGTTTATGTTCCTATTTTCCTATTTTCCTCCAGTCTGTATGTCAAGTTTGAATGTGTATTAATGTAGTTAGGAAGCACTCAGTTTAGAGAAAGTGTGTGTGATTTGGTGAATGTGGTATGTTGTGTAGAGCACTTTGAGTAAGTGGAGTAGAAAAGCGCTATCAAAGATTGAGTCCATTCACTGTCTGAACAGAGTTACTTTTGCACTATTATGTTCCGGCACATGTTGTTATTACATGGCTTGATTAAGGTACACATTAGGCTGACATCTGGTGCCAGAGCTGAAACTGTTCTGGGCCAGCACAGGGCCAGCAGTGTGTCTGCAACTGGCCTGTGGCTGCACACAACTTATACATGGCCCACATACCACAAAGAATGACGGCCCTTTGGTGGCCCAGATCTGGTTTGCCAGAGGTAATCCACACATGGGCTAGCACAGGGCCACCAGTGTGTCTGCAACTGGCCTTGTTCTGGCCAATGTGTGGGCCACCTCTGGCAAACCAGATCTGGGCCACCAAAGGGCCGTCATTCTTTGCGGTATGTGGGCCATGTGTAAGCACATTGTGTGGGCCAGATCTGGGCCATACCAATTTTGCCATGTGGGGTAATACAGATAAGATCTTGGTTAGTTGTGTTATTCAACAGACAAATATGCAAACTCACAGAGCATAATTTTGAATTTTTAATAAAATTCTAAAGTTTTAGCCATCCTGTGTCATCATCTGATTATTACATTTTGTTCCTTCAGGTGAAAGCTGGTTTCATGCTCAACATCATCGGGATCCTGTGCATTAATTTAGCCATCAACACCTGGGGAAGAGCCATGTTTAACTTGGACACTTTTCCAGATTGGGCCAACACTACAAATAGTAAACCTTGAATTTGTTTACAGCCTGTAAAAAAACAAATCCAATTCTACAGTCACACAAGAAGACACTGAACAAAGTATCACATTTTCCAACTTCTGCTTCAAACCAATGAGGAAAAAGCTCAGAAATCCACTGTCTGAGATAAAACTTTTCTACCTTTAGCAGACAATAGTTTGTTGTTGTTGCAGGATACCATTACTCATGGTATCCTGCTCAGGAAAGCTACATACAGCCCGTTCTCACTCCCGAGGCGTAACATGTCGACGTTTTGTCACGTCCCGCGGCGTTCCTGAGGAACGCGAAAGGAGACCTTCGGCGTTCTTATGGTACGCGGCGGGTTATGGCTGGAATCCAGTGCAATGACGCTCCCGCGGTAATAGACGTTCCAGCCCTGTATTCCAGCCCTAAACCTAACCTTATCCCTAGCCCTAACCATAACCTTATTCCTGATCTTAACCAGGACTATAAATAGCGTGTTTCTAAGTGATTTGAAGAAAAAGAGCGAACATGTGTAGATGGAGTCCAGACGGTTCTCATATTTCCTCTTTTTTCCGAGGTCGTCATTTAGGTAGCCGAAAACGTAATATGTTGACGATTTGTCACCTAGCGTAAAATGTTACGCTTTGGGAGTGAGAACGTGTTGCTACATAAGAATGTTTTCAGGCCCTTTAAAAAGAAGAAGAAAAAAGTCATAGCAGAGTTTTTCCACTCTCACTGAAGACAAATAAGTTAAAGATTAAATGACAGTTTAAATTTGGTTATAGAAAGAGCAATCAAAGATTTTCACTTGCAGCTGAAACAAACTTTAAGCTCTATCAGACTATTATATACAGACCCTCTTTGAGGACTTCCTTACATCATTTCAGTGACAGAACCAAAGAAAGTGTTTAAACCAGGTTATTTCCTCATACACTTTTCAATGAATTTGTTATCTTATCAGTCTGTGTATCATTTACTGATAATGCATGCATTATCTGCAGCATAGCTACCTTTGAAAGGCAAAAATGAAAACTAATTCATGGTGTCAGTTAACTTATTACTGTGGTCATTTTGTTGGACTTTTTTTTTTTGGGTGTCATATTTAATTTTATATGTGTTTTTGTCACAACTTCTTTTCATAAGGAGGAATTTTACTTATTTTATAATTTATAAATACCAATGTGACCTTTTTCTGGTTGTGATAGTCTTTTTTTTAATTTATAATACTTTATATAACAATTCATATAATAATAATAATGGAAGTGCTCTAATTTCTTGCTAAGAAAACTGCAGGTTAAAATTTTGGTCAGACTCCCAGATGAGCCCCCAAATGTGTTATGGACAAAAAAGTAAAACGGAAACTTAGCAAAACCTATTTAGAAGCAGAATGTCAAAATCCACCTTACGGCAACTTACTTATTACATGTTACATCTTCTTTGTGTTGGCTATCTAAAGTGAGGTTGGGCATTTAATTTTCCCAAGCGGTCATATGAGAAACTGGAACTGTTGTGATAGGATACACCAATAACCTAAATCTAAAGTAATAGTGAGCAGAACTGATATCAGCTGTTTATGCAGCCTTCTACAACAGTCCCAGTTTCTTATGTGCTCCCTAGGAAACACAAATGACCCAACCCTGATCTGAAATGTAGAAAGTTAAACAGATTTTTGGTGAGCTGAAGCCATTTTTATTACCCTGCTAAAACACCCAATGAAATAAATGCATTGCTTTTCATGCTTAAAAAAAAGCAGAGAAGCTAGATATAGTGTAATGCAGGGGTCAGCAACATTTCTGATGACGAGTGCCATCTAAAATTTCCTCAGAAGTCAATGTGCCATATGATTGCATTAGCAATAAATTTAATAATGATCTATATGAACAGTTACAAACTATATAGAACAACTTTATAGAATTATATTTCTTCGCAGATGTTGGCAGCTATCAGCGAATAGTTATCAGCTATTTTGAAACAAAAAAAGACTTTTTATCCATAACAAGAACTCCATAACAGCAAATGAACTGTACAACAGAAAATGCAAATGCTATTTATGGTCTCCACACAACAATGATAAGAAAAATAAACTGGGCCAATATGGCATTTTTGTTAATACAGAGATACACATGTTAATGTGACCTCTGGTCACCCACTCAGAGACACAGGTCTAGAAGTGTCCAGCATTCAGACGGCTACCTGAGGACACTCTTCATGTGAGAGAAAATCAGCTCACACAAATATGTAGAGCCAAATACTATCAATAAGGCCTCTGCAATGTTTTAAAGACAGTTAACCTTGTCAGGCAGTGATGTCCAGCAGGTGAAAATACAAGCACCATGAACACGCACAGCTATAGATTCCAGCTGCGTTCGTAGTCTGCAAACTTTGAACCCCACAGAGTCGAGCTTTTCAGTTCAATCAGTTCATTTCGATGCCCTCTGTGTCCAACCAGTTAATGTGAGACAAATCCAGCTGCTCATTAAAGCTTTTTGGTTTGATTAGAAAAGAAAACATTGGTCCATAGTCCCAAAAACGCATTCTGTCTCGAGTCTACGGATGTATCCGTGTATTTCCGCGGTGCTGATGCTGCACTGACAGCTCCTGAAGCATTTGAAGTGTTGGAATGTGGAAATTTCAACATTACTTGAAAAAACTGCCAGCTAGCAACGTCCCTCTCACCATTAGGTTAAGTTATTTTTAGCCAATTACAAGTTGAATCTGGTAGTTGGGGTTGTTATCTAAGATACCGTCATTAAGAAGCGGCACAACTATGCAAGCTAATTCGTGATGTGCACTGCTGGCCCAGCCATTAATTTTTAATTCACTGAGTGTCGTGCCCAGGGCTGGACTGGGACAAAAAATCGGCCCGGGCATTTTGACTAGAGAGTGGCCCACCAGGTATTATAGGAAAAGCTATAAAGCCTTTGAATGAAAACAAATGCTGTTGTGACAGTGAAGTATACTGTCTTGTTGGTATATGTATGATTTCTATACATTTTACATCAGATAAAAACTTTGGTTTTAAGATTCAGATAATTATTTATTATAAGCTAGACATTTTAAATGAGAATAACAAATAAAAGTATGTCTTTCTGCCCCCCTCTCCCTGTTAATGCCCTACCTGGCCCCCTGGCAAAACTTTGCTAGATCCGCCCCTGCACAGTTACCAGCTGTCAGCTACCTAAAAAAGGATCCTGGTGTTATTTGTCTCTCAGAAACAGCTCATAACTTCCCTTCAACTCATTCATGTCACCTAAAAGGTAAACCTGTTTCTCCATCACCTGTTCAGCTCTGATGATTCAGTAAGGACATCTCCTGGTTTCATCTTCATGTTTCCCTCTCACCACATATCCAAACCGACATCATGACCAGCAGCTTTACAGCTGTGGCTCCAGCAAACATCAGCTGATACTAGGAAGTAATATTAAATAAATTCTAACAACAGCTGATCAAGCTTAAACGTGCTGCTGTTGTTTAGTGCGACATCCTTTTTCTGGCGCAAAGTGGGCGATAAACAAACAAGAGAAATAGAACTTGCGTCAGAAAAGCCGATCAGCTGATCATTGATCAGTTTCATGATTGAAGTCGCAACAGGAGAGAGAGGCGAGAGAATGAGAGAAGAAGAGGCAGGTGACAGCGTAAAGACACAGAATAAATCCAGCTTTTTTCATTCTAGCTGAAGTACGGGACAAACTGTTCCTTTTCACCTCAACACAAAACGTGTAATATTTTCTCTGAATACGGGACTATTCCATTTTTTTACGGGACGGTTGGCAACTCTACTAACTAACCTTATGAATAAAATAAAGTTCACTATCAGTAACATCATAGCACCCACCCAGCTGTATAGAAACTCCGTCATGCTAGCTAATACGCAGTACAAGTTATTTAAACTGACTGTAAAAAGTTAGTACAACGAAAATAAACTTCACCTAAACTTGGTTTATATCTGACCCCGCCTCGGGTCTCCTCTCCTCCTGCCTCCCCTCTCCCTCATCCACCCGCTGGCCTCTGTGGAAGCTCTGCCATAGCCACCAATCTACCCTTTCATTGTTTATACCATTACAAAAAAAACCCATTGGGCCATAAAAACGAAAAATCGCTATGGTCATGCCATCAGTTAACCCTTCGTGTGCCAGCTGTGGCACGCGTGCCCAGGGTTGCCAACCCCTGCTGTAGTATATTAATAAGTGAGCTTTATAGGGTCTGGTAGGCTAATCCTTACATTTTAAATGGAGCCAGGCTCTGTTTCCCTCTGTTTCTACTCTCTAAGCTAACTGTATCCTGTATTCACCTTAACACTAAACAGAAGGATTAATTAAAGCAAATAGGATTTTTAAAAGCTTTCCCTTTGAAAGATTCACTCCAAGAAAGCGCACAAATAAATGGCAGGAAGGTGACTGTGCCCAGTCATTACAGATGAAAACGTTGGTTGGTTGGGTAACAGAGATAAGAGGCTGTGAACAGGATGTACCGGTCGCAGAGGTTAGTGTCCATGTTCTCTCCTTGTTTTTTGTTTTATACAAGAGAATGTGAAAAAATGAAGATGTTGAGGCAGAACATCCCAGCAGAGAAATGTGTACTTTCCAAACTGAACAAGATTTGTGATCCACTTCTATTCTGTAGAAATAAAGCACTACTTCAACAAAGTGTCACCTTCATTTACTCAACAGATAGACAGGCACACCCACACAAATAGCAGCCAAGACAGTGATATTTCAAAATCTTTTATTTTTACTTTTTTCAGTCACACCAACATTTGTATTGTCAAAAACTTCCCGAGTTCAAAATAATTTGCACGAGTCACAGTCATATATAAATCTGTTCTACATATCTGTATTACATTTTTGTTTAAAATAACATTCATGTTAATTGGCTTAATCTCTGATTAAGTCAAATCTGAGTCCCCTCCTGTTCATTTCACAACTATTATAAATGTTTCATACTTTGTCTGTTGTGCAGGATGAAATCAACAAAGCAGTGCCAGTTTGAATCAATCCATGTCCACAATTTCCTCTGTTAATCTGAACACCCAGCAGGTACATTTGAGTAACTTTGATTCAGCTGGCCTGTTATTCATAGATTTGTGAGTGTTTGCAAATACGATGCAGTATCTGTCTAAATTAACTGCATTTTAAATTTAGACTCATTAAAATCATCAGTCACATAAACTAATATCAATCTCTAGTGCATCAAATTAGAGTGTGTGATGAGGGAAAGAAATGCAGGAAACTATGTGGTTGCTCTTGAGTCTCAGCACAAACAGACAAAAAGCACAGTGAGCATATTACAGTATGGAGCAATCCTGTGTTCGGATCACCATACTCGGGTCCAAATCGCTGGAATGTCTCTGAATGAAAACAATTTGACAGAAAATAAGATATTACAGGGAAAAAAAACTGAGAAAGAGAAAATATCCGCATCACACAAGACATGACGAGAACGACTGCAGGAAGAAACAACAGAATGGAAGAGATTTAAGGGTGACCTGTTCTTTAAGTAACTGCTGCTACATTCCTTATCCTTTCTTTTTTTGCAGAACATTTCAGGGTGAACATGAACATTTGCTAACCCATGTTTTCCTTTTCGTCTCTTTTGAAACTTCTGAAACACATAATTTGCACCTCTCTAAAGTTTTCTTTATCACTTAAACAACGAAACATGGGGCTGGAAGTACAGTTGAATTTTCACAGATGACAAAGTACATTTCATATCAGCTCAGCTTGTCTTTGTAAGTTTCCTGATTGTTGTAAAATGTTGTGCTTTGAGCAGATATAATAAACACAAGTCCTACTAAAACTAAAAGGAATAAAGGGACAGGGGGAGGGAATTATAAATACAAAATAACTACTTACTGCCTACTTTGTAGAATATGCACTAAACGGGTTTGGAAATCTATTTGAACTTTGCCAACCAGATGTTCATGTTATTGACATTTAAATCAATCATGCATCAAACTTATACACACAGACGATCATACAAAAGACACTAAAAGCAAGGGTAGACACACGCACATACAAACACACACACGCATACAAAACACACAGACTCACTGAATCTGAGAACAGATTTCCAAAAGACTGTTTTTAAGTCCTAAAAACACGTTTTCAGACGCGTTTCTAAACCCTAAAATGTAAATAATTTCTACCAATAATTAAAGATTTTTTTCTTTTTTCACTTCATGACGTGGCTAGAGAGCAAAAACCATTTGATAATTCCTAAAAAGTTGCTTACTTGCAAGTTTATCATGTTACAAACACACTTTGTTACAGCGACGCCACACTGAGCTCTGTGCATCAGTGTGTGTGTGTGTTTCCTGTTAGGCTTTGATAAACCCAGATGTGCTTACACACACACACACACACTCTCACAGATTATAAGTGTCACATCTGTGTGGGCCTTTTCTTGACGGCATCCTCTCTGAAGGAAAAACAAAGAGGGAGAGGAAGAGATACAGGGAGAGGGACTGCAGGATCAACAGGACGTTAACCCCACACGTGTATTTTGATCGTCCCTCGGGTTTAGTCCATAACTCCGCTTGCTCTCCTGTTAGCGTGCCACCTCTACGTCCCGCCATTGTACGAGTAGTCTGCCTTGTTGTGCATCACCAACTTATTGTCCACAAAGTAGAAGCTGTCCGACTGTGTCTCATACGGGTGCAGGATCATCTCTCTGACTGCAAGCAGACAGAAAACATTGCAGCTTTTAGAAGACCGGCTCCTAATCTACTCTGGTCAGATCAGAACAGAAAATAATTTTAAAAAGTAAAAGCAACACCTTCATTGGGCCTATTATGCAACTGAATTGCTAAAAATTTTATAAAGTAGGTAGTTTTAAGAGAAAAAAAGTGTAAACCCAATGAGATGCATAGCTGTCATTCTAAAATGATTGAAAGAAGTAAACATAATGTGACTTTAATACATAAATAACTGGTAAATATGTATTCAAGACACACTGAGTTCACTTAATTCACTTGTTTGACTGACAAATATGCCCTGTAGTAAATTCACTATGTTGCTTACATTAAAACTGTGTCATTTACTTAGTTTATATGTCATTACAATACACGATAGGCTAAAGTATTTTTGAATGTTTTCTCCCCACCCAACTTAAGCTGACAATTAAATATCTGAGTAGCTACTCGATAAAGCTTCCTGAGCACCGAAGCTGTCAGGTACTTCCTGATTCTCAGGAAGCTTTGGTGGCTTCTTCTCTATTGCCACCATGAGGTTGCCAGTTGTAGTTTTGAGCAGGGCTGGACTGGTAATCTGGCATACCAGGCACTGGCCGACAGACCAGCGCACTGGCCAATGCCTGGTATTGCAGATTACAGCATTTTGTCCCACTCTTCTTTAGTTCATTGAGGTTTGAAGTCATTTGTTTTTTCACAGCTCTCTTAAAGTCCCACCACAGCATTTCTATGATTTTGATGTCTGGACTTTGACTGGGACTTTTTCCATCACTCTATTGTAAAGTTTCTGCTGTGCTCTGGATCGTTGTTCTGTTGCATGACCCAGTTTTTGCCAAGCTTCAGCTACCAGACAGATGGCCTCACATTTAAGTTAAGAGTACTTTGGTACAAACCCTTTATTGAACAAGATTTATGGACTTGTTTTGTAAAAAAATAAATAAATAAAAAAAACCCAACCCAAAATTGGGTCTGTGGCTCAAATTGGTTGAGGAGTATGGATTTTTTTGCCCAGGTTCAGACAGCAGTGCCTCGTAAAAGCCTTGTGCTACCGTGAAAGAGTCTGAGATGCTGCTCTTGGGTTCTCTGTAGTTTATCTAAGCATTGCACCTTGTGGTAAATATGCTGGGACATCCACGCCTGGGAAGATTAGCAAGTCCCTTGAATGTTTTCCACATGTAAATATACTTTCTCACTTCTGAATGATGGACTTCAGATGATGACTTGGAAATGACCTTAAAACTCTTTCCCAGACTGATGAGTAGCAACAACTTTTTCTCAGATATTATTGCTGATTTCTTCCTTGGCATTGCGCAAACACACACCTGATTGCCCCAAGCCTGCAAACTGTCAAAACCTCTGCTTTTATAGAGGTGCTAATACTTGCAGTTCATCAGTTATTCAAGTGCATTTTTTTATAAGCACTTGGCTTCTCCTTGCCCTATTAATCCTCGTGGAACTTCTTACTTGATTAAGACCTGCTAAGGACCAGATGATTTTCTATGATATATATATAAAGCCTTAAAAGTTCAGTTTAATTTATATAGTGCCAAATGACAACAATAGTTGTCTCAAGGTGATTTATATTGTAAGGTAAAGATGCTGGAATAATAGAAAGAAAATAGAGAAAACCCCAACAATCATATGACTCCCTTTGAGCAAATGCTTTGGCAACAGTGGGATGGAAAAACTCCCTTTTAACAGGAAGAAACCTCCAGTAACCCCAGGCTCAGGGAGGTTCAGAAAGAAGGTAAACAGCATGTGTGCATGCTGTTTGTTCCACAAGACCTATATTCTAGTGGGTGCACAGACTTACTGATGTCTTCAGACAGAGGTGGGAACTCGTAGATGTGTTCACAGGTGTTCTTGCTGCTGGGCATGCAAAAGCCAAACTCAAAGTCAAAACTCTTGAGCAACTTCTCTCTGAAATAGTGCCTCTCAATCATCCTGAAATTCTCTATCGGTCTGTCTCCGACTGTGAACTCAACACTGGAAGGAAAAACATACACAGACAAGGTTCAATCTTTCCTTTGTTAACCGTGTCCTTGTCAATAAAGATTCACACACATTCTCACTTACGTGGCTCCAACTTGCCGCAGTCGGAGAAACGCAGGGGTGAACTGGTAACGGACGAATCGGCCGGCATTTGGGTCAATATCCCTCTTCTCACTTCCTTTATCTGAAGTGAAGACCAGTTTGCATGGAGCAGATTAAAGTACAAGATAAACCTTCGTAGATGGAAGCCTAATAGAAATGGCAGATTTATATTGTGCTGGATGGCACCAAGTAGGAAAAATGTATTTATTTGGTGAAGAAAAAGGACAGATTTGCTTTCCTAACGCATCTTATAATTTTTGTTGTCTTCCTTCAATTTGAGCCCTACTTTTGTAGCTTAGTTCCTCTAAAAGGATGGGCTGTGGTTGACTCTGTTTTTAGAGGTAAATAGACCAAATCACTACTCAAACTACAGAAAGTACAAAACACATTATCAACCCCTCCTGCAACGCTCTCACTTTGAAATCTCCTAATGTAAAGAATATTTATTATATATATTATTGTATTTAACAACAACTATAACGTAATGTCTCCCGTGAGCTGCTGATTGGAAGCTGGTGAATAAACAATATCGATTTCTATTTGATTAATTAGCTCACAACAGTCATATTCAAAGGGATTATAGAGCTGTAGCTACAATATAGTGTATTCCAAACAATTTCTTAAATATTTATGTAGTGTTTGAAACTCATACGCTTTACAGCATTTCATGATGGAAATTTCTCTTTTTTTTAATAAATAGTTGACAATGAAATATATGAATGCAGAAGACAGAAGACTGACCTGTAGACGGGGGTTTGGTGATTTCAAACAGCACTGTGCCGGTCTCCATATCTCTGATCTTGAACCTGGTGAAGTCGATGTTGTAAATGTTCTCCTCTGGGCTACACAAATAATCTGAGAGGGGGAGAGGAAGGAAGTAAAATAGTTATAGATTAGACACAAAAATGAGAGTTTGCAGGAAGTTTACTCCCTACTAAATACTTCTTAAGGAAATAAGTATGTCTGGGTATTGAAAATCAATACCTTTTGAGACTCAGCAAGCAGAGAGTATTAAAAATTCACAAATAGCAATGGAAGGGGAGGACAGATTGTGTGTTTCCTCATCTTATTTAGGAGTAAAAGGTTATTTTAATCAACCTGAAACCTCCAAGGCAGTAAAACAAAATCAGTGTAGAAGTGCAAAAAAAGCAGTCTGCTGGTCTTCACAGGTCAAGTTGAGTTTGTCTCTAAAACCACAGAGAACTTTAGAACAGAGAAAAGGGCGTTTGCTGCCTGGTACAAAACCGCTTCCGTCTCATTTTCAACTTTCCAATTAAGGTTAAGCAGTAAGCAACATGACTGCTGACTGACACAAGCGGCTGTGGCTGGTAAATGTTTGTTAGGCGTCACGTCCACTGTTTGTGATGTGCCTTTTGGAGAATTGGTGCATAACTGTAAACACTAGACATTTAGTCTTTTAATAATAACTAGGACTCCCACAGTCAGCCAGGTGTAATCTCAAGTGTTTTATTAGAGCCATTTCTCCATGAATACACAACTGAAAGGGATCATTTACAAGAGCTTGGTTTCTACTTATTAGCAACTGACTAATGTCTTAAAAAACTATCTTGCATTGTTGGCACAAATCCTGATGAAAAACTGTTAGAGGAGCCACTTCCTCACAATTGCAATTGCAGGCAAACACCCACAAGCGCCCAGTAAGAAAGAGAAGTGAGTTATTTTTATTCCCTTAATCCTTCCTGCCCTTACCAGGCAGTGTCAGTGCTTATTAGACTTCCCCAGCAGAGCAGACACTTCCTGCTTCCTGGCTGATCTGATACCACGGGAAGGCGAAACTGTAACATCTACCTATCGGCTGCATGTATGATGAGGGGAATTTTTTTAATGGATGGGTCATTGAAGGCCCGAGGAGCCAAAACAGAAACCCAGAGTCACACAGCAAGTTTAAAAGATGTCACAGTGTTTGCCTTGTTTGATCTTAACAGATCGGCACTTGTCGCTGTATGTTCTGCAGTTTCTCTTGATGGGCATGCTCTTTTCACACGCACACATACACACACACACAAACATGCACACATACTCATCTGCTGTGCCAGCTGACGATAAGCCAACCACATCTGCCTGCTCAAATCTGCAGTGAAACAGTGGGGACACTGCTGCTGCCTCGGGGATGATTAATCACTGAAGAGGCAGCTCTGACTGACCAATCAGCCCACCAGCTGTTCTTCATAACACACTGACAGCTAGAAATGCCGGATATCTCCAACACCAAATAACACATCTGAGGTCAGTGTGCTTCCACTCAAAGTTTAGGCAGTATGAGTTGAATTCAATTAAATTCTATTCAATTTAAATAGCATCAAATCACACCAACAGTCGCCTCAAGGCGCCTTATATTGTAATGTAGACCCTACAATAATACATTCAGAGAAAAACCCAACAATCCTGACCCCTTATGAACGAGCACTTTGGCGACAGCGGGAAGGAAAAACTCCCTTTTAACAGGAAGAAACCTCCGGCAAAACCAGGCTCAGGGAGGGGCGGCCATCTTCTGCGACCGGTTGGGGTGAGAGGAGGAAGACAGGGACAATAGAATAGCAGGACCACAGCTACATAGCCTGCTGTAAGCTGCAGAAATCAGGTGGTATTTTTGACTAATAACTCCTTGCTTGAGGTGGCTGTAGGACAGTAGTTCTAAGTCACAAACAGCAGATAGACTCAGTGCGCCTGTTTCCCACCAACATGGTGCCTCCGAGCAGCAGGGCCGGCTCACTGTCAGCGGACACCAGAGTTGTGCCTAAACTCTGGTTTCCACACAACCAGAGCTATGTTTAAACCAAACATACCAAAAAGCATTTCTTTAAACAGAAACAATGGCGCACTGAATGCTGCTTCATGTTACACAGATGTTACACCTGTGGTAGGTGAGTCACTGTGTGTATTGTCTTATAATGCTAATTCCGAGCATAACTTCGGTAATGCTTCTGACACGCCCACTGAATGAGCAACAACCTACAAAAAAAAAAAAACAGTTGTTGGACATTGTTTTCAGGTCTGAAGGTCTTTCAAAGTTTTTCTTTAGACATTGGCTGCTTTCTCAATCATTTTTTGTCCAGTCCTTGCACCTGACCATTTCTAGAAGAATGCAGTTTTGTGTTGTTTTATAGGCCACTTCACACCGAACTATGAATCATTTAAGCATAAAAAAAGCACCTAACTCAAAGGATGAAGCAGTGTTCTGTCTGCAAAACGGGCAATTTAGCTCACAGCCAAATTGATGCCTTTATTTGCTCCCATTTCTGTAGCCAAAGATAACAATTTGACGACATAAAACGTAGTTATCAGATGAAAACTTTCAGAGGCCGTGTGTCCTCATAAAAATGAGGAAACTGGACAAGTGGAGGACAACAGAAGCAGAGACAGTGACAGGTGATACCAAACACGCTGCCAATGCATTAAAATCTTACCTTATATAATGTCTTTCAATGTATCTTTGCACGTTTTAATAAATCGTTGGACCTATTTCCCATTTTCCTATCCAGCTGTGAAGGAATGAGGGTGGCTCACAACTGTAGTGTAAAAAAACACAAAAATGAAGAGTGAAAGAAAATAGATTTCGAACTGACGTTTAACAAGTTGCCCCACATAAAAGAATCGAGTAGGAAATAATCAACCAAAAATAACCTACATATTTACTAGTAGCTTAGTAGTAGTTCACCAGTGTGACTTCATGGTGAATGTACCTGGTTTAACGTGTTGGTCTGGAGCAGTCAGGATGAGAACTTTACTGAGCAGGAGCCCGAGAGTCTGTTTATTTCAACGTTAATCCCAAATGGAGGATTATTCACAATGCACCCCCGTGTGTTATTCCTCATGTTTATGTATGAAGCATCCCCCAAAGAAGAGCCTCACCCCCAAGTCGCAGCATGTTGTCAACTGCATTTACTGCATGCGGTGAGCGCGCCTGACAGAGTTGACGTTATTCACTGTGACACTGTGATGCCTTTGCTACTCTGTCAGTCTGAATGCTGAGGTCGGCTCTTCTAAACACATCAACTCTGCATACCCGGCTTCATTTAGTACCACACAACACCTGACCATCCAAACCGCCTCAACACACAGACATGAAACAGTCACACTAGCATAAACATTCCCAGCAACCACATAATTTTATTTAATAACATGCAATATTTGTGCCTGCAAGGTGTGGGATTTTTATTAGCAGATCTGCATTTGTGTGTCTGTGTGTGTGCTGCACACATGTATAATGTAGTCTGTTGTGCCACAGCTGGTGTTGTCCTTGTCCTTTTGCTAACCTACTGCTAATAGTTACCTTTGAGCCTCCTAATTAAGTCCCATGAGGACAATGAGGCTGAAAGCAAGACAATGGATTTGTTGTGTGAGACTGTCTGTGGCTCAGTGTCCTTTCACAAGTGTACGATCTCACTTTGCCTTAAACACACACAGACACCAACACACACAGAGCCATCTGAGGTTAACTTGCTCCCAGAAAGAAACGAAGCTGCCAGCAGACTTCAGTTTTTCACTGCCAGCTCTTCTTCTGGGCTGTGAACACCTCCAGACAGAGCATGTCCCAAGCTTTTAGAGTTTGTGCGTATGTGCGTTTGTGCGACTGATCAAATTTAAGTGAATTCAAAGCGTGAAGTGAAGTGGTCACCGCAGTCAACACTGAATTATGGTACGTGCTGAAGATGACAAAAACCTTAACCATTGAGTGCTCGCTCTGCTGCTGGGAACAGGAAACTCATCTGAAAACCACTTCTCAAACTTAAATGTCAGCTGCTTTTAACAAAATCCTCAAGTAGCTTCTCACTTCACGTCCTTCACAAAACAAAAGTTTGCTGATCAGAGCGTTCAGTGCCTTATTCCCACTTCTTATAGGTGCATCTTATTCGTGCACATGAATGATGCCTCGTGCTGATATTAAAGTATGTCCTCATGTTATTTTACAGCTTCGCTGCACATATGAATACTAGAAAAGATACACACAGTGAACAGGCTCTGTTTGGATGATGAAGTATTTCCTTTCATTTGTTCACCAGCCCACATTTTAGGAATCGTGGGTTTAAAGGGGATCTATCAACTTCATTTTCAGATCTATCTTTTTATTCTTGGACTCTTGTAGAAAAACTTTGTATGGAACAATGCTCATTGATCATATACTGCCCTTCAGTTCAACCCAATCCATACCAAGCCATTAAGCTAATTTTCTTCTCTCTTCAGGCCAACTTTGCTCTGATTGGATACCACTTCAGAATCAGAATCAGAATCAGAATGGGGTTTATTGCCAAATGTTGAGCAGGTTTACAACATTAGGAAATTGCTGCAAATATACTTGCAAATATTAAGTTTGACCAGCTTTCATGGGGCTTTCATGTTCACATATTAAGGATATTTGCTCTCCAATATTAAAGAGAACAAATTAGAGCATTTAGAGCAGTCTGAAGCCTCAGACTCAAGAAAAAGAAAAAAGGCTGTAGAGGAAGAGCTGAGCTGTGATTTTCACCCACTTGCAGGGTTAGCTAACATAAAGGAAATGCTGACTCAGTCTTTGGTCAGAGGAGTCTGAAGTGGCACTCTGGATTTGAAACAATTTACTGGAATGATTTGTCAAAAATATGCATGTGTCAAAATGTTATCTACTATTTGAGTTACATCAAATTACTGTAAACAGTTTATCTTTTTCTTTTTCTTAATTTACTGGCCAAAATACTTCTAATGTCCCTCCCTCCAAAATTCAAGCTGTGTTAAGGCATGGTAAGGTTAACATTTACCAGGCCACCTGCCCTACAGGTAAACATGAAAAGACACCAAAACCAGAGAGAGAAAAAAGCAAGCAGGGGGTGGAAACAACTGCATCAGAGAGCAGCAACAGATCCAAGAAAGAGTTGGCCCTCAGGGAGTGAGGAAACCTCACACCCCCAGAGAGTTTTCCATTAAATATCCTCACAGGTGGGCCCGGTTGTGCCAGAAAGGTTTAATGATGGATAAAGGAAAAATGCAATAATTTAAAGCAGCATCTTCATAAAAACAAAATAAATAAACCGAGTCTGTGACGCTGCTACTCTTTCAAAAGAGGAGGTAAATATCTTAATAAAAGCCTTTAAAGCTACACACACACACACACACACACAGAGAAAAAGATGCCTTCTACAGTAAACCAGAAAAGTGCTCCAAATTTAATAATTTTAACTTAAGGTGATTTCAGATATCTGTCCTCCTGAACATTCCCTGCAGAGATCAGCAGCTCCGAGTCGGACTGGGTCAGGTTCACAGTTCAACACATACTGCGCCATGTGGCCCAATTACACCAAAATAAACAGTTCTGAGCTTGTTTTAGCTGTTCACCCAGTTAACACTGGGACAGAACAAATTTAAGGAACCTTCCAGTATCAGTGGCACATAAAAAGGCTCATAAACACAACAGCTGAACCTAATAATGGTATCTAGTTCAGCGTGTCCCTCTTTAGATGCTGATGGATCGCTCCAGTTTATGTTTTTTCTTTACCCTTGCTCATTAAACAGCACTTAAACAGCACCGTTAAACTGAAATACCTTTTCCTGTAAATGACAGCAAAAAATGTCACAACAAAAAAACTGACAAATTTAAAAACTTAGGCAATAGATAATGATTTCAATGATTGATCAACAAAACGAAAAAGAAGAAGAAGCTCAAAGAGCATGCAAACAGGCCTGTTTAATGTGTCATTGTTGGTCATGTGACAAATGTCATATCATCTCTCAGAGAACGAGTGTTGAGAAATTGTGCAACAGCTGAAGGGGGGGAAGACTTTCTCATCATGTGTTGCTGCTTGTTTCACTGACAGACCACAGAGGCCACATAAAAAAACATGAAGAGGAAAAACCTTTAAACTTGTGGCTGACCTGACCTAAAAGTAAGACTCTGAACCAGAACCAGCCTGAACTTTAAATACTGCATGAACAGAGATGCATTCGTTGTCTGCACAGTGCATCTGCACAGCAATGATTATTAGATCAAAATAGTCAAAAACTAACTGCTTACTTTCTTCCTTTTTTGGGTGACATGCTAGATATAAATATTCGAAAAGCTACATTTTATTTGTCTTTAAAGTTTTACATTTTATAAAAGAAATTTTTTTCTTAAAAAGCTTTTGCCATAAAAAATATCGGGCATCATCCTGCACTTAGAGTACATAATAATACATGTGAATGCCAAAGAAAATGACAGCAACCTCTTTGTATTCTAGTGAGCAGCAATCTGCCGGTTACGTAGGTGGGATGAGGAAGGCACTTAAGCCCAACTCAGCTCACGTGGACTAATCCGGTTTAGTTACTCGTATGAAGGCAAATCCAACTAATCATTAGAGAGAGGGGGCAGGGCTGAAACTGTGTGTGTGTGTGAGAGAGAGATTGGGGTGACAAAGCAGGTGTGCTGTAAGGACAGTGAAGAGAAAGGCAGGAAGAGACGAGTGGCTAAAGAGACTGCAGATGTTGAATGACCAGAACCTGCAATGTGATGATAAAAGATGTGAAGCTAGAGGAAGAAGATGTGCTAAAGTGACATGTCATCATTACTCAGTCTGAGGGACAGAGGTTATTGGAAATGTGTAAAGTATGTCTACAGTACTGTGTGATGAGCAGATGAGCAGTATCTCTAAGTTACTTACTTTAAAAAAATAAGAAAACCTCCAGTAAAGAATTGACACAGGACCTGAGAGATACATCTGGCCCCTCAGCTGATCCTCTACTGTTCACCCTCATCAGAAAATAGTCTCAGCTGAAGCCATTCTTAATGGAGGGAAACAGGGAGAAAAGGCTGAGGTTTGCCATTACACAAGAACTGGACCTAAAATCAGTATAAACAGGTCTGATGGAGGTATGAATCCAAATGTGAAATTTTTATTCCTTACATAATGTGCACATTTATCATCATTAGTATGTATGGTGGATATCAAGAGAGAGCTACAACATTGAGTGTCTCCAGACTGTAAAACACACTGGAGGCTCCGCCATGGTTTGGGACTGCAGTTTAGCCAGTGGTGTTGGGGATCTTGTCAAAATCAATGAAAAAATACCATCAAATTTTCATCCACCAGGCATCTGGAAAACACGTGACTGGCAACAGCTTTATTTTTCAGCACGACAATGACTAGAAACACACTGCTGGTTCAGTAAAAGCATGTCTGGATAGACAAACACACAGTGGAACACTATCAGTCATGGATTGGTCTCCCCAGAGCCCAGATATCAGCAATATTGAAGCAGAGAAGAAGCAAAGAAGAGCTCTGAATGTCCTTCAAGAGGCCTGGAGAACTATTACTGAAGACTACTTAATGAAATAAAAGGAAAAACCCACTAAGAGTTCAGGCTGTGTTAAAGAATTAAGGTGGTCATAGCTGTCATATTCAATTGTACAACCTCGGCACTTATTTCCCATTTTATTATACTAAATAAAATGCATTTTATATATGTAGTATTTACAAAAACATTGTACTACATTGTAGTAAACATAAGTGAGCCATGTTGTTCATATCTTACAACCTTGATAACAGTGTGATTAAAGATATTTAAACATAATCTGGTCTTCCCAGGGACGGTAGATGTAAACGAGATTAATTTTGCTAAAAGTCTGTAAAAAGTTCATTTAACTTTATAGTACGGAAGATTTAACTGCATCCCACCTGCACCGATGCACTGTTAAAATAGTACAAACCAAAAGACTAAGGTGGGTTGTTTATGCTCTGACTGTTTAACAGAGCTTGTGGGTTATAAAAACGTTTATTCAAATCATACCTCGGTCACACCTCACAGGTCACAGGTCGGTTCACACGGTCATATTTCTGTGACTGCTTCTGTCAAATGTAAGATAGTCAGGAAGTTATACTTATTAAACCACTTTAGTGCTATCGATGAGTATGAATGAACATCACAGCAGAGAGCTGACCAATGGCTCAATGGCTCCAAGTTGTCTGTATAAGAAACCCTAACACTACATTCAACCCATCATCCACTCATCCTCTAGGAAGGACTGTATCCTACAGTTTGACTAACTCAAGTCATTTGACATTGGCAGTCTTTATTTTGTGTTGGAGAGACACTCAAACGAAAACCTGCAGCAAGTGGGGAAGTGGTTCACATGCTGCAATTCCACTTCACTGAGTTTGGAGTGCAGAAAACGTCAGATCGTTACTGGCTGCAGAATTGAAGGTCATCCAGAGGATGAGACAGCGACCAATGCTCCAGAACTATCGCTCGGGTTTCTGTGAAAAAGTTCCTGTCATATTCAATTTTGGCAGAGACAAAGTTCATAAAATTGTATTATTTAATCTTACAGTTAAAAAAATTAAATCCATGTCATTTTCTTCTACTCATTCAGTTCAAGGTCATAGTTGGGCTTGAGCCTATCCCCAGCTGTCACTGGGCAAGACTCAGGATACACCCTGGGCAGGTTGCCAAACTATTGCAGGCTAACACAGAGAGACAGATAACCATTTGCATTATTGGTCAATTTAGAACCCCCAGATAACCTAACATGCACGCCTTTGGACTGGGGTAGGAAGCTGAAGCCCCAGCAGAACGTAGCGAGCATGCAAACGTCACCCAAGCCAGTCACTGGAATCAAACCCAGGACCTGCTTGTTGTGAGGATATGTTGCTAACCACCACCCCACTATGCCACCCTTAAAAAGAACTCATGTGTACATAAGCCCCAACATGCACAAAGACTTGAAATCCAGCCACAGGCGTTTAAATTCTTTTTATGATTTATTAGGAAATAGATGAGTAGTTATTAACCACAATGATGCACTATAAGCTGTCCAAATCACCCAATCTTTCCTATGCAGATCACTTTCTTAATTAGCTGTTTGATCAGAACAAGCTTCTTATTTTGTTTGTCCATCAGACCAAAATCATCAAATGCTCAATTTACCATAATATGATAAAGTCAAGCAGCAAAATCATCCCATCTGAGAAGCTGGAAACAGAACGTTAGAAGCAGCACAATAGACTGTTTTCTTACTAGAGTTATGATTCTAGTCCTGTAGAGTCATTAAAAATATATTCTTGTGGTTGTTATCAAAAAAACTGGGGGGCAGAAAAGCCTTTGAGGAAGTTCACAAAGACTCCAAGCAGCACCTGAGCATTTGCTAACCCCCTTTAATAACATGTGTATGAGCATTAAATCCACTCTGTAAAATATCAATAAATATAGAGGAGGTTGGGTGTGGAGAGCTGAGGTAACGGACGCTGTTTACAGGAGTATAATCATCGGAGTAACAATGGTGTCAGTGTTTTAATGCCTGTGCTATTGAGCTGCCCAAATGTGAAACAGCTGATGCCAATCAGCTAAAACAAGCTTATCCGCACTGAACTAATGCTCTGCACGGTCACACTGCCACTGCTAAACTCAAAGCAAATACTCACTCCAGTCGGCATGACTGGTTTATGTTGTTTAGTATCATCCACGTCATCTAATAACCAAAAAGAAATTAAAATAAGTGAAGACATTTCTGCAGCTATTTAGGAAGTTTTTCCACTACATTGTTTGCACTCACCAAACTGAAGCAGTCCATAAACTTAAAACTCAAAGTTTAATACTTTTGTAACAGCCAAAACAATTAGTGTGAAGTTTCAATAATTGTATCAACAAACACTTAATTATGTTGGAAAAATACAGCAGATATACCTCAGGCCTCTCAGGGTTCTTATCTATATCAAATATGGTGGTTGTCTAGCAACCAAAGTTTATGCACCTTCAACACCAGTGTCTTTTTAATTTCACAATAGTAACAACTTCTTTATATACACAAAACTTTCAATGCGCGTGACGTATTTGACATAACTGTATCGCCTAGCAACCACATAATAACATTAGCCTGTTAATATGTGGTTGTACTTGTAGCATTAATGCACCTATAACACATTACAAAAGCACAATTTTAATTTAACTTTCTTTATGTGTGACACTATCTGTGTTGCCTGGCAACCACAGACATGGCATGGGTGTGTACTAGATTTAATAAACTGTAACATTATGCAGTTGCTGCTTCTGTGTAATAACAACTCGCTGCCTTTCTTTGTGACTTTGGGTTCTGGGTTACTTTGATAAACTGTTTTTTTGTATGCAGTGTCGTCACAGAAGTGCCAAAAACTGCAGTTTCTCCAATGGCCACTTGAGGCCTTAAAAGCAAGTCAGTCCTCATAGACACCTAGGTTAAACTGCCCCACCTACAGCAATAACGTGTTCACATTTATAGCAATTTGTCCCCATTCATAACAACTACATATTGGTGATACATCTACATGTATCACCAACATGTACCAACAAGATGAAATAAAGTGTGTTAAAACTGTTGCTGCACTTTTAAGAGAAACATCTTTACATTACAATATCCTGGTGTGAAGTGTGGCCAATCTAAGATGCATGTGCTTCAGTTTCAGTGAGTTTATTTCTAATTTGAATAAGTCTGTTTGTGCATTACACCCAGTAACTTTCTGGATCTTGATTGCTGGCATTGCACAGTAATTTAGCATGTCACCCTCTCATGAAAAGCCTCCCTCTAAAAAACTAAGAAGGAGGCTAAATGTTAACATTAAAGTGTTGAAATACAGAGACCAGAAATGTATGTTGGTGGCTGCAACATTTTATTAACTTCTTATTAAGTTCCAATAAGAAGTTTCATCACTTAATAACTGACAATTTAAGGAATGTATATTCTCTCTCCCTTTTTTTTACACTGCAAAAATAATAATTAAGAAATACAGCATTTTGATTCCCAATGATATACAAAGAAATGCAGCAAATCCTCTCATATAAGAAGCTGGGAAAGAGAATACTGGGCAGTTTTTCAGTATGTTTGCTGCAAAATGATGTGTTTTTTCAATTGTTTTCAGAGCTAAACAAAACAACAGAAATAGCAGTTAGCTGCTTCCCCATGAGACACAAAACACAATCACAATGTCAGCAGGGGGGCCTTTCTTACCGCTCTGAGGCTCCATGCTGACTCGACGGATTAAGTTTAGGATTCGGTTAAGAACAAAATCAGGATCAAATCAGTCAACTGGGTAGAAAGCCCGTTCTGTCTATGCAAATCCCAATCAGTCTCAGCAGCTTGCTTTGATTATGAATGGAGGGCAAAACGATTAGTGACATCTTTACGCTGCAAAAAAAAAAGCTACAAACTGAAGTTTCCCCTCGTGGGATGTCAGAGCTCCAAACAGGTTCAAACCACTCAATAACAACAAGAACAACAAAAACCTCTTTAACTCAAGACTGTTGTTAAATCTGGCTTGCCACTTAGAGAGGGACTCAATTTCAGCCACTAACAATCTGCAGCAGCAGAAAAAAATAGTGACAAGTCACAAAACAACAGAAGGGCCTCGGTGGCTCTGACATCTCAGGAGAGCACAGGATGTCTCCTGCTTGGTTTGACCACCAAAAACGAGGCCAAGCAAGCGTGAGTGTACGCATATCCAATTCTGTCCGTACAATCCATCACCTACACTGTTTAACATGGGAGAGGGGGCGAGGAGAGCAAGGAGGAAGTGTGTGGGAGAACAGAGATGATGCACGCTCCACTGGCTGTAACCAAGGGGAGATGCTTCACGTTGCTGTAGTGACTCAAGCGTGTATCCACGTTGCTGTGGTGATTCACACATGCCTCCTCTTGCCTCCAGCTATGACGCTGCGAGATAGGAAAGTGAGTTTCCAAGACCATAACGGGGTCCGGCGTGGGAGTCAGAATCATTATGGTGCTCGCCTACGTGTCCCTGTGCAGCAACACATCACACACTCACTTATGGGATCACAGACTTGCCGATTAAAAACACAAAGATGCGCACACGTGTTCTCGATGAAGTCAAAACAAAGCTGAAATTACCCTAGTGTGTGTCTAATAATAGACTGCATAATGGACAATTAGAGAAACTACTAGAGTTTTCAATGGCTGTGAGCAAGATGAGCCAAAGGATGTTCCCAAAGCTCAGTAAGCTGTGATTATATTGGATTGGACAAGCAAAGACCCATTCATCATTACAGCTTTATCGTCCTCTGTTAATCTCATGCGAAACAAGAAAATAAGGAAAAGTAAAGCAGGGAATGAAGACAGGTGGAGGTTCCTCCGCTGTAGGAATATTTTTGAGAGAAGTGGAATGACAAGCGCTCACTGTATTGCTTGTGGCATCTCACGGGTGCATGTGAAATGAAAGCTTTCAGAGAAATAGAGAAGAACTGAACATGCAGAGGTGAGCCTAAAAATCCCCATGCAAGTTTCAAAATAGCAGTGAAAACATCCCACAGAGCATTTGCATGTTATCACACTCAGTATGTAATGCAAGTATGTTGTGTAAGTGAGGTATTACACTGGCCTTCAAATAGTCAAATGTCCCGCTGCCACCTGTTAGCTAACTAATAATAAATGTAGGAGTTCTTGTGAACATAAGAGCTTCCTGCCTGCTTCTCGGATGTTTAGAGGTGTGACATAATTAAAAAAAAACAGATGCATTAAGTAATAGGCTAATGTCATAAGCAGATTTCTCATCAGAAGGTTATGAAAAGGAACAAGCACATGAGTTTAAAAGTACCTAAAGAGACAGTAGGCGAATGTGACTACAGAGAGTCGATCATGATGTTTCCTGCATTTATAAACTGGCTTCAGCTTAAACAGCAAAATACTCCCTTCACACACTCATTACAGTGCTAGCAATAGGGATAGCTTATTATAACAAGTGTATTTATATAGTTTTCATACTTCTTTTTAAGCTTGTTTGTTATAGCATATTCACATTTTGCAACTTGTACACTGGCATGGGATATTTTTTCTTTGCCTCCTGTTTTATTTACATGTTTACTGAAGCAGAGGAACCACACAGACTGCTTTGAATGATGACCCCTGGGTCACCCAAACGTCTCCAGCTAAGACGCCCTGCTTAATTTAACAGAGATTAAAATGCAGAGTGGGTCGTCCAGTCTTTCTTTTGATCCCGGTTCAACATCTTCACTTGCACGCTGTCTGCATGCACCACATCATTCACCCACCTCCACTGCTTAACCTCTACATTACAGTGGTGGGCTTGCACCTCCACAGGTCGCAGGACTGAGATGCCATCAGAGAGAGCTGAATGCTCCTCTGCGCACAAATTGTCAAAAAACGTACACCAGCAGCTCAGTGGAGAGTGGAACTCCAGTGACGCTTTATCAATAACGCTTATTCAATAGGGCCTGTATGGATTACATAAATAAGGGGACACGATAATGACGTGATGCATGACTCATACAAGAGCACCTTTGTCCCCCTTTTCCCACTCACCTACCAACACAAGCAGCAGCAGCAGCAGCACTGAACTTACTCTCTGTGATCTTCTGCAAGCCAAGAACATCCTCCGGAGTGATCACAGTGCTGGCGAGCAGTTGCTCCTCGGTGGTCACCGGGACCCCCACGTCGGTCGAGTTGCAGCCTTTCTTCACTTTCATCGCCGCCGTCTGCTTGGGGCTGCCGTTACTGGTGCTGTCTGTGCCGCTGTCGGTGCCTCCGGCGTCTCTGGCTGGATTACTACCGGCGGGCTTCTTAGCGCTTGATGGGTCCTGGCTGTTGCCTCTGCTGGTGCAAGAATAGCTCATTCTCCGCTCCTCCTCCCCCCTCTCCTAACCCAGGGCTTCCAAGATAGCTACAAAACAGTTGCCTCCCTCCTCTCCCTCCCTCACCGAAAGATGCAGAGTTGCTGCCTGTTATCCGGTGCTTAATTCAAATCCGCTTCGTCTTTCCCACAGCCTGTCTCTGCAGACGGAGTGTCGTGTGCGAAATGTGCCCCGGCTGTCTTCCTGCTCCAGCGCAATACGTGCGGAGAGCGAGCTGTCCTCCACAGTTTGTGTTCTGTCAAGTGAAGCTGGACGTTTGTGGGAAAATCTGCTGGGTTTGAAATTAAAAGAGGCGGCAGATGGCTGTTGCCGTTGACGAGGTGGAGGAGGAGGGGAGAGAGAGCGTCTCAGTGGCGCAGAGACCGGCTGGTGCTTCTGCGCACAGTCTGCGCTACAACCGAGTTTTGCGCGCGGCAATCAGCGCGACAAACAGCTGATTGATATAAAACGTCTCCGATATTTGCAGCTAGTGAGGTGATTATTTGTTGATGGCGCAGGGGAGATATTAACCGAACAGCAGGCCTGTGTTTGACTGCTGCTTTGCAGGAAATGGCTAATTGCCAGAGTAACTAATTTGCCTCAATATTCACCAAAAATAACACAATTTTTTTTTTTTTTTATCAATTTCTGGAGTCCAATGCATTATTGTTTTTATTTTTTGCTTTCATGCCGCTTGTAATTAAAGTACGCCAATTAAGAACAAACCTTTCCATATTATGCTCTCACACTTTTTTAACCTTTATTTGCAGCAGACACACGCTCGCTGTTAACTTTTCAATGCAGATTTTTGATTCCCAAATAAATTAAAACCAACAGCCGAAGTAACCGCCAAATATATAATCTGTGAAACTTATCTCTCATGAATGATATGGCGTCATTTTGACCCACAAACAACACTACCCTTACAAAGAAGAAGGTGCAATCATTTTGTGGCGAAGTAGGTTTCATATATATCATTTTTTTTTATCCTGCTAAAAATCTCTTTTTTAAAGAGTGATCAGGACAAGAAGGCAGCAGAAACTGCAACAAATATAGTTCTATAAATATATTTTAAGTGGCCAGGAAGGACTGGGCTGATTAAAATGTAGGTACAATAATGCAGTTTTAAAGATGGAGTTTGATTGACTTTTCTTTAAAAAGGAAAGAAATCAAAGAATCCCAGCCTACATCAACAAATTCAAGTATTTGGGTACTGCTGTGAGTAGTGATGAAAGATTGTTGCATGAAATCAAGATCAGGTTGCAATAGCATCCTGGTAAAACGGAGTTTTTCCTTCACACTGTCGCCAAGTGCTTGCTTACTTTTTTTGCTTTCTCATCTTATTGTTGGGGTTTTCTCTGTATAATTGTAGAGTATTTACCTTAATATATAGAACACCTTAAAGTGAATACTGTTGTGATTTGGTGCTATATACAGGGAGTGCAGAATTATTAGGCAAGTTGTATTTTTGAGGAATAATTTTATTATTGAACAACAACCATGTTCTCAATGAACCCAAAAAACTCATTAATATCAAAGCTGAATGTTTCTGGAAGTAGTTTTTAGTTTGTTTTTAGTTTTAGCTGTTTTAGGGGGATATCTGTGTGTGCAGGTGACTATTACTGTGCATAATTATTAGG
This sequence comes from Aulonocara sp. 'chitande type north' Nkhata Bay, assembly GCF_057382095.1. NCBI lineage: Eukaryota > Metazoa > Chordata > Actinopteri > Cichliformes > Cichlidae > Aulonocara > Aulonocara sp. 'chitande type north' Nkhata Bay. Next base: position 21,379,431 of record NC_141353.1, on the reverse strand, counting down.
CAACTTAACAAAAAACAAATATATACCCATTTCAATTATTTATTTTTACCAGTGAAACCAATATAACATCTCCACATTCACAAATATACATTTCTGACATTCAAAAACAAAACAAAAACAAAACAGCGACCAATATAGCCACCTTTCTTTGCAAGGACACTCAAAAGCCTGCCATCCATGGATTCTGTCAGTGTTTTGATCTGTTCACCATCAACATTGCGTGCAGCAGCAACCACAGCCTCCCAGATACTGTTCAGAGAGGTGTACTGTTTTCCCTCCTTGTAAATCTCACATTTGATGATGGACCACAGGTTCTCAATGGGGTTCAGATCAGGTGAACAAGGAGGCCATGTCATTAGTTTTTCTTCTTTTATACCCTTTCTTGCCAGCCACGCTGTGGAGTACTTGGACGCGTGTGATGGAGCATTGTCCTGCATGAAAATCATGTTTTTCTTGAAGGATGCAGACTTCTTCCTGTACCACTGCTTGAAGAAGGTGTCTTCCAGAAACTGGCAGTAGGACTGGGAGTTGAGCTTGACTCCATCCTCAACCCGAAAAGGCCCCACAAGCTCATCTTTGATGATACCAGCCCAAACCAGTACTCCACCTCCACCTTGCTGGCGTCTGAGTCGGACTGGAGCTCTCTGCCCTTTACCATTCCAGCCACAGGCCCATCCATCTGGCCCATCAAGACTCACTCTCATTTCATCAGTCCATAAAACCTTAGAAAAATCAGTCTTGAGATATTTCTTGGCCCAGTCTTGACGTTTCAGCTTGTGTGTCTTGTTCAGTGGTGGTCGTCTTTCAGCCTTTCTTACCTTGGCCATGTCTCTGAGTATTGCACACCTTGTGCTTTTGGGCACTCCAGTGATGTTGCAGCTCTGAAATATGGCCAAACTGGTGGCAAGTGGCATCTTGGCAGCTGCACGCTTGACTTTTCTCAGTTCATGGGCAGTTATTTTGCGCCTTGGTTTTTCCACACGCTTCTTGCGACCCTGTTGACTATTTTGAATGAAACGCTTGATTGTTCGATGATCACGCTTCAGAAGCTTTGCAATTTTGAGACTGCTGCATCCCTCTGCAAGATATCTCACTATTTTTGACTTTTCTGAGCCTGTCAAGTCCTTCTTTTGACCCATTTTGCCAAAGGAAAGGACGTTGCCTAATAATTATGCACACCTGATATAGGGTGTTGATGTCATTAGACCACACCCATTCTCATTACAGAGATGCACATCACCTAATATGCTTAATTGGTAGTAGGCTTTCGAGCCTATACAGCTTGGAGTAAGACAACATGCATGAAGAGGATGATGTGGACAAAATACTCATTTGCCTAATAATTCTGCACTCCCTGTAAATAAAACTGAAGTGAATCTAAGCTAGCAAACATTTAATTTAACTGACAAATTTCCTTCAACACAAGAAAGAGTCGAAGATGCCTACACATGGAAGCAAAGCATGGACAATGAACTAGAAAGCTATTGAGATTATCAGTGCAGCAGAGACGTGAATATCATAGACCTGAACTGATTAACGAAGAAGTCTTTAAAAAAGCAAACACCAAAAGATCACTATGTAAGAACATCAGAGACAAGCAAGAGAAGCAAGATTCTTTGGACACACTATGAGAACAGGAGGACTGGAATGTGATATTACATCTGGAAAAATTTGAAGGGAAAAGAAGCAGCAGACGAAAAACCATCAGTCTGGACGAAGAAAACACAGAATGAGCTGCTGCACTGTGTGAAAGATAGGGCATCTTGAAGGACCATGATCTGTTTCAATTGTGCAAAGCAGTTAAGAAGATAGTTCACTCTTCACAACAAAGCGTTTTGATGAAAAGTAAAATGGTAAATGGTAAATGGTCTGTATTTGTATAGCGCTTTTACTAATCCCTAAGGACCCCAAAGCGCTTTACACGTCCAGTCATCCACCCATTCACACACACATTCACACACTGGTGATGGCAAGCTACGTTGTAGTAGAAGTACAAGTAGTAAAAGTAGTTAACGTGTTTGTGAAGGTTCTCAGTCATCCAGGTCATCGTAGTCAAAGGAGCTTGCAAAGAAAAGCGTCTGGACTTCTTTAAGTTACTTGAAGACGTTTCACCTCTCATCCGAGAAGCTTCTTCAGCTCTAAGGTCAAATGGTGGAGAGTCCCAGATATAACCTAGTCCCCCCACAGAGGGACAAAAGGACCCCCTGATGATCCTCTAATCGCCTGAGCCAAGGTGTGAAACTGGGTGTGGGTCCCAATCAGCCAGAGTTTCGGGTGTGTTCATTGTGAAACCTGGCCCCACCTTATCATGCGAATTCCTGAGGTCAGATGGCCCAGGATGTGAGTGGGCGTTAAGGCGTCTGGGAAGGGATCTCAAAACTGGATTATAGATGGCAGAGAGTTGGTGTCGTAAACCCCCGCCTCTGTTCAAAGATGGTCGCTCACAGTGGACATAGATGGCTTCTTTCACTCCTCTTTCAAACCATCTGTCCTCTCTGTCCAAAATGTGAACATTGGCATCCTCGAAAGAGTGTCCTTTATCCTTAAGATGCAGATGGACTGCTGAGGCTTGTGAAGTGTTGCAGCTAATGAAAAGTAGTTAACATTAGCTGCAAAAGAAACCCCCTGACCCCCCATATGATGACATGCTGAGGAACTATAGATCTTTCTATTCAAAGATGATACTTAGTATTTCTTTCACAACTGAAAATATCAGTATATAATAAATGCCTGCTTTCATCTCAACACAACTGTGGGATTCTGCTACTTTAGTTCTGTTATGTAGGTAAAAAACTTTTGCAAGAATATTTTAATAGCATGCTTTTTATGGTTTTATTTAAGAAATGATGCATCTACTTATTCCAGCTCTGCATGTCTTGCAATTAGACCTAAATAATTCTCCTCACATTGATTAAGCGTACTACATTTTAACATAAAATGTGGCTCTAATGTGCTGTAATTTCTCAGAACTTTACTGTTAAAAACAACAACAACAGATGTTTTCAGATGTTTGAACGGCAAAAATGAAATCATTCTGGGGTGGGTTTAATCCTATTTCTGTCTTCCTTTCACTCTCTACTGATTCATGTAAAGTCTCTGCATGACTCACTGGAGATCTCAGTCACACATGACTATCCATCACAGCTCTGCAGTGACTCTGTGTGTGACGATAACGATGCCAAACCAACCGTAACGGCAGTTTAGGAGCAGTCACAATAACAACAACAGCAGCAAAAATGCCAGCAGAGAGATTAGAGTATAAAAGATTCCTGATCCAGGAAGAGCCTGAGTCAGTTTGTGCACCTGCAGTGTGATGGGTTGTTAATATTGTGACCCTTCTTTAAGTTAATATTAAAAAGGCCTTTAAACTCAGAGTTTATATGGAAATGTTGCACCCTAGAGGAAGTCAGGATTCACTGCAGAGATAATTTCTGTTACAGGTTTTTATTTTTTAAGATTCAGGTGAGTGGAATAAAATGACTTCCAATCGAAAATATCCAGATTTCATGCTTGGAAAAAGCCCAGCTTGGAAAAATATGTTCTAGGCAAAACTTTTCACTCAAGAAATATCAGAGGAAATTTGTAGGTGTTTACTTCCTTCTTTGTAATTAGCAATTAGAGTCTACTGAAGGCTCTACTGAGGTTTTGATATCTGTGCACGTGACACAGAGTCGACTATATGGACACGGCAGGCTCTTCACATCAGCCTGCTGAGTTTGCTCGTCTCTTTGTCAAGTCTGCGCCGATGCTGCTGCTGCTATCATCAGCAGAAACACACGCACACATGTTCATATATCCCTGTCCCATCTTACATTCAGACCTCAACAAATCAACTCTGATCAGAAATAAGTTCACAGAAATGGACCTACTGCGGTATTATGTGTAAAAAGTGCACACGTATCTTGCTTTTGCTCTGTTATAAGCTTAATCAGGAAATTACATGGGCATCCACATGAATGCACACACACACACACACACACACACACACACACACACACACACACACACACACACACGGGCGTGTGCGCACACACACACGCACACATAGACAGAGAGTCTGGACAATGTGCTGACCTCAGTAAGCCATTTCTAAATGTTTATTGTTCAGAGCAGCAAGAGAAGAGAGAAGGGGGGGACAGTAGCAGCTGCTCACTCTGTTTTCGCTCTGTGTTGTTCACTTTTTTAATGACACAGTGAGGAACAAATAATGTAAACAAAACTATTTATAATTCAGGCACTTTGAATAAATGTAAATAGAGTCTAAAAACCAATAAGATGCTTCGCTTAATGGGAAGAATAAAATTATTAAAATAAGAGTCTGTCTGCTTCATCTCTTGATCAATTTGTATAAAATTCCCCTTGTGTTATAAAACCCAACTGCACCAAACTATTTGAAAGTGAAGCTGCCAGTTGCAGCTCACCAGTCAATGCCAAAGCACTACCAGACCTGCCAATCAGGCCTTTGAACTGGTGCCACTGGCCCCGGTTAACCTTTATTGTTGATTTATTCAGTCTTAGAGATATTTTAAAAATAGAAATAGCTACTGCCGTTCATAGCAAAAAATAAAAATAGAAACAGTTAAGCGGAGAGCTTTGCTTTTCTGGGATTTCAAGCTTTCCAACAATGTCAGCACCTTCCTGTTTCTAATCCAGCATTCATAGCGTTGATCCAGTTTGTGTCCATCATCAAAAGTAGGTCAGTTAGATTCCTGATCTGAGTCTTGACCAACTAAATTCTCACATCTGATTAACACACTGCACTTGTAATAATGTTAACAGTGTGTGTGTGTGGGGGGGACATGTAGTCACACACCTATGAGTAATAAATAAATAGGATTTTAAATTTGATTCTGGATTTAACAGGGAGCCACTGAGCAGAAGCCAATATGGGAGAACCTGGAAAGTTCATTCTGTTCAACTGGAGTTAGCATTTTTAGTGGGAGACCCACTCCCACCAGTTGGACAGAGTCAAATATCAGGGATTTGCTTACCTGGACGACTGTGACGACCATCAAGACCAATATGGGAGAAACATGCTATCTCTTCCTAGTTCCTGTCAGTACTCTGGTTGCAATACTTTGGATCAACTGGAAGCTTTTCAGATAGTTTTGAGCACAACCTAATAATAATGAATTTCAGTAGTGTGAGCTAGGTGTGAGTGTGGTTTAGTTAAGCAAGAGGTTGGATACACCCTGTACAGGTTGCTAGTCTATTACAGGGCTATACTGGTTTGATTAGTCTAATAATAGTAATAACTGTGAGATATCACTCGATCCATCCATTTTCTTCCATTTATCCAATTGAGGGTCATGTGGTGCAGGAGCCTATCCCAGCTGCTATAGGGTGAGAGCCGGGGTACATCCAGACACCATTATTTACTTTTCATAGTGTAATCACAAATTAACCCCAGCACATGTCTTTGGGGGAAAGCAGGAGTACCCGTAGAGAACCTCGGGGTGAACGTACCATCACAGAAAGACGGTGGATTCAAGCCTTCTTGGACCTTCTTGCTGTGAGGCAGTAGCCCTGATATTATTTGAAATCATAGAAAACATCACTTGGCTTTTCAGTGGATTCAGTGGTTTGCACAAGACTGTTGCTAATCCTCCACCTTTGTACCATGACTTTGAAAATCAAAGAAAACAGCTCACCGCTGAGCTGAATTTTTATGTGGGCCTATCTCATAATAGACCCACATGCCCGTGTGGAAAGCCACCCTCTCTTTTTTCCTCTAACATATAGATTTACCACAGAGGTGCATGTAGCGCAGTATAGCCGTGGGTCCTCTTTGTGTTTGCATGAATCACCGTGTGTCTGCGTGTTAACCCCTCTGTGGCTAAACAATGGAGTCCAAAGCAAAGTGCTGACATGAGTCCAGGCATGCCTGCCACCCCCCGGCCCCTGACACCCGTGGGTGTATATATACCCCCCGTCCACACTGCCTCCGCACACTGTTCAGTGGAACCCTGCGACACACAGCTCACCAGTTTGGGTAGGTCCAAGTTGTTAAAGTAGTTACCAATACAGCACAGTTTCCCAGTCTATGAATGTAATGTAGCCTAGGCCTCTAATGCAACAATCCAACTAACAACAGGTGGTCTTACGAGAACAGAAGGAGGCCAGTGTACCTTGTTTTATTACATTAACTATAATATGAGGAAGTTATTTTAAAACAACAAGTGAAAACAGCAAAGAAGAGTGAGCAGGAGGCTTGAAGTGGTGTGACAAACCTGGGCTTTAAATTTATGGCACAGCAAACAGTGAGCCACAGGTTTTGTGATTTTGACCTTCTCACATCATTTCCCGACTATTTATGTAATTTTACTCTGCAGGTACTGCTGAAAAAGAGGACAACATGGCTTTGACAAACCCCATGCCCATGGGCCCTTGGAAGGTAAGCATATGCTTTACACATCATGTTGCAGGGATGCAAGCAGCAGCACAAGTTTTTAGTTTATGTACAGTAATATCTGGTTCAGGCTGTACTCAGTTCACCCTCTTTGCTTTTTGCAGATCACTGTGTACGATCAGGAGTACTTCCAGGGCAGGCGTATGGAGTTTACCGCCAGCTGCCAGAACATCATGGAGTGTGGGATGGAGAACATCCGCTCCCTGAAGGTGGAGTGTGGCGCGTACGTATCCGATGAGCTTCCTTGCTCTTCTGGAAACCCTTAAACTGTTTAAAGAAACTAAAACGGAGTGTCTTTCCTTCAGATTTTGGGTGGTTTAGATAGAAGGTGCGCTCATTATTCTTTTCATTTGTTTCTGGCTTCCAGCTGGGTGGGCTACGAGCACTCCAGCTTCTGCGGCCAACAGTTCGTCCTGGAGAAGGGAGACTACCCCCGCTTTGAGGCTTATAGTGGCAGCAACTCCTACCGCATTGAGAGAATGATCTCCTTCAGGCCCATCTGCTGTGCTGTAGGTTAACACAGCACACTATAACGGCCATTAGCTGACATCAGCTTATTCTCAAATTCTACTGAGACTTCTTTTTTCTCTCTTTTGCACAGAACCACAAGGACTCCCGCATGATCATCTTTGAGATGGAGAACATGATGGGACGTCAGTTCGAGATGTGTGATGATTACCCCTCCCTGCAGGCCATGGGCTGGTTTAACAACGAAGTTGGATCCATGCAGATTCAGAGTGGCGCGTAAGTTCACGGTCACTTTAGATCACCTTCACACAGCTGAAAAACACACAGCCACTAGAAAGCATTGACTGCTTACCTGATTCAAGCGTGTGTCTGTGTGCGTGTTTTCCTGCAGCTTTGTGTGCTACCAGTACCCTGGCTACCGTGGCCACCAGTACATCATGGAGTGCGACTGTCGCGGAGGAGAGTACAAGTGTTACCGTGAATTTGGCTCCCACGCCCAGACTCCTCAGATTCAGTCCATCAGGAGGATCCAGCACTAAGAGGAGAGCGCTTTCTTTAAACCTCCTTATCGCTCCACTCTTTCTCCCTCTCCCTCCTTCCTGTGCTTCCATCCCTCCTTATCCTCCTCCTCCTGTCCCGCAACCTCCATCTTCCAGCTAGTCAAAGCAGGATCTGGGACTGGACTTCAGGTGCTTACTGGCGTCAGTTGTGTCATAGCACTTTTTTTTTAAAAGAAACATCATAAAAGAAAAGAAAGATGTAAGAAAGACAGACAATAGGAATGACAGAAATGAGAGAAAAAAGCTGAATCAGTGTGAAAGAGAGGTGTCATCTGGCGAGGCTGCAGAAATGCAAAAACAACACAGACTTTTTTGCTCTTTTTCACCACTGCTGGCATCATCATCATCATCATCATCATCGTCACTGTCTTCTACATCAACCAGACCACCAGTGCCGCTGTTACTGTGATATAATTACTGCCTGTGTTCAAGACGATGAATAAAGAGAATGAGCAAAAAGACAGAGAATCACAATGCTGACACATATCTCAGTTACATCTGTTTGTGCTTTTTGTTTTTTTTCTGATACACTTTAACTTTAAACCAGCCTGTAAAGCTGCATCATCTTATAGAGTGACTCCCCGAGCCAAAGATAGAGCTGCCAAAGTTTACATGAGGCTAAATATAAGAGGCTGAATTTTGGGTGAATGTGTATGAAATGGAGTGAAGCAATTTCCAATACAAAAACAAAGTGTGTAAAGCTCAAATAAACATGTCTTTAATGACCTGTTTAATACTACAGAAGTAGGCATTTTTATCTATTCTATAGCTGGTTAAATAAAAGTTTTGACAGAGTTAAAGTTAAACACCCACAGCAGCTGCAAACCCCCACATTACCTCTTCAATAGTCTAATTTAAGCACATATTGCTACCAATAAATCGGTATACCCAGTGGTTTATACTTCAACATGAAGATTTTAGAATTTTATTTATCTAAAATTCTGAATGTAGGATTTTCTACATTTTTAAAATTAGCTTTACCGTTACTGATGCCTACTCTATATCAAAATTAGTAATCTCTGAAAGCGACATACATCTTGAAACCACTAGAGGCCGCTGTGGGATAGAAAGACAAGTGCGACAACTGTATCTTCTTGACGGCTGATGATGACATGTCAACAACAAACATGGCAGGCAGCAATAACTACTGGGAAGGTAAATAATGGTGCTTTGTGTAATAAAAAACCCCAAACAAACACACAAACAAACAGCTGCCACCATGTAAGGCTTTTGTTATCCAGGTCATACAAACTCAGCAGTTCAGAAACTTTATTTTATCCGCAGTTAGAAGGTGTTTTTAGCCGGTTTCGAGCTAATCTGTTAGCGTGTTAGCCTTCGTAGTTCAAAAGTCAGTAGTCAGACTTCAGCTTCCTCCTTTAAGCCAGCCTACGTGCTACCAGAGTTTGTAAACCTTTCTGTTTCATCCTCCGTTTACTGTTTATAGGCACGTAACAGGAAGATTTCAACCAAACAAGTCTTGCATCGTTAAGTGTAAACAAACAGGAAGTTAATAGTTGTTTACACATATATGGTCATTCATTGCTGACCACCAAATCAGTTACCTCGTTAATCGGATGAAGGCTTTCGTAATGTTATGGTTGCCAGTTATTATCTCCTTACATTTGGCTGAAATCAAAAGTGAGCCCAATTTTCTGTTTTGATGATCATAATATTATGAAAAACAGCTATTTTTATAATCATAAAAATAGTTTCTACCTGTACTGTGTAGTCTGTGGTTTATCAGCTTTTTGTGGATGTTTGTTGTAAACCAGTGGTTCTCAAACTTTTAAATCCAAGATCAAACTTTGGATCTCTGATACCATCTCAAACAGTAAAAGAGAATCAAAGTTTCTTTTCATTGGATAAAGGTCAGCACACTGTCAGCAGCAACCCATAATAATTCAGTGTAAAGGATGTCCTGTAATGTGTTATTGGTAAATGATAATTAAATTGTGCTATTTAAAATACACTTTACAGTGTAACACTAACCCTGCAACAATAATGTGAACTAAATAGTTTAATTTAACATGCTTCTGGTATCTTAAAACACCAGAGTTTCCGAGGCTTTATGCTTAATGCTTTCACTAACCACGTGTAGTCGGTGACCCTTTAAAATCCTTCGGCAGATTGAAAGAATTTGTCCAGAATTTAACCAAACTTGAACGCAGTGATCATCTAATGGGTCTTCCACAAAATTGTGCTCAAGGCCAAGGTAACGTTTGTCCTTTTACAGACTCTTGTACATTTTCACGGCATAATGTTGTTCCACACTACTTCCAGTTTCACCAAATTCTCACTCTTGGTGTTGTGAACAGTATCCAGTTGTTCACTCAACCGTCTTTCTGTGCTTCACACTTTACAATAACCTGTAAATCATGATGGATCATGACCGAGATGGGCTTCTCCTTCACCGACACTCTGGGTTTACATAAAATGATCTGCCTGGGTCTTTCTATCCTTACTGGACTCCTGTAGATCTGGCATGATATTGAGGGTTGTCTAATTTATTTGTTTTCCATTTATTTTCTCCCCCCGTCAGATTTGCGTAAACAAGCCAGGCAGCTGGAGAATGAGCTTGACCTCAAGCTAGTCTCCTTCAGTAAGCTTTGCACCAGCTACAGCAGCAGCCCAGACCAGCGGATGAGAGACAGCAGGTTGGCAGCGCTTTCCCCTCTTCACTTTAAACATGTACCCTCTCTCAAAAGAAATCTTGTTGGATATTAAAAAATCTTTGTGCTTTTAGAAGCTTTAGAACGTATAATTGTTGACTTATTGAATTTAAATTAAATTTTCTTTTTTACATTTTTGCTGAGCATCCTTTCTATTTCCGTCTGAAATCAGGTCTGACTCTCTGGGCTCATCTCATGACAACTCGCTTGTGGCCATGACGACTGAGCTGGACCAGCTCTTAGCCAATGTGAGTTAAATGTGGCACACGGTATGGTCACGTATAGGATGCCTTCAGTTGCAGACAATTGTGTTATTCTATGTTTTTAGAGTCAAACAGACTGTTAGGCCTGAAGCCTATTTGTTAAATAATTTTTTTCGAGTAGTCGAACATTTCAAATTATAATCCTGGGCTGTTTTGAAATCACATTATCTCTTAAAAGGTCGTCTGTGCTTCTGTGGCTACGTGATAAGAATTTAATCCTTTTTTGCAGCTTACAGCAGTCAATGACAAAATGGCAGAATGCACTAGCACCCCTGGAGTTTCGTCACACAACGCAGGATTGATGCACACCTTACAGAGGCACAGAGACATTTTACAGGTACATAGACTTCCTTCACTTTGTTGTAGGCTGTGCAATTAATAAAACTTTAATTTCATTTGCAGTTTTGCCGGACGGCACAGTGGTGTGGTGGTTAGTGCTGGCGCCTCACAGCAAGAAGGTCCTGAGTTCAAAGTTCAGGGACATTATTATTATAATTACTGTTTCACAATAATCACTTTTAGCCCTCCACACTTTAAATGTTATAATTAATTACGGTTGAACTTTGGGCAAATCCACATTCTAAAAACAATTTTTTCATGTCTTTGAGTGATCATATGATTAGTATTTTCCCCTTGGTCAAGGACAAAATCTTTCAGCTATTTATTGGAACATTCTGCGCACTTTGAAGATGCATTTATGAAATATGTACTGTATTTTGCCCCAATGTTTTCCAATCATGTTGTTTGCTAGTGATATCATGTCACACTGGCTGTAGTTTATCGTGTTTTATTTTGCAGGACTACACTCATGAGTTTCACAAAATCAAAAGCAACTTTTATAGCCTGCGAGAGCGAGAGGACCTTCTGGGCTCAGTTCACAGAGACATCGAGTGAGTTCCCTTCCCTTCCCTCTCTGATCAATAAAAGACTTCATGTTGTTAGAAAATACAACCGTGAGTGAAGCGTCAGTCACGCAGGCCTCGAGGCTGGTCAGCGAGGCCCTGGTAACCTTGCTAGATAAAACTGTGTATTGCCCAAAAGGTTGGCAAGTGTTTGTCAGCACTCACTTGGTGAAACTGGCAACAAAGAAATATATGGTGCTGCTGTGGTTGGCTGTAGTTTGTAAGAAAAATTCGACTTGCTCGCCAACCCTGTCTTCAAAGTCAAAGTTGTGCCTTTTGAAGTGGTTGCAGCAGTAAGGCACAACTTTTATTTTAAGTGCTTCACAATAAAATAAAATAAAAAAAACAGCTAATATTTAACTTTGAGGAGGTGGAGCCAAAGAATACTGTCAAATTTTTTAAGCTAATGGAAATTAATTATTGTAGGTTCTTCTTTTTAGCTCCAAGTGCAGCGCAAGTGTTGTGTAAAATTATTTATTGTGCTACTTTGTGAATAAATTTGGTGGCAAATGTAGTTTAGGCTTCTCATTGATATTGATGATAACTCTAATATTTAATATTAGAAGTTCTCTTATCTTTTTAGGTGTCATTTCTTTTATCTCCCATATGTCCCAAGATGTTACAAAAATGTGTTATTAAATCACTTGCTTACTCTCCTGCTTTACGTATGCAGAGTTTTCCTTTTCCTCCTGAATTCCTTCCATGCCTACTTTTTGTTGTCACCAAATCTAACATTTTCAGCTTTCCTTATTTTTGTCCCACTTTTCTGCTCTCTTCTCATCCCTCCTCCTCTCGTCCGATGTTATCCCTGACCAGCAGGAGGCAGAGATGTCTATTCAGTGTCTGGTTTCCCCTACCCTTTAATACTCTGCATTCCCGCTATCATATTTCATCCTCTAATAAGAGACACCTCTTATTAGCCATCTTCCCTCCTCTTCTCTGTATCTGTCTATGTCTCTCTCTTTCGCCGGGGATCTCTTTCCTAAGTGCCTTCTACAGTAAATCAAACCACAAGGCTTTCATTGAGCCAGAGCTGAGGGAGAGTGGTTACATCTGGCCTGCCTGATGCAGAGAAATGCTTTTTCACTAGAGGCGAGGAAGAGCAAGAAAGTCAGACAGAGGGAATGAGACTTTCTCCTGATTTGACTTTGATTGATTACAAAAATTATGAGAGTGAATTTTAATTATTCCCACTGAGATTAGAGGTGTGGAGGAACAGTGAAAGGAGTGGGCCAACAGAACAGAAAATAGATGGATTAAAAAGATTATTAGTCCAAATAGAAATGGGATGGTGGTGGTGTAAATAAGAGATGGAGGACGGAGCTTTGGGTTAAGCACTTAGAAGCTTTAATGCAGGAAGTACATCAGTATTCCGGCATGTGTTTTTAGGATGGAGGGAAATACCTGCAGCACTGATGACGAATCATATCCTTCTCTTGTCACAGGGAGGTTGACATATTTCGATGTTAAGTATATTGTCTAAGCATCTGCACACACTCATGTTCCAGCTGTAATGACGTTTTTGGTGCTAATCTGATGCTGGAGTTTACCCTTCTTTAATTTTCTTACTCAGGTCCTACAAAAGCAGCTCAGGGGTGAATAACAGGAGGACAGAGCTCTTCCTGAAGGAGCACGAGCATCTAAGAAAGTAAGACACATCTTTAAGAAAACCAGTTTCACACTTATCACAAGAAGATTGAGAGCTATTTTCCAAAATTCCTCATTGTTTACAACCCCTTTATGTGAGAGTTGAATTCTCTGTGATGTGTCTGCGGTATTTCCACTGATGTAATAAAAAATGACTGCATCAACTCAGACACTTCCTGTTTGTAGTTATAGCTTTCTGTTCAGCTCGGTTGGGTTCTATTTATAAAAAAGAAGCGATGCAGCTATTATTCAGAAGCTCGTCTTGCTTGTGTCAGTGTGTGCTGGCGTGTTCGGAGCTGTGGTGACAAACAGGTTTCATGTTGTGGAAATGCTATCCAAAGGGGAAAAAGAGAACAGGAAGATTATGGTTTGATCTAGGAGTTGAAGCTGTATCGTGTCTTTCATAAATTTGAATGTCAGTGGGCCAGCTTGAATGCTTGTTTCTAGACTTGGGACCACATCTGAGAAGGTAGACAAATCATTTGAAAGAGCCCATCGACACAGAGCACTGTCCGTCTGTGTCTTTTAAAAAATGATTTCCACATTGTATATTCAGTACAGGTGCACGATTTGAGCCATGAGCGCACTTGTTGCCAAATGCAGTGACCTGATTGGTTTGATCTGTTTATTCGGATCCACAAAATCAGAAAAATTGTGCTTGGTTTGAAAAAATTAATGCCGCAATTTTTCCAGCGAAAATATGTGTTGAGTGTGAGCGGCTGCATTAAGAACAGGTGAGTGTGAAAAATATTTTAAACCCATCCTGCGTGTAAAGGCCTTAACAGTACTCACGTACGTTAGATTGCAGGTGTTTTTTTCTCCTTCCAGTATCTTCTTCACCAGCTGTCGTGTTACTCGTGTTGCCAGTGCTGGCTGTGTTTTCCCCTTCAGAAGTAAAAAGATAATAACACAACCTACTAATTTTACTGCACAGATTCTAAACTCTGAAGTCTGCCCACTCCTGATAACTTTTCAGCAAAATGACAGAGAAAACAGACCGCTCGCACTGCTAGCATTCCCCCAGGCAGGGCATCCAGCGTTGCTTCCACCCCCCTGTTTTACATTAGTTGCCAGTATTTGACTGGGCTCCCATTCCTCCTTTTAAAATACAGAGAATGACTAAGAATTCAGAAATCACGAAACAGCCCACCTTTAGTGTCTCCTGAACAAAATAACACATTGAGCTGGGGACTCACACTGCCGGTGCTTCCTGAGGCAGTGAATACAAAGTGGCTTCCAGTTTTGGTTTGACCACTTTGGAACTGGGGGGGGGGAATAGACCAGACTCTATATCGTATATTGGCTTTATGGAAATGACTGCATTACTGCAGATAATGAAAACATGGTTTAGGTTATTTTAGCAGCGAGAGACACAACTCCCACGCTCCCATCACCGCTGTTCCCTGAAGCAGTGGATCCGCAGTTTGTTCCTTCCCCTGAGTTGCCATTGGACTGAGATCCAATTCCTCCTTTTGAAATACAAAAAATAATAAATAAAAAAGGTAATTATTGTCTGACTCTAGGACAGAGCTGTGCTGCGGTTGCATATCACCTGGTGTAAATGATGGATACGAAATGGCTGAACTTCATGATTAAAATTTCTGTAGAAACATGCGAGTTGTTGAGATTATAATGAAGGTCCAGTCTGATGATTATTCATCTGTGCTCAGATGAGTCAGGTGGTCAACAGTAATTTCTTTTATCCACTCATTTTGGCCTCTCTATATAATTGTTATTAAAAATCTTTTTTAGGGGGTCAGACACCTCCAAGTCACACCACAAACCCTCGATACGTCCCAAATCTGAATTCTCACGTCACTCTGAAACTTTTTTGTTGCAACAATGAACCGAAACTTGTGAGTCAGCATTGTGGTGGCAGAAAACAGCAGAGTTAGTTGTTCAGAATGAATTGGAAACACCAAAAAGGGCTTTCATTTGTTTGTTTGTTTTGTCATTTAATCTTTAAAGTAAATGTGACTAAATCAGAGAGCCTGCACAGCTCACACATTTATTATTCAGTTTCTTGTGCAAGGGAATGCCCCACCTATCAGAGATCTATTTACAAATCCTTACTTTCATAGATCCTGTATATTTTATGTTTTGTGCAACAGCTTAAACAATTATTGTTTGCATTTAGATATATTAGAAAAATAAACTAGAAGGCTATATTGATCCTAGCTGTGAGTTTAGATCAATATATTGATATTTGATGATGAACACATGCCGTTTTCTGGTTGTTTCAGCAACAATTAAAGGTAAAATAACTGCACAGATATTTCAAAGGGCTGAAAGTGGTCAGACTTGTTTCTCCAGGCAGTTTGGATTAATGTAATATCTGAGTCTGATTAAATTATCGTAAGATTTCGTAGGTATTTTGTTGTAAATAACAGTCTTGAACACTTTTTTTTTTTTTGCCTGTCCCGTTTGGCTTTTTTGCCATCAGAATTATTGTCTAAAGGCGAAGAAAGATGCCCAACGGATTTACTTTACCAAATGGACCATCCCAGCCTTGCCGTAATGGTCTATTTGATTCACCTTTTATTGTTTATTTTATTTTATTTTCACTTGCTAAATACGGGACAGATTTGACTGGGGAAAAGAAAGAGGGAAAGAAAAACAGCGAGGAAGAGGGACGGGGATAAAGGGCAAAAAACGAAAAACAACAAAATAAGCAGACAAAAAATACATATATCGATCACCTGGATCACCTGTTGAGAAAGAAAAAAAGAGAAAACAAGCAGGAAAAAAAAGAGCAACATAATAAACAACATCACGATGATCTATGGGAATATAACAGTAAATAGTAAACATTATTGTGCAGCACGTAGGATCTACAGCGCACAGTGTGCTTTGAGGTAGGAGCCAAAAAGGGTGTAGTTTGTGTGTGTGAGCATCTGTGTGTACACCTGTGAGCATGAGCGCGCTTGTATTTAAAAGGTTCCTTCATGTAATGATCTGCTAGAGGGTGTGGGGAGCCACAGCCCCGTCCTCAGCACAGACCCTCCCCTAGCCCCGCTGCACGCAGCCATGAGGAAACCGTCACCTAAGAGCCAACAGAGCCCTTAATAGGCCATGACCGCAACCCCGGGTTGAGCCCTCCGAGGAAGATGCTCCTGGGGAATCCCCCGACGCCCCGTCAGGGATTAAGACTTTTTTAATGGTGATAATGGTTTTGTTTGAAAAGTCTGGAGAGCCATTAAAGTGTTTAGCTACTTCAGTGAAAAATCCACCGTGTCAGTGTTGAGATATGCACCACAGCTTTGAACTTACCAACTTACGCGGCAGTTTGTCGAGCCGGGAATCCAACATGATTAGTCATCATTTAGGTGCCTTTCATTTTACATTTTCCTTAGTTAAAAATTTATGAGTTTCTTTGAGATTTCATTTTCAGGTATTTTACATGGTTGCTTCTGAATACTTCTTATTAACTTCCCATTTATTTACTTTTTCTTTAATGTGGAAGTATATCAGTTTTGTTTAATATCCATTTAAAAAATTCATACAACCACAACAAGGTCATACAGGTCTAGAGACCATTCTGCAGCCACCATGCGAATTACAATTCACTGAACATGTTTGCTCGGCGAGTTCAGATAAGTCGACGTCTTCTGTGCAAACTGCAGGTGACTACAGCGGTCCGCTAGCAACCAAATTATTCACAAGGCCGCCACAAGGAGGCCAGTCATTAGGCTCGTGTGACACTGGGTATCACACTTTTTGGCCTTAACGATGAGAACATGTTATGCCTTTTTTTTTTTTTTTTAATGAAGCAAAAAGCAGTTTTGACTTTATTCTGATTTGTATTTATTTGTATTATCTTTTTGTTTTTTATTTGTTCCTAACAGAGGCAGTGTTTTTTTAAGAAAGGTCAGAGCAAGTTAAAAAGAAAAGAGTCTATACCTTTATATAAAGTGTTATATGAACATTTTAAATACTGCGTTGTATTTGATGAGTACTTCAGCTAATGCTAATACACTTCCCTGAGCCAACAGTAACATTATTGACAGTGCCAGTACTGGACTTGTTGAAATGCCAGAAATGTGCTGAGATGCGCGCTGCCGTGATCACTGAACATGATTCAGAAATAAACCACCCACTTTAAGCACCTTCCCAACCGTATGAGGAAAAAATAGCCCACCTGCTGTCGCAGTGTGGTTATTTCTTCCTCCAGTGCATCCTTGGTTTGTTTCGGATAAACAAGCGTTGCTGATTTTACCCAGAGAAACATTTTCCTCCTGTATCACCTGTGGAGGAGGAGCAGACATCAGCAAAGACAAACTATTAATACTCTTCAGACAGTTTAGACTCTCAGATTGAAAATTGAGGAGTTAAATTTACCTTTAACAGTGAAACACAGTCTCAGCAGCGGTCTCTGCAAGTTGAGGAACTGTTTTTATTGTCAATTTTATGAGATATTGGGCGTGCTGTTATTTAGATAGATGGAGCTTGAAAGAAGAATGCACATAAAATCTGAGGCTCTGTGAGGCTGATCTGAGAAACCACTGTTGCACTTTGACTTGTCGAAGGTGTGAACATGTCAGTGATTGATGAGGAGATTCTTGTTTGGGATTCGGTGGAGTAAATGCACTATATGAACAAATGTTCAATACTGAATGTAAGAAATGAGGTTAAAATGTGCGGCATCGTCTCAGTATTGAGGGCTGCTAAAAGGATTCGATTTAGCTATTAGCTGATCGACAGACAACACGTTGCTGCTGCTCAGTTTATAAATGTTTTGGACTGCTGGTGTTTTTCTTCTTCTTATTTTATTAGATTTTATTCAAGCACTCATAACTTACTCAATAATTTGCAGCTTCACTTAAATTTAAAGAGGTGTTGATTGCAGTTTTAGAAATTATACAATATTAATGCACATCTCATATTAGGACATATATTAGTTAAGCTAAACAAAAAGTCAAAGTTTAAACTGGATCCTGCAGGAGACAGGAAGCCAGTGTAGAGAAGCTAAAACTGGGGTTATATGCTCTCCCTGTTTGGTACCAGTTAGCAGGCGAGCAACTGCATTTTGGACCATCTGAAGATGATGAATGGAGGCCTGGTTGAGACTAAAATACAATGAATTGCAGTAGTCCAATCTGCAAGTAAGGAAAAGGTCAATAACATGTTCAAAGACATTAGCCGGAAGGTATGGCTTTACCTTGGCTAGCTGTCTTAACTGAAAGAAGCAGGACTGGACTATTGCCCTCACCTGCTTATTCAGTTTAAAAGAACCATCAAGGTAGACACCGAGGTTTTTTACATGTGTTTTACAATAGGAAGAAAGGGGGCCCAGAGTGCTATCGATGTGATTATTGACAAAGTTGCCTCAAAGTAGAGCCGTTACTTCCTTGCATCAAATGGGCCAACGAGGTGGTTTGGTCATGTCCCACCGGGAGGAAGTCCTAGAGCGGATTCGGGCATGCTAGACAAATTGCATTTCTCAGCTGGACCCAGATCTGGACCTGAATGAGGGATGTGGTTGGTTAACTGGTTCATTTGCTGGTTGGCTTGTTGACACATTTAGGTTTGAATGGTTCCTCTCATTTCATTTTCACAAGAATCTATTGGCTGTGTTTGTTAAATACGCAAATGTCCAATGGTGGGGAGTCGATCCGCGTTATTGCCTCTGCTCTGTTTTCAACAAAGATGCCAACTAAACCAAATTTTTAAAAAAGACTCAGTGGTTCTAACTTTATAAGTGTGACTAGTGGTCAGATATGCAGAAATGGAAAACCATTGGAAACCATGTCTGTGTGCATATTGTAGCTGTATTCATATTCATGTACATTGAACACAGGCAGATTTAAATTTAAGTTATAATGTTATGCTATATCACAAGTAAAGAATAGGAAAATAAGCAAAGAAAGAAAAGTAGGGTCTGCTAAACATGAAGCTGCCTCGCCTCTGACTCTGTCGGCTAATAAAGGATCGTCTGAAAAAGGAGAGGATGGCAGCAGATAGATGGTGGGAGCGGTGGACGAATAGATGGAGGAAGTATAAAGCACAGTATTGATTTTTGGTCTCTAGTGAAGTCCGACAGGATGCATGCAGCTGCCTTTATATGCTCCGCTCAGCCCCAGACTTTTTCTGCCCATCACTTATCTTAGCAGATAATGCAAGCCCTTCTCTGTGTGTATGTGCACTGTTGACCCTCTGTATGTTTTCCTTACGCCTCAAGAAAATCAGAGATCAGAACCAAACATTATATATCCATATGTTCAGAGCTGAAATTTTATACACGTTAATGGACTTTCCCCAAAATCGCCCATTAACAGCACTTTCTCCTCCCTCGCAGGAATCAGATGAAGTGCTTCTCTTATGATAACAGACCGATCGGGCTGTGTGGGTTCATGGCACAGGCTTCCTCTGAGTCTTGTTGTATAATTCCATAACTTCATATAGAGAACATTTGAAATGATCTCATAAGGTTATTTTAGGAAGTTTTATTCTTTAACTTTACTGAAGATGGTTGACTTACTTTTATCCCTTTTCTTGTTTTTTGTCCTATGTTCACAGCTCAGACAGTCATATTGACAACGCAATAAGGTCAGTTCTATTAATGCTTCATTTGCTTTCCTCCTCCCTTGCTTTGTTCTCACTCAACACGTGCCCATCATAAGCAAATGCAGCACATTTCAGTCTATTAAAACAGACTACTGTAGCTCCCTACTTTTAGCTCATTAGCTGAAACAAGCTTAATGTGATTCTGCGAAGACAGCTACTGTGTGTGCTTCTTTTTGTGCCGCCGCCAGTCCCTAATGGTTTGTCTCCCTGCAGTATCGCCATGGCTACCAAAGAGAACATCACATTTCAGCGTGGGATGTTGAAGTCCATTCAAACCAGGGTCACAACTTTGGCCAGTATCCTTTTATCATTGATATCACTTCTCTTCTTTTTCTCCAGACTCGACTTTCTTTCCTTTTTTCTGTGTTAAAATAAAAATGCCAGTTCTACTCGTTGCACAGGAAAATAGAAAACTGCTTGTGAAGACAGGCAACGCCTGTGCAACCACTCTCAGTCAGCTGCGGTCTTCAAAGCAAGTTAGGCGCGATAAGACAGAGTCAGTCTGCTATGAGTTTGCGATCGAATGGAGTCAACTTGGAAGTTACGTGCAATCTGTGATAATATGGCGAAATGTGTAAATGTGATAAATAGGTCAAAACCACAAGTGTGGAATTGTCTGGAGGAATTACATTGCATGAACGGCCTGTTTAAGGTCATGCCAAAGCATTGCCATCACATTTAAGCCCAGACTTTGATTAGACCAATTCAAAACCTTCATTTTGTTTTTCATACAGGGCCAGTGTGAAATGACATTGTCATTTAAAGGAAAAGTTATTTATGAGATCAAGGAGGTGGCAAATACTTTTTCACAGCACTGTACAGTCATGGAAAAAGGTTTTGAGAATGACACAAATATTGGTTTTCATAAAGTTTGCTGCTTCAGTGTTTTTAGATCTTTTTGTCAGTTGTTTCTGAATCATCGTTAGAGGACCTTTGAACCTCTTTCCTTGAAATTCTTGATGATCCGATAAACAGTTGACTGTTTATCGGATCATCAAGACATAAATGTAAATGCAATCCATTCCTTATTATAATTATTATAATAATGAATTGCACTGTCTTGATGATCCGATAAACAGTCAACTGTTTATCGGATCATCAAGTGCAATCTTAGCAGCAACAATATCCTTGCCTGTGAAGCCCATTTTATGCAACACAATAATAATTATAATAAGGAATGTATTGCATTTATATAGCGCTTTTCGAGAACCGCAAAGTGCTGTACAATTCCACTATTCATTCACTCTCACACACTGGTGGAGGCAGCTACAGTTGTAGCCACAGCTGCCCTGGGGCAGACTGACAGAAGCGAGGCTCCCATATCGTGCCATTGGCCCCTCTGGCCAACACCAGTAGGCGGTAGGTGAAGTGTCTTGCCCAAGCACACAACGACCGAGACTGTCCGAGCCGGTTCTCGAACCAGCAACCTTCCGGTTACAAGACGAACTGCCAACTCTTTGAGCCACGATCGCACACAATGCTGGCTGCACATGTTTTCTTGCAGGTTACCATGGTTAACAGGAAGAACAACGATTTCAAGCATCGCCATCATTTTAACAATTCCAGTCTGCTATTCTAACTCAATCATCATAACATAATGATCTCCAGCCTTGTGCTTGTCAACATTCTCACCTATGTTAACAAGAAGAAGGACTTTGCAGTTTATCTGATCACTCTTCATAAAATTCTGGAGTATATGCAAACTGCCTTCATAAAAGGTGAAGCAGCAAACTTTCTGAAAACCAATATTTGTGTCATTCTCAAAACTTTTGGCCATGACTAAATGTTTGCTAGTCTGTCTGGGTGTGAATGAAGAAAGACGACCCATGCAACTGTCTTCCAATCAAAAAAGGTTGCCCAGAGGTGAACAAAGGAACACCCCCCACATCTGGGTGAACACTTGGTCACCATAGCTACCAGGGAACCACTTTCCTTTCCTAGTCACGAGGATGTTTCTGTCTTATTTTTACTTTGTGTGACTGAGCCATACGCACTTAGATAGTTAAAATAATAAATGCTAGATTGCACTAATAAATAAAAAAATGAACAGACCTGAGATGAACACTGACCATTGAACTGAATGAAAAAATATTTAGAAAATATACATTTTTTGCTATTAAGTCTTAAATGACCATAATTTTAAAGTCTCGAGTCCATCTGACAGGCCTGTGGGTTAATATAAGATGGTTTGGATCCACTGAACCACACCGCTGGATTGGATTTTTGTTTCGGAGCCTTGCTGATGTTTTTTCCTGCTACTCTCTGTCTCTTATTTACTTACTGCAAGGAAGGGAAACCCAGCTTGGGTCTTAATTATTTTCCTTCACCCTGCTACCCCACCTCTCAGATCGCTTCCCCACCATCAACAGTCTCATCCAGAAAATCAATTTGCGCAAGAGGCGGGACTCTATAATTCTGGGTGTGGTTATTGGTGTCTGCACCATACTCTTGTTGCTCTACACTTTCCAATGAATCGCCATCAACTGACAAAATATACGCACTGTAACTCTAACCAAGTGTATACCATGTGGTTTTTATTCTCTCTATGGCACAAAAATATAATTGACACAAAATATTGAAAATAAAATGTAATTTCTCAGATTGGAGAGTTTATTTATTTTCTGGGGATTTGTATATTGCTGCTTGTATCCTGTTGTTATTTTAACTCCTTATAAATTCACATAATAACCTTTCATTTGGATTGTGTATTGTATTGACTTATTTTGTTAAATAAAAGTGACAAACTCACTTCCAGCTTGGTCATGCTCATTCAGCTTTATTTCAGACATGCAGAACTATGGCACAGTAAACCAGTCATACAGTATAAATGTATAAACATGAACATCAGAGTGCCAAGATCGGTGCATACAAGGGGGGCAACCGCCCCGTTCATATCTTGCAGTATATTGTAAACATAATGAGGTTCAGTAGAGTCCAAACAGGAGTCATTTCAGTTATGACAGCACGCAAAGCAAGATATCACACTATGACTGCAGAAAGGCATTGTTGTGATACATAGACATGTGCCTAAAATTCATGTAAACAATGTACGAAAACAGCTTATACGTCTTCCTACAGCCACAAAACTCTCAAATGGGAGAAAAAGTTAATGTTTTGTTAATATTTAGTTTTGAGAAACAGGGCAGGCAGTGACGACATCATGGACTAGAAGTGCACTGATGCCTTTTTTTCTGATCTTGTGTATTTGTTGTTGTGTTTAGTGAACCCATATGTGTTTTTTTTTTCTTTTTTAATTTATTTGCAAGTTGTAGTTTTATCCAGCTGTCTGCATAAGGCAAGAGTGCACCACTAGTTTAGACTATGAGAATATAGTTACTGACAGCCTGACACAATAGTGCAGTTTTTATCTTTCTTCCTCAGATCCTGAGTTTCTGACGTGATTGGGCATGAGTGTAGCCAGAAAAATAGAAATGTCCTGCCCTTCTTTCTGTTTTTTTTTTTAGGTCCGTAGCAGAAAACAAAACAAACAAAAACAAAACATTAAGTCGTACTTGAGAGTCTCTTCGTCTTGTTTGTGCTTTTTCATCGTCAAATTGACATCCTTCCTCGTGTGAAAATTTGAGATGACGTAAAAGAAGACTCCTTTCATCCCACTTTTCATTGCTGCATCTCTGAGAGCAAAACAGACAGAGGAAAAAGTTGATATACACAGAGTTACACTGAGATTTCTGTGTGTTTGTTCCATTTCTTCCTCGCATACCTATTGTAACCGCTACGAAGATGATCACAGCCACACCCAGCACCATTGCCAGGGCGCTGAGTAACATAGATAGACGCCCATACTTTCTCGCTCCCTCAGCATCCCCTGTCTGGAGAACAGTCCTCGACTAACGGGAAATGGAAGGAGATAAAATATAAATAATTTAAGAGCAACACAGTTGCAAAACAGTAGCAAAACACCTGGATTTACAGTGTGATTTAAAGCACGGAGAAAAATGTCTATGGATAAAGTAAAAGCTAAATAACTGCGCGGCACTCACCACATTTGCATACCACAAGGCACAAATATTGAGCGGCCAGCCGGGACAGAAACAGGACAGCACGGCGAGCCAGAGGTAACTCGGGGGGTCGGTGCCCGGTGGCACCTGAGAGGGCAGCTGTCCCAGGAAAAGCCGGGACGAGGATCTGGGTGGGGCCAGTTGCCCAACGGAGCCCGATTTAAGAGGTGATCTGTGTCCGTTCTGGTCCGCATCCAGGGAGCGGACACTCCCTCTGATGTTCAGGGAGAAAGAGTCAGATGGTTTGATGTTGCTCTGCCCGGTGGGCTCGGTGGTTGCTGTGCTCAGTAGCTTCTCCGTGTCCTGGAAGCCGGTGGGTATAGAAACTTCCCTCTCGCCAAGGGCGCTTTTCCCAAAGGCAGCATCAGTGTTAATAGCCATCACTGAAAGATAAGAAATATCTCCAAGTCGGATTCTCTGTCTGGCCGAGCCGCTTTCCTGTGGATGGAGACGCTGAAGAGTTCTTCCTTCAGATCTTGTCCATTGGGGGTCATCAGATTAAATATTACAAATTCAGCTAGCGTAAAGGCAACCTATTTAATTAAGCAGTCCAACTCCATCAAAATTTCTTATTGATGAGCGAGATGTTATTGATGTCTGAGCTTCTCTCACGTTTAGTTGGCGGTGAGCATCTGGACGCAAGTCTCGTCTCTTACCCCCACCCCCCTGTATTATGTAGTGAGGTATTACCGCATCCCCTACTTTTCTACAGCACATCCCTAATGCCGAAGCCTACTTATGCACCAGGCGATGCGTGTGACAATGCAGAAACAACAGCTAAACCCGTTTTAAGTGAACGCGCGCGGTGCGTAAAAGCTTTCCATCTTTCCATGTGCGCATGGGGGCAGCAGTTGGATCAGCATATCGAACACTATGGAGGGTGTGTGGGGGAGAGAGATGAGTGGAGCTGGAGCAGGGCGGACATTGAACCACAAGCCTCTAAACACATACACCACCTGCTGACTCAGACACTGGTTGTATTCTGCCATATTAGAGCCTGTAACGGCATCCCTGCAAAGAGCTCCCCAAATTTAACATCTGATCAGTCAAGAATCAGTTGAAGTGTTTTTAAATAAAATTAGCAATACTCGAAGTGCTAGTGCTTTCACGTCTTATCTTATACTTTTATTTTTTATGTTCTGTGTTAAGCACATTGAGTTTGCATATAATGAAATGTTCTATGTGCAATATATGCGTGTGTGTGTGTGTGTGTGTGTGTGTGTGTGTGTGTGTGTGTGTGTCATTGCCATAGAAGCACAAGCAGTTCACTTATTATGGATGCTAAGCTATTAATGGGTAGGACGTCAATTTGCTCTCCAGACAGCCTCGGATCTGGGTGGCATGGATTCCACAGGATGTTGGAGATGTGCTTTTGTGATTGTGCTTCATCAGAAATGATAACAATATGCAGATTCTTCATCTGAACATTGCTCCTTCGAGTCTATTGTTGCACTGCATCACGTCCCAAAGGTTTTCTACTGGACTCACAGCTGGTAATTGGAGAATACACTGAACTCATTGTCGTGTTGACGAAACCACTGCAGATGACTTTTGTTTCACTCAACAGTGCAGCATCATGCTGAAAGTATCCCTTTAGCTTCCATTAAGGGATGTAAATGGTCTGCAGCAATACTCATAGGCTTTTTATTTCAAGCCATAATTATTACGGAGGCACAGAGTGTGCCAGGAAAGAAGCCTGGACTGTTGACATGAGGCACGTTGACTTCATGGATTCATGTTGTTGGCAATCTGAGCTTATCCTGAAGTGCAATGTTTTGCCAGCCTTCACCTGTGCGGTCGACCCACTGCACCCTCAGATTTCGGTTGTTGGTTCACAGAAATGGAACCTGATGTGAACCTTTCCTGCTGTTAGCCCATTTGCTGCTAGACACATATATGCTGTGAGCCAGAGATGGTTTCTGGGCAGCTCACCACAGTAGTAAATATTAGATGTCTGAGTTATTGTGGCTTTTCAGTCAGCTCCATCAAGTCTGGATATTCCCCTGATCCAGACTTGATGGGCAAATGAGAAATACTTAAATCAGATTGGTGCTAATAATCCTGTCCCCATGCTAAGCTTCTGACCTATAGCTGCAGGATTCTGTGCCACATGATTGGCTGGTTGGACAGGAGATGATGTACAGGTGTTTTTATCAGGGTACTTGAGTATATGTACTCATTACTGAAACTGAAAATGTTACTTGTCATAAAAAGTATGCCAGTGCAATAAATGAAAATTGGTGTAGGGTCCAAACATAACACAAAGTGTTGACTTTAACCTTAATTTAAGGGGTCTAACACAGATTATATTATGAATGTGCATGTATGATTACACTATTTTTGAATTCAGATTGTATTTATTTCACAGTACAAACAGTAAGAATATCATGTAATAATCATGACATACTGCATGTTTTATAGAATATACCTTGTAAAGAAATTCTAAAGAGCCCTCTGAAAACAGTGTAAAAATAGAGTAATGTTCCTTGAAGGTGTAGTTAACTATAGTATGTAGTCATTTCTCTTCATATGATACAAATTGTCATCAAAATTTCATTATCTTAGATTAATCACCCAAAAGTTGATCACCTATAAAATAACATGTATTTGCACATGGATGCATCTCCATTAATAATCCACTGTTGTAATTAGGGATGGGTACCGGTGTCCGGTGCCATGATGGCACCGGTTCTGACATAAACGGTAGTAACCAGACCGAAAAGCAGCGCACATTTCGGTGCTTTATTTCGGTGCTTTTTTTTCCTGAGCTGTGATACACTTCTAGCCAATCATTTTACGTTTCCGAGGATAGTAGGCGGGGCCAGGTACGTACGTTCAGTTAGAGCAGAGCTACAGATTAAAAATGTCCAAGGTGAAGAGGTCAAAAGTCTGGCTGTACTTCACAGCAAAATATGCAAACTCAGCAGCCTGCAACAAGTGCTTTAAGCTGATACTGTGATACTGTAACACCTCGAATCCGATGAAACACCTGGCGACGCATAGCGTTTTTTTTAAAAAGCCCAGAAATGCGCCGTATTTGATAGCTTGCTGCGAGACCTCACACTGTGCACGTCGGGTGGGTTGCCAGTTATCGGACCCGGAGCAACATCCCCCAAAAACCCGAAGAATAGAGTCCTGGCCCCTAGCCCTGCCAGTGTAGCAGAAATGATGAGGATGATGATGGCAGCAGAAGCCGTTCTTCTCTGCGTGACTCACGTAAATTACACTCGAACAACATTAAGCGACTCGTTTAATGTTGTTCGAGTGTAATTTACGTTGAGTAGGCTAACCACGTTATTACATTAATGCAGGTAAGGTGAACTAGCAAACATGATCATAGCTACATGCGACTGTCCTCTTGTTTGATGGCAGATACTCCCTTCACCCTGGACAAAAAGGCTAAAATGACCAAAGAAAAAGTGGGAAACAGCTGAACATGAGAGGTTTTTGGACAAAGTTTGTGTTTTTTTTCCATTGTTTAAGCACTGCTTCCAGCCAGGAGTGATACCATATATGCCCCATAGCTGCAGAAAAGGCTAACATTGTTATCTTTTTACAAAAAAAAAAACAAAAACAGCTGAACATGAGAGGTTTTTGGACAAATTTTGTGTTCTCCATTCTTTAAGCACCGGTTCGAGCACCGTTTAAGCACCGGCACCGTTTCAAAAGTACCGATTTGGCACCGGTATCGGATAAAACCTAAACGATACCCATCCCTAGTTGTAATGTTGTTGAAATATGAAAAAGAAATATGTCAGTGTTTGATGACTTCTTTACTTTTTCACACCTTTCTGAGATTTCCTTACATCATATCTTAATGCTGTTTTAAAGTTCCATACCTTGTGCAAAAACATAAATCTGTATAATGAGCAAACAGATTTGACTGGATCAGCTCATGGCAGATAACCTAACAATGGTGTCAAAAAATATGATATAAATCCCTCGGGTCGTCTTCTGTCACACCAACCCTCTGATTTCCACCTGTCTCCCTCTCATTCACACACATGTGTCTTGCTTCTACTAACTTTTATTCATCCTTTCTCCAGACCATACCTCCACGTCTCCAGGCCTTTCTTCCACAAAGACTTCCATCACCGCTGCAAACAAAAAGAGACTCAGAGCCGATGTCTGATATAATTCTATCCCCACCCTGAACCCATCTGTCACTCCTACTGCTTACCTCACCTCTGACTCGCTGTTCTCATACATGTCCTGCACCACCTCCAGGGTGACCAAGAAATAAATGTGTAGCTAATACTGTGTTTTTTGACAGCTAGTCTTTCCAAGCTTCTTAGATTAACATATTGTGCGTGTTACTGGTTTGTCATTTAGCATGTACAGGCTAAATATATTTCCAGCGCCTTTGCTAAGTATACAATAAGGATAGTAGGAAGTTCAAATTTGTTATTATGGTCTCATGCGATAATCTTAACATACTCCTGTTTTTATTTCATTTCACCATGGTTTCCGCAGGCTTTAGGTTTCAGTTTGGACGTACCCATAGATTTGCAGACTTTTTTGAGCCACATTTGACAATGTAATCAATTTTTATCCAATTATGACGCATACACTTCACAGCGCACCCCCACCCCCCTTTGCAAATCTGAAAAATAACAAATAAAAACTAATAAAACTTAAAAGAAATAGCAATTAAAAAACACAAAATTCCTGTTTCTCGGAGTATAGAGCCGCCTGATTTTCTTTGCGCTATTTTCAGTCATGGTGGATGAAATCTGCAAAGCTCGTCACTTTCGTTATCTTGTAACTTTTCCTTATGAATAACCTTCTTCTAGCTACAACGAAAAGCCTCCCCTTCACATGCGCTGGGTAAAAACCTGATCTCCTGGAGAACCAATCAAAATGTGAGACTCTGTCTCGAGATTTTGGACACGAGGACGAGGAATAAAAATGCTACCCTCACATACCTTCTATGCCACTCCTGACTCATACAGTTACTCTCTTCTCCGTCTATCATCTGCTTCTAGCAATTTCTAACATAATAAGATGCAATTCATTAATACTGTTTAAACTATATGGGTGACTCATCAGTGTACATCTGTCCTACAGTGAGATCAGGCTCCCCGTCGCTCTCAGCCGTGTTAGTTTTTGCAGAGCATCCTGACATCTGGTGGTGATTTTATGACACTGCACTAAGATCATCAAGTTGTTTGCGCTAACAACTCTCAACTTCTACTTTCGTCTTTCAAATTCCTGTTTGTCAGCGTGGAACAAAATACTCAGGATTTCTCAGCCCAACAAACCGCAGGAGCTCGTTCAGCTTTAAAAAGTTGCCAAATGTGCTGTAGCATCCAGTCGAACTGAGAAGGCCAGAACTGATGGTTGTTGAATGACCTTTATTATTCCTTGCCGTGTATCAGACAACGAACCAACGTAAGAGCTAGACAAACAAATGAAACAATTACCATATTATTCATGTACAGCATCTTAACCGCTCATTACGCTGGTCTAACCGTTATCTATTAAACTATATAATACATATTATGCATTTCAGATTGCTCAAATTAAATCTTATACATTACAAACCTTGTTCCCCTGTCGACTGTAGCTAGAACCATTTGTCTTCGTACAATTTAACTATATCCCTCTCTCCCTTTTCTCCGTTAGCATTAATTTTTCACCTTCTTCCGTCTTTCTGCACATCAAGCCGTTTACCGTTAAAACATTCACTTCCGGTCCCACAGGAAGTTACCAAAACAAAAGCACAAACGTTACATTACGTGAATGTGGGCCAGCTTTACACATCCGCCGCTACACTCCCACCAAATTATTTGCTGTTACAAACAAATAAAACACAAATAATTTCTAAACAGGTAACTTAACAATGATAATACCTTTGTATATGCAACAACAAATTCTCATCGCATTTTAACTGCTTAGTGCATCTTGTTTTTCACAACTTTCCAGCAGTAGAACCAACTTATGAACTGGGCGTTCCACTGTAGACATCTTATGCAAACGTTCACCCTTTTTACTAAGGTTTCTGTCTGCAAAGGTTACTTTGACCTTTCTCACAAGTCCATCTTCGTCTGTTATGGTGTCCACAACCCTACCAAGTCTCCATTGGGATCGTGGCAGTATTTCTTCCTTGTCCATCACTATGTCACCTACTTGCATATTCCTTTTAACAACATGCCATCTCTGCCGGACCCTGATGTTGTGCAGATATTCTCCCTTCCATCTGCTCCAAAATTGCTCCGTTAGGTATTGCACCTGACGCCATTGCTTCCGGGCGTACAGATCCTCTTTAACAAACTGTCCTGGAGGAGGCAAGGCTGTTGTGGTCTTCATAGTTAGGAGATGATTTGGAGTTATTGGTTTCAAACTGTTTGGATCATTGAGATTGTCTGTCGTCAATGGGCGGCTGTTTACTATTGCAGCTGCTTCATAGAGAAAGGTTCTGAGCGATGAATCGGTGAGTCGTCTCTTTGCGAGAGCGAGTGTGGCGTTGAGGACGTTTCTCACAGTCCGAATTTGTCGTTCCCATACTCCACCTGCGTGGCTAGCATGGGGTGTGTTAAACACGAATTCACATTGTTTCTCAGATAGAAAGATTGTCAGTTTTTCGGTGTCTATTTCATTCAGTGCTGCACACAGTTCATTTTTGGCACCTACAAAGTTAGTACCTCGATCACATTTTATTTGTCTGACAGAGCCTCTCAGAGCTATAAAGCACCTTAGTCCATTAATGAAAGCGTCCGTAGTCAGGTCTTCTAACATTTCTACGTGTACTGCTCGTAAATAGAAACAAGTGAAAAGGAGAGCGTACCTTTTGTTTTCTTTTCTTGCTTGTTTGGTTAGGAACGGGCCGAAAACATCCATACCACAGTATGTGAAAGGCGGAGAATGCTCGACTCTTTCTGTGGGGAGATCTTTCATTTTTTGTCCTTCCACAGCTCTCCTTAGTCTCCGACATGTCACACACTGACGGATGTAGTCTGATACTGTTTGACTTAGCTTGGGAATCCAATAACCGCTGGACCGTATTTCGTTCATTGTGAAGCTCTTTCCTTGATGATTTATTCTTTCGTGACAGTGAGCGATTATGAGTTTTGTAGTATGATGGTCTCTTGGAATGACAGTTGGATGTTTGAATGTGTTAGGAAGCGATGAGTGTTGTAGCCTTCCTCCCACCTTGAGCACATTGTCTTCGTCCAAGAAAGGATCCAACTTGTAAATTTTGTTGCTCTCATGTAGTGCCTTTCCTTTGCTTAATGTCTTTATCTCATCTGAAAATGTTAGTCCTTGTAGGTTTTTGATAATCACCATTTCAGCGTTTTGTCTTTCAGTTACAGTGCTGAGTGACTTTGATTTGTCTCTGAGTAGGAACCGCTTGAGACGTGCTATGGCACTGACAGCATGTGACCAGGATGAGAACCTTGTGAGACGGTCACAGAGACTCCTGTGTTCTGTAGTTTGGCTGTTGAGTGTTTGCACTTTTCTCACCTCTGGATCTCCCACCAAAAGTTCAATAGACTCTTTAGTTGGAAGATTTAACTTCCTTTCCCATAAGAACTGAGGGCCTGTGAGCCAGTTTGATGATAGCAGCTCTGCTACTGATGTGCCCCTTGAAGCTATGTCAGCAGGGTTTTCACCCGTTGGTACATAGAACCATTGCTGTGGTGCGGTATTGTTACGTATTTTTTGCACTCTATTGGCAATGAATGTGTGGAAGCGTCTTGCTTCATTGCTAATGTACCCCAGCGTGACCTTTGAATCTGTCCAAAAGAACTCTTCCACATTGTCATAGGGTAACTCTTCCTTTAGCATGCTGCTTACTGTGATTGATACTGCAGCTGCAGTCAACTCCAGCCTCGGAATTGTGGTAACCTTTGTTGGAGAGACTCGAGCTTTGCCCATTACAAAACTACAGTGTACCTCTTTGTTTTTGTTTATCAGTCTTAGGTAAGTGCATTGTCCATATCCTGTCGTACTTGCATCAGAAAAGTGGTGCAATTCTCTTTTTACCACATCTCCAAACGATGCAGGAACATAACATCTGTTTATCTGCAACCTTTTCAGGTTGTGTAGATCTTCTTTCCAGCACTGCCATTGCGGGTTGAGATGTTCAGGAAGTGGATCGTCCCAGTCTGTACCTTGGCGGCACATTTCCTGCAGGATTCTTTTGCCGTTAAGAACGTACGGAGCAATGAAACCCAACGGGTCGAATATTGCTGCGACTGTGGACAAGATGCTGCGTCTGGTTGGGGGTTGATCCTTTACAGCTTTGTTGAATGTAAAACAATCCTTTTCTATGTTCCAATACATCCCGAGTGCTCTTTCTGTTTGTGATTTGCTGAATGTCAAGTCCCTTGTTTTTGTGTCTGTTGCATGTTCTGAAGCAGGAATGTCTTTGAGTGCAACACTGTTGTTAGACACAAACTTATGTAACCTTAGCCCACCTTTCGCACATAGCTCACGTGCTTCTCTTGTGAGTTGTGCAGCGTCTTTCACGGTCTCAACGCTTGTTACCCCATCATCGACATAGAAGTCTCTGGTTATAAACTGTGCCGCTACGGGGTACTTGGAGCTGTTCTCTTTGGCTAAACGTTTAAATCCGTAATTTGCACAACCAGGTGATGAAACAGCACCAAAGAGATGTACGGTCATTCGATAAGCTTGAGGTGGTTTGCTCATGTCTCCTCCTTTCCACCATAGAAAGCGTAGGTAGTCGCGATCGTTCGTGTCGACTTTGAATTGGTGGAACATTTTTTCAATGTCGCACATTAGCGCTACCTGATGTTGTCGGAAGCGGACGAGCACGCCGATCAAGTTGTTTATCATGTCGGGGCCATTTAGTAAATGGTCGTTGAGACAGGTACCCTTGTGTCTGGCTGAACAGTCGAACACCACACGTAACCGTTCTGGTTTCTTTGGGTGATAGATGCCGTGGTGCGGTATGTACCATGTCTCGCCTTCAGGTCCATTATCATCGGTCTCTTCGGCGTCGCCCCTTTGTATGATGTCATTCATATATGTGACATAGTCTCTTCTGTATTTTTCATCGCGCGTTAGTTTACGTTTGAGCTGATTGAGTCTGCTCTCGGCGAGTTGTCTGTTATCTGGCATTTGTGGCCTTTCCTTAAATGGCAATGGCATTTCGTAATGTCCCCTTTCTGTTTGTGTTATGCCTTGTTCAAGTTTCTCGAGAAACCTAAGGTCGTCTTGAGACACCCTCTTTTCGTTTATTTCGTCTTCTTTAAAGTCCCTTTCTAGTGCACGTATTGCATCTGCGAGAGTACATGGAGGCATTTCTTTAACAATTATTCTGTGACAGAGACTCCTTGTTGTCTCTGATGCATTGCATGGCGCTGAGTTGCCAACGATGCTCCATCCTAAATCAGTTTGGATGGCATATGGCTCATTGTCTTTACCTAAGAGTACTTGTCTGGGCGCCAGAGCTTGGGGACAAGTATAACCAATCAGGAGACTCACCTCACAACTGAGGAGCGGTGGGATCTCATCTACAATGGACGACAAATGGCTCCACAGTTTTGCCGTGTCACATGTTGGTATGTGTTCTCTATTTGCAGGTATGTAGTCCTTTGTGTAAGCAGTTGGGAGCCTTAGCACTGTTGCTGAATTGTAACCTCTCACTAGAAGATCACACACCTTTCCGCTGCTTACTACTGCATTTTTACCCATCATTGTGGTAAGTCTGAGTTTTACAGGGCACACATTTGCTTGCAGTTTCTGTGTTACATCCTGATCTATAAAAACAGTGTCACTCTGCGTGTCTAGTAGCGCATAGACTAGTTTTTCCCTTTGTGGATTAGCAGCCGTTGAGACCCATACTGGGACTATCATGGAGGTGCTGACTGTGTGTTCTGCTCTAGCGACATTTAACGCCATGGCTGTTGCACTTTCAGGTGAGTTCCCTTGTGTTGCGATGTCTATACTCACTTGAGCTTGCTTTTCTCTTTGCAGACTGATGCTGTAGTTCTCATCGTGAAGACAGGTCGGGTGTCTCTTAGAGCAGGTTTCACAAGTGAGACGCCGTTTGCAGTCCTTGGCACTATGACCTTGCTTTAAACAACCATAACAATGTTTATTATCCTTTACATGTTTCTTTTTCATTTCCAGGGTCATTTGCAGAAACTTTGGGCACTTTATAAGTGGATGCGACTCTTGGCACAGTGTGCATGAAGAACTGTTGTATATTTTAGTCTTTGCATCTCGTTCAGTTGTGTTAATGTTGAATACACTTGCCTTGTTTCTTTTGACTTCTCTTGTGTTTCTTTTGTCATCATTTATTTCCGTGGAGCGAAGTGCATGTATGGAAGTGACTGGGTTGCATGCTACTTCTGCTTCAAGTGAGAGAAAGGAGGCAAATTCACTGAAGCTGGGGAATTCACCACCGTCCATGAGTGTCTTTGTTACATGCCTGTTCCATCTTGTGTTTATCCAGTCTGGCAATTTATGCAACAGTTTCTGATTTTCTTCACAGTCATTGAGTATTTGCAGTCCTTTCACGTGAGGCATAGCAAGTGTGCATGCATTCACAAAATCAGCAAAGTTCCTTAGCCCATCAGCATCTCTCGACTGTATTTTAGGCCAACTAGATAACTTCTCTCTAAATGCCCCTTGTAGCACGAAAGGCTGGCCATACCTTTGGTTTAACTTTGCCCAAGCATCGTTATACGCTTCTTCATCATTTCTGAAGAAAGTCCCTTCAAGGCACTTGCGAGCTGAGCCAGTTACATACCTTTTCAGATAGTACAGTTTATCTGCTGCTGACATGCCAGTTTGTTCAATAAGTGACATGAAAGTGGATTTCCATTCAATAAATTTTATTGGCTCACCACTAAACATCGTTGGTTCTGGCGTGGGGAGTCTATTTATTCTTATGCTGTCTTGTACCGCCTGTGCAAGCTGGCTGACACTAGGAGGGGTTGTTGGCGCCGGTATGGAGTATGATGGTACAGTGTGTTTGGGTGTGTGCTCTGGGTTCACCTTTTCCATCTTAACTGAATATGCATCATCAAGTTGCGACAACTCTCTGTTGTAGGCGTCCAACCTGGCGCGAGCGGCTTCCACCTCCCTTTCGGCTTTCAGGCGTTCCAACTCTGATGTTTGAACTGCCATTTGTTTCTTATGCTCCTCTTCTAGAGCCTTTATCTTTTCCTTCTGTCTTTGTTCCTCTTGTACAATCTTGTACTCTGCCTCCTTTGCTGCTAGTTCTGCTGCTGCCTCTGCTCGTTTTGAAGCAAGATGTGAGGCTGAAGACAGTTGGCTACGTTTCGATGCTGCAGTTGAACCATAGATGGATTGGGCATAATCATGTTCTAATAGTCTGCGTAGACGTTTTCTTTCATATTCTCCATCAAAATCTCCATCTACACCGCTTATTCTTTCCAGGATGACTTTCACGATGTCATGAGTAACTGCTTCACATGCATCGGTTTTTCTTCGTATGTCTGATGAAGGTGCAATGTGTACAACTTTAGCAGTTCATCTTTTCTTTGCTCTACATCATCTGCAAGATCTGCCATTTCTTTCTCTGAAATGTCCAACTTTAATCTTTCTCTTGTTTCTCGCACTCGTATTTTCCATTGTTCATAAAGAGTTAATAGTCTTTTTTCTTTTTTACTTATCTCTTCTTTCTGATAAGTTAGCATTTTTTCGGTTGGCACCTTGGCTCTTTCTGAACGCCTTGGAATCGCAGAGTTACTTTGAGCTTTATCTTGTGGCTCATTTAATATTTGTTCTTTGTTTGCAAACTGTTCATTAATGTCTTCTTCTGAATCCTCCATTTTAACTTTATTTTCCTTATGCCTTTCGCCGTTTTGTTCTCTGACCTGCTTCTGCCATCTGCTGGACGTTGTGGGAATTGCCGTTAAACCTTGAGCCCTCGTGGTGTAGCAAAATGGCGGCGGTCAAGCTCTTACTGTAGCATCCAGTCGAACTGAGAAGGCCAGAACTGATGGTTGTTGAATGACCTTTATTATTCCTTGCCGTGTATCAGACAACGAACCAACGTAAGAGCTAGACAAACAAATGAAACAATTACCATATTATTCATGTACAGCATCTTAACCGCTCATTACGCTGGTCTAACCGTTATCTATTAAACTATATAATACATATTATGCATTTCAGATTGCTCAAATTAAATCTTATACATTACAAACCTTGTTCCCCTGTCGACTGTAGCTAGAACCATTTGTCTTCGTACAATTTAACTATATCCCTCTCTCCCTTTTCTCCGTTAGCATTAATTTTTCACCTTCTTCCGTCTTTCTGCACATCAAGCCGTTTACCGTTAAAACATTCACTTCCGGTCCCACAGGAAGTTACCAAAACAAAAGCACAAACGTTACATTACGTGAATGTGGGCCAGCTTTACACATCCGCCGCTACATGTGCTGAATGTGCTTTCCAGTCATATGTATATTTGAAGTACTGCTGAAAAATTACATCAGCATAATGTGACTGATTTTTGTTTTTAATCAACTTACTAACTCTGAAAGAAAAACTGAAACAACTATACATTTTTATCCTCTACATAAAAAAATAAGTAGTTTGCTCTACTATAGTTTTTTCAATTTCAGGGCCTCTCCCAGTTTGACAATCGTGTGAGTTCACCCTTGAACACACTGTGAAGGAATTCCTTAAAGCAGCTGGTGATGCCTTTAGGCTCTGAACAACAGACATTAGGGAAGTTTTTTTCTCTTCTCTTTCTGGTTTATATGTAACAGCAATCCAATTGGGTACAAACAGTCCTGACTGAATGCCATCGTGTTGACTTAACATGAGAACAAAGACCGGGCAGTTATTGCAGATCTGAAACCAATTTGCTTTGACAATTTAGCATTTAAAGAGCATCTTAATTTACTCTGATCCTTTGTTGCTCTCCTTTGATGGGATCAGCAGATACTTAAAAGCCATTAGGTGTGACACATTTTTGCGTAGTCATGTGCCTCTCTGTGAGTGTGCTGTTATTTTTGGACGAGAGAACATGCAGTGCTGGTATGCACTTTATTGTCTATAGCGTGACTGCAACAACACATCTGAGAAAATATTTTGTGCTTTATTAAAAGACATAAAAAACACAATTCAAGCAGTTTTTGGTGGGAAAAGGATAACATGTCTGCCTATAATCTATACAATGTTTCTGGTCCAATCTTACAGGTTATAAAAGTCCTCTTCAGCCAAATTCCCATCACCCGTCATCTGCTTCCTCTTCTTGAGCCTTCCGGGAGCAGAGCTGGCCAGAGCAGTTCTTCAGCTGGCAGCTTTAGCATGTGTACAGAAACATAAAGCTTGCCAGTGAAGAACTGCTGTGCATCAGCTGGTATGAAGCCGGCGAGCGTGAGAGAGCCTGCAGTGATGCACAATCCGCTTTAAGGCGCAAATGGTGACTCCTTCCTCTTTCTTCCTCTGGCTTTAGGTGCATGTATTTCTGCAGAAAGAGAAGAAAAGATTGTTTAACTTCCCCTACAAACTCCCTGCTTTAGTAGCGTGGGCATGAGGTGGCATACAGCCAGTCACACACGTACAGTAAGTGGGTGCAGTCGAATCACAGTGTGTGCAATCAGCTGTAAGTAAGTGGGTGAAGTGAGCTGATATGCAAAGGAAAAAAAGTGCCCGGGGAGATGCACACAAGATCATGCGTCAGATCACCAGGATGGACAAGCGGATCAGCGGCTCAGCTGCCTCTGCACGATATACAGTGCCAGCGAGAAATTCTTAGACATTCTTTTAGTTACAGGATGCTCGCATTCAGAGAGCAGCCTCCTGAATGAGAAAAAAAAAGAAATTTTGTCAGTTACCGTGGTTACAAAGGATGAGCGAGAAGCGCTGAATAGGAGCAGACAGCCCGTACAAGAGAGAAGAGACCCTGCAGAAGTCCAAAGAAATATTTGTTTTTGAAGTTTTAAAAAAGTTTGGGTGTGTTCCAGAGAACACCTGTACTATAACTCATCTAAATTAGAGCTGTCATCTAACCTAGTGGTATGTTGTAACTGTACAGCTGACTACGTGGTTTAAGCAGGTTAACTAACAAAGATAAAATTCATATCTAAATTAAAGTAACTAAACAGAATTTTCCAGCCTTGCTAGAAGCATGGTCCAGGCGATTGACTGTATATAGAAGATGGATGTAGCGTCCAGTAAAGCTGCATTTTTTCTAATGGCCAGAGGGGGCAGATTCACTGGCTATGAAAAAAGAAGTGCAACAGTGTTAAAGTCTGTGGAAAAATAATTCTTTGCTTCCTTTTCTATGATGATAGTAATACTTTTTCTCATGAATTTACAGCCTTAATAACTTTTTTCAAGTCTTAGTCCCCTTACCCAAAAGAGATTAAACCCACAGTACTTTGGCTTCTAATGTCATGTTTGCTGTTAAAACACAACTGTGACTGCAAAACCCACTGCTTAAGGTTTCCCACATGACTTCACTAACAATTGTGTGACAGCCATCTTTTATGTACAGTCTATCAAATAGTGTGTGCCAGATTTTTTCGCTGTTTTCACGTTACCCAGATGACACTCATTTGAGAAAACAAATGTCATAATCAATCGACTCAGATATTCGGGGTACGCATCTTCTGACCAGATGACAGCTATTGCCAGAAACAAAAGAAGTATTTTCAGTAGTTAGAAACTCTCTAAATATACTTTTTTTTTTTTTTTTGCTTTATAGGAATGGTTGAATCCTACTGAACTTTGTAGATCTACTTTGTAGTTTTGGGTGAATGGCCAAACAATGGTTTGCCATAACCAAAAACATGCATCCGCCTTGACTTCACTTTATGCAGCACTACCGAGTAAATACACTGGCTCTAGTCTTTACCCCACATTTTTATTTCTTCTCCTTTTTAATTTTGACAGTTTGTAACTTATTTCTGAATTTCACTCCAATGCAGACCCGAGGGCTTGGAAAGCGTTTCGAGCTGATGCAAAGAAGTAAATACACATGCAGAGAGTTTGAAAACTAACCACTTGCAGCCAAACACATGCGAAGTAAAGTAGCTCAGTGTTTTTCTAGCCTTCAAAGAATGCAATTTTGTGTTGATCTTAAGATAATGAGGACATGCTCCACTTCTCCCGTCGACGATGAGTAACACATGCTGCACATTCCTGCTGTAAGGAGGGCAAGAATAATCTCAGGTGGTTCACGGCCCTGTGGACTGTGCACGGTGGGGCTGTGCGGGTCTCAATCAGCAAGATTTATGAAAATGCCAGAGACGTGGTCATGGGTAGAAATCATTTTGCCTCAAACTGAGTTGGATTTTACTCAAACATCAAGTTGAGGGGTCATTTCTATGCATGCACAGAGCTTTGACATGAAATCTACTGGGTGTGCACAGAAAACCAGCCACTAGGACAGATATGCTCATGTCAAACGTCAGATTTTTTTCTGAAGTGGGTGAGTCAGCAGCCTGCCTGTTCTGACTCGTCGATGACGTGCACTGGTAAAAGTATCAGGAATGAAGTGTATTATCTTTTTGTTTAAGTACCCTCCCAATTCTGCGTCAGATATTTGATTTAAAAAGACGGCATCTGATTACTTTATTTACTCAGAAATGGTTTTAGTTCATTTGAATCTTAAAGAAAGGACTTTCACCTTTGCTCTCTTTCAGGAGTTAGGCTCTCTGTGCCCCCTACCCCAGCCCCCATCTCTCAGGATTCAGTATTTGACATTATTGCTGACCTCCACACCCCGAGCTTATCTTTTTTTGTAAACAGTCTGATTTGTTTATTTAAAATGAAACATTCAATGTGACTGGTGTGACGCAGTGCGACGATTGCAAAGAAAAGCCTTCCTTCTTCCTGGTTTGCTTCCATTTTGTCCCCACCTGTGGACTTCACATTTATTTTTCATGACCATTTAATGGCTTTCCTAAGCCCTTCAATTGTTTTATAGATACTAAATTCCACTGCAGAAAAGGTCATGAAAGACGTTTTGTGCAACTTAAATTGTGCAATCATCAGTTTTACAGATACAATAGCCGCTGGGGGGAGTTGATTTTTCTTTAGGGGTACAGAGGACTTTTAATTAGTGCTGTGCTGTAGTTGGCCTCCAGGAAACAAAACCAACCACATTCTCCAAGTGCGCAAGTGTATTCACTGAGAATGAATCAGCAGCAGGAGGATACATCCTAAGCACCAATGCTAGCTAAATGCTAAATGTTAAATGCTACCAGTGATTTTAGCTAAACACGAGTCGGTGTTACATGCGTTGTACCATTATTGTTTGATGGTTATCAGTGTTAAAGTGACGTCATCGCATTAGGAGAATTTAGCATGCATGGTCAGAGGTGGAACCAGTTGGAAACATTTGCAAAATGTAGCAGCTATCATGACAATCGCAGGCAAATTCACTCACTCGCCATAAGAACTGTGGAGACAGTGCACTAGATGAAAAGTTCCCTCATTAGTATTTGTTGCTGGTCATCATCACTGGGGTACTGAACAGGCTTCAGTTCACTAGGTAGCCCTCTATTTATTAGCCTGACATATTTCAGTCAAAGGTGTCCTTCACTTTCAGGAGCTTAAAGTGGAGAAAGTTTAACCCAACCACTTTGTGTCATGAGCAGTAATTTTGCCCGCATCTCTTGAATTAGGTTTCTAGCTGATTTTCTGTGGTCTCTGGTTGCCACGTTGCTGCAACTCACTTTGTGGAATTCCTTTAACAGAAAGCCTTAGGACCAGCGCTAGGTTGCGCTGTAACTTCAGCATATTATCTGAATTTGATCAATTGGGGTTAATAACATTTGGAAAGACTAGAAGGCATATATCTATTTTCTTTTATTCCATTTCTGTGTTTAGGAAACCCACAAGAAACGTGTGAGCTAGGCTGGCAGGAGTCCTGTGCACATGCTCTCCATCAGCTCAACTGATGATTTTAATGACATAAAAGCATAAAAGATGGGTGAATCTTCCAGGTCTAAAAAGTGAAGCCAACACGATAGTGTCTCAAACCTGCATTCTTTTAATGGCCGATAGAGGGCGACTTCTCTGGTTTCAAAAACACTTCTAGTTCAATTGAACTCTATGGGGAAAACAGCCGTCCACTTCTGAACTTTGCAACGCTTTCTTTTTGACTTTATGGGCTTAATCACTACTTTCACGTCACATTGAATGAAAAATGAAGTCCATTTTGTACTATGTGGTCTTAGAATGGCCAGTATAGTCATTCTAATCTAAGAGACAGGAAGTAGGATTATCCAGTTGTGTGGGAATTGGCCAATAACTCAGTCACAAATTATGCTAGTCAGTGAGTTTGGACCATAGGTGCAACTGAGCAACTTTCATTCTAGTCTGACTCCTCTTAATGTGTGCGGGGTCCATGGTCTTTCATAAGAGTAAAAACTAAAACCATTATGTTTAAAGGCACTCAGTGACAATGTAAATGTGCTGACGTTTAGCCAAAGTAATTTTCACCACCTTACTTTATCGTCTTAGCATGCACGCATCAAGTTTCATGCCAGCTGTTGTACTGCAGGCTTTGCGGAAGTGCGGGATCAACAGAATGACAGACTGACAAACTGACACTGGCATCTCTGGAAACAAGCCACTAGCAGTTAGGAAAAAAGTTTCTGAATGAAGTCAGTGAAGAGGACGTGCAGTACGAGTCCCCGGGCCTCAGGAGTACTCGCAGTGTTAACTGTTCACTATGACTGCCACAGCGTCAAAATTGAAACTGAATTGCTTATTTGTTCCATCGCGTGCCACTCCCTCCACGAAAAGTGACTCTGTATTTTTATGTTAACAAAGCCAGCCAGTGTTGAGTCTCCCGGCTCTTTTGCTGTGCCACTCTTTCCTATATCTCCACTTCTTCTTCTTTTTTTTGTCTTTCCTGACTCGTCTGTCCTCTCCACCCTCTCCCTTGGTCAGATCAGACTGTCCTGCATTCCTGACATTCCTGCTGCGTATGTTAGAAATTCCATCTGGCTGCTGTGGGCTCGCATAGTCTCCTCCACTCCTTTTTTTCCATCGCTCTGTTCCTTACCCATCGCCTGTCTCTCTACTCATCTACATCTGGACTGTCCAGGCTGAGGCTTCACTGTCAGGTTTGACCCTCCCCACCCCCTTCTCTTTATTTCTGGCTGCATCATCCAAGAAAGGGAGGCAGACAGAACCGGGGGGGTTTTGTCGAAGGCCTTGAGACAGGCTTATATACAGATAACAAACAGCCTAATACAAAAAGGATTGAGTTTATCTGGGACCGTCGATGTGCATTCTCTGCCACAGCAAAATGGGATAAGAAAAAGGAAAAACACAGTGGAGTTGAATGGGCAGGACGTGAAATAGAAATGAGAAATAGAAATGATGGTTGTAAACAGGACGGTGTAAATGAACCATGTACAAACCGAGGAACTGCTGACATTTTAACTCTTTAGGAGGTTTTCTTATCAGACTTTAGCCCACAATTATGCTAAACAGAAAGAGAAGAGAAGAGAAGAGAAGAGAAGAGAAGAGAAGAGAAGAGAAGAGAAGAGAAGAGAAGAGAAGAGAAGAGAAGAGAAGAGAAGAGAAGAGAAGAGAAGAGAAGAGAAGAGAAGTTACATGATATGTGGGTGGGACATTTTGCTGAAGGTGAGGAAGAGAAAACACAAAAACATACAGTGCAAAGTTGAGACTAGGTGAGACAGACAGAGACCTCTTACCATGCTTTGAGCCTACTTCTTTGACCTCTACGCTCAGGGTCGAGATAAGATTACTTCGATCATGACTGTGACTTTGCTGCAGTTATCTCCACGTTTGGAGAGACAGCGACGGGGGTTTGAATGCTGCTACACCTCAGTGACTGAAAACGGAGGATAATTAAACGTTATGCATCTGTTGCATATATCAATTCAGGTGCATTCCTTTGCTGTGGGTGTGGCCCTGCTTGAGAGTGTTTACTGTCCCAGATTGTAGTCTGTAATACAGAGTGAACATTTCAGACTGGGAATGGGGACAAAGACAGAGAAAGGGCGGTGGCTTTGGCAGCGCTCTTCATAGAGCAGAGGGCCCGTTCTTACACTCTGCTGATCTCCGTTTGCCGGACTTTAAAGGCTATCTGACTTTAACCCTGAGATCACCACGAATAAGGAGTGTAGGCTGTTTTATTTGCTAACAGGAGTGTCTGAATGCCACTCTGAATTCATGACACTGCCTGGAAACGGTAATGTGCAGCATGAGGCCTGTAAGCCTGTCCTCAGGCAGTCTGTGCCATTTTGTTTTAAAGCGCTGGATCTTTTCTTTCTTTTTTCTTTAGTGAACCTACATAACACATCCCTTCTTGCCCCATCCTCCCTTTACAAGGCACGCAGTAGGAATGAAGGGTGTAGCCCAAGTTGAGCAAGATGGCTTCACTTCTGCAAATGAAGGCAGCAACACAGCACAGGGGGAGGTTGCTTTTTTTCCTTTCTTTCTTTTCTTTTTTGCCTGGATGCAAAGGAAACAACACAGATGAGTTGCTTTTTAACGGACATCTTGTCATTGCCATGTGATTCTCACTGACAGGGCAGCTTATGTCACACTCTGGGTTGCAATGGCACAAATGCAGCTCGTGACAGTCTATTGCGCATTCCTACCGGCACACTGAACTCTGGCTGCACAATTATGTAAGACATGCTCCATCGATGTAACAGACACTACAGCAAGCTTTGCCCTCTAACCATTTATCCCATGCATATTTGCACTTTGCTTTTAAGATGTTTTATACAAATGAGGCAGGCTGAAGGGAAACCCTATACATATACATATATATATATATATATATGAGATGAGGAGACTGGAGGGCCTGGGCAGCAAGGCCTACATACGCTTTGTTGCGTCAGCAGCTTAAAGAATGTTA
This sequence comes from Aulonocara sp. 'chitande type north' Nkhata Bay, assembly GCF_057382095.1. Taxonomy (NCBI): domain Eukaryota; kingdom Metazoa; phylum Chordata; class Actinopteri; order Cichliformes; family Cichlidae; genus Aulonocara; species Aulonocara sp. 'chitande type north' Nkhata Bay. The sequence continues at coordinate 21,336,123 of NC_141353.1, read as the reverse complement.
TCCTGCTCCTTATAAACATCCAGAGTTACAAAGTCGTGTTTATAAACTCATCTTCCACTTAAAGAATCTTCCCATCTGTGCCAGATGACGGCGGGTGTCACTGCATTTCTGAGAAATGACTCGGCCTCAGTTATCCTGGTTTTCACCTATCCCCTACTTGAGCGCAGGCTTTTTCCTTGGCCTGCTATGAACTCAGCAGATTTTAAAAAGGCTTTGAGTGCTGACACTTTTTAATGTGAAGTTTTAACGCAGACATGTTGCTGTAGCCTCCAAATCCAGCTTTTGATTTGGATGGATGCGCTTTAGTTTTACACTCATGGTTTAAAAAAAAAAAAACAACAGCTCTGAACATTTTCACTAAGGCTGTCTGTGTGCTTGTAGAGGCTTTTTTTGCTCTCTTCTGTATTAATGTAGGACTAAAGATGACTAATATAATATTTGCACATTTATGCAGTATTACAGCTGCTGGCTGTAAATAAATAAAATAAATGGAAAGCTCTTGCCCACCTATGGAAATTAAGTTCTTATGGTGGGATGGCCAAATGTCAGATTTCTAAGGTGCTCATAAATCCTATGAGCTCCCCTGTGTTAGAGGGCCTGCTCTCTCTCTCTCTCTCTCTCTCTCTCTCTCTCTCTCTCTCTCTCTCACACACACACACACACACACACACACACACACACACACACACACAGGCCTTCACAACCAGAACTCCTAAAACATCAAATCCATGCCCTCCTCAATCTGACGACGCCGATTCGCGGAAAACCCGCAGCAGGGGTGAATTACACTTGAATAAAGTATGAGAAGGACGCATCCCCATTTGCCATTTCCACGTAAACTGGGTCATCAAGCCGCCAAAGGCTAAACCAGGCTGACAAGAGCAAGCATTCAGCCAGCAGAAACACACACACTGAGTAATACGCCCCACCTTAACCACCAACAGCAGCCGGGTCGCTCCTGCCCGCTCCGGCACGTCTTGAACGGTCCGGCGGAGTTCAGGCTGCCTCGCCCACTGCTCGGCGGAGTCCGCCTGGGTGTGTCGCTGTCTGTGGAAAAAATTTGCGTCCGCGCTACGGAAACGTTTGACAGCGTTTAAGTGTGTGGAGCACACAGCAGCAGCAGCGGAGAAGACAGCGCAGGACTTCAGCCCCTTTTACACAACTCCTGCCCCCCCCCCCCCACCTTCTCTCTCTTTCTGTGTCTCTCTGCCTCTCTCTCTCTCTCTCTTTCACTCTCACACACACCCAGGCGAGACACACACCCGGCTTCCCACTCCGATCAGCTGGCAGCGTGATGACGTGGGCCTGCACGAGAAACGGACGTCAAAACCTGCACGGATCTGACGTGTACACGCAAGACAAGTGCATGCCGTGAGACAGCAGATTGACCTGTTTGTAGTAACTCACGTTAAAACGTCAGGTTTTATTTCCCTGCCTAAAGTAGAAAACACGCACATAAGTACTATATAGATGCTGTCACACATGCTGTATTACACGACACGCTTTCCATTAGATTATCATTACTTATGCATTTACTACTGTTTGTTGAGTGGGCGGATTCCATATGACAGTGCAGCTAATAGGTTATTGGAAATAGTGCAATGATGAATTAATTGTTTAATGTGTTTAATTACAAACAAAAAGACCCAATTAGGACAGTAAATGACGAAGTCCTCTCATTTGATGCTCAAAATCATCACATTTCTTTTTGCACTCGACACGACAGTTATTGAAACTTCAGGCAGTTTTTTTCTGGTCTGTGACTAACGGTGTAATTCCCTTTTAGAAATAACAATATAATTACTAATTACCTATGAATACTTGGCAGCGGGTAATACGTCATAATGCAAAATTTACAGATGGAGAAACGTTGTTTGGGTTTTCCACCAAATTACCTAGAACTTGTGCACGACTTAAAATTACCTATAGTTTAACTATTTTTTTCTTTCCTGTAAAAACTTGAATTGCTACCCTTTTATTGTAATGTAAAATATACTGTTAAATATCATTGCTCTGTAATTTCAGAACAAAATACAGTGAAATTCCATTTAATTCCTAATGGGCTGTGTTATGAAATGCTATCACATTTTTATAAAAAGCATAATTTGATAAGCACTTACCATAAGTTTAAAGTTTACCTAAAAACCTTTCTTCCCCCCTGACTGGCAGGACTGTTGATCCCAGATTTTGTTGGTTTGAGATTCCCAGTTTTTGTGTCTTCTCTTGGATATAGTGGAACCGGAGAGCACATGCCTTGTTCTGCTCAATGCAACAAAAATACATTTAAAAGCAGCGTCTCTTTCCAGAAGCCCGATTACCCCAATAAATCCACAAACCTTGTTGTGCAGGAACTATTCTCATATTGGAGAAAAAAAAGATTTAAAAGCTATGCTACACTTCTGCCTCAGTTTAACTCTCTGGAAGAACAGGAATCATGACCCGTCGAAATGTGAACAATTCAGTGTTAGTGCTGATTAAGCAGGATTCCACTTTTGACAGACAACTATTTGCACAAAAGTTGTGCTGTTGTTCTATTAATACGAGTCTGCAAGAGGCCTCCGGAGACATCAGCAGGTCGAGATGAATTAGTTACCCTCTCAGTGCTGACGCACACAGACGCTCACGCAGCAGTGACTGCTTCTCAGTCCTTGCTTCTTTCTGTCTCCCTCCCGTGAACCTGGGCTTGTCACTCTGCAGCTTTAAGGTTGGTGCAGTTTGAAAAGCTGCTTCCTCACTGTCACCTGACACACTGAGGACACGCAGCAAATCCTCACAAGGCCACTTTCAAATGTCTTCTTCCTTTTTCATGAATATTTTTAGAACAGCGTTTCCCACAGAATATGAGTAAGGTGTATTAAGATGATTTTGACCCCTGTAAATTCCCAAATTCTTCATGAGTTCCTACAAGACCATAGTGACCTACCACTCAGATATTTTTTGGGAAATGCTATCAGCATTGGAAACAAAGAAAAGCCAATCTACTGTGCCACTCCCAGTGTTGAGTATGCCATAAATAATTATTTTAGGTAGAAATCCAGCCCAGATATATATTTAACACAGAATAACCCTGTTCAGCATATAAAATGATCTAAGTGCTCTCTGAAAACTGCTATACATGTCTAGAGTGCCTGGGGGAATACCAGTAATGAACTCTCATCTGTAAAACACCTACTGTTACAGGATTGTGATTTATTTAATGCACCTTCAAAAAAAATCTAACTTGTCATGTTTGTAAAAGCACTTGAGCTGTTGTTGACAGTGGCCTCACAAGCAGATGCCAGTGCACTTACTGCATGTAAAAATCTGTTTGTGTAATTATGTCTGCACCAGATGGAGAAGCACGCGAGTCACATCTTCCTCCACCGCAGCCAGAGTGTAAGCACACCAGCGCAAGACGTGACAGAGGCATGGGTCAAAACGCATGAAATGTAACACAGTCACATGACCTAGAAGTGGAAAATGTAATATTCTGGGTCAAAGGTGGTTCACGTGTTTCATGTGTTTAGCTGTGGAAACTTGATCTCTTTTGTTGTTTTGCCCATGATTTATCAGTTTTGCTTGCTCATTTATGCAATCCTGTTTTTTTAAAAGTGTTTTTATTTTTGACAGTTCCAACAGTGTCGTTTGGAAAAAGAGGACTTTAAAAACCTTTCTATCGCGTCTCACTCTGAACTTTGTCACCACTGCATGCATAAATGCTACGTGTCCTCTGTGACTCAGCAGATGGTTTGTCCCTTTTCCTCCTGTAGTTCTTGTTGGAAGATCACAGATATGTGGGGGAAATGCAGAACCAGGACAGACCCGCTTGAAATCCAGCACTGAGTCTATTTTTAGCACTGCTGCGTTTAGCGTTTAAGAGCAGACCAAGCATAGCGCCCGGGGGCCAAAATTAGCTACTTGGAAATTAATAGGAAGGTTAAAGTGCATGTAACACTTAATAATTACGGGAAAAGGCAGATGTGTGTGCAGTACAAGGAACCAGTGGTGATCACGACTCTGTGGAACAGGAAAAGGATGGAAACTCCCTAGAAAATACCACACAGCATGCAGTGGAAGTGCTTTGAAATCCCCATGCAGGAGTGTGAAGGACGAAAGTTTTACAGATGGCATTCAGTCCCTTAAACATGATTAAAACACTTTTTTTTTTACTTTCCAGCTTTTTATAAACTTAAATAATCACAATGACAAAGTTTTTTTCTTTTGATTTTGAAAATAGAAACTATTTTTTAAAGATTATGTCACTGCCCAGAGGCTCGTAGCTCTTTCAGTGTTTTATTTTTTTTAACCTGGTTGTTGCACAGTACAGACCTCGTGGCGCAACGGTAGCGCGTCTGACTCCAGATCAGAAGGTTGCGTGTTCAAATCACGTCGGGGTCAACTGCTTTAACCCTGGGCAACAATCACATTATTCATGATGTGTGTAACGTACCGATTTCAAATACAGAATACCTGTCTGTCACTGGTTTCCTATTCGCGCTTCATGCAAGTCACTGTATTCCCCAGAAGACAAAAATAAGACTTGTTTTCAATTTCAACTTTCTCATGATTTCCCGTGATTCCCATCAACTTTCTCGTGGTTCCCAAATCAACAGCAAACTTAATGCGTCAGATAAAAACAGCTAAACAAATAAAGTCTATGAGGTTCATCCTTCTGTTTCTAAAATGTCTTCATTGTCAAAGTGATTGATTCACTGGCAGCTGGCAGCACGGTCAGGATCACAGAACAAAGACGAACAGTGCAGCTCGAATTCGGCTTACTTCGTTTGACGTGTCGACGAGACCCGAAGACATTCTTCTCTGGGAAGGTGTGTCCTGTTGCCATGGAGAGGCGTCACTTGGCAACTTGGCGGTGTAGCGTGATTGTGAGGCACAAAAGGTAGCTCTGCAGCTCGCAGTACTTAGCCCATCTCCCCCCGTTTGTAGAAAACGTATTTGTTTTAAATAAATAAGATTGAAGGGCAGCTGCTGACAGGCTACTTGTTTCCACCGAGGTTTCTTGCCTGCAGTGAGTAAGAAGAATAATCTAAGAAGAATTTTATCCTGTTCATCAGTTGGTTTGGCGTGAGCAGACCTACTCATCGGCACTGAGACACCAGTATGCAGACAAAGAAGAAAAGAAACAAAGGCATTGTTTCCAACTGTGAAAATGCAGGTATTTTATTCTCTTTTTTTTATCAGTGGAACTCAAGTTCTGATTCATATATAATATTATGTGTTTTCCCTTAACTAGTAAAATCACTACACTGAAAGTTTATGAAAAGAATATGTGATGGATCTACCTGCCTATCTCTGAATCAAAGACAACCTCAAAATCTAGAAAAATGAAGTCCTCGTGCTGAAAAGCACTGAAAATTAGATTTGTGCCTCGAGGGCACGTTAGAGGAGAGGAAATTAAATTACAGTGCCACATTTTTTGTTATTGAAAGGATATTAGAAGCAGACCATGAAATGTATGTTTCTGATGGAGTCCATGCTACCAGCTAGTACAGAAACCATTCTGAAATGATAAACTGTGACCTAATAAAAAGCTCTTGAAACTCTCACAGCACAGCATTGATTTATTATTGGTCATGCTACAGAGGAAAAAAAAAAGAAAAGGCATGGAAAAACATCTGACCCTCATGTTTCATCCCTCAAATCACTTGAATAGGTCGTTAGAGAATCGACCCCGTGCCTCCTCATTAAACCTATCATAGCTCTCTACTGTAACCCAAGCCAAAAGTCCTTAATCTCCATAGGAAGTCATTAGTAATAGGAAGCCTCAGTTTTGTTTGCTAGTTTCCCTACATGTTTATAATGCTTCCCTACAGAGAAACTTCTGGCTGTATCTTTGCCTCCTGACATCTTGCCGCTGGCCCTTGTGCCTCCTCAGAGTCCGGGTCAGTCCCAAGACCAGGTTCCCAAGATCAGAGCCTCCACTAAGAAGAAACGAGAACGAAAGAGGAAAAATCACCGCAAGGACTCTCCAGCCACGCTGACAGAGAACCATAAAAGCGATGGAAACGGAGATACTGCTCAGGGATACGTGACAGTGCTCAATGTCCCGCAGCACTCTCTCCCAGCTCAGACTCTCAGCCTGAGGTGGGAGGGAGTGCTGCAGGATCCCCAGGCTGAGGCAAAGAGACTGGAGCAGTACAGGGCCAACAGGCGGCAGCGGTACATTGCACACAGAGAGGCTCTGTTAAAAGAAACCCAGGACGCCTTAAGACAGACTTTTCCTAAAGAGAAAAAGGTTCCAGCTAAATGTGACCAGCAGGAGGCTGCGTCATTACTGCAGCTGAGCAGACACTGAATTAAAGAAGCAAAAGAGAGCCTTATGCTGTTAGTGGCCTCGGGATTTATTTGTTCACAGTTTAAAATAGATTTATGCAGTGTGAGACACAAAGTAAAGATCCTAGGGTGCTGTTAAGACACTGGACCAAAGAGAAACTGAGCAGCTGAACACCCTTTAAAACGCCCCAACAGAAATGCTTAGGTTCAAAGTACATAACCACAATGCCACAGCTTTCACGACAAGAACGCCTCCTGCTGAGCACACCTTAAGAAGTTGAGTTGATCTTTCAGGGCAAAAACCCGGTCGGGATCACATAACATGAACCCAACTCACATCTGTCAGTGAAGTGAAGGGGGGCTGATCCATTACAGCATGAGAACCACAAAGAAAGATGTCCAGCAGAGAGGGGGTGGCAATGTGACTGTAACAAAGCGCTGCTCTGCTGTCAGTCTAAGCACAATACAGTAAACACAGTAAAAAGCTTGTTGGTGACACGATGGAGCAACAATTTAATGTGCAAAGTCCTGAACTCATTATTTCTCTTTGTTGCTCCTCTAAACTGTTAACTGTGTAACACTAAACCCCTTACTGATAAATGGCAGTGGGTGTCTGTTTATCACATTTGAACTTTATAGCCACAATTATGCAGACAAGAAAATCACCACGCTACATGCAGCAGATAAAGATCATACAAATATACATACATATATGAGCTATGCGAATGCCAAACTACTGAAAAAAAATCAGAAAAGATGAGAAGGGAAAAAAATGTTAGTGGCTTCCACCTGTAAAATCATTCCTGTTTTGGGGCTTGTCTCATTGTTGTCCCACCTGCTGTTAATTTCGTCAAAGCAGCTAAAACATATTAACAACCCCTTCAATTACTTAATTGAACAGATCAATATTCTAGAAGTTTGACTTGATGCTGTAGTCTAAATATAAAGTGTTCATTAAATTTTTTCTTAACAGTATATGTGATTTTTGGAAAATGTTTGTATATGCATAATAGATGCTGGCACTCGCAGTTCCCTAAGCAATGTTTATGCAAAGTTTCATCAAGATGGCTCCACTCCCCCAGGAGGAAATAGGGAACATGCAAACATACATCCATACATATGCATAAACTAATTATAGTATGATGTCTCCCCGTCCACACAGGAAGCAGTTTGTCTGTAAAGCATCACTTTGACACAGATGTTTGGCTACTAGTAGACGTTCCAGGTTGTGGTTGCCTAGGTAACCCTATAATGTATTTACCACCCTATCATTTGTCAATCCTCTAATGAAAGGATGTCAAACTGATTTTGCATGTTGCATCACATACAAACCAATTTGGCCATAAGTGGGCCAGACACTCCCCTTTGTGTCAATGTGAAGACGTTTAGCATACAAAAAACATACATTTCTATAGTTCTATAGTTGTCTAGTGGGCCAAATTAGAGTCTTTGCTGGTCTAATCCTGGCCTGCGGGCCTTATGTTTGACACCCTTGATCTAATGTTCTTTACTACCCTGTCATATGTGTATCATAGGTACCCTGTGCTATCACCGTTGCTTGCATAGAAGTTTATCTCGGGACATGCCCACTTTGTGTCACTAGTGGGGGGGGGGGGGGGGGGGGGGGTTCTTAAAACCTGCAATTGCTACCAAGTTTCATTGGCTTTCAAAGGTTTCTGGTCACCACATAACTCGAAATCACTTCATGTGTGGATGCAGCTTAAGGCTCTTTGTGCTATAGATCTTTTACTGTCTCTAAGATGTTTGATGAGCAAATGCAGTAACATACAACATCTTAAATGTCCTTCAAATCGCATAAAGAATTAAGTGTAATTATAGGTGTACATTTATGAAGTGGGACAGATTACTTCCTGTTTCTGTCCACTCTGTGTAGGAACACTACCACTGGTGGACAATAGATGTCAGAACAGTCCCTCTCTGAGTGAATCATATGTTCTCATGAGTCACTAAATACAACAGAGACCAAACTGATATGCCTGAGTTTTTTTTTAATTCAAAGTTGAAAACAAGACAAAAATGTTTAAATGACAAGTACTTCACTTTTATTCTTACTCTTGGCATCAAGAATCACTTTGAAACGATAACAACGCTGTTACTAACAAGAGGGCTGATCATCAATGTGTCTTCTTCTTGTCACCTCAAGAAAACAAATCTAATAATGTTCTTATACCGAGGATATCATAGATTACTCGTTGTTACAGAGTGACTGGGTTCCTGTGAATTTACAGCATTATACTGTAAATGCATTGTACATACAGAAATGAGGTAACTTGAATATCACAGGAGTCAGTCATCTCCTGTGCAATGAAATACACCTGCTCTATCCATAATTCTCTGTAAAATTAGCCATTTTCCCCCTGCATCACCAGAGTTTGATTTTCATTGTATTTAGGTTTGCACAATTAGCCAATTTTTATTTCTCTTACATAAGATAAGAGCTTCAATTTTATTAAAATGGCAAGCAACAAGTTTCAATTCAAATGCTAATAAAAAAAACTGTTTAGCCTGCCCTTTGCAAAGAAAAAAAAAAACTAAATCTTTGACAGGCAACATTAGTACAGAGAGAAAAAAAAGCCATTACCACCTACTACCACCTAAAATATCACTACTGGTACTACTAACTGGATCTGGCCCTGAAAGGTCCTGGGTGAACTGAGGCATCCTGCTGAGAGCGAACAGTAAAAGCTGAGGTGTGAATTAAAGATAGCAGCAGAGCGATTGAGGCGGGGGGAGAGAGAGAAACGCAGCATTTCTGTTGTGCAGTGCTTTTGTTCGTTGTTTGCTGCAGGCCTATTGTTTGCTGTTGGTGTATTTTGTTACCATTGCCTGTTTCAGCATCTCTGTTTCAAAGAGCTGAACACTGCTGCCTCTGTTTTCCTAATCCCCCCCCCCCCCCCCCCCCCCCAACTCACTGACCGGACCACGAACGCGGATGTAGTGGGCATTAAGGTCACTTATGTTTTTCCAGCTGCCCCATCCAAGTAAAAGTGAGCTTTAAATACTAACAGCAGAGAACATACTGAGGCATCTTAAACAGCGATGTCTCTGGACTGTTACTGAAACACTCCTGGAGACATAAATCCATGAAATAAAATAAAAAATCTGTTAAATTAATGACAAAAAAATTAGATTTAAAAAAGAAGACCTATAAGCTGCATCTTTTTGAGGTATCTGTTGTTGACATTTGGACTCCCCCTCACATGAGCACTGAATGCATGGTATGCACTTCCACACAGCCCGTATTAGATGCTGAGCTGTTACTGCAGCTTTCACTGTGTTTGGTGCTCCTTCCCTCCGCAAGTGAAGTTTGTCTCTTCCGACTGAAAAGTTTCAATCCACATTTCCAAACTCCCCCTGGTCCTTTTTGTGAGCCGTGCTGAAGAAGAGACATATGGAGGAACGAACATTGGACAGACGAGTGTAAGGAGCTGAATATCAGGACAGCTGCAGCCAGCTCAGGTCGTCTGATCTATCAGAGAGAGAAAAAATATTTCAAAAAATGCTTTTATGTAGATTTCCACTTATCTTGTGTAATTCTGCCTCCATTCACCAGCACGGTGAATTTTAAATCAATCACCATGCGATGTGCTGACTTTCAGCTTTAATTCAAGATGTTTAACAAAAGTATTGCAATAGATACATCCATTTTTAAAACCTTTTTTATACAAAGCTCCCTTTTTTTCAGAAAGTTAATTGGACAGATGACTGTCAGGTGCTTATATGACCTTGAAGGTCTGTTCTCTTGCTATTCATTCAGAAATTAAGCAGAAACAACGTCTTCCTGGAAGTCCCAATATGAGGTCCAGAGAGATACCAAAGCAAGTGAGCGAGTGAGTCATCATTAGATTGAAAAACCAAAAAAAATTAGGAGTGGCTGAATGACCATTCTAGCTCATTCTTAAAACTGTAAGTGCAGGATGATGGAGGCTATGTAAAGCAACTTCACAACATTCAGCATTTAAAAGTCAAGAATACTCTTCAGGAGGTATCATTGTTATGGTCAACAATCAAGAGATGCCTTCAAGAATGGAAACACAGCGCGTTTGCAACAAGCAGGTCAGATCAGACTTTACCAGAAAACATGCAAAGAGAAGATGCAGCTCTAATATAATGTTTGGACAGATGAAACCAAGATTAACTTGAAACATGGTGACAGGGTTAGGGCATGGGCATGTATGGCTGCCAGATCATCTGTTTATTGATGATGTGACTGCTGCTAGAAGTAGCAGGGTCTCAGGAAACATTTTTTCTGAGTGTTAAACAGGATATGCTGTATTTTGAAATTAAGATGCTCCTAGCTAACAAGTGTGTTCCATATTTCTTAGTCAGAAATGCACCTCATTCATCATGTTTGGTTTCAAAACAAGATGATATCATGGGCAAAAAAGACACTGACCTATGCAGGGACGTCTCTAATGATGCCATGAAAAACTGTTTTCAAATTTTAGTGATCTGAGATTTTTACAAAGCCTATGAAAAGTTTGATTGAGCCCATGTGAGAAGCATTCATGTTCTACCCAGATCCCAGGCATCACCAGAGACAAAAGTATTTGTTTAGTTAGAACTTGTCTGAATCTCTTTTGAATGCTACGTGTAATAAAGGCCAGCTTGAAACAAGGCAATGGCTTGATTATCCGAACAATGTCTGGACATCATGTCTCAAAACAGCTTTGAAGTCATGTTCCTGACCACCTGTGGTGTCTAACTTAAACAATGAAACTCTGTTAGATCTTTTTTTGGACTCCACCAACCTCTAGGTAAGAAACATGGCTCATTTTTCACAAAAATAAATCTCTCTACATTGTCTCTCTGGAGTCATATTGTTCAGATTCAGTTTGACTAAAATAATCAGAAGATGGGAATATAGAAACAAAGTGTAAAACAAACTGAACGATTTTACATACTGGGCCTCGTCTTTTGTGATGACTTTTCCTGTTGCGAGTCTCTCAGCTACTGCCGACACTGCTGGATCAAAGTTCAGGCCAGCTGCTGCTATGACCTCCTCATCCCTACAGGGAAAAAAACATTCCAAACATACACATCTGGGTATTTATTTAATGGTTACATTTTTTCTATCACAGTTGAATACAGTTTTAACAACAACAACTTACTTAATGTACAATGCGAGGAACTTCCTGTCCTCAAACTGTCCTTTTATCACGAGCTCAGTGTATCCCTCCCCATAGCCTGCACACAGCCAAAGCAAACATTCAACAATGGCATGCAGAAACATATGAAATCTATCACAGAGGGTTTATCTACAGTGTTTTCAGGCAGTAAAATAAACAGTTTGGATGGCAAAGACTGAAAAGAAAGATGTAATAACTTCACATGAATAATGATAATAAGACACCTGATTTTTTGTGTGCCAGTAAATATTTACGTGTGTGTGTATACCCACCTGTGTATCGGATGGTCTTACCCACAAGGACAGTCCAGTAGAAAGGGACTGAGTTCAGTTCAGTTGTTTTGTTTAGCATGTTCAGAGCTACTATTCTCCCTTAACACACACACAAAAAAGTTTAACATGTAAATGACATATATGGGATTTTACCCTGTAACACCCAGTGTATCATATTTTATACATGAGTTTTTGAGACCATGAATCAATAGCACCATAAATTTTTAAGCAATAGCAAAAATTATACAAATTAAAATGTATATATGCAAATTGATATTTAATTTGTTATTGTTTGTATTCATCAGAATGCTTAGTAAACACTCCAGCCTGAAGGAGAGAGCAAAGGTAAGGTTGACAGTGTTGATGTCAGTTTTGGAGCTTTAAGTAATATAAATTGACCCAGAATTCTCGTGAATTTAGTCCCGCTTCCCATAGATGACATTTTAACAGCTTTTGTGCTTCCCATGGTAAATGTCAAACATTGATTTTGTGCATCAAAGTCTCTTTGTGAAACTTTCCAGTTAAGTCTATATGTTTCCTGCTTCACCCTGTGCTTGTGCCATCTGCCAGTGTCCAATGTTAACCATCCTGTTTTTAGCAATGGCCAGTGGGAACATGGCCAGATCACCACCACAGAAGACATCGGGGACATTGGTGTGCATGTACTGCAGGAGGGATACACACAGAGAACTGATGATCAATGTTCCAAAGCACAAGTTTGGGGAAAAAGTACAAGTCAGGCTTATGTGCTGTAGATAATCGGGTGAACCGCTGACCTTGTCGACCTTTACAAAGTTTTTTGAGGTCATCTGTATTTTACTGTCCTTTAGGTACTCTGAGTTCGGCATGGTGCCTAATGGAGGAAAAATAGGAGCAGTTAATCAGGTCATTTCACTCAGTTATTTGTATACAATTTCAACAAGTCATTTAACATTAACATCAGACATATTTACAATATGCTGGCAACAGTAATTTAAGTGAATATATACATATATTCCTTCGGGATTAATAAAGTATTCTGATTCTGATTCTGATTCTGATTATAAAAGCTTTCAAGAATTCTGTGTTGCTTAATAAAAGACTCATAAAAGACTCTGATATGTTTCCACTTACCAATACCTACAATCAAAACTTCAGCTGGGATAACTTTTCCACTTTTCAGCACAACCTCCTTCACCTTGAGGAATAAAACAGAATGTGACAGGAAGAACTCAGTGTTAGTATTTTTTTTTTCATTACTGAAGATAAAACTGCTGATATTCTTATCTAAAACTAGGCGTCACAATCCTGGGCCATTTGACCCAGCCTTTTGAGTCTTAATATATTTTGATGTTTATGGTTTATGTTTAAGTTCATTAGCTTATCTAAGTTCATTTCTTTTTTGCCTATGATGCCCTGTTATAGTTCATTGTTTATTAGATTTCCCTTGTGTCTTCATGCCTCTGTTTAAGTTTCCGTCGCTCTTCATGCGTTTCATGTCTGCATCTCATTATGTTTCTCGTTTTATTTTGAAGAGGTTTGGTGTCCCGTGTTCGTTGTGTTTAGTTTCACTTCCCCTGTGGCATCAATATGTTTATTCTAATCAGCTGTCACCCATGTGTTTCCACTTCCCCTGATCACCTCCAGTGTGCATTTTGTGTGTTTTCATTGATTCCTTGTCAGGTCATCTGTTGAGTTCTCGTCATGCCTCCATGTTTCCAGGTTTTTGTCATGTTCAAGGTTTTGTTCTTTGTCTGTTGTGTTTAGCATTTAGTTTTTCCCAGTTTAGTTCTAGTTTCGCCTCAGTGTGCATCTGCCTTTTGTTTTGTACCTTTTCCCAACCTCAAATAAACGGCTCGCCTTTTGTTATATTATAGTTTTGTTCCAAGTGTCTGCATTTGGGTCCTCTTTCTCCATCCACATGTTCTGCCAGTGCAAATCGTGACACTGGAATGAAGTTTATCTCCTCACTTTACCTTGCCATTCACACCTCGGATCTCTGTCACGCTATCATTCATGTAGAATTTCACATTTCTCTCAATCAGCATCTACAGAAACAAGAGTGAACAACAAACAGGTAAGCTGGAGATGAACTACTGTCAGGGAATAACACGTACATCTCAATCTCTTCATCTTTCTTACCGTCATGGTGAGTTTGCCGATTTCAGGACCTAATGTATTTTGGTACGGCATTTCACTGCTGCCTATCACTGTGATACTGGAGGCTTTGTCTGTCAAGTAAGATGCCACCTCCATGCCTGAAAGCAACATGTAATTGTAGGTGCTGGAGCGAATATCAGTGTGAATAATATATTTTACTTAATATTTGACATATGATGCGAACAAAAAGACAAAGAAAAAAAGAGAAAAATAAAGCTAAAAGATGTTGATGCTGTAAACTAAATTTTTTATTTTCCTCTCTTTTGTAGGCTTTTGGGTCTATATAAAAATAGGGAAGAAAGGAAAAAAGGAAGTTTTCACAGTTAAAGCATATAATTCCACTAGCTTTGTTTTCTACACAAATCCAGGCAATACAAATGTGCACATAGTAACTATAGTAGAGCTGGGCGATATAAGATTTTTTCATATCACGATATGTTTTTTTCATTTCAGGCGATAACGATATCTATCACGATATAAGCCAAATAACTATATTTGTAAGATTTAAATGTGCCGTTGCTCACAAGTAAAATGTGAAATAATCAGCAGCTTGTTTTGATTTAAATATTTATTTCCCATAATAAGTTCAACAGGGTAGATGTACTTAAGGAACATGAGACTTTTTCAGATAAATAAAGGCAAATATTGCAAACTACACAAAAGGCAGCCGCTAAAGCGTTTAAGTTCCAAAATAGAACAAACGAAACAGACTAAATTGTCAATTCCACTTAGAAACAAAATATTAATTCTAAAAATAAATCTTAGTTTGTTTTACAGAAGAACAGACAAAACTGACTAACTTTTGTCAATATCAAATAAACTGAGAACTAAAAGGAAATTCTCAATCTCTCCTTGTTGTATAGCTGAGCTTTTCAAACAGTTTTAACAGTTACTTTAGTCTGACAAAAGCCGAATGACGAATTAGAGCTTCCAGTCAGAGATTGAGCATGCACCGGTTTATTGTATTTCCAGACTTGCTTTCGGCACAATTAACAGTGCGCGCTACTCTGTTTTTTGTCAGACTTGAAATAGCCGAAATACCGTCACACTACGGAACTTCTATGGCTCTTCCGTACAACAATCTCTCCGGTGTTCTGACAAAACGTCCTACTTTGGCAAAACGTCCTACCGTAAGTAGTTTATGCACATTTCTGCTGTCATAGTAATTCCAGCACAAATGTAAGTAGGTATGACAGTTTGCCACTTAACTTTGCCTATCAGAGTATGCTTGTAGCTCACATTCATAAAGCCAGGATGGTTTGCCACTTCATTTTACCCATTAAAGTATGCTTGTAGGTCACATTCAGAAAGGTAGCATGGTTTGACACGTATTTATACCCGTCAGAGTATGTTTCTAGCTCTTATTAACAAAGGTAAGATGATTTGCCACTGAATTCTAGCTGTAAAATTATGCTTCTAGCTTATATTCACAAAGGTAGGACGCCACTGAATTTCGTGTTGTGCGCATGCGTAGAAACAACAGGTAGGATGGTTTGTCAGGTAGGATGGATTCCCAGAACACCTGCATTGGAACCATCATCTGTTTTCTCTTCGGTAACCTTCGGTCACGCTCTCGGTTGATTTTTCTCTAGTCAGCACACTCATTTCCTCCATTACCCGGGCGGCACGGCAGCTGGCTGCTTTCCAAAACAAATACACATGTGCGGCTTGGCACTTGTGCTGTACGTAACAAGTCACGTGACGTGACGCTGCGGCTGTGATTGGTTCGGCTCTGCGCTAGTTAATTTGGATTGGCTGTTCCTCTTTTTTTTTTAAGAGGACAAGAGAGATGAGGCCTATCACAATAGTTTAACTTTTCTATCGAGAAAAAGTTATTTCGCAATACATATAGTTATCGTTCTATCGCCCAGCTCTAAACCATAGTAATCAGTACCAACAAATGAGGTTCCCACGAGGACAACATCGGAGCCCGTACAGGCTGCGTGGATTTGCCGGGCGTCCTCTGGCGTCTCCAACATCTTGATATTCCCCAAGTTCATGCCAGGAACATCCAGACCCTTTGCTCTAAAGGACAGGGATCAGAAGCAACTCACTCTGTTGTAAAGTAAAGTGGATGCTCCATGATCCTTTCACAGATTTTTTGAAACGACTAATTATATCTCAAAGCGGTAAATTTTCTCGTTTTAAACTTTTGATGTGTTTTCTATCTTCTACTGTGGGTTTATGAGATTTGCCGACCTCTGCATGCTGTTTTAGGTACCTTTTATGCAGCAACCCAGCTTTTTCAGAAAAGGTGGTGTTACTCTGAGACTCAGCTTAATAAAGTCTCCTTAGTTTTATCGTAAAAGTGAATTATAATATTTTTCTTATTTAAACTTTTCCATCAAATGTGCAGACTTAAAAATATATAATAAAACTGAGAGGACACTAACAATAATATTTTAGTTGGGGAATAATTGATGCCTGCCTGAGGCCAGAGAAGGTGTTTGTGCTGGAGCCAAGTATGTGTTTGTACACATATTTGTGAGGTTGTCTGTACCTGCAGCCAGTTGAAATGAGGAGTTGGTCGTAGCTCTGGACTGAACCATCATCAAATGTGACCGTCTTCTTGTCTGTGTCCACGGAAAGCGCCTGCAAACACATCAGCAACCAGTTTCAAAGCATGACTCAATCACATAGATAGCAAGTCATTCCCACATGTGTTGCTGTCCGGATGAAGATTTACCTCAAGGTCACAATGTCTATGAGATAAAACACAGATGCAAGCACATGCAGGATGTTGTCATACAGGAAGTACTCACTTCTTTCCTGAGCCACACCTCTATGTCATACTGATGGAAAAACTCCATCCTCCTCATCAGGATGCTGTCGCTCTCCACGTTCATCACCTGTGAAATCAGCAAAACTCCAGTGAAGTGAAGAAAATTCATAGAGACTTTCATGTGTTTGTGTCGAGTTATTCGCTGTGCTGAACCTTGCTCAGACGTGTTTTGTCGTAAGGTAGGAGGTCTTCTCTGGTCACCATGATGATCCTGCCACCAAAGTTTTCCTGCCGCAGCGTCTCAGCACAACTGAGTGAAGCGGCTCCTACACTTACACAAAACAACACACACACACACGCAAAGGAAGCAAATCAGAGGCAACGCAGTCTAATACCTGCACGTATCCATGTACAGCATACATGTACTTTTTTTGCAGGATCAGAGAAGCGGCTCATTTTCCTGACACATTTACTCAAATCCCAAGGCAAAATTGTTACATTTACTTATTTGTTGAGAGGACATGGTGGAAGATGCCAGTTAAGTGCCCTATTGAAGCCACACAACCACACACACATATTGGTCCACACTCACCTCCTCCCAGCAGCAGAACAGTGTGAGTAACTCCTGGGACTGCAGTGCCCATACGCTTTATCCTTTTCTCCTGCCTGAGAGTCTGAATCATGGATCAAACACGTGGTCAGGTCATCAGTAGGTACCAACAGTGATATTTACAAACAGAAAATTATTTCAGTTGCCTAAAAATACACTCACGGTTGCTTTCTTAGGTTCAAATCAAATCAGCCAGTCACATGAGACAGCCCTTCAGTGCATTTGTTCACTGCAACTTTCAGCTACAAACCAGTTTACAAAAATGTGAATCAAAATAAAGCATAAGAGTTTGTGTCAGTGATGAACTAAAAAGATAAAACTTGATATTTTAATGATTTTTAAGGGGAAAATGTGCTCAGTATGAATTTATTGACACGTCACACTTAAGAAAAGCAGGGAAATTCCACTCTGTAGCATCCTATTTTTTTAAAAACAACAAAATGATAAGTGTTTGGGGCCCAACTGTTTTAGTTTTTAAAGCAATATGCTCCCCATTTTTGATTAATCTGTGTTTTCAACTGCAAAGGTCCTCTTTTGTTAAGTTTTGTAATGTGCTAACTGTTTCAGTGGGTCACAGATTTGGGTTGCAGAAGTACCAGGAGTCTGCTATGTTGAAGTCAGGTCATCAACTGGTGTTTATCGCCTCCACCATAAAAATCCAGGTTCTCCCTCCAACAGTTACTCCCTGGCAATAATTTCAGCCTCTCTTTCCTGTAGCTGGGTTTTAACTAGTGTTCATGAATGCAGCGGGGAGCTGTGTTCAGTGACAAAGGTTTTCAGAATTAGTTGTGTATGGCCTTCTTTCCTCGCTGAAGAGATCGATACCAGGAGATTAAAATGGCCTCATATTACTAAAACAGAAAAGGTAACCTACTTACCTTTTTATTTATGGACACATACACTTTGCTGTTTTGAATATGGACCTTCAAAAGCGAAAATAAAAACATTTAAACAACAGCAAATGTGCTCATAAGCTTTGTATCAATCTGTCTCTCCGGTTCATACTTTGTGGCAAGGTAGACAGTCGATGCCGGGGTATTCCTCGAGATCGCCTGTGTGGACATTGAAACAGGAGCCGTGCCACGGGCAGCGCACTCTGTTCCCCGAAATAAAACCTGAACACACAAAGATGCGCACAAGAAAAATACAAGATGAAGACAAATTATTAAAACATAAGAAACACATATGAAGCTCAGACCAGTCTGATACCTTACAGTGTGCACAGACAAGATAAATTTCCTTAAATGACACTTTTCTGCCCACACAAGCACCCAGACTTGACTCAAGACTGAAATACATCTATGTCACAGAAATTCCTCTTCAGACTTCCTGTCTTCATACCTTTGCTAAGTGGAGCGCCGTAGTGTGTACACTGGTTCCCAATGGCGCTGTATTTACCCCCACTGCGCGTCAGCAGCACACCGTGATGTCCGACTTCAACTTCCATCATCCTGAGATAACAGACACACACACACACAGAGAGAGAGGTTTTTAATTTTTTAGAATAAGATAAATTTCATTGTTTGTACATCTAAGCTTGTTTAACACTTCAACTTGGTCTTTTCCTCCAGCCGTGGAAGCGTCGTGTCTGCAGGGATGGCTTTATCTGGACTGAAAAAAATATTTTTTTAAGTAAAATGCACCTGAAATGTATAAAATCAAAGGTTTATGTATTAAAATAATTCATCATTAATGGGTATAAACTGAATGCACACCTATCAAGTAAGTTAGTTGACCAGATTAGATTAAATGTAATGTTTTAGATTGAATTTATACAACAAAATTATGCACAAAAATTTACATGTAATCAAATTACATAAAGTTACCATTTTGGGCATAAATATTTTTTGAATACTTTGGGCTTTTTTATTTTTAAAAAAAAGTGCCCGATGAAAACTGTAGTCTGTGGGCCATCAACCTTTTGCTGATTCTGAAGTGTGGTGTGCCAGAAAAAGTCTGAAAACCAGAGCTTCAGTTCAGCCAGAGACAAGGTGGTCGTGTTATCCTCCTTATAAACTGTACTCACTTTGTTGATGCCTTACCCCTCCCCTGTTCCCGCAGAGGCTGTATTTTTTTGATAAAACTGCAACCTTGGGGAGTTTTTGACGGGGTACAATCAATGACAAGGCCTCCTGGTAGTATTTTCACTAAAACTGTCGTAGTATTGTTGGGTTTTAGACAGGTTCAATAGCCCCAGTGTCTCTGGCTCGTGTTTATGAGGCTGGTATTCACTGTCTGATCTACAGTTTTGACCAGATGGCACAGACATATATTCACTCCGGAGCTTTCATCTACTGGGACCCCCACTGTCATTTAGACCCCACAGAGTGTCTAAATAATCTAAATAAAGGGGGTTTTGTGGTCAAATGCGTTTTACACTGTGAGGTACATACAGCTCAGCCCCAAGGAAAATTCCTCTTTCTGTCAAAGAAAAGAAGGTTATGAGATGTCTTAATTTAAGAAAAAGAGAGGCCAAGAAATGTTGCTTTAGCAAAGAAAGAAATCTCTGAGCAAGACTCTTTGAGCTTAAATTGTAAGAAATAAATGTGGAAAATAACAAAAAAAAAGTCTAATTTCTCAGACTGACCAGTAATAATAGAAAAAAGGGTTTATTCACAGAAATTAACCATTTTTGTGAGGACAAAAAACAACAACAAAAACGAAATAGATTGGACTCTTTGCCGGGCCGTTTCTGGT
Source organism: Aulonocara sp. 'chitande type north' Nkhata Bay (assembly GCF_057382095.1). Lineage (NCBI taxonomy): Eukaryota > Metazoa > Chordata > Actinopteri > Cichliformes > Cichlidae > Aulonocara > Aulonocara sp. 'chitande type north' Nkhata Bay. The sequence goes on along the minus strand of NC_141353.1, from coordinate 21,316,263 downwards.
CCCTGTCCCTTTTGTTTGACATCCCTGCTATAAATCATTCAAGTGTTTTAGATGTCACACTGAGACCAGTTTAAAATTTATAGCAATAACTGTTTATGTGGTTAAAACACAAAGGCATATGTTTGCAGGTTCCCCATCCCCTCCTTACTGTCCATCCTGCAGGTCTGACTCCAGACAAACCACCTCTGTCAGCTCCTCTGATGGGTTCTCTGAATCAGAGTCCGTGAGCTCTCCGCGGGCTGCCCAAACACATTATAAATAAATAAATGAGTCATCAAATGAATGATCATCAGTTTACTTTCAGACACCACTCTGCTGAGGCTACTCACACGGCTTGGTCGACATCTCTGTGATTCAGCTGTAAGAGCTCGCAGACACCAAGGCGAACCCCAGGGACATTAAAGGTTATTCAGACGCTCAGGTGGAAACAATTTGAGTCCTGCGTCACTTTGCTTTCCTCTCAGCAGATGAACAATGGGAGTCCATTTCCAAGGGAACCAGTCCATCCCCAACCTGCATCCCAGTTGGTCCAGTGAAAAGTAGATGATTTGGCTCTAATCACCCTGGAAAGTGTCTTCGGTGAGGCAGTGAGCGGAGAGTTTGGGCACTGTGGCGGCTCATGTTCAGCCGCCGTATTGTCGCAGAGAAAGGAGACCCTGCTCTTTTGTTTTTTTACAACGGCAGCACAGAGAAAGGCTGACGAGGCTGAACGCTGAATGGAGGGGCGACAAAGCAACACTTACTCAACCACAGGTGGTTATAATTCACTCTAAAGCAGAAACACTGAAGTCAGGCACTGTGGTCACATTCACACATGAGGCTGCACGTCTATCAGATTTTCGCCCATATGTGCCACAAGGAATTTCATTAAGAACATCCGGTGCAAACATCAAGTTTGCCATCAACTCGGCTTTCACAAAACGTTTCTTTTTTTAACATTGTTGAGATCACAGTTGTTGGAAAACTTGGCGTGTGTGTACATATGTGTGTGGGGCTAGTAGAGCTGCTGAACTGTTCAGCAGACCTAACAGTACTGCTGAAAAGATGTCATAAAGATGAAGCGAAAGTGAGTTATGAAAGCCAGGGTTGTTGTCCTTGAGAGGCAATCGTACCATTATGTGTCCACGGCCCTTTACTATCAGCTATGAGTTTATCACTTGGTGTGCGTGATGTGCGTTAGAGGGCAGAGACTAGAAACAATATATGATATATAACAGTGACCTCACAGTGACACAAGCGTCTCATGCTCTCTTTTCATGAAGCGTGTTTCCACTGAGGTATGCACTGGACATGCGTGAGGTGAACTCCGCTCAACTACACTGTAAAAACTGTGACTAGAGGTTACTTAAAAAAGTTATGGCAACAAAGTGACACTTGAAATAATTAAGTAGATTTTAATTTCAAAAGATTTATGTAAAATGTAGAGAAAATGTTAATTAAATTCAAATAGAAAACAAAAGTAGATATTAATAGAATTAAACTGTAAATATGTGTTGGATTTAGGGTCAAAATCTCAAACTGAAGGTTGAAATTGCCCAACTTTACCAAAAAAAATAATTGATATGAAATAAGTCTCTGAGAAAAATTACTTTGAATTTACTAACTATCTGGCAAAGGTTTAGTAAAAACTTCCTAAAATATCCATTACAAAGAAATGAAATCTTCTTGTTTTTTCAGTAAAACTCAAATTGGATTCAATAATTTTCCAAATAAACCTTAAAAATAATGACTGAATAATAAGAGAAAATGAAATGAATTTTACTTATTTTCTGAGTAAAATGAATCAATTTCACAAAGAAAACAACAAAACAGTAATTTGTTTTATTGTGGAAAATAAAACACAGTAATTTATAATATAACATTTTTCTGCTCGTATACACTGAATTCTCATCAACAATCTCCTGATCTCCTAAATACATTCCTCTGCTGTAAATTTGTTTTAGTGTCATAAACAGTTTATCACACAGCTTTGTGTACAGAGCAACAGCAACATAAACTGCATGAATGTAAACCAGTTTTGTAAAAAAGAAATTAATCTTTAGACTGTAATATCAACATGAACCTGAAATTTGAATATCTTTTACCGTTTCCTTTATCTCTGTTACTTATTTATGATTGACAAACAAAAACTTTAGTTTGTCAATCTTTTGTTAAATTGAATCACTCAATATAACTGTAGAACAAAGGTTTTTCACTCATGTACATGGAATATCAATAATGTAAATCAACCTTTTATCCCAATTTGGATGTTTAACCTGAGAAAATCTAAGACACATGTAAGAGGAAGTAACATTTCTACAGCTACAGGACTGCACTTCTGTTAAATTTTAAAGTTGTTTTAAACCAATGTTTTATAGTAACATACACTATAAACAAAGAAAAGCTTCACTAGTGATTCCTCCAATTTGCTGCCTTTCAAACAGAATATTCCTAAGAAACTTGTAGGTAATAAAAAACAAAATTAAAATGAAGAGCACAAATACAGCCTGACACATTGCAGGTCATTTGGGTAAGATATGAATAAGATGAAATTAACTTAAAAACTGAAAAGATAGCTGCATCTAACAAAGACAAACCAAAGGTTTTCAGTGAGCTTACTTCCCTTTCATTCTTTCAGAGTCCTCGTTTAAGCCAATAACTTGTTCTTGAGGCTGTTCACTTTTGGTGAGAGCTTAGCACAATCCAGTTCAAGGAAAAGTTTCTGGAATACTTCCAAGGTGTATTTTAGCTCTTTGGGATAGGCAAGATCGACTGCATATGTCAATCCAACCAGCATTGCGCATGCTCTTGGAAAATTGCCCAGAGCAGGCATAACTCTCACACCCTCCAGCACAATGCCAATGTCATCCTCCTCAGATCCAACAGCCTTGATTTTGTAGATTTTCATCCTCTGTTCAGAAAGATCTTGTGACACACCATCCTCATCAGCATCCTGAAACAACAAACACATGGGTTTTCTGACTGTAGTTGCACACATGAAATATTTCCTGGACACATCCTGTAGCTGAATGACAAATAAAACATGATAATGCCTCAAATTATTTGAAACTTGACAAACACATATGAATAACAAAAACAGAATAATGTTTCTACTTCAACACTTACACTGTACTCTTTGATCAGTTGATCAATGGACTCCCCAAGGTACACCATCAAGCACTGAATAACCAGATTTCTGGTTATGTTATTGCTAGGATTGCTTGGTGACTGAAAATGAGCAAGAATTCCAAAAATTACCATCAGATAAGTGACCATTTATTAAGACAAAACTGTGAGAATTGGCAGTATTAAAAAAAACTGTTAAATATCAAATTATCATCACATGGAGCATTATGTGCGATAATTAGCTGATGTTAATGCACATGCCTGGGTGCTGACAGTCAACACAAAGGTATTGTCAACATGCTTGACAGGTTCAATCTTTAAATGTGTCGTTTTAGTAAATTACATTAATTTAGTCATTTAGTTTTTTTTTATCTAATTTAGTTTATGTTCGTCAGAAAGGGTTTTTCCTTCTTGGGACAAAACAAAAACCCAGCAATACCTGTACTTGTGTTTTTTTGTTTGTTTTTTTTACTAAGAATAGACATGTATTTAAAATACAATTAAAACATGAAACCCATAATTGTGTTGTTAATTATATCAGTGACGTCCTGGCGTCCTCTTGCACTGACAAAAACATGCAAACAAATTAGTGGAGCTGTGCACCATGCAAATGAAATTTGACAAAAAAATTCTTTAAATAAAATTCGAAGCTGAAATGTCTGTGGAAAATACCTTGGCTATGATAGCCTGCAACTTCAATCCCATGCTGATCAGGTGAATTTAAGTTGAGGGATCTTCCATTACCTGAAAGGAAAGCAACATTATCATTTTTGACGTTTAGTCAGCTGTGTAAAAACCAAGGAGGAACCCACCCGGGGGATTAATAAAGTTTTATTTTATCTAATCTAATCTAATAACTTTAATCTCAGCCAAACCGATTTACTCACGAACAAATAAAACACTGAAAAAAACCAAACAATAACATTTTTAGGTTGTCTAAGTGACTTATACATTACGTTTAAACTGAGTAGCGAAACCCCGCGGTGATCTGAAAATGATGTGCCGGGAGTTGTGCCGTTCTCAGCGGCTTCAGTGACCCTCAAGCTCCTGGCTTGCTATCGAGGTGGTGGGTAGCAGATGCTCCGAAAACGTCGAAGCACTTTTGCAAACATGCGATATCTTGATAAACCAAGCAGATATTTGATGTTTACACAGCTACTTTCGCGCCTGAAAATATGTTAAAAGTTTATTTTGTGACCCAGAAAGATTACTAAGAGTAATTTTAAAACTTAGTAGCGGCCGCCATTATTGGAAACTGGAGTTCGAAAAACTGACTGTGGCTGACAAAATCACTCACAACTGACCGCAAAACCTTTTCATGAACTTTTAAACGTGGATGAAAGACGTTAAAACTCATCGGAATATACCGTTGATATTTTTTAATACGGTAAAACATGTGGTTAGTTAAAGCTGTTCAGTAACACAGTCGTGAAGGCTTGGAAAGTGACCTTGTGCTAGCAGTCCACTAACTGCCATTTGTGTAAAAATACGATACTATCATTACAGTGATGATTATTAATAAAATTTCGACGTATCATACTGTTTAAAACCTTTACTCAAAACCGATATACGTTATTGTTTAAACCGTGTCTTATATTTGAACAAATTAAGAAGTCTTACCTCTGACAAAACGGAGACGTCCACTCATGAAGCGCGTGTGTCCTGCACGTGGCACAAAGGATTATGGGCGGAAGTGTACAATGATTAAAATGAAAATGCTTTCATCAGTTAAATCTATTAGATTTCTTAAATTTTTTTAGTACTCAAACATTTTTTTTAAATCTACTCAACAAACCATTGCTGAATTTACCCCAAACAAAACTGTGTAAATTTAAATAACTGAACATCTCAAAATTGTTGAATTTTGCTTAGATTTGATTAAAACTACTCATACACGTTTTTACTGAGTAATAATTACTATTACTCTCCTATTAGATTCTAATTAACCCCAATCACAGTTTTTACAGTGTATTGTTATGGATTTGAAATCAACACTTCTTCTCACTGGAGGCTCTGCCGGCTCTTTCAAACTGCTCAATGCAGTCATCAGAGTCCTGCCAACACCGCAGCCGGCACAGAGGAAAGCCTGGAAATGGAGGAATGTCAGCACGTCGTTAGCTCACAGCTGCCTGACAGGAGCGGGGGCTGTTTTATGGTTCGTAGAGGCGCGCAGCAGTCAGGGTAGTGTGGACGTTTGTTTTCTACTCGTGTGATATTCACTCTTCCTGTGGGCTCTCTCGCCCTGCAGCTTTTACCGTCACCCTCAGATGATGGAGGACCTGATCTCCTTTTGCTCCCTGCACTCCCACAGTCTTTATCCACAGGTGATGCCCACACAAACACACGCACACACACACACATGCAAATGTGTATACATTGAATTTCAAAAAATAACTTGATAGCAGTTTAATACTTTAGCATTGTTTAAATACATTAGCCTGCACGCATATTTCTACCTCTCCTCCAGGGTATTTTATCCACGACTTCCTAGACATGGCCTTGAACCAGCCCTTCAAACAGTCCTGGGAGCTACTCCTCCACCACTCTTTGGTAATGACCTTTGTGGGTCTAATGCTTGGGTGTGTTTTTGCTAACACAGTGTGAAAACATGAACCAACATACACTTTTTGTAACGGGAACACATCAGTTTATTTTACACAAAAACAGGGAATAATAATCCATCTATCTCAGTTAATAAGATACTTAAGATACTTCTCTCTTGTCCTTACAAATGTAAGTGAAAATTATGACCTCATAAGAGATCATAATGAGCTGCTTTTTGTTTTGTTTTTTACATTTTTGAATATGGAGGTAGAGTGATGCAGCTATTCACAGGATAGGATTTGATAGGATTTTTTGGACAAGACCCTGCGGAGTTGAGATGCTGGTGGGGGTGAAGATGAAACCTGAGTTCAGTGAAGTGAAGATGAGAGATGAGTCTGAAAAGAGATCACAGATTTAAACAACGCAGAGTGGAGGCTGATCGCCTCAAAGAAGCCAGGCAAGAAGAAAGTAGTAATGAAGAATATAACGATGTCAGTATTGAGATTGACAGCAGGGGAAAGTGGCAGTAATGAAATGAACAGACTAGCAGCCGAAGAGCCAGGAAAGCAGGCAGATGAGTGATTACAGATCTTCCTTATTGAACTTTCACATAAGCTTAATTTCTGTCATCCATTTAAAATACGGGATCTGAGTACTGTTTCATCTCCTGAGTGTGTAATCTAAGAACACAAGCACAAAGTTGAGTCAGTCTGGTGATAGCACTCATCCCATATCTGGGTGATAACGACGAGGTCAGTGAGCGAAACCTCAGTCGTGCTGCTCTATGCTGTGATTTTACTGTCAGCGCATACAGCAGACCTGCTTTCAGGCAGCACATGTTGTGTCATGGTGCGTTTGCTCCTGACTGTGCTGCTAAGTATCTCTATGCAGGTTCTACTTTATCCAAAGACACGAGTTATTTATTTTTACGTGGCGAACAGTTAATCCTGCACAAGCCTTTCTAATCAAAGTTCAAGGTTCAAGTTTTATATGTTTGCGTCCAGTTTTCTCAGAGTGGGTCACCACATTCCTGAGGTTACCCAACAGTATATTCTCCTTCATCAAGTTTGGCTTGTTTTTAATTTATCCAGATACTTAATTCATTAAATTCATGCAAAAAAAAAAAATCTCACAGAATGTTTAGTTACATAACTCTTTTACCAAACTTTATTTACAGCGATTTATTAACATTTTAAACTCTCTTCTGTTGTCATTCTGTTATTTCCTGCGGTATTATTTTCAATAGTGGGAGGGCAGCAGCGTCGCCTCTCAGCACGCATCAATAACAGCCAATATAAAACTGATAATTATGAGATCAATCAGCAGAGCCATCAGCTGGTGTGTGCTGGCACAGATCAGCTGATCTCAGGGGACGTGTGGAGCTTGACAACCTGAAATTCATCCTCCAAATACTAATGATGGTGTGTAAAAATTCATTCATAAAAATTCATAATTATTAAAGGCTATAAAGCCTTTAATAATCATGGTCCAGCAGGTTTCTATATATCACTTACTGACATTCATTTCTGGGTGGTCTGAAATTAGCTAATTCACATTTTCCATGATTAAAACTTGTGATTTTTGCATGATTAACGTGTAAATAAAGTGTTGTATTGCTGTCTCTTTGCATGTGCTGTTTTAACATTTCTCTCAGGTGATCTCATGCTTCGGTTTGGCTGTGACGTCCCGCCTCTATCTGGGTTTTGCAGCGGTGTCTCTGCTGGTAGAGATCAACTCTGTTTTCCTTCATCTCAGACAGCTCCTCATCCTCTCAGGACGGAGGAACAAGCCAGGCACTGAACTCACCGCCCCTCAGCCCTCTCTCGCCTACAGCATCACCAGCTGGCTCAACGTGGGAACGTAGGTGGTTCAGGAATTCTTTTTAGCAGGAAGAAATGATCTTTTTATGCGAGGTGGGAAAAGATCATAAAGCACCTTTTTAAAAGCATTTGAAGCATTTTTGAATATGTTACATCAAATAAATGTTAATATTATGCAAACTTAGCCTGAGTAAAGCCTCGTTAATTTTTTTTTAATGATGGCTTCATTTATTAAGGAGAGGAAAAAGCTAATTCCCCCGAAACCTAATAATTGGTTGTGTAACCAGAATTGTTGAGCTTAAAGTTGTGAGGCCTCCAGGAAACCATCTGCGCTCTACTTTTACTTCTTTAATCTGTTTCCTGAAAGGCCTGTTTTGTGTTTATCTGCCTGAAACTGTTGTCCAATAATCACAGATGTGCCAGTTTTATCCCAGCTGCTCCCACATCAATATCTCAGATACTGTGCAAGATACTGAATCCCAAGCTTTCACTATCTGGGCCTTGCATGGTGACTTTAGTGTAGACTGGTATCTGTCAGCTTGTTTCTTCTGTTTCATCTGCAGGTTTCTGGTGTTTCGTGCCTGCACGCTGGGCTGGATGAGCCGCTGGCTGGCCCGTCACAGTGAACACATTCCTCGTTATGTCCTGATGATGGGGGCCGCCGGCCTGAGTCTCATCTCCACCATGAACGTGGCGATGTTTTATAAAATGCGCAATGCCACTGAGAACCACTAGGGGGAAGCAGAGCTGTGTTACTCCTGCACAAGTGACTTGAATCCGTTTTCTACCTCATCACGTGGTTAACGCTGCACTTGCAATTCATTTTCTAAGCAAATATGTTTTGTTTACAGGCGTAACACAAAATAAAATAAAATAAAATGTGGATGCATAAGATAAAGTGTTTGGTGATACTATTTAGTCATGAAATCCCTCTCATTTCAGTTTATAACCATTTGCAAAGCATCTGTGAAAAAGAAACGTGTGAATAAAAACAGCAGATATCTGTAGCTTGATTTATTTATTTATAATTAAAATGAACTTCAGTGCTCTTCTGACATCATTTTTAAATATATGTAGTTTCTAAGATTCAGTTCAACATGTGACCCCAAAACTTATCTCTGTAAGCATTAATTTTATATTTATTGTGATTTTTCTCCTGTAATTTTAAAGTGAACTGCAGTGGCAGGAGATATAGGAATAGAAGGAGGGGGAAAAGAAGTTAACATGCAATAAAACCCCAAACCAGACCAGTTTACAGTGAACTACATCATGATTCTCTTCTGCTGGAACATGGTAACCAGAGTGGGAGGTTTGCAGCTTGTGTTGGGCTGGATTTCTTCTCGCATGCGTGGCAGGTAAATCTTCTCCGTCCTGGACTCCCTCTCATAATAACGACACACCTTTAGATGCTCTGAGATAGGCGGCACATCCTGAAAGCACCACGTATCCACCGGAGAGAACAAGGTACTGAACTGCCAGACCTGCAGTGATGAACAGCGATGGAGATGCAACTAAATATAAGGTCCTGACTGCAAAAGTGGGATATCTCACATTTTATTTCACATTAAATCTTTCAGTGCTTTGATTGTCCAGAATGGTCACTATTACAGTAGTCTAAAAAATGAGGTGATTTGCAGGCCTCTGCTTTTTCAAACTGGGAAACCATTCAATCTGTCATTTTTATTTATTCTGAAGTTGCTTCAATTATATTTAGATAAGGGTGCTCTTTAGGGTGAAGTCAATATTTCTAATATAATCTGCTCCAAGTGGTCACAGCATGAATTATGTGATTCATGAAGTCAGAAAAAAAGACTCATGATTACAAAGATGTTAAATTGCATTCATTCACTGACTTTTTGCTGTGAAATGTTGCATGCGATTACTTCTTTGGCCTTCAACAATTAAACAGCCTGGTAAGAAACGTCAGCGTTGTGTTTTCTAAACTAAATGTAGCATCACTTGATTACTATCAAGGCAACCCTGCTACATGATGACAACAAGATCAACAATCATCTGGTTTCTTGTGCCTCCAGCTCAAAGCCAAACTTGCACTCGTCCCTCATATCTTCCTTCTTTTATGCTGTATTCTTGCCTTTATTTCTAATATTTACTTCTAATCTTAATTGCCCCTTGGGGATAAATAAAGTCTTTCTGATTCTGATAAACATGAAATATCTCGCATTATGTCTACTGTGAGTCCTGTTAGCGTGGCTCCAATCTTACCCTCTGCTTCACCCTCCACTTGGCTCCTCCATGAGAGTAGGTCTTCCTCTCCCAGCGGAGGGTGACCATCCCTCTCTCCTGCAGCTGAGAGGAGCACACCTGCCTCATGAGGTGGGACACCATAGCCAGCTGGGACAGGGAAAAGCTGTCCAGGAAACTGGCCACGTGGCACAGCACTTCGTAGGGAAGAGAGGTCAGCGAGTCGTCCGCTCCTCCCGCTCGACTGCCTCTCTTCCTCCAAGCAAAGCTGGTGGAGGCATCCGTGCTCCTGGATGTCTGGGAAGTGTCACCCAGGCAAACAGAGGTGGTGGGAATCAGGCTGAAGCAGCCTAGATCATCGCTGAAAGTACAGACGAAACTGTGGTCTTTGAAAGAGTATTGGATTTTTATTTGCAGAGGATTAAAATGCTTTGACTCTGATCTGAGTTATAGATTGTTAAAATAAAAGTTATAGTAGCTTTAAGGTTAATTTATGCATCATATTTGTTATTTTCACAACAGTGTGATGTTAAAAGTGTGACTTGTGATGAAATAAAAGATTAACTGAAGTTCTGAAGCGTTGTTCAGTTTGATGCTTTCAATTTTACAGCCCAAAACCAAAATCAGGGACACCTTGCAAGCAATGAAATATAAGAGTGAAGCATTAAGAGCTAAACTTACAGATAGTGTATTTGTGTGCTTGTAGAAGCTACAAACATCCAAAAAGGAGAAAATATTACTCAAGGAGGCCAAAACATGACAGCTGTGTTCTGCATCTGCAGGATATGTGAACAGATAACTATGTGCAAAATGTTTAACTAGTCAGTTTGATAGTGTGTTTCTGCTGCCCTCAAGTGGTTACAAATAGTTGTTGCAGATTTACACGATTCACTTTGACATAACGAGAAGTGTGGAAAAAAAAATCTACACGCGCCACGATTCAGCAGCTCAGATTCAGAAGCATCTTTAGCAGCAATAACGTGAAGTAATCATTTTCTGCAAGACTTTATGAAACTTTGATATCACTGTGCAGGAATCTTTGCCCACTCTTGTTTACAATGTTGTGTCATGGAGGTTTGTGGGCGCACGGTTATGCACGGCTCTCTTAAGTTCCCACCACAGCATTTGAATCAGTTTTTGGACGGGGTCATTGCAAAAGTACTTTCTTTCCCTGTACTTGAGATCATTGCCCTGTTGCATGACCCAGGCTCACATTTGACTCTTGAATACTTTGATATGGTTTTGTTTGTTCAAGTCAGTGGCTGCAGTGCACTCAGGTCATTTGGCTACAAAATAAGCGCAAACCATCACTCCTCCACCACCGTGCTTTAAAGTTAGTTTGAGGTGTTTGTGCTCACATGTTGCTTAGTTTCTGCCAAACCTCCACTGTGGTCTCATCTGTACAAAGGACGTAATTAGTAAATGTACTTCACTGTTGCTTGCAAATGTTTTTCAGATTATTGCAGTTACTCTCTGCCCAGCACTAAAGTTTACACAGGAGTCTATGCACTCCTGTGTAAACTTTCTTTATCACATGACTGTATAAAGAGCTTTTTTATTTTCTACACAACTCTGAATTGATTTTTTTTTATTGTTTATAAAGCTCAGAAAGTGAATTAGAAATGTAACTGGGACACAGTGCAGTTAGAATGTGTACCCTGTACCCCTCTAACACGCTTCAGCTCACAGTTAAATTTGTTTACATTTCGATGAACTCTGTGATTTCTCTCACTTGTAGCTGATGGTGGCTTCGTGTGTGGAGGGCTGAAATCTCCTCTGGCTGTAGCTGCATCCCAAGTAAGCGAGCGGGCATCTCTGCTCGAACCATCCGTTTACACACATCTGGATATCACTGTGGACGTTCCTGCACACGACAGAACATTTTTTATTAGAAATAGATCACTTTGCTCTCACAGTATCAGATGGGGTTTAGAGCATCATTCTGAGTCAGTGACTGCTTTGTGTATTTCTTGTTCAGGTCTTAATCTCTTTAAACGATGCAAAACCTAAATATTTAAGAAAAAACAACTCACTTGTAATGTTTGCCATATTCTCTGCACTGGAAGGTGTGTCCACAGAGGAAGGTGAAGGCAGAGCTGGCCTTGTGATGTCGGCTGGTGACGCTCTCCACCTGCAGCTGAAGGTGCAGCTCAAGCGGTTTGACAGCCGTCAGGTCGGCCAGCGAAGTGTTTCTCCGGAAAGGAGCCGACAGAAAGCTGTAGGTCTGCGTGCCTTCGTCTGTTAACAGACCGTCTGTGGACACGCTTTCTGCAATGAGGTGACCCCTCAGCTCCTTCTCCAGGGAGCACAGCAGAGAGGCCTGAGCAGCCAATCAAACAACAGAGCAATATTTCATCGGGGAGCTTCGTAGCTGGTGAGCATTAAACAACAACGAAAGCAAAAACGACTCTCATTTATTAAACATATGACAAATATGACAGAAAACGTCATCAGTAAACAGTAACACTTGTTTGTTTACTCCGTACTTTGAGAAAACATGAATATTTGTTCTCTGCACATTTTGTTCCATTGGCTTGTGATGCTCCAGGATTTAAAATACAGTCTAAGAAGGTACAAGAAAGATATATTCCTGCTCAAGAACATGAAAGAAGTTTTTTCACTCACACTGTCGGCTTATAAAATGTAAAAAGAAATTAAAAGCCCTAAAAAACAACAACAACAACAAAAAAAAAAAACCAACAGTTCTTTCTGATATTGTCCTGCAGCAAAGCCACACTCTCCTCTTAGATAACCAACTTAAGTGGTTTATTTTATAATTTTTGCATGTGTCCCAGCACTAAAACCTACCGAAGAAAGTAAAAATGAAAATAGACATACATTTTTGTAAATGACCTGAAAGAACTTCAGTAACTTTGTCTTCTCGCTTCAAACTTATTACCATTCACCTTCATCAGCTAGACTCTGTTTTCATCAGGGTGTCAGCTATAACCATCATGCTTTATATGTTTTACAATCATATTATTCCTGGCTTTTAAATCTCTTTTAATATTATTATTGTTGCATTTTGTTGTAAGGTGACCTTACAATTCAGGACAATGATTCAGCTCTATGAGGTTGCTGAATCATTTATAATGTTTAATTACTTTGACATACACGTCTTAGGACTGTGGATGGGAGCGCAGGAAGAACTAATGCACATGGAAAGTCTTAAAATCATTATGAGTAATGCAAAAGGAGGTATTGAGTCTGTGGAAATCCTTTACTGGACTTGTCTACAGAGCTTTTCAGCCATTCTGAATTCATGGGTCACCTCTCTAACAAAACTACAAAATGCACAGCATTAGCAACTATCTCGTGAAACAGAATGCAACATATATTCCTCTGGGGTCAATAGAGACTGAAAACTATAAAGCTAAAAGCAAGTAAGCAATCAAGCAAAACATTAAGACACACCTTTAAAACAATAAGCAGCTGTCTGCTGATAGGTCTGAATGCATGAATGAATCTGAATGAATCAGTGCTGTGTTCACTGCTTGTTTCTGCTGTACCTTAGTGACTTTTTTAAAGCCTTTGCAGGTCTAAAAGGACAATTTTACAAAAAGTCTACAAGGAGGTTCAATTTCTTTGCCTCACCTGAACTTCCTCCCACACTGGCATTGCCTCTAGTGCCACCCCCAGGTCACTGGTATCCACAGCTTTGCTCTCTCTTTTGTAAAAACCTGGGTTGCGGATGCGGCTCTGCTTGGCAGAAAAGCTGGTCGGGACTTTGAAAGTGCGCACAGTGATGATCTTCATTGGCTCCAGGCGCTCATATGTAAACTTCTTCTTGTTCAGAGTGCTGGTCAGCAGTTTGCAGGTGTTTGATGATGTTGCACCTCCACAGGTATCTGCTTTATCTTCTTCCGTAACGGTGCTCAAGCCTTTCCCCCTCCCTTTAGCCAGTCCCCGTCCCCTTCCTGCCACAGCTGTCCCCTCAGTTTCCCTGCATCCACCCATCTCCATGCTGAACATTCGCTCCCAGGCGCTGTAATTTTCAAGATGATCAGCCTCTATTCCTGATGCCCTTGCAAGAGCCTCTCTTTCTTCCTGTGTAAGCCCCTGCTCATATTCGACCCGAACCTCTTCCTCCTCATCTTCTTCTTCTTCTTTGTCATCAGGGGTATTATCATTCAAATTGTACGTGTTAAAAGAGGCCCAGGCGAGCTCACTGGCTTGTTTTGCAGCTGCCCTTTCTGCTGCCTCCTTCTCCAACATGGCCTTTTTCTTCCTCTCCTTTTCCTTCCTTCTCTCCTCCTCCATCCTCCTTTCCTTCCTCTCCTCCTCCTCCACACACTGGATCAGCTCTGGGAACAGTTTCTTCATCTTCATGGAGTGAAAGAGGCGGTCCTGGTCTTTCAGAGCCAAGGCCAGGTCCAGACACCTTCCCTGCGCTCTTTCTCTGAGCAGGTTTTCATGCAGCTCCATGTTTGGGAAGGAGTGGGCGTCATTGGCTGGCCAGCGGTTCCACTCCATGGAGCAGCACACCACGCTGGCCGGGCACACCTGGAGGTGAGCTGCCCGTGAAGAGCGAGGCAATTGGATCGGGCAGCCGTACTCAGCGTTGATGCAGGGCACCCTCACATTAGGGCAGAGCAGCAGGTGATCCTCTTCTTTGCACAGGTGGAAGAGAGCGCCACAGAGCAGACGGCAGGGGATGACTGCGCAGCACACAGAGGCCTCTACCCGAGCCCTGCAGCGGCGGCTGTAGCAAGAATCACAGTGGATGTGGTGGCGCACCTTGGAGGCCCGAGAACGGTGACTCTGATTTGAATGAGAAAATAAACAGGAGGAGCCAGCCGTGTAAGAATGATGACTTACTCAAAAAGCAACACAAGACATTAAAACACAACTCATTAAAGCTGAAATATGTAGAAGAATTAGGTGAAGAAGGAGTCAATGTCGCACGTTCTGTTTCTAACCTGACTTTCTTTCTGCACATCGTGTTGGCTGCTACATTGACTGACTATCCCGTCTTGAGCTACGAAGTGATATCATAGAAAAATCTGTGCTGTTGCACAATCATACTGGACATGCTTTTGCATGTTGGATGCCCAAGAACGATCACTCTGATTTGGAAAAACTAAGAGAGACCAGACTGATTTTTCAGGAGGTCTTACTAAGCCAGCTTCTTTTGTCAATTTTTAAAAGTAGAAACAATAGATGTATAACAAGACAGGTTTAAAAAGGATTTCGGCAAACAACATATGTGTTCAATGGAGAGATGACAAACATAACACACCTCATGTGACAAATGTAAAGCTGCTGAAGGAAAAACAACCAACAGCGTTTTGAAATTTTTGGGGGGATCTGACGACTGCAAAAATGAAATCATACCATTTTTTCAGATCCTCTGGTGCCAGGTCTCTGAAGCTGCAGGTCTGCCCTGCGAACAGAAAGGAAACTGTTAATCAGACTGAGCCCAGTGCATGTAAATGGACAATCAGAGGATATCAGCAGAATCCTGTGGCGTAAGATTCAAAGAGGGTTTGAGGTTTGAAAGGAGAGAAAGTCCTCGCACTCCTTCTGGTACTTTTAAAGACCAAGTGTTTCCATGTGTGTCTGTTATGTGTGTTTGTGTGTTATAAATAGAGCTCAGCACTGACTGAGAAATCTTATACGGGTGGTCAGAGACATGGTTTGGGTTACTGGTCGTCTCAGACACTTGCATCAGAAATCTGCCTACTTTCATTCTGCGCGCAGCAAAACGAGGCAGATTCTTGCTTAATATCCAAACGGAGTCCTCTAGTGGATATTTAAGTGTTGTCAAAACACTGTCAATGTGAATTTATTTTGCAGTTGTTGCAGCAGAGGCTGAGCTACTTGTTCTAATGTACTTGTACTAACAAACTTGTGCTCGGACACATAAACTCAGGCTGTGAATACGGAGATAGGAAGTCTTGTATAAAGTTTGGCACCTGTGGCTCCCCGCTGCAGCAATGTTGAGAAGCTGAGCGCGGATTTATTTCTACTTGTGAACCTGCTTGTGCTGCTTGGCTAATTATAACCTACCAGTTCAAAGAGCACGGGGACAGAAAGCAACGTTATAAAACCAAAGAGAAAAAACAACTCGTCCGTGCTGTCCAACCGGTAAGGTATTCGTCGAGAAGGTTTGACTCCATTGTGAATGTGCTGAAATTCTCTGAGATTACCTGGTTTCATCTCTAATTTGAAAGGATTCCAGTGAAACTGCTCGAACAAGTGATAAAAGTGGAGAAGTGAAATATTTCAGCTGATCTAAGTGCTCGTCTGACTTGTACGTGTCGAGATTTACAGCCACACAGGCCACAGCTCGTTCTGGGTGTCTTTAAAACTGCACTAGAGCCAAGTGACATTTGTTTTACGCTTAGTGCAAAAGCTGCTGCATCAGTGTAGAAATGCTGCCCAGAACTTATTTGCCTGCTTGTTTTGCCTGTTTTAGGTCATTATTGTCAGAGTCTACTTGTTACTGAACAGGAAAGCAAAACAGTGGGAAACTGTTTTGACTTTCACAATATTTTTTTTGCAGATGTTCCTTCAGTTTTTAAAACCATGTCCGGTCAGGATGGCGTGCAGTGGTTAGGACTGTTGCTTCACAGACTGTCGTTCTAGGTTTGAATCGAGAGGTTGCTCTGCTTTCTCTGTCTGTACCGATTTCTTGATAGATTCCAGTTACAACTTCCCCTCTGCAGCTCGGGATCGGACAAGAGGTTTAGAAAACATTTAGATTCTCAAGTCGTGCAAAAGGGTAGTAATATGTTTTGTTTGAACACCTCTGACACATCCTGGCAGCAACCAGACTGAGAAGCATGAACTCTCCAAAGGATTCTGTTGTGTGACTTTGGAGTTTTTCACCCTTTTATGCAGACAAATGTACAGAAACATATTTGTGGGTTTGAATGAGTGCGAGATGAACTAAGTAAAAAAATTTAATGGTTTATGGCAACATATGAGCTTCGGTTTTGTTCATTTTTCTTTGTTTACTTGTCTTTAACAATCTGATATACTGTACGTGACCAGTGATGATGGATTGCATGTGGATTAAATGTGGCCTATATTATTCAGTGTTGGGATGATGTCACAGAAAGGTCATATCATGTCATATCATGCTTGACAGAAATGTCAATCATATACATTTGCTTTGTATTTTCTTCTTACAGAGTTAGAAAACCAGCTGAAGTCCCGTTAATATGGTGAGTCAGACTTTTTCTGCTGTTGAATTAAAGATTGAAGCTCATAGAGCTTTAAAGGTGGAGTATGTAAGATTATTGGTTTTAAAGATTATTTAAACCAATGGACAAACCTGCTTCCATCTCATATATACATATGTCTATTCAGATACAGAATAATGTAGATAATTCACTGCTAATGCTATTTTCTGATATCCCACTGTCCTCCACTCATTATTATAATGACTTATGTGTGGTATTAAGGACAGTGTTATTACTATTGTACTATCAAGACTAGACAACCCCATTGCCTAGCTCTAATAGATCTATGTATTATTATGATATTATCATTGTTGTATCTTAAAGATAATGGAAATAATCATGCATGCATGTAACTTGAACTCCCCACCTTTCCAAGCTACCCCCTTTTGAATATAGTAACTATATAGTCTAACTGAGATAACCCCCATCACTCTTTTCATCGTTAAATTCTCTGATCCTCTGAGTTTAATATGATCAACAAACCACTTATACTGTAAGGAGGCTGTCCCCCGACTCCGATCAGGTCTGGGGGTGAACCAGAGCTCTGAAACTGGACTTGTAACAGTTGTAATTCCTGCATTATGCGCACCATAGAAAAGATTTCCACTTACAAACCATCACTCTTGACCTCAGTGACCTTTTGTGCCAGAGCTGTCCTCTGAGTATAGTCTCTGACTGACTGTCTCTGTAGTAGTTTTACAATCATTATTACTGTTATATTCCCTTTTTTCACCCATCCTAAGTGCATTTATTTTGGACTGAAGAGAAATGAGGACCCTCACACTCAACACACACTCTCACATTCACACCACACCTATTCTCTTTACCTGCTCTGTCTTGTCTTGTTGGTTGTCATATATCTTTCTCTAAGTATCCTAATCCATGTGATGTCCTACTCCTTTTGTGGTACTCTTCAAAATAAGGTTCATTGAAAAAAAGATTCAAATATTATTAAATTAACAACAGATTATGAAACAACAGATCATGTGTATTGTGTTGTAGAGATATCCACCAAAGTTTGCATGCTAATAGCACATGCTATCAGTTTGTATCTAAAGACTAAATTGAGAGCTAAAATGAGAGCAAGAAGCAGTGCAAACAGGTTACGCCTATGATGCCAGACTAACATAGAGTTCTGAAGCATCCCTTTATTCCAGGGAATTTCACATATTGCACCTTTAATGAGCCATATTTTCATATATTGTAAACATCTTGTCATCACTGAATCATTCTGGGTTTTTTCCTGATCCAAATCAGAGTCGGCGTTCTCGGGCCTCCAGGATGCAGCAGCACATCCACTGTGATTCCTGCTACAGCCGCCGCTGCAGGGCTCGGGTGGAGGCCTCTGTGTGCTGTGCGGTCACCCCCTGCCGTCTGCACTGTGGCGCCCTCTTCCACCTGTGCAAAGCAGAGGATCACCTGCTGCTCTGCCCTAATGTGAGGGTGCCCTGCATCAATGCTGCGTACGGATGCCCTGTTCAGCTGCCTCGCTCCTCACGGGCATCCCACCTCCAGGTGTGCCCGGCCAGCGTGGTGTGCTGCACCATGGAGTGGCTCCGTTGGCCGACCGATGACACAAACCCACACAGCCACAAAGCCCTGCAGGACAACTTGGTGAAAGAAAGTGAGGGACAGGAGGAGGCTCTGGACCTTGCCATGGCCATAATCGATCAAAAAGACCTTTACAGCCGCCTAAAAATGAAGCCGCTCTATCCGGAGCTGACAGAGGAGGAAGAGGAGGAAATAAATGATGAGATGAAAGAGGAAGCAGCAGCTGGTGGAGTAGTCAATGGTGTCGTAATCGAAGATACCAGTGATGGTGGGTAATAGTGGTGCTTTTCAAAAGATGCTTTCCCTAACAAAATCTGCCTAAGAGTTACTGAAAACCTAAAACCCATGAGAGATTAAAAATAAATTGAATTTTTTGTGAGATTCAAATCATGTTTTAGGTACTCTAAAAATAGATTTGTGATAAATAAATCCTTAACACTTCTATCAGCACAGAATATTTCTGGATTAAACTAAAACATCTTCAACTGTTTTTGAATGTTTTTGAAACTCAGTAAAGTTCAGTTTCTCTCTTTGAAAAGTGTATTTCATTTATTTTTTCTCTCCAGGTCTTCCTAAAAACACCTCCTGTGAGCATAGTGGTGCTGAACAGACTGTACCAAACAGTGCTGTGCAAGGTTCAGGCATCAACAAAGATAAATATGACCTGTTCGAGATGATGTTCAGCATGGACAGAGGCGGCTGTGAGGCCGCTCAGGAAAATCTGAACAACCCCAAACAAAACCCAAACGTTGGTGACAAGGGAAAAACTCAGAGTGGCAGAAATCCAAAAGGGACTGAGAGGCAGGACCAGACAGACGCAGAGAATGACAGCTCTGCTGCCAAAAACTGTCCCCCAGCGGACACCAGTAAGACCGGGATGGCCCCGTGGCAGGAGGGAGTGCTGGACCGTTTGGGGCAGGAACTCACACCACAGGAGTACAACATGTACGTGGTGCATCATGGTCGCATGCTGCTAGCCTTTGGACAAATCGAGGCCTGTACTCCAAGGGAGAAAGACTTTGTGTACGGCAGCTTGGAGCCTATTCCAGTCCAGACACTGCGCTCATTCAAGGTGATGAAACTACATTTATTTTTTTATTGTAAAACAGAAATAGGACAGAACAGGATGTTTAAGTGCCACTGTTGCCTTACTTAAAAAAAAGAAAAGAAATGCTACTACGTCTCTCATTTTTCATTTGAGGATAGATGGATAGACGCCACTAGGACGTCATTTCCATCCGTGTATGACCATTCAGACCAGTTCTAAACAGTCCAAAATCTAAACTGGACTTTAAGAGCTCCTTTTACATCTGATTTTGGGTTTTAACTAAGAGCAGGAAGTGGAAAATGAAAACGTTAAGAGTGAAGCACAAATAACAGCTGCTAAAAGCTCCAACCAAAGACAAATTGCACTCAACAATGTTAAAATCCCAAACAGACTTATTACCAAGTATCCAACACTCAAAGCTGAGGTTTACAGGAAAAAAGAAATATATAGTATTTACTGAGGTTTCTTATTGCTATGGAAGCTTCTTTGTCCCACAAAAAACTGCATTCAAAATTTCTAAAACTTCTAAATTTCAACTTACTCGCTTAAACTTCTGAGAAAAGAGGTCAAAATCAACAAAAGAACTTTAAATTACAGTCTCCATTTCTGATTTGTGTCATACTTTTTAAAGTGAGTAGCTGGACGGTGTTTGAAGACAACTCCATCACTTCAATTCAAACTAATACCATAATAATACATTAGCGACCAAAGGAATTACAAATCTTTGCCAACTGGCTGGTAATTCACCAGTGGTTGCCAGATGGTTGCAGACCAGTCTTCATTTTGACTGGAACAATTGTCACATGTTCAAATATTAATGGTATATAATATATAATATAGTTAGTGGTTACATGTGTCCAAAACCCCACTAACAAAGTGAATCTTTCAAAACTTGGCTAATTGATTTTATATAATATTTGTGGGTGTGGCTTCAAAGCTAAGCATAGACTGGGGAGATAAATAAAACCCTTCTCTTGGGCTGCAGCAACATAAGTTACTGTTTAACAAACTGATAATTGTTAACTGAGTCCAGAGTCTGTTTGATTTGAGACTCACTATTAATTGATCGATAAGTAGCTGTAGCTAAAAGGTCCCATGAAACTACTGTTAAAATCAACAGTGTGTTCACACCAAACGCAATAGACGCGAGCGAAAACGCCCCAAACGCCTCTAATTTGACTCGTGCACATTCGCACCTCAACACGTGTCCAAGAAAAATCCATCGCGCCTCAAAATTGCATATTTTGACGCGCGTGAACCGGAAATGTGGGAGGAAGTTGTGCCAGACGGTATCTTTGCAAGATGGCAGCTGTCGAGCTAGAGCTTGAAGAGAGAGTCTCCCTTCTCTATGTACTGTGGAGAGCAGTGCAACGGCGTAAAAGACGTCCTCGCCGTACCTGGGTCCATCAGGTCCTCCAGAGGCGTGAGCAGTTTGGGGAGTTTCACCATTTGCTCCAGGAGCTGCGCCTGGATGACGGCCGATTCCAGCGATACCACGTCTTTCACTCGCCAGTTTGAGGACCTGCTGTCCCGCGTCGGTCCCAGAATCTCCGCCTAGACACCAACTACAGGCGCTCAATCCTACCTGCAGAGCGCCTGTCCATCTGCTTGAGGTTAGTAAAATTGTTTAATACTTAGTCCTTTATTGATACCTGTGCTAATATATGCTAAACCATCCGTTTATACACTGCTAACATGGATGTGCTATGCTAACAGTGAATGCATCGGTGTTTACTGAAAGCAAACTGTGGTACAGAGACGACTGTGTATAATATTTCTAGTGATACTCGAAAGGTCTCATCAAGTCCCGATTTAATTCGATTTATGCTGTTATCAGTGTTTACAATGATAGCACGGCTGTGGTGTCATATCAATATATGCTCTCGGTGTTTGCTGATAGCAAACTGGTATGAGGACCACTGTGAGTTAACCTTTGTAGTGATACTCACTCCTTTTTTTTATTTAGACCAGGTTTAATTCTGGGATAGTTGAATATTTCTATATAATCCCCGCAGACTGTTTTAGATTATATCTAATATACATTATGTAATTATCATTAAAATTACAAAATGTTTTATGTAAGATTTATGTTTTGTAATTTAAATCTGACATCACAAAAGTGTTTTGGAATTTCAATAATGTATTTGTAACTGCAGTACACATAACACTAATTTTAAACAATTTTGTCCAGGTTCCTTGCCACCGGGGACTCCTTCAGGACCATCGCGTTCAGTTTTCGAGTTGGTGTCTCCACGGTGAGCCAGATCATCCCCCAGGTAGCGACGGCCATCTGGGACTGTCTAGTGGATGATTTCATGGCTGTGCCTTCACCTGGAGACTGGCGGTCCACAGCAGAGAGGGATCCCAGCAGCGCTGGAACTTCCCTCTCTGCTGTGGAGCTCCGGATGGTTCTCCTTGCTGTTGTGGATGCAAGGTATCGCTTCCGCGTTATTGATGTTGGGGGGTACGGGAGGACCCGGTGGTATTCTGGCCAACTCCACCTTTGGTCAGGCTCTTCGGGCTGGGACTCTGCCTCCTGACCAGCCTCTACCTGGTGGAGAACACCGTGGAGCCCAGCCCCATGTCTTTGTGGCTGATGAAGCGTTCCCGCTGTGGCGTGAGCTCATGAGGCCTTTCCCTGGACGCCTCCTCCCTCTAGAGAAGAACCTCCACTCCAGGGCCAGGATGAGAGTGGAGGGTGCCTTCAGTGTCCTCTCCTCACAGTAGAGGTTGTATCGGCGCTCAATGGAGCTCCGTCCTGAAATTGCGGAGAAGTGTGTGAAAGCAACGTGTGTTCTCCACAATTTTCTGCACTGTTTGGACGAGAGTGGGGCACCTGCTGTGAGGGGTGTGGCACCTGCTGTGGTGGAGCCGTTGCAAGGCCTGGGTCGTGTAGCAGCAAACAACTCCTCCAGAGGCTGTCCTGGTGAGGGAGAAATTCATGGCCCACTTCTCGGCGTAGGGAGCTGTGTCTTGGCAACCAAAGGAGTAGCCTGTTTGAAGTCCGAGTGACTTCCCCACAACGGCTCTTTTAAGAGCCACCCACAAACCTCTAAAGAGTGTTCCTGTCTTTTTCAATTTTTCTTAATAAATGGAGCTCTACTCCAAAACAAACTAGCCTCTTTTTACTCTCTTAAGTAACTTGTCTTCACTGTGTTCCTATAACCAGTGTGATGCAAAAGTTTGGGCAACCTTGTTAATAGTCATTATTTTCTTGTATGAATCACTGTTACAATGAAAAATGTCACTTGCATATATCATATAGGAGACACACACACATTGATATACACTAAATATTTATTTCATTTCTCTTTTTTTGTGTTGCCAATTTATGCACCTGCTTGATTTAGTTTAAACAGTTATTGCACACTTTCTGTAAACCCAGTGAACTTCATTTCACTTCTCAAATATCACTGTGTGTGTCTCCTATATGATATATTTAACTAACAATTTTTATTGTGACAACCAACAATTTGTACAGGAAAATAATTACTTTTAACAAGGTTGCCCAAACTTTTGCATCACACTGTATTGGTATATTTTGTCATTAGTATAATATGAAATAAATTCTACTTGTGTCAAGTCGTGTGTCAACATTTGCTGTGTAGTAGAACTGAGACATTAGTCATTACAAATGTTTATTGGAAAAAATATATAAATTCACTAACAAAAACATTGAACATAAATATAAAATTTAACTATTTACAGAGACAGGAATAAAAAGGACCCAGCTTGGAGTGGAAGAGCCTCAGGGAGAAGGAGGAGAAAAATAACATTGTTTCTGCCCTGGAGAGCTGCTGCCTCATCAGAAAACTACTGATCATTAGGGTCCAATGTTTCCAAATTTAACACAGCTGTGCTGTTTTCAAAAACTAATTTATGTATTTGAAATTTCACGAATTCTCGTGTCTGAGGCGGCATGCTCTCCAGAGCAGGAACAAGGCTGAGGAGAAAATGTTCTGTTGGAGACGGGCGTGGCCTCTTTAGGGACTCCAGGATGGCCAGCTCCACCGCCGATGGACCGTCCTGGGACCTGTCCCTCAACCGCCTTCGAGCTGTCCTCCTCTGTGGGCCTGTAAAACACAGCACAAAAAGACAAAGTAATGAGAAGGCTGCTACTAGATTTTCATTTTCAAAATTGAAGAAAAAAAAAACAAACAAACAAAAAAAAAAAAAACAGGATATAAACAGATTGGTTATAGATATTTAGTACATGCCTGTGGGTGCAGCAGCAGGAGTGGAGGGACCAGGGACTGGGGAGCCAGGAGAAGCAACAGGGGATGACTCTGCTGTAGAATCAGTTGACTCTATCAAGACAATATTAAATGTTAACAGGTTGAAGACAATAGTCAGAGAAATTATATAGAGTGGTCTCTCATTTATTGCAGCACATGAACAGTAGTCGCAGTTCTCACAAGTTGATTCTCAAAGTGCAAACCTTTGTCGATTTTAAAACGTAAAAGTATTATGCCGCGCTTTTTCCAAGGCGCCACTTTTGTGCGCCTTTTTCCCTCGCGGTGCAGGTGTGTATTTCCGAATGAGGGTCATAGTTATGAGTGTTTTTGTGCTGTTTTTTCTATTGGACGTGATGGTTATAGAAACCAAACATGATACGTTTGGCAAGCGCAGGAGACACGACACGGAGGAGATTTGTCAATCAGGCTGCAGAATGCAATGCTGTACGATGCAATAAAAAAAAAATCAGCGAAAAGGCGAGGCAGTGACGGATGAACAGCGGGACCACTGTATACTGTTTATTAATAAACAAAATATATTCCTATATGACAACACGCATAAATTAACTGCCTACATTAACTCATTGTAAACATACCTTCTGACTGACACTCCCCTGCTGCCTCTCCGGGCTGTCCCTGGTCCTCGGGGGGGAAGTTCTCCACGGTCCGCACCAAATTCCCACTTGTCTCCCGCGGGGTGAGGAAGGGGTCCAGAAACCCCATGACCGCGAAGAACTTCCATCTCCTCCCCGATCCTGCTGCAGACCCACTCCTCTTCTCCTTATTATACGTGTCCCTGAGGCTATTCCACTTTCTCCTGCAGATGTCCTCTGAATAAACACATTATCTTGTTAGCGGAAAGGTATTTGTATATCAGTGGGAAAATAGCGGGACAGTAGGCGGGCTTGCTAGCTTTTGCGCGGCTTCATCGGGTCAGTCTGAAAATTAAAAAGAAGAATGAATGAACTTACCAGGTTGCCCGATCTCCTCACTTATGTGCCTCCAAGCTAGGTCCTTTTTATTCCTGTCTCGGTAGAAGTAGTAGCTAGCATCATATAGCTCTGGATAATTAGCCACGGCTCTGATGAGCTTTTCCTCCATACTGAATGAAGAATGAAGGGCTTTGGCTGGATCTGCCCCTTTGACCCAGGTCAGAGCCACGTCACCAGGCTCCTGATTGGTTGTCGCGGCACGATTTGACGCTGGAGTTCAGATTTTTCCATCTCGAGCGGTTGACGCGATATGCGCGTATGCACAAAATGCAACACAAAAACTGACACGCTTGGTGTGTTTTTTTCGCGAGTCAAACGCGCCAGACGCGGTACGCTGTCATCGCGCTTTTCCATTGACTTTACATGTAAACCTGACGCTCTGGCCGCCTCTATCGCGTTCGGTGTGAAGACAAACTGCTTTATAAATACATGTAGACCAGTGATATGACTTAATTTGCTTAAAAAAAAAGTTTCGATCTCCTGGTTTATTATACTTACAATAATCATATTTATGCTAGTATTAACTTCGATAATCGTTTTTTGCTTTAAATTACTTTTATGGACAAAATCACATTATCCCCACTACTGCTGGGGTGGAAGCTAATGGGACAACACATAAGTAAGAAAAAAAATATCATGTCAGTGTCCTGTAAAATGACTTAATAGCATTACCTGCCCTCTGTGATGTATTGTATCCTGTGCCAGCCCTCCAGGGTTGAGCAGCATGACAGGGTTTTCTCTGTACAGCAGTGAAAGATCCTGGTGTACAGAAGAAACAGATGTTACAGATGTTGTTCAGTTATAGCACAAACTTCATACTTCTAAAGTGCTTTATTTTAACTTACAGAAGCACAAAATGAATATTGGATATTTGACATGTCTCTGTGTGTTCCATCTTTTAGTTTCCCAAAGTTTCCCTCTTCTTCGTACTGAGGCGTCACACGTTTTGTCTCACTGTATATACGCTGAGCAGCTTATAAATGCACCATTATGGTCCTTTAACCTGCTGGAAGCTTTAACTTTTAGATAAAACGGACTGTAGAGGCATTGTCACATAATATATAGTAAGCAGAGATACAGCCATGAGTTGTAGTGTGAGTAAAATAACTGAACTTTTCATCACCAAACTAAAGTGGCTTACTGCATTTGATTCAAGTGCTCATAATTGGTGTTCAGTAGAAATGAGTTCCACCCACTTCAAACTAGTGAGACTCTCACAGCTGAAGCAGTGATCTGTGTCTATATGTGCAATCCTACCAATGAGATTAAAGCTGACATTTGAACTTTTAGTAGCCTTTTAAACAGAAAGAAAACAGTTATTCAGCCTCTGCTGTTGACCATTCTGGCTTTAAAATATCCACCAGGATCAGAAAGCACAAAAGGTTCTCTGTTCACTGTACTCGCTTGATGTTTGTCTTCCTCACAGGTACCTGACAGCTATCACTACAGGCGACGTGTTCATCTATACGACACGGCCGCACGGGTTCAAAGTGAACCTCGCGGTGTGGACACATCGGACCTCGGAGTCAAAGAAGATGAGTGGCTCACTGATGAAGCAGCAGCCACGCTGCTGGGCTATGCAGAGGAAGAGGTCATGGGTCACAAGGTATAACATGCTCAAGCACACAAGCAGTTCAGGAAAAAAAGTGGAAAGTCTGAAAACCTTTATATGGTTTATAGTTGATCGGGTATTGCAACTGACTGGTTTCCCTCCCTGCAGATCAGCGAGTCGAAAGCATACGACGGGCTCTACATTGACGTGGGAACGCAGACATATTCGTTTCGCTCAGCTCCTTTCAAAGGGAAGACCACCCTGGCTGAGGTGATGGTGGACAGACCGCTGAAGCTTCACCTGCAGCTGCAAGCGGAGAGTGTGAACAGCAGACACAACAGAGCCAGCTGTGTCTTCACCTTCCTCTGCGGTCACACCTTCCACCGACGAGAGTTCGCCACACATGTCAGGTGTCTGTGCAAAATCTGCCCTCAGCATTAAAGTAATAAGTGTTAAGCTCTCACTGGAAGCAACTGTGGATGAGCGCATTTTTGTCTTTTTATTTTTAGACACAACCTGCAAAAAACAAAAAAAATGTGTATGAATGGCCCTGGTTGTGTGCTATGAATGTATAAACTGCCATGTTCTTTTTCCAGGAATGTGCACTGTGACATCCACACATGTCTGAGCGGTTGGTTCGAGCAGCGGTGTCCACTCGCGTATCTGGGGTGCACCTATAGTCAGAGGAGGTTTCATCCTTCCACACATAAAGCTACCGTCACATACAAGTGAGCACAACTCATATGAATCCACAAGGATTCATTTGTTAATGAAAATAGTCTCTTAATGTCTTAAACATTGAGTACAGTGAGTGCACCAAAGGGAAGATTTTATTGCATATGCTCCTCCTTTATTTTAGTTTTAACTCCACCCACTCTCCTTTTTCCCTCCCGTACAGTAAGGAGCTGAGGAGTTTTAACTTGCGTCCAACATTCGAAGGATTAGTAGGTGACAATTCACCCACGAGCTCAGAAGGAAGAGGGGGCTCTTTGGGCTCTCTTCCCTACGAGGTGCTGTGCCACATGGCCAGTTTCCTGGACAGCCTGTCCCTCTTCCAGCTGGCTCTGGTGTCCCGCCTCATGAGGCAGGTGTGCTCCACTCTGCTGAAGGAGAGAGGGATGGTCACCTTCCGCTGGGAGAAGAAAACCTACTCACACGGGAGAACCAAGTGGAGAGCCAAGCTTGTGAGATATAGAAACAAAGCCAGCTAGTTCATCACATACTATGGCAATTATTCCTCCTTTGGTCTTCTCCTGACTCTGTTTTGGTTTCTCTTCAGGTGTGGGAGTTCAGTCATCTCTTCTCCTCAGTGGATTCGTGGCATATGGTTGACATCCCTCCTATATCTGCTCACCTGAAAGTCTGTCCCTACTACGAGGTCTCCCTGCACAGTAAGCCGGTTTCCCTCCCCAGCATGGACGAGAAATGCAGCCAGAAGAGTTCGAGCCTTGTCAACCATTTCACAGGAAACAGATGACAACAATTCCCCTGCTGCACCTGCCCCAAAAAATGTATTTATGGCCAGGTTATTCTGCACAGATATCAAGAGTGTCTTCTATAACCATTATGTTGCAAAACTCTACAGAAAAAAAGTTACCTAAACTTAACAGAGGCTTTTGGCTTACTGGAAAATAACGTGTTCTAAGTATTATCATTAATCAGACTTTTAGCTGATGATATTTGTATTGTGTGGGATTAAGATGATTATAACAGAATAAAAACTGTTAATGTTAAATAGAAAATAAGTTCATACTTTCATTTATAAATATACTATATGTTTATTAGAAGTGTTGATCAATCATATTTTAGTCATTTTAAACAAAACAGCTGAACTGGTTCAAGGCTTTTTTGTTTTTATTTGTCAGAAAAGATATTAAAATTAACACCTTTGTGGTTTTTACAAAGATTATATGCAGAACCGTAGGACCTAAAGCTGGATAAACATGATGAGGTATACCATTGAGATATAAGAAAGAGTTGTTGAAGCTTGGTTAAGAGGAGAGACTGAGCAGCCAAAAGAAGAAGATCATTGTGGTTCATCTTGGTCTGTGAAAATGACAACGCACATAATAAATGCTTTCTTTGGACAACTTCTTTAAATGTGTGACTGATTGTGGACTTAAATTTTATTTCAGTTTTTGTATATGTAATATTCATATAACTGCTACCTCCTTTTAATTTCAGAGGCAAACATTGACTTAGCTAAAGCAACAATTACTGGTTACTTCTCTTTGTCAGACAAAACATCACCTGCCAAAGCAAATGCTGTTTTTTGTTTTGTATTTTAGATCATTTTTGAAAGATTCAGAGTTACACAAAAGGAAAGTATTCTGAATCTGCACGAATGAGAAACTTTACAGTAATTTTAAACAGAATATATATTTTCCATCTTTTTTTGGTCCAAGCTTTTAAAAGAGATATAATTATTTTCATTCTGTTCGGGATGTTGTCCACATCAAAGGAACAGATCAGAAAATAGGGACTTTTTAGGTTCTTTAGTTTCTTTCTTTACCAACACTTCACAAAACATATTACAAATTTTAATTTTAATTTCCTTGTCATTGAAAATAAGGTCTTACAAAAAACAAAAGTACACCAGCCCATTCAGTCTCTTGTAGAAGCTCCATACCAGCAATAACTTGAAGTAATCTTTTCCTGTATGACTTCATCCGTCTCTCACATCATTTTTGGAGGAATGTTGACATCTGCTTTTACAGACGTCCTCCCACCTGCCGATGATCAGTTAATCAGCACCTTTTTTGCTGTTCATATGATGGTGTATTTACCTAATGTATCTAATTTTAAGGTAAATACTAAGAACCATATTTATTTCTAACAAAGAATAAAAAGGGCATACTTTCTTTTTACCATAACTGTAAATTAAATAAGGTAAATTGATTAAATGAGTAAAATAAATAAATTTTACTGGATATGTAAGACAATAAAAACAGAACATAGAAGAAATAATCTAATACAGAAAATGCTGCTGATTGGAATTTTTTGTGAAACAGTTTTTTCTATCCTTGTATGAAGCACGGGTTGCTGTCATATAAGCAAAATACACTTCTGACTCTGTTCACGTTGGAGTAAAGATGAACTGTTGTGGGCTTATTGGTGAATTTTGAGGCATTTAGAGCGGGTTACATTTCAGGAAGCTCCTCCTCCTCCTGGTGCTGCTCCGTGGCACCGACAACCTCACACTCCGTGGTGCTTTTGTTGTGAATACATCACCGCGCTGCACATAGCCAATAACCAGAAGGTTACGAGGAGGTTGTTTCGACTCAGCCTGCAGTAGGATTCATTCATTCGTGTCGTCCCGGAGAAGAAAACAAGCGAGCGCTTTTGCAGACTGATCGCTTTGCACGGGCCTTTTGTTTTCTGCGTTTCTGCTCCATCAAGGACGGGAAATAAAGAGCCAAATCTATACGGAGATCCATGACAGACGCTTTGGAGAGGATATCGCTTCAGTATCACGGTAGGCCACAGCCAGTGATGGAGATAAATGAGAGACTGAGTAAACGTGCAGAAATGAGAAAGCTCATAAAACTGATAATATTAAATAAGAGCAGGCTACTGTCAAATCACCCAAGAAGCAGATGCATAGAAATGCATTAAAAACCCTTAAATGATGTAGAAAAGCATTGTAATATAACACCAGTTATGCTATATTGCATGAAGAAAAATGCATAATTACTAATGGATATCATTGAGTGATATAATCTTATTTTAAGTGTTCGCTTGCAAGTATTACTCAATGCCAGCATTGAAACTGCGACACTAATATAAACAGCTGTGGTAATAAATCTTGCAGCCAATCCAAAGACAAACCAGCCATCAACATCTGTGCACAGGTTCTGCAGGGGTTCGGCCATGGATGCCGGGAGGCTCGAGCAGCAGGTGGCCAGTGTGGAGAGAGGCATCACCTTCCTGAAGCAGGAGCACCTGGCCATGCTGACTGGCCTGCAGCTGGAGATCACACACCTGAAGAGGCGCTGTCACGGTCAGTGTACAGGTGAACTGCTCTTGCCATCTCATTATGTACTTACTTGTCTTATATTTGTCTGTCTGCCAGCCTGTTGTACTACTTCCTTTCTTGCCTGCAGAGCTGAGCTGTGAGCTGGACTCCAGGTTTCCCGACAGAAACACAGCAGGTGAGAAATTACAAACCCTTGCTGAGCAAGGGAAAAATGATATATGAGAGACGCTGAAACTTTATATCATAGCTGTAGAGATCTAAAAAAGAAAAGATGGGCAGAGGACAACTGAGAATTAACAGGGTTACACTGACAGGGCAAGCTTGCTAATATTTATAAAATCTATATTTATTGTAAATTGTCACAAAGCAGAGCTACAAGTCGATAATAGATTTTAAATACCGTGATTTAAAATCTTGTTTTTCAGTTATCAGCTGGATTAGCTGCTGTCATAGTTAAAAATGAGCCTAGGGAAATAAAAAGTTATGTCTGTAGATCCCAGTGTTGACTTATTTGTAGCAGTACATGATGATATTGGTTTGTTGTTAGCATTTTGAGTTGCATATTTAAAATATATCAAATAAAGTTATCAAAATGACGTGAGATTATAAAGTTTTGCGACTCTTCTAAAAAATAATTAAAGATCCTAGCTCACTGAAATTTAGCCCTTACTTTGTAGATATACCTCTTAGGTAGCACTCTGCTTCCAGTGTGTCTGCCACTATATAGTACTGTAGTATAATACTGACAAATTAGACTCATGTCTCTCTTGATTTGATTCTTGATGTGGTCAAAACAGCTACCCTTAATCTTTAATTTCATTTGGGAGAGGGAGACAAAGTAGAAAGTTTTCAAACTTGGTGAGTGGGGTGGGCGATAAGTGGTAGTTCTGCTGATGTAGCATGTTTTTAATAATGCATGGTGTTCCCCAGTCATGATTCTGACCTGATGTGTCGCCTTTGACAATGTAGACATTCCCACTAACAACCCCAGTTTGGTTTTCAAATCATAGTCAAGACATTCAGCCTCATAATTCTGGCTGCATGTTTGACCACGCTTCTTGGCAGAATTGGTTTCCTGGCACAGACCCACAAATTTTCAATAGTGTTGAGGCTGGGACTTCAGAAGCTTAATGTTAGCTTGCTTTTCCAGATATCCAAATTCAGATTTGATGTGTTTGTAATAGAGATGGCACGATACCACTTTTTTATGTCCGATACCGATACCGATATCATAAATTTGGATATCTGCCGATACCGATATGAATCCGATATAGTGTTTTTTAATAAACAAAACTGTTTTTTAAATATCTTGCTGCATTTTGTATAAGTTCATACTCAAGTTTAAAACAACAACTACACTAAAGCTATTCTGTTATACCTGTATGCAAAAAAAAAATTTCATAGTTCAGCAATACTGATCAATCTAATAAACTTAGACCTACACCATCCTCCCTATTCTGGTATTTTAAAGAGTACTTAGCATAAATATTAAGCAACCTAACTAATAGGGTTCCAACTCCCAGCAACAACAAAAATAAATAAATAAAAAATAGGGAACCACCCCTCACGCTCCACCTCATGATGCTTAATCGACGTAATCAACCTTAATTTGATGCAGTGTGAAAAAAAAGGCACAGAAATCAATTATTTTTCAAGAAATATTAAATAGATTCAACATCTTTCTTCAACAAAATTGCAGACTGCACAGATGGTACCTTCCCAAAGGAAAAAGTACTATAGCTTACTAGGGTATATATATTAGACTTAATAGTTACTATATACAGTAATTGACTTCTATTCATTTTACATCAAATTAAAACTTTGGGTGTCAGATAATTATTTATTAAAAGCTCGACATTTTAAATGAGAATAAGAAAGAAAAGTATGTCTTTGTGCCCCCTTTTCCCTGTTAATGCCCTATCGGCCCCCCTGGCTAAACTTTGCTAGATCCGCCCCTGCACAGTTACCAGCGTCAGCTACGTAGAAAAAGATCCTCGAGTAGAAAGTAATATTAAATAAATTCTAACAACAGCTGATCAAGCTTAAACGTGCTGCTGTTGTTTATCCGCTGGTTTCCTCTTTCTGGTGCAAAGTGGGCCAAAAGCAAACTAGAGACACGGACTCCTGACAGAAAAGCCGATCAGCTGATCGTTAAGCAGTTTCATGATTGAAGTAGCAGCAAGAAGAGGCAGTCGCTCCATATATCGCTTGTTAAGCTTAACGCAGGAATGCTTTACAAACATTCAGAGATGGACTTACACACTTGCTTTACTTCTCTTGGGATAACTTTGTCGGAGATGAAATGCCGGGTTGCTAGCGAAGCTCCAAATGCTATCCAGACCACTGACAGGTCGGCATGCCACAGCCGCTCTATCACGTGATGCATACTGCTCCGACGTGCTAACGTTCTGAGGTGAGTTACGGTGTGTTGCAAGTTTTGTGAGGTGCTTTCGTGATATTTAATGGATCGGATTACATTTTTTATTTTTCTCCGATATCCGATCCAGTAATTTAGGTCAGTATCGGACCGATACCGATACGTAATATCGGATCGGTCCATCTCTAGTTTGTAATCATCATCCTGTGGGAACACTCAATCACTCATTATTCCATTCTAATGTACCGGTATCACAGCAAACAGCCCCAGAGCATGATGCTACCACCACCATGCTTCACATTTGCTACACTGTTCTTAGGTTTGAAAGCCTCACCTTTACTCCTGCGAACACACCTCTATTCATTGTGGCGAAACAGCTCAATCTTTGTCTCATCTGACCATCACATTTTCCCCAGAAGGCGTTTGGCTCGTCTCTGTGGGCCTCGACCTTGAAGGTGTGCTTCTTTCTTGGTTGAAATCCTCCCAGTCCTTGGTGATATAAAACTCACTTCACTGTGGACAGTGATGCTGGTATTCCAGCAGTTTCCAGTTCATGGGAGGCTTGAGCCTTGCTGGTTCCTGATTATTCTTCGGTGGTGGTTCGATCCCAGGCTGCCTCCTGACTGCATGCCAAATATCCTTGGGCAAGATACTAACCCCATGTTTGCCTACTGGTGGTGGTCAGAGGGCCCGGTGGCGCCAGTGTCCGGCAGCCTTGCCTCTGTCAGTGCGCCCCAGGGCAGCTGTGGCTACAATGTAGCTTGCCATCGCCAGTGTGTGAATGTGTGTGAATGGGTGAATGACTGAATGTAGTGGCCTCAGAATCTCATCTCTGATTTTTGCAGATGATGTGGTTCTGTTGGCTTCATCGGGTGAGGGCCTCCAGCTCGCACTGGAGCGGTTCGCAGCCGAGTGTGAAGCAGCGGGAATGAGGATCAGCACCTTCAAATCTGAGGCCATGGTTCTCAGCCGGAAAAGGGTGGAGTGCCCACTCCGGGTCGGGGATGAGTTCCTGCCCCAAGTGGAGGAGTTCAAGTATCTCGGGGTCTTGTTCGCGAGTGATGGGAGAAGGGAGCTGGAGATCGACAGACGGATTGGGGCTGCAGCTGCAGTAATGCGGACGCTGCCGTCGTGGTGAAGAGGGAGCTGAGTGTAAAAGCGAAGCTCTCAATTTACCGGTCGATCTACGTCCCTACCCTCACCTATGGCCACGAGCTGTGGGTAGTGACCGAAAGAACGAGATCGCGGATACAAGCGGCAGAAATGAGCTTCCTCCGAAGGGTGGCTGGCCTCTCCCTTAGAGATAGGGTGAGAAGTTCGGCCATCCGGGAGGGGCTCAGAGTAGAGCAGCTGCTGCTCCACATCGAAAGGAGCCAGCTGAGGTGGTTTGGGCACCTGACAAGGATGCCCCCTGGGCGCCTCCTGGGTGAGGTGTTCCAGGCATGTCCCACCGGGAGGAGGCCCCGGGGCAGACCCAGGACACGCTGGAGAGATTATATCTCTCGGCTGGCCTGGGAACGCCTTGGTATTCCCCCGGATAAGCTGGAGGAGGTGGCTGGGGAGAGGGAGGTCTGGGCCTCTTTGCTTAGGCTGCTGCCCCCGCGACCCGGCCCCGGACAAAGCGGATGAAAATGGATGGATGGATGGATGGATGGATGGATGGACTGAATGTAGTGTGAAGCGCTTTGGGGTCCTTAGGGACTAGAAAAGCGCTATACAAATGCAGGCCATTTACCATTCTTGAACAACCTAACCAGTTTCCACTAATCTGAGGGTGACAGTGTGGGTTCTCTGAAAAAGCTGTACTTACAGTTGGTTGAACTGATGTTGGAATGTGCAGATGTTTAGAACTGGCTCCAAGAGGCATTCCTGACATGTGTAAACCTGTAATTCACCTTCTTAGATCGATCTTAATCGAGTCCTTGGACTCAACTGAGGTGCTGAGTGCTGTCAAACAAATCCTTTTTATGTTGGCAAAGAGAAACTAAGAGTTACAGTTACTACACAGTGCTGGAAATGGTCCCTAATGCACAATAATGCATGCAGGTGGAGATCTGCCAAACTGAAGGTTTTGGAACTTTGTGATTGTACCCTGTACCGTAAGCTCTGATGCAAAATGTGATCTAAATAATAGATTTTTTTTTTTTAATTATTGGGCCAGGTTTCACTGACTGATAAGCAAAAGTAGACAGAAAGCACAGTGAAAAGTGAAATTCATGCAGAATAAGATAAGAATGAATGGTTAAGTAGATGAATCAACAGATATTAAGCACAGAAAAACAGACCAAAGTCTGGCACTAGAAGGTAAACAGTGAACCCCTCATAATTTGTAGTGTATCTCATAGCTTTAGTATCCACTGAACCTGCATTTCTGTGTGTTTGTGTTTTCATATATGCTTCACAGAGGAGGAGGCAGAGCTGGCGGCACGTTGTGATGCTGCAGAGCGACTTCTACAGGACCAGCACTGCATGATGGTCGCTGCACGGGGGAAACTGCGGGCCAGCCGGGCACGGGCATCGGCACTCGGGAGGAGCCTCAGAGAAGAAGAGCGACGTTTCTTAGAGGAGCTGAAACGTCGAAGCCACAAGATCACACTGCTGAGTCGTGAGCTTCAGCGGCAAAATGTCACGACCACGACCCTCTGTCACGAGCTGCACACTGCGCGGTTAAAACTGTTCCAGCAGCAGCAGAGCAGTGGGTCTGCTCCTGAGGGAGAGGAGGAGGCCAGAGGAAAGGAGCAGGAGGAGGAGGAAGAGGAAGAAGAGGAGGATGAAGATGATGAAGATGGTGAAGGGGAGAGCTCAGACTGGCTACTGTCTCCACCTCCTCCTGTCTCTCCCAGCCAATCAGAGGCAAGGCAGAGGATGCGCATCAGCGTAAGAGAGGAGAGGGTCAGGGCTTGCGTCCCACAGGAGAGAGTGACATCACCACAGCAGCCACACCCCATGCCTGACCCCGCCCTCTTCCTGGTGCCACTTAGGTACCGCCTCCTCCGCATGCACCAGCCAGTCAGATCACAGGATGGAGAAGGGCTGGAGGACGAATGGGAGGATATTGATGACAGCAGGGTGCCCAGGAGGGTGGACATGGGAGCAGGGGAGGGAGAAACTGCTCTGTGATGAAGACAGGGAGGTGGCGTTGTCTTCCAACAGGTCTCAGCTAACGTCTGATGCAGTTATACTAGAAAAAGATCCAGATGAGAGCGATGTAACCTTGTGATTGTGTGTAGATTTTGGGAGGTTAGAGTTAAGTTGTGCAGGAGTGCGTGATCCAACCTACACGTAGACGTTATTAGGTGAATTTGTTAAATTGATGGTGCAGCTTATAGTCTGAAAGTGTGAAGAAACAGGGCAAAAAAAGCAAAGAAGATTAATGGCTTCATATGGATGCCTTTTGATTTAAACACTGTTGATCACAGCTTTTTTCCTATAATTAGTAGCCTTGCCTCTGGGTTCATGAACACTGACATCGTGCCGATAAAGTGGCTGTCTGCTTTCTCACTGCACAAGCTGTACTGCAGGTTTGGAGAGTCACTCTGAAAGGCTTAGGGACATTTTGTAATCATTCGCACTTTATTAAATCCATGCAATGTGCCTGTTAATGGCCGAAAATTATGTGGTCATGTTTTTTGTTCTATAGTTGACTTCTTAGGCTGCCTCTAATAACATTAGCGAGTTCTCTGCCCTAGTTAAGTCTCCCACTAAGCTGTAATAATTTATTTTATATTCATTACATGTTTCCTTAGAAGATTCTTTAAGGACACAAAGGTAGGGGGAAAGTGCATCATCCAAATCTTTATTCCAGGCTTAGGTCATACATACAGTGGGGCAAAAAAGTATTTAGTCAGCCACCAATTGTGCAAGTTCCCCCACTTAAAATGATGACAGAGGTCAGTAATTTGCACCAGAGGTACACTTCAACTGTGAGAGACAGAATGTGAAAAAAAAATCCATGAATTCACATGGTAGGATTTGTAAAGAATTTATTCGTAAATTAGGGTGGAAAATAAGTATTTGGTCACCTCAAACAAGGAAAATCTCTGGCTCTCACAGACCTGTAACGTCTTCTGTAAGAAGCTTTTCTGTCCCCCACTCGTTACCTGTATGAATGGCACCTGTTTGAACTCATCATCTGTATAAAAGACACCTGTCCACAGCCGCAAACAGTCAGACTCCAAACTCCGCCATGGCCAAGACCAAAGAGCTTTCGAAGGACACCAGGAAAAGTATTGTAGACCTGCACCAGACTGGGAAGAGTGAATCTACAATAGGCAAGCAGCTTGGTGTGAAAAAATCAACTGTGGGAGCAATCATCAGAAAATGGAAGACATACAAGACCACTGATAATCTCCCTCGATCTGGGGCTCCACGCAAGATCTCATCCCGTGGGGTCAAAATGATCATGAGAACGGTGAGCAAAGATCCCAGAACCACACGGGGGGACCTGGTGAATGACCTGCAGAGAGCTGGGACCAAAGTAACAAAGGTCACCATCAGTAACACACCACAACGGCAGGGAATCAAATCCCGCAGTGCCAGACGTGTTCCGCTGCTGAAGCCAGTGCATGTCCAGGCCCGTCTGAAGTTTGCCAGAGAGCACATTGATGATACAGCAGAGGATTGGGAGAATGTCATGTGGTCAGATGAAACCAAAGTAGAACTTTTTGGTATAAACTCAACTCGTCGTGTTTGGAAGAAGAAGAATACTGAGTTGCATCCCAAGAACACCATACCTACTGTGAAGCATGGGGGTGGAAACATCATGCTATGGGGCTGTTTTTCTGCCAAGGGGACAGGACGACTGATCCGTGTTAAGGACAGAATGAATGGGGCCATGTATCGTGAGATTTTGAGCCAAAACCTCCTTCCATCAGTGAGAACTTTGAAGATGAAAGGTGGCTGGGTCTTCCAACATGACAATGATCCAAAACACACCGCCCGGGCAACAAAGGAGTGGCTCCGTAAGAAGCATTTGAAAGTCCTGGAGTGGCCTAGCCAGTCTCCAGACCTCAACCCCATAGAAAATCTGTGGCGGGAGTTGAAAGTCCGTGTTGCTCGGCGACAGCCCCAAAACATCACTGCTCTCAAGAAGATCTGCATGGAGGAATGGGCCAAAATACCAGCTACTGTGTGTGCAAACCTGGTAAAGACCTATAGTAAACGTTTGACCTCTGTTATTGCCAACAAAGATTATGTTACAAAGTATTGAGTTGTATTTTTGTTATTGACCAAATACTTATTTTCCACCCTGATTTACGAATAAATTCTTTACAAATCCTACCATGTGGATTCATGGATTTTTTTTTCACATTCTGTCTCTCACAGTTGAAGTGTACCTCTGGTGCAAATTACTGACCTCTGTCATCATTTTAAGTGTGGGAACTTGCACAATCAGTGGCTGACTAAATACTTTTTTGCCCCACTGTAAGTAGGCAAAAGAAATGCTGATAAAATAGATAGAAAGGTCAAATGCAAACACAGAAAACACAAGGATCTTAAAATTGAGGTGAATAGCTCAATCTATTCCAATGATGACCTGGCATTAATCACTCTAGTGAAAGTGATTAAGTTATTGGATGTAGAAACAGCAAAAAATTGGCAAATGGGTTGGTGTTCAAATAGCACCCTTCTTCTCAGTTGAACATTCAAAACACTTCCTAGTACTACGTCTCATTCACCCAATCACACACACATTCATACAGTGTATGGTGCATTCATATTATGTATGCATAGGTACTTTGTGACATTCCAGTAGATGCATCAGAAGCAACTTGTAGGTCTAGTATCTTCCCTAAGGATTCTTTGGCATGGAGGAGTCAAGAATCGATCCAACAACCTTTTGAGTAGTAGATGACTCACTCCATATCCTCACAGATGCCCAAAATGGAAGCAAAACTAACCCGGGTGTAAAAATAAATTATAAAACAGTAACCCGACTCCACCCCCATATTTCATATTCATATTTGGGGCATATTTGGGCAACACGGTCGTTAGCATTGTTGTCGCACAGCAAGAAGGTCCTGAGTTCAATTCCACCATCAAGCTGGAGTCTCTCTGTGTGGAGTTTGCATGTTCTACTCGTGTTTACGTGAGTTCTCTCTGGGTACTCTCCAGCTTTCTCTCACAGTGGGGATAGGTTAATTGGTCAATCTAAATTGCCCATAGGCGTGAATGCGGGAGTGAGTGTGAGTGCGAATGGCCTTCTGTCTCTGTGTGTTAGCCCTGCAACCTGTCCAGGGTGTACCCCGCTTCTCGCTCTATGACAGCTGGGATAGGCTCCAGCGCCCTCCACAACCCTGAAAAGGATAAACGGAAGCGAATGGATGGATGGGAGAAATATTCAAACAGTTAATAGTTAATACACTATAATTTAGCAGGTATAA
Source organism: Aulonocara sp. 'chitande type north' Nkhata Bay (assembly GCF_057382095.1). Taxonomy (NCBI): domain Eukaryota; kingdom Metazoa; phylum Chordata; class Actinopteri; order Cichliformes; family Cichlidae; genus Aulonocara; species Aulonocara sp. 'chitande type north' Nkhata Bay. The sequence continues at coordinate 21,277,291 of NC_141353.1, read as the reverse complement.
GGGTATTTTACGTTTTTATTAGTCAACAGTTAACTTCTCCTGCTGCACTGCTGTAATTGTGTTCTTTATAATTTGATTATAAGTTAAATTATAAATAGTGGAATTTAAACTGAAGTAAGCTTTTATTTCAAATTACAGCACTGGGTGGCAGTATAGCCCAGTCTTCAGAGGGATTATTATAAGGATAAGTCTTTGAGCCCTGCTATAGGTGTCATAGGGATATAATCTTACACATGAAGAGTCGCTTCCGCATGTCCGCTGTAAAGGCATTATCGTATTAGCTACCTTATTAGGTAAGAAAAACATAGGAAATGGTATTGTAGCTAGTAGCATTTTTTTTACAAATGTGCTCTATCATACACACAAACACCTACATAGTTGGCTTTTCTGGGCTTGAAAAATTAAAGCAGAGAGAGCATTCAGGGTCCAGACAAGTCTGAGGAGGAAAACTGTGAAGACTCATAGTCCAGTTTTCAGAAATTAGTCCTTCATCTGATTCTGGAAAACTGGGACTCTACACCTTCATATATGCACATTTTAACCTGGTAAAACAAGGTGAAGGACACATAAGAGACCAAGACTGCTGAACCATGAACCATTACTTTCTAGTGAAGCTGGCAGTTTAAATAAAATTAAATTTTGACATGAGTAATATACGCACAAATATACACACATATATGTATATACATATATATATAATGTATTAAAAAGAAAACAAAATATAAATAAGCTATAGCGAGAAATTAGGTTTACAAAAATCACTCATTAAAACCCAAACATGGTTCTGTCAGTTTGTCAGTCGACACTTGTCTCCTAGCAAACGTCCCATTCTAGAACGTTCCCACAGTTGTCTTGGTGACTGTGCTCAGAATGCAAATGTACCGCTGCAGCGCTTCCATGGCAACCAGAGAGCTGCTTTCAGACTGATGCCTGAGTTTTCAGCGCACCTACTGGAGCCTCATTTCCAGCACTGAGTGTCTGAGGAGGTGTTTGCTGTGTCATGTTTACATCTCACACAATGTGAAAAGGCGCCAGCCCTCGTCCCAGTCCTCCTCCTCTTCCTCCTCCTTCTCCTGCTGATGCTATTTATATACATTGCACGTGCTCACACGTTCAAGATTGATAGAGAAAGCATGGGCCGATCTGAATACAGGAAGTTGCATCATGAGCGGCAGAAAGGTTGCCCTCTTCTGGACTTGGACGGGTACTGTGTGTTTGAGCAGAGGGCCTGCCACAGCTCCTCTCCTACCCTTGAAGGGCAGACACACACATAGTTTGTGTAATGTGGTTTCGCTGTAAGGACTGGGGAGCCTCCTGCTCTGGAGGAAAGCCTGAGGAAACTTACGTTTCTGATTCCATGAGGAGCAGGAGAATCTGGAGAAGATGAAACAGACTGACAGACTCAGTCTTTCTACACTGGATGGTAGGGTTGTAGATTTGCTACATTAATCTGTAATGAACTGATGTGATTTTCTCTGTTTTGAGACATGTGCGCTCATTTTCTGCTGTGCTTGTGTTCTCATGAGGTCAAAATAATGTGTGCTACATGTTACATATAAAATCATAACTCTGTCCATTTCAGATCTTCTGCTGTTTTACTTTGGCTCTTTTGAAGCTTTTTAGAGGATATTTTTCTCCTTCTCATCTGTTTTCTTCCTCATTCCAGGATTTTTACACATCCAACATCACTGCTGAGTTCGCCTGATCAGAATTTGTCTCTGAGGTTTTCCAGGCCCTTCCACTGTAAGGTGACACCTCTGCAGGAATACTTCATGATTGTCCTGTCATCAGCTGTCGTCTAAGGCTCTAAGCTGCTTGCATTTACACATGACACACACACGCACGCTTGTGGCAGTGTCAAAACTAGAACTCAGTTACGGCTTAGACGCTCACACCAGACTGAAAGTGCGTGCTTCTGATGTCTACTAACCTCAGCCAGAAGTACGACTGTACATCACAGCTGCAAGCTGAGAAGTTAAAACGTGATACTAAAATATAATTAGTTTGGGTTTTTTTGTGTGTTTGCTTTGGGTAGCATAAGACAGCGTTATCAAATGTGCAGTCAGGAATTTGTATTGTGGGGGGAAACAGTTATCTGATCCAATCCTAAATTTGTAAGTTTGCTCCCTTGTAATGAAATCATCAGACTCTCGTTTTATGGTAGTTTCAATCTAATAGAGAGAGACAGAATATCAACCAAAAATCCAGAAGAAGGACATTATAAAAAAGTTATAAATTGTTTTAAATGTCATTGATCGAAATAGGTTTTTCATTCCCAAGCAAAACATGACTTTGTACTTTTGCTTGTTAGCAAGCACAGGCAAAAGACGTTTCTTGTAGATGGTCACTAGGTTTGCACACATCCTAGAAGGGAATTTGACCCACTCCTCTTTACAGAAACTGTGAAAATTTTCAGGCTGCCCCCCTCAGATTTTTTACAGGGTGAGGTCTAGAAGTCTGGAGATCAGCAATGCTACTCCATTACCTTGAAGTGTTTCTTCTTTAGCCCCTCCTTTGTTGCCATGGTGGCATGTTTTGAGTAGCTGTCATGGTGAAAGAGCCATCCTATGAGACACCTTCAGGGCTCTGGCTGAAAGAAGGAGGTTCTCATTAGGGGTTGGCGATATAAACGATATACGATAGAAACGATTTGGCCAACAATAGAGATTTGACTATACCGCTCTATCGCGATAGCACATGTTGATGATGTCATCAAGCTGCGCCTGGTTTGGTCGAAAGCATGGCAGTGGCTACAACCATTATCTGCAAATTATGCCGAGAGTCATAGCAAAGAGATGAAGCACTTTTGAAATATGGGGAAAGCCAAAAACTGTGCTTCCTCCACTTCCGTAACATTGATTTATTAATGTTGAATTCTCTCGCAGCTGCTCTATGTTGCAGTATATTAATAACTAACCTTGTGTTGTGGATGAATGATCTCAGTTGTTCTCCTGACTGAAGTTTGGCCCGTGTATAGCATCCTGCTATGCGATTGCATTAGTCCCTAACCACCAGAATCCCTCACGTTAACTTTTATCGAGTGGAAAAAAGTTGGCGTTCATCCTCCAGCTTCACTGTGCTAATGTTTTGCTAACATAGCTGTGTTGTTAGCAATCACGTAGCACAACATTATATACCAGGTAGTCCAACTTCAGTAACCCTGCAAACTCCACTGCTGTTTAGTTTTCTGTCTTCATTATTTTGGAAGTGGTAGGTGGAAACTAGCAAGCTAACTTCCTGTTAACTTCTAACTCTGTTAAATTTAATAACTTCTGTTTTCATGGATGCCTGGATGTTAAACTTAATTGTTACACCTGGTAAAGCAGCAACGCTGATGATTTTATTAAAGATTAAAGAATTTAGACCATTTTTAACTCTCAGTGTTCGTTTGACTTTAGGACCTGATGGGCTCAAAATGTGGTCATAAATATTTTGTACTTGGAAATCGGTTTTGTATGTCTAAAAATATTTGTGTGTGTGTGTAAAAAAGATTTGTATGTGTAAAAATAATTTGTGTGTGCATAAAAAAGATTTGTATGTGTAAAAAAAATTTGTGTGTGCGTAAAAAAGATTTGTATGTGTAAAAAAGACCTGCAGTTCAAAAAAGCGCCCCTCTGACAGCCAAACCCACTGTTCTCTGACTGGATTGTTACATTTGTGATTGACATGACATTGACCAATCAGATGAAAGGAAGAAAAATCGGGTCAAAATTCGTACTTGTAACTTGCAGGGTTTTTTTTTTTTTTGGCTAAGTCCATAGACAAATCTTTTTTACGCACGCACAAATTCTTTTTACACATACGAAACTGATTTACAAGTACAAAATATTTATGACCACATTTTGAGCCCATAATGGAGTTTTGGACCCAGATTACTCCGCGAAGCTCCTCACTACGGCAGTCGTAATGCTCTGACAATCCATCAAGCAGTGCGGCTTACCAAAGTTGTACTAAAACATTTTTTAACAGATTTCTGCAGCCAAAATCGGTTCGAGGTCAGTAAACACAACCAGAATGCATACATAAGGCACACTCTCGATTTCTGAGAAAATTAAGGGATTTTAAGTGTGCCTTATAGTGTGGAAAACACGTTATACAGAAGAAAAGAATATATCGCGATATATATCGTTACCGCACATGCTTCAAATTATATCGCGATATGAATTTTAGGCCATATCACCCAGCCCTAGTTCTCATCCAAGATTTTACAGTATATGACCCTGTCCGATAGTGCCTCAATGTGGTGGAGTCTTCCTGTACCCTTAGCTGAAAACAGCCCTAAAGCATGATGTTTCCACCTCTATGCTTGACTGTGGGTTTGGTGATCTTTGGGTGATACTCAGCATTTCTCATCCTTCAAACATGGTGGCTCAAGTTTAGTTTCATTTGGTCACAGCACTTCATTTACATGTTTTCTGTAAATGATAAAGAGGAGTGGGCAAACTAAAGATGGGTATTCTTCAACAGAGGGACCTTGCAGGTGCTGCAATGTTTCAATCAATTGCAGTGTAGTGTTACCACCAGTTTTCTTGGTGGCTGCCTTCAGATCATTAACATGCTCCTCCCATGAAGTTGTGGGCTAATCTGCCACCTTTCTTATGACCATCCCAACCCCATGAGGTAAGCTCTTGCATGGGGCTCTATGTTGAGGAACTGGTGAGAAACTGGTTTTGTGGACAGATGTGCTTTATACATAAAATGGGCTGAGATCCGCCAGAGATTAAATAATTCATTCCACCAATGTAAAGATAGAAAACATAGCACCAATAATGTCAGGTTTATCTAGAAAAGAAAACAATGTCTAATGTTTGTGTATGATTGCGTTGTTTTCTGGTGAAATGAGGAATAATTAGGACCATTCATTATCTCTAAATAAAGTTCCTACTTTGTCAAAACTGTAGGGTCTTGTTGCTTGGTATTTCCTAGTTTGACTTATTTGTTTCCTTTTTATTGTTGTAACTGAACAACACTGGCTCAAGTATGAAAGTATAAGTGGACTCTACTGGGGTTTGACACTAACATAGTTTTTTTTTTTTTTGGTCCTCTCTAGGTCACCTTCACAGTTTTTACTTCTTTTTAGCGCATAAAGGCACCATGGGAAACATCTTCCAGTGCTGCCAGACCCTCTCAAACTACTTTAAGTGTCAGGATACACCAGGCCTGGGTGAGGCAGAAAGATCTCCTCTGCTGTCCAGCGAAGAGAGTGAATGTGAGTCACTGAGTTTGCTGGACAACTCGGAGGACGACGTGTTAACCGTCTCAACAAACAGTATAACAAACCTGGCCCTCGAACCGGAGAACTTTCTGTTTCCTGACATCATCCTAAGCAGTAGCCTGGGAGGAGATGTGACTCTGGTGGAGCCAATGGTGTGTCTGCTCGTGTCTGAGGAGGATGAAGGAGGAGGCGAGGGGATGGGCGAGCAAAGAAGCGAAGAACAAGGAAGGAGTAATGAGATGCGAGGCAGAGGGTACTCTGAGGTTGAGACTCAGACTGAAATAGAGACCCAGATTGGTATGGGGGTGCAGACTCAGACTGAGTCGCAAACAGAAGTTCAAACACAAACAGAAACACTCGAGTTCGGTAATAAGAGGGTGGTGAGGGGAGGAAGTATGATCATTAATAGTGAGACTGGAAAAGAGATGCATGATTGGGATCAACATGAAGGTGTGGAACAGCTGCTTTTGGAGGCACAAACATCGGAGAAGAAAAGCAGTGACATTTGGTGTGACGTTGAAGTTTCTGCTGACTTGAAGCTGCCAGGAAAGGTAGGAAGGCAGACAGCCAAAGACAAACTCGAAGTGACGGCCACCTTAACAAAGCTAACTTTGCAGACAGAAAGAAACACTGACCCAATTGAAGAGGAACATACAGATTCTGCCCTGAGAGAGTCGACAACCTTACAGTGCAACAAAAAGCCAGACGAGCAAAAGACTGAATCCAAACACACCTCAGTGATGCAGGCTGACCACAAGGTCAGCGGCACAAATGAAAACATTGCTGCAGTGGAGTCAGAGAAGATGACAAAATGCAGCAATAATGACACAGAAAATGTGGAAAACTTTAACCCCACTGAGGGTTGTGTGAACCTGAAACAACAGAGCAATCAGGACAATGGACAGATGGAAGAGTTAGAGCAGACTGCAAATGAAAAGCAACATAATAATATCCACATAAAAACAAACAATTCTGTGGTTCAGACAGCAGGTCATATTCAAAGTCAGGACAAGTCACATCTGCCAAAGAAGTTAGAGGAAGCCATCAAGACTGATGAGCGACAGGCAGAAGGAGAAGAAGAAGGAGAGACTAAGATTGATCGAATGACCCTTTTTTTAGTTGACAGACTGTTTCTGGGAGCAACACATGTCCAAAGTGAGTGGATTTTTTTTTTGTAGTCAGTATTACAGCTGGTTAAGCTAAGACTGTGTTTAAGAACTCATTTATTTAGTCTGAAATCTATCACAGTGAAAAACTCTGGATGATAACACCATATCTTCATTCACCTTCCTTTTCATTTTTTAGATCTTTTTCACTTCCTCGGACAAGGAGGGCATATTTTTGGTATTTTTGGTCGTGTCATTGTTTCTGTCTGTAAAAACAATAACTTAAAAAGTTTTGAAAGATTTCTGGTCAAATTTCATAGGGGTGTAGATCCTGCTCTTCAAGGACTTCAAGGTCAATTCACTAGCTGGGCCTACGTCCTCATTTTAGGTTTGACAGCGTTTTAGTAGGTAAAGGTGAATACTTGGACATGAATTGAGCTGCGGTTTGGGGAAGGCCTCGAAGGGGACTGGGTTTGGCGGATCCCCATGTACTAATAGGAGTGAATAAGTTAAAGAATTGAGAACAAGGAGGGAGGGAGGGTGGGGCACATAAACGAGAATGAACAGCTTGCAGAACTGGGGGAACCTATATAGATGACAACCAGCAGGAGCGTGTTTGGAGGCGTGGTCCTGCTCCTGAAATTCTGAGATATAATCTCCAAAAATTGACAAAAAGCTTTATAATTTAAAAACATTGATTCTCATAAGTGTAGTGTTTGTTGGAATGTGGAAAAGCCTAAATACACTGTAATATAAAATTATATAATAAGCTCAAGTTGTTCATGTCCAGTTATTCGCAAATCAGCATCTATTATCCATTACCCGCTCCAACATAATGTTGGGTAATCAGAGTAAACATCTGCCATGCTACCCTTATCTGATTTTTACTCCACTACAAACTTCTTAAAGTATGTATGCAATCCTCTGCACTTAGTAAATACTGCCCAGAGAGTGAGCAGGATGCTCTCGGGGTGCTTCCTGTATGATCAACTTTCCTTGTTTTTATTTTCATTTTGAATTTGTATTTTCCACCTGATTAACTCACATTAAAGTGTTTGTTTGTTTTTCAGCCAGTTTCATCTCAATGGTCTATTTTTGTCTTTTCTCTTCTGTTTAACAGCACATCCAAATCCAGCTACAGCACCCTCTGAAGATGATCTCCCAGAGCAGTCTGATGATGATAAAAGGAAAAAACTCAGTATCCAAGACATAGTTGATCTCCAAGAGACAAGTTTTACTGTCAGAATCCAGCCTCCGGGAACAGAAAGTTTTGAGCTACAGGTTCTGTTGTTAGTCCCTGTTTTCTCAAAGATTCACTTCACTGTGTCTTCATTTCACTTCAGCTCTCATGTTTCTCCTCCACCATCAGGTGACCGGCCAGATGTTGGTTGTAGAGCTCCACCAGGTGCTTATGGATCATGAGATCACCTGCCATCGCACGTGCTTCTCCCTCCAGCTGGGTGGTGTCACGCTCGACAGCCTTAATGAGCTGCACTCTGTCCCGGGCATCCGTGACGGAGCGGTGATCAAGGTGGTGGAGGGTAACTGCCTCTTCCTGTTCTTACTGCATTAGTTTTGTCTTCATGTGATGATTCACCATTTGAGTCATTTCTCAAAATAGTATTAGAGTGAAAGAAAAACATGAGTACAAAACATCCATACCTTCTTATACTGATGTTAAATTATTTAGCATTACTATTTCTGCATTTCCACTTGATAATCTTATTTCATGAGCATCTTCATATGGAAAATTCTTCCATTTAATCCCGCACTCGTGCAAGATAGATTTGAATCCTTTGTGAGCGTTGTTGCTCCTGTTGCAGAATCTTACTCGGTGCGTGATGCTCGTCTTCATCTCAGACATGTACGTGATCTTCTGAGGAGCCTCGACCCCACCGATGCGTACAACGGCGTGAACGGCAGCTCACTGTCTTACCTCACCTTCTACACCACAGGAAACAATGGTAACGCCCCTCTGTCATACATTAGGATCAGCTTCCCTATAAGAAAGCGCTCAACCCTTTCACCTTTACGTTCAACCCTGCAGATGGTCAGAGCGTGGGGAAGAGGCGAGCTTCTGAAAGGGAGTCTGTTGACTGCAGCCCTCCAGAATACGTCCTCCCCGGCTCTAAGGAGCGACCGCTGTGTCCACTTCAACCAGTCAGAGAGGACTGGAAGGTGAGCTGTCAGTTTTTCTACATGCAGTTAAGGCTGGGTAAATGTGCATTTAGTCGTGGTTAAACAACAGTGAAATGACAGCCTTTGCAGTGCCTGCGGGTCTTGACCCTCAGCAGTTGGAACCCACCTCCAGGAAACAGGAAGATGCACGGTGACTTAATATACCTGAATGTCCTGACTATGGAGGATAGAGAACTCAATATTACATCCTCTACACGGGGTTTCTTCCTCAATCAGTGAGTTTTACATGCTATAAAAAGGTTTTATCCATCCTGGCAAGATATTTTGTTCAGATGTTTCCAGTAGGTTTAATAGTTATAATTATAATTAAACATTGGTATTTCCCCTTGAGTACTGTAGTTACTCAAGGGTATAAACTTGCCTTGACTTGGCGTGTGCTCTTCTCTGACTTCTTCAGGTCAACTGCCTTCAACTTTAACCCCAAACCTGCAGTTCCTAAAACCCTTTGCCATTCTCTAGTGGAGCTGCTGAGTCAAGTCAGCCCTGCTTTCAGGAAAAACTTCACCGCCCTGCAGAAGAAGAGGTGAGCCAACTGTTTGGAATCGATTTAGAACTTGTTTTAGCATGAAGCTTGACAGTAAAAATATTTTCCATCCTCTGCTGTGAGCCAGAGTTCAGCAGCACCCTTATGAGCGCATTGCAGCACCATTCCAGGTGTTCACCTGGACTGCGCCACACGAGGACCACACTCTTGACTGCGTGAGAGCGGAGGAGACGCACGCCAGCTACATGGGCCAGGATGAGCATACGGTAGTGGACGCAAGATCGAGGAGGCAACCTAAATGTGGAAATGCAGGACATGTAAAAATATAGGTTTGATTTTACATTTCAACTGATGGCGATGATGATGCTGATATTTAGGTTGTGTGTCATGATCTCAGAGTCGGGACTGGAACGAGGAGCTTCAGGGATGCAGGGAGCTCCCCGGGAGCTCCCTGCAGGAACGACTGCACAGAGAGAGGAGCATTTTCAAGGTGCGGATTCCCAACATCATCTTTCCAAGTCTGTCCTTCATTACTAATGATGCAAACCTGTGATAATCAATTTAAAGCCCAGAAGCCATGACCTCTTATAACAGTCCTCTTATGTTTCCTCTATTCTTCTTCCTCCTCTGGGACCAAATTGTTTTATTGAAACATAAACTCATTAACCAGTATTTGAATCCCTCCTCGCAGACCAACAGTGACTTTGTGGCCGCTGCGACACGAGGTGCTACGGCTGTCATTGACGGCAACATCATGCCGATAAACCCAGGGGAGTCGCCTCATTTGCAAATGTTCATGTGGAACAACCTCTTCTTCAGCCAGGGGTTTGATGTGTCTGAGCACTACCGACCACTAGGGGGAAACACTGCTGCTCACGCTGCTGCCATCTGTGACCTAAGAGGAGCTCAGGTGAGAGATCCTGATGGTATGACTGGGGAGGTGTTTGGGAGGAAATTATCATTTCAGATATCTTTAAGGGTGTAGTTATAAGGATATTAATGGTCAAACTGGTCAAAAAATAATCTGCACGGCTGCAGGCATATGCATCAGTGGACATAGAGGGGCTACACACAATCGGCACAGTTGTGGTGGATTATCGTGGTGTCCGAGTTATTGCACAGACGATCATTCCTGGGATACTTGAGAAAAATCAGGAGGAGAGTATAGTGTACGGCTCCAATGACAACGGCAAGACAGTGTTTACTCATCCGAGGTAACATTCCTACATACTCAGTGAAATCTTATATTGTAGCTCTTGATTGAAAAGCCGGACGTGCCCTTTTATTTTGTCACTATTACTGCAGCTGAGCAGGAGTGTGTTTTATGGCAGGTTTCTGGAGCTGCTGGATAAAACCAGTAAGCAGCTGAGAATCCAGCGTCACCAGGTTTTAGACCACAACAACAGACCGGTGGAGCTTTGCTCTGGCATCGAGACCATAGGCATCCTGGGTAATGATGGACGACCTTACATCTTGGACCTCCTGCGAACCTTCCCCCCAGATCTTAACTTCCAGTTCTCAGAGACAGAGGAGAGGAGGGAGGAGGTGCCGAAGGAGTGCCAGAGCTTTGGTTACCCATGTCTCCATTGTCACAGTCTGGCCAGCCTGAGACCTGAGCTGATTGAGGCCTTCATTCAGCACAGGTGAGGGAGACTTTCAGAACTGAACTACTAGACAAGCAGCATGAGCCAATGTTAGAAAATGAGCTTTCTCATCTTCTTATCTTTTATTTTATGATGTAGGTATGAGCTTTTCATGAAGATGGTGTCGCATGAGCTGAGCCAGCTGACTGAACAGGATGAAGCCACAGAGTGGAGCGAGAAGCCCATCTGTGATTCAGATACTGGGGAGAGACCTGCAGCCAGTGCTGACATGGGTGAATAAGACCTTATACAGTGAATAAAGTGAATATGACATATGTACAGAGGTGTCATGCTGAGAAAGAGCATTGCAGATGTGATGTTTGATTTTAAACTGTTGATGGAGAAATCTACAGAAGGTCAGAAGAAGCTGGAACACATGCAATAATCTGCACACACTAAAGAATTTTTATCATAGGCCTGAATCACAGATGATAGAGCCACAAAATGAAAATGCAAATATCAAATGTTAACAGATGTGTGAGGGCAAAGAAAGCGGATTATCTTCATGTTGGCTAACAATACTTTCATATTTGATTTTTGTAGAAATAAGTAAAAGAAATGCGATCCTGAAAGCTTGTAGAGCCGTCGGCTCAGTGAGTGACTCCTGCTTTGACATCCGCTTCAATCCTGATGTTTGCTCTCCAGGTACTGAACACCCTCGTGCTCACATACAAATACTCAGAGTAATATATATATATATATATATATATGTATGTATGTATATGTTGTCAGATTAAAGATGAACTGTGTGTCTTTCCTGCAGGTGCTCGATTCCCTGCTGAGTGTTTAGAGGAGGTTCAGAGGCAAAGGTGCCTGCTGTGGGAGGCAGCTGCTTTTCTCCTGTCGCATCAGATCCCAGCAATGGTCAGTTGTGTGTGGAGTGATAATGTTTAAGTGTATCGCATAAAGTGTAAGATGATGTGTGTGTGTCATTTCTGTTATAGTTGATGGACTGTCTTGACCACACAGCAGTGCCAATGGATGGCGGAAGTCTGACCTCAGCGCTTCATCAGCGGGGTGTGAACGTGCGATATCTGGGCACCATACTGAGGGAGCTCGGCAGGGTGGAGGAGAGAAGACGACTCGGCCATATACAGGCACATAATACAGCTATTAATAACCATACCACATAAATGCTATTATTCAGCATATATGAATAAGGCGGGTCTGTTAGGCTGGTCCAGCGTGCATTTTTTTCCACTGAATATACCGCATTGTATAAGAAACCTGTTCCTAATCATTATTGTTGTTATTATTATAAGCTTTGTTTATTTTGCAAGAAAATAGAAAAGCGGTTGTCATATCAAGAAATCAAGAAACATCTCTGAAATCAAAAGTTTAAACCTTCATCAAGCCTTTAAATGTTTGTTCATATAGTGTGAAGCAGCAAGAGCTGGCTTCTCAATATTAGCCTTCACACGTAGATTGTGAAGACTGAGCTAGTCCTGCAGTTTGATCTCATGAACTTTTTCTCGAAGTCTTCTCTCCTCTTCCCTTACAGAGAATTTGCGTCAGTGAAATCATCCTCAGAAGTGCCAAACACATCTTCAGGACCTACCTGCAGGTGCTCAGATTAAGAAAACACATGTACTAATCACTACGCAACCTATCATTGTTTTTGATTTATCAGCAATTACCTTATTTTCTCCCAGGATGTGGAACCTGCAGCTTTCTCTGCAGCTGTCAGTCACTTCCTAAACTGCCTCCTGACCTCCTCCTCCTGCTTCCCCGACTCCTTCTCAGACGAGCTGCTCTCCCGTCGCAGGAGCCGCCGACGCCGGAGTCACGGGAGTCGAGTCACATTGTTGAGTGACAGCGTGTGGGCTAGGCTGACGTCCGGCGAGCTGTGGGGCAGGATCAGGGCTGAGGCTCGAGATTATTATCACTACACATTTGACAGGTGTTTGCGTGCGTGCGTGTGTGTGTGTGTGTGTGTGTGTGTGTGTGTGTGTGTGTGTGTGTGTGTGTGTGTGTGTGTGTGTGTGTGTGTGTGTGTGTGCCTATGTGTTCCTGGATATGTGCAGCAAGACTTTCACACTGTCATCCTCTCTGTGTTCAGTGAAAGTATAGATGAAGTAATAGAAAAGCACAACCTTCAGAGGATCTCCCTGCTGAGAGAGATTGCCATCAAGACAGGCATCCAGGTCAGACATCTCTTCATAATACAGCAACCTATGAACTTAAATTAAGTCTCCATCCCATAAGTCTCCATACTGCCAATGCTACGTGAAATCACAACATCTGTATCATAGAATACTCAACACACTGCTTTATTTGGTCAAGACATAACAGACGGGACAAAAATATGGAGAAAAAATACATAAAAATGCTGATCACTGACCATGAGTCAACATTTCTACCCCTTTGCAGAAGCTGACGTGAGGTAATCTAGTTTATTTTTTTTGCCACACTTCTGTTCTTTCAAGGTCAAAAAAGATAAGATCTGGATTCAATGTTATCCTACATTTATCCAAGAATTTTTTTTTTAAATTAGAGAATACATTTTTTAATATCCAAAACATTTAAATTTCAATAACAATTAAATGACAAATACATTTAGATTGTATTAATAGCAATAAGTCGACAGATGATTCTCAGCCAACAAGGCTGATCAACAAGATGATCAGCCTTAGAAAAAAAGAGATAACATACTACCAAAGATTTCAATTCAAATAATCCTCAGCTTTCAGCGTTACCTTAATTTTTTGTGGCATAGATTCAACAAGGTGTTGAAAACACTGCTCAGAGATTTTAATTTTGGGTGCACTGTGGACATGGTCAGCAACAGTACTCAGGTAACCTGTGGTATTTAAATGATACTTAGTCGGTAGTAATGAGCCCAGAAAAATATCCCCAACAGCATTTCACCACCATCAGCCTGGTGTTAAAAGGCTAGATGGAGCCATGCTTTCATGTCGTTTACTTTAAATTCTGACCCTACCATCCAAATGTTGCAACGGAAAACGAGATTCATGAAATCAGGCAACATGTTTGAATTATAGCATCCATATCCTGTTCTTTCCTGTTCCTATTAGCCTGAAGCAGTCTTGATATTCTCCTCCGACCTCTGTCATCAGCAAAGCATTTTCACCTACTGAACTGCCGCTTACTGGATATTTTCTCTTTCTCGGACCAAGATCTGTAAACTCTAGAGTTGGTAGGAAAATCCCAGCAGATCAGCACTTTCTGAAATTAACTATGTCATGTTAAAGGTCACTAAAATAACATTTTGCCCCCATTATGATGATCTTGCCCATGTCACAGGTTGCTGCCATGTGACTGGCTGATTAGATATTTGTCTTAACGAGCAGCTGAACAGGCATACCTAATGAAGTGGCCAGTGAATGTATTAATGAACAGTGTGGCAGTCTAGGATCTAAAGTTAAGCGACTTAAGAGGCATATAGAGCTGTTTTTGCACTTATTACATTTATTTAACATTTGTTAAATAGTTTTAATCATGACATTCATGGGTGAAAAGTGAATGTTTTTTTACTTTAGTTTTTCTCTTAAATCCATAATTCTATTTCTTGTGGTTTTACACAAGAAATAGAATATTGACATCAAGCTTCAGAGTTTTTGATGGCTGAAGTTCACAATTTACTGTGCTTAGAGCAGAAAATCAGACCAAAAACCACAAAGTTATTAAATCCAACTTTTAAAGTGCATCTGCTTTCCTCCTCCATTCCCTTTCTCTGTGTTCAGGTGCAGCTGAGGGAATATGTGTTTGAGTCTCGACACAGGCCGGCATTTGGTGAGGAGGACATCGTCAACATGTTTCCCGTGGTCCGGCATCTCAAGCCTACGTCATCGGATGCCACGCGGCTTGTTCAGCAAGCCCAGCTGGCAGTGCAGCAGGGTGAGACATAAGCACAAATATAGACGTAAACAGCATAATATACAGTGTATGTGTTCTTCTTCTTTTTCTTACAGTAAAATTAAATGTGGCCCTCAATGTAAAAGGAGTTTGAGATCCCTACATTTTAACATCCTGCAGCAGCAGGAGCTGCTTCCCTCCAAACATCAACACAAACTCTAAATGTCACTAACTAAAAATATCACACATCTGATAGGGGCAAATGTGTGGCGTGGGAAGAAGCGTTAACAGTATGCTTACACAATCAACAGGAGGTTTTAACGCGCTATTTGTTATTTGTTTGCATTTGCATTGCAAGAAAGAAAAATCACTGTTTTAAAAGTAACTTCCTAATGTGCTCTGTGTGTGAGGAAGTTCTCACATGCAAATTGAAAGAGTATAGTTCTTTGTTCCTGTTCATAGTGGCGACACTGACTCTATTTTAATGCCAGTGATACAAGATCCACACTTCTCATTCTGTAATAAAATACATTCTTAATCTAATATGGAGCTTCAGCAGCCAGTCAGTCACAAAAACCAAGCAAATGTCTTTTAATGTTGCACTCACCATAAGTTACCATGGTGATATAGCCAGGTAAAGAGACAGCCACTTTCATACGCCAACTTTAAGCTCTACATGGCTTGCTGAGCCCATCTGGCTTTATAGTGAAGGCCACAGAGCAAGGTAGGTGGATGCTGGACCTCATCACCTATATTGAAATCATCTCAAGAAGGCTTTCCAGCTTATATAAGAAGAGTAAGCAATCAATAACCTGTACAGTCATCTCATCAGTCTACATGTAGACATGTGTGGATGATTTTATGACACACTTAAATATGTGCTTTTATACCAAGCATGTGCACATATTAAACATGACCGCATTTATGCTATATGTGCTGTATTGTGCCGCTCAGTTCCTTGTATTTAACACGATCTATGATGCACATTGTCAATACAGATCCTGATAATGGATCTGCTCGAAGGCCAGTCCTCATATGAGGAGCAGATATTCATTTCTGTTTATTTGCTGTGCATTAATAGTATTTTGTGTTTGATTTTAGGGCTCCTCAAGGAATGCTACAACTTGATTAGTCAGGCCCTGACTCTATTCAGCAGTGTGTGTGGGGTCCTGCATGAGGACGTGTGCATGTGCCTGCGCCTCCTCGGACGGCTCAGCTACATCTTGGGAGAAAACGCAGATGTAAATATTCATTATGTTAATTTATACAATGAACCAGTACTTAACTTTCTGAATCAAGCAGACCATAGTTATGTACAGCAATGTTTCCTGTAACGTGTCCATGCATTGCAGGCCCTCAGCCACCAGGAAAAGGCCGTAATGAGTTCTGAGAGACTGCATGGTATAGACCATCCACAGACCATACAAGATTATGTGAGTTTCGTCACTTTTTCATTAATTTACAGACAGTCTTGTTATGTTATTTGTGTTGTCTTCCACCCTAACGATCTCCAGTCCACACATCTTATTAAAATATATATATAGTGATATTTTTCAGTGGCACAATCCCTATTTACAGATCTGCAGTTAAAGAAAAAAAAAAAAGGATAGTTTCATTAACATCAGCATCATTTTTTTTTCAAGTCTTGACCCTGTGATGTGGATAAAGACACTTATCATGTTTTTTAAAATCCATCTATAGAACCCAAGTTTGCTCATATTGGCCTCACAGTTCTGCAGCTGTTACCGACTGGATCTAGGGATTATTTTTTTCATGTAGAAATTAAAACAAAAACTAGCCAAACGCTTAACTGTATTTATTAAAATATGTCTTTGATATATTATCATTTTATGCTTCAGACCTTTTTGACCCTCTACTGCTTTGCTGGAGGCCACCACTTGACCTCTCTACAGCTGCTGTATCGTGCTCGGTACCTCACCCTGCTTGTTGGTGGAGATGATCATCCACAAGTAGCATTACTGGATGTAAGTGAGATCCCACCTGATTTATTTATTTATTGAGCAGGTGACCACATACTTTAAAAGCAAAAAGGCCCAAAAATAATAATCTTTTAAAAAAAAGTATATTAGCGTGTTTGGTTTGGCAAAGATTTTATGGTGGGTATCTTTCCTGATACCGCTCTCCCCATGTATCCGGGCTTGTGACCGCCACTAGGAGCACACAGGCTTGTGTCCCACCTGTGGTTAGGTTAAGAAGAGAGGTGATGACCAAGAAAGAACACTACAGATGTGACGTTTGTTTTGTGAGTGTTGATGGAGAAGTATAGAGAAGGCCAGAATTAGCTTGACTGTGTCTGTGGCTCTAGAGAAAGCATATTATAGGGTGACAAGAGAGGAAGTGTGGTACTGCATGAGGAAGTCAAAAGTCACAGAGAAGTATGCGAGGGATGGGAAATCAAGACAGTGGTGAGGTGTACAGTAGAAGTGACACATGGGTTCAAAGTGGAGGCTACGTCGGGGATCGGCTCTGAGCTCCTTCTTGTTGACAGTAGTGATGGACAGACTGACAGATGACATCAGGCGGGAGTCTCAATGGACTATAATGCTCACAGATGATATTGTAGATGATCTGTAGTGAGATTAGAAAGCAGGTGGAGGAAAGCCTGGAGAGGTGGAGGTATTTACTGAAGAGACGAATGATGAAAGTTAATAGAAGCAAGACAGAATACATGTGTGTGAATGAGGGGAGGCAAAAAGAAAGGTTAAGACAGTGAAGGTAGATAAGTTTAAATACCTGAGGTCAACTTTTCAAAGGTGGGGCCAATACAGACTGAAGGGGAAGGTTTACAAAATGGTAGTGAGACCTGCTATGATGTACGGTATAGAGACAGCAAAAAGACGAGGTGGAGCTGGAGGTGGCAGAGATAAGGATGCTCAGGTTTCATTGGACGTATATTATATATGAGTACATCAGAGAGACAGCTGCGGTTGAGCTGCTTTTCTAATGTAAAAAAAAAAACCCTCTTACCATCAAGCTTTTTTTATTTGGACATTCAAAACAGTTGAGGAAAATAAGAACTCCGAAAAGCAGAAAACCTGTTGGTGTGTCAGTGTTCCCAGGCCAGCCAAGAGATGTAAACCCCAGGTCTACCTCAGGGCCTCCTTTCAGTAGGACATGCTTGCCCAGGAGGCATCCTAATCAGATACCCGAACCACCTCAACTGACTCCTTTTGATATTTTAATGAGTGAAATATAAAGTAAAAGTCTGAGAATATGTAACACATTATATAAGAATCACAATATTATGTGACACAGTGGTAGTCTATGTGATATTGCACTGGTTAAAAGGTCAAAGTGGGTCATATCCATGAAATACTCAAGAGTAAGAGCTCATTTGTGCGTTTGTGTCCCTGTTTTGCTCCTCTGTGTTAGAGCATGCTAGGTCTGGTACTTCATGGACTGATGGAGTATGAGCTGTCCCTGAAGTTCCTGCAGAATGCCTTAACTTTAACCTCAAAATACCACGGTGTCACATCCCTGAAACACGCAAACAGGTACGTGACACACTTTGTCCTCACGCTCCTTCTTCTTGCATAAAAAACATAGATTCAGTTACAGAAAGTTTGAAAGACAACTGCTGTGATCTTCCTGTTCACATTTGAATTTTCTGTGCAAAAAAATAGCCTTTCCATGTGTTTCTTCTGCACAGTCATCACCTGCTGGCCACTGTGTATGAGAGTAAAGGAGAGTTTCGATCAGCTCTGCACCACGAGAAAGAAGCTTATTCAATATATAAGAGCCAGGTGTGTTTTAGAATAAAGTGTTTTCTGGTGTTATGTCCATGCATTCTGCTCTGGATTTTAACTGTTGCTGAACATGTGTAGGTTGGTGAGAACCATAACAGCACTACGGAAAGCTCGGAATACCTGAAGAGCCTCACTCAGCAGGCTGTGATCCTTCAGAAAGCCATCAACCAAATATACAGCAACACACCTGGTGCCTGTATTCCACCACCAAAGGTTTGCACAGTTTGGATGTTATGTGAACATACACAGATATGCAGTGCATGCATTTCTGGTTGTGACTGTCTGTTTTTCTCTAGTTTTCCACACCGAACCTTCCCACAATACTCCAGCAGCTCAACCTGACATGTGGAATCATTCTCATCCCCCTCAGGTGATTACTGAAACAGACACAGGATCAAAAGTAGCCACTAATGTCCCAGTTTAACACTCCCTGATTAAAACTGTTCATGTAAATGTGCTTTTCCCTCTCACTTTATATATGTTTTGCCTTTTCCTTTCTAGTGGAAAAGAAATTGACGAGCTCCGGGCTGAGTTTAAAGGAAAAGTAAAAGTGAAAACGGAAGAGCTTGAAAATCAATTGTTAAGTTCTGTGGAGTAGAAACAACAATACTGACTTATGAACTAAAAACACAACCACAATGGGACACCTGCATGATCTGTGAAAGTGACTGTGGACAATGAGCAGCAATGGCGGATGAAAGCGAGGCAAAACAATGCCGTTATTAAACAGGTCACCCAGGTGCACCTGTCTCCTGTTAAAAGAGGACTTTGCTCTGCTGTTGTCAGTAGACATAGATTATCAGTGCCATAATAAAGCTCTTGCCGAACTGTACGGCACTGTACGTGATGGCAAACACGTTCAACTCACTTCCTTTTTGTCGTGAAAGTAGATAAATAAAAGCAAGAATTGTGCTGCTAGATGAATGGAAAAGCACAGTAAGCTTTACACTGTGTATACAGAGAAAAAAATATATAGCCACAGTGTTTAATATCTCAGATTGTGAAATGGCATGTCGTCTTCTTGCACTACCCTGAGTGTCCACTGGGTTTCACACTTGTGCCATGAGCATTTCTCAGAACAAAGTAGAGTAGATAGGTTCCCATTATGCAGAAGAAATAGATTTTTTTTAAGTAACTATTTTATAGGCTTATATTAAGTGTGTGTTTTGTATTGTGCGATAGGCCACAGACCTGAAAGTCCAACATTTATGTTACTTGTGTGAATCAAGTAACATTCGAGTGAGAATAGGTAGGCTGTGGGCACTTTAATGAATACATTTTATTGTGTGAGACTGATTTAGATGTGTACCACAATTTAGTTGTTATTAATATCATCTTATTTTTTTATTCTTCTATTATATAATAACAGAAAGCTTAAAAATGAGAGGATTAGGCTTTGAGATTGCATTTCTACTTCATAAAAACAGCGACAGTTTTATATATTTTATATATTATTCCATCTGAAAACTATCCGAGTATTTCTGATATAGCTTCCTGTGAGTTGTTTAGTATAAATCAACATCTGTAGAGCCGAAGCATGGCGGTGTAATTTCATCTATTCAAATCAAAACATGGATGCAGCTGACAATAAAAATGACTTATAACGCCATGGTGACTATGTTTTTTTTTTTTCATTTAATTTAGAAAAAAAAATTAAAGCGTGATATTTAGAGCGTGATATCTGTACGCTGCGCGCCACCATTCATGTGAACGTGCGCGCTCCCGATATCCAACCGCGACCGTTAGCTGGGTCGGGCGAATGCGGTGGTACCAAGAGGAGAAAAATCTGGCCGTCCGTGCCGGGTGATGCGAAAAGTCCCATTATCACATCAAAACCAGGGTATTCCGTCGCATGCTCGGGCCAGGAAAGAAGATATGAGAATGAGATTTGCCTTATGGTAAGTTATTAGTTGTAACAAATGTGTATTTTTGTTTTGGCACTTAGTGAGACTTGTTATTTTGACGACGAATTGCCTGCAGTGTCTGCGCTTTCCCGTTCCAACCTCAAAATGGCGGAGAGGCCGAGAGCTAAGCTAAGTGGCAAAAGTTCGCCCGCATAAGATCATCGACTCGGAGGTTGAACGTTGAGACAGTCTCACGGTGAGGTTATTCAACGCCCCCGAGTGTGACTGGGATTTTTAAAAGCAAGTGTCGCGACTCTCGGACTATGCATGACTTGCATCTGGGCGCTTGTTGTGAACCCTCCCTGTAGATCGAGCTAACGTTAGCTACGCCTATTTATGGAAGTTCGGATGAGCTAACGTGGTGTGCTAGCCGGCTAAGCTAACCTGGGTGCTGTCATATTTCTCACGGTCAGCTGCAAAGGATCTGATGCGGCTGGAAAACGCCTAAATTAAGGTTCTGAATTCTGAAAGTTGAAGCCTTTTGTGTTGTCTCGTATTGGGAATATTGGCAATAACATCCCAAACTTGGGGCTCATACCCTCTCCGCCTTCACATATATCGGGTAGCAGTTATTTTTTGTCAAACAAGCGGCTGGATGTTTTAGCTCTTCGTTGGTGTGGACAGACGCCCTTTGTATATTTTGTTATGTTGACGGTGTGGTGATCCAGGAATCCAGCGTGTGGTTATTAGCGGACTTGGTGCACTTGTCGTGCTAAGCTAACGCTAGCTGGAAAGGGCGTTGCTGAGGCTGTACTGCAACTTTGCCCTTGTGGCCACAGAGGCTTAGAAAGACGTCACCCTATCCAGATTTTAAAACTCGTCTATGATTTGTAATACATGAAGCAGTCTTGGGACATTTGGTAGTTTTCCTCCATATTTAAACCTGCATTTTAGGAATTACATTCAGAGTGGAGTCTGATGGAAAAATACTATGCAGATTTAAATTGCTGTGCACAAAACTGTCTTCTAAGCCCAATTTTGCTAATTGAATCATTATTGATTTGTCTACCAGTTGCTATTGCATAACACGGAACGCGAAGGCCAGTGCTTGTTCATTAGACTGTCCATCTTATAGCGTGAAATTATATTTTATATACTAAGGTAAAGGTTCAATTCAGTGCTACATTTATGCATGCATTTCTGATTTGTTTATAATATGTTTGAGATGCCTGCATCTATTAATATGCAGGTTTTTGTTGTAGTTGTTTGGGTATTTTTGGTACCATTTTTAAGATTGTTAAATAGTTTGGATTTTTTATGTCATGGGCTGTGACTGTTGGCAGCACTTTGGTCGTGAGAATAACTTTTAAGCTGAAGTTCTAGACTAATAGAATAAACTTAAATGACATAATTAAGGAAATCTTAAGTATCAGGGCTTGCAAGTGGAATAAAACAGATTGCTTTGTCATGATGTTTGGTTAGTAAGCAAACATTGCTATATGCTTTAGTCTGTGCAAGAAGGGACTTGTTTGGCCTGAAGGTCATCCATAAGGAGGGGCATTGCTCAGCAGTTTGACACGAACAGAGCAAATACTAATGGGTTTGGTTGGTTTTTGTCACCTTTTTGTTTCATTGGGTCTGCATGTAAACATTGTGAAATTATGTCTTATCTAAATAACAAAACAACATGCCCCTCTGTCTAGTCATAAACTCAGTCGAGACACGTGTACCCACAGGCTGTACATTTTATCAAGGAGTTAAAAAGGCATGATTAGTTCTGTTTCTAATCTCTGCCTGTAGGCTCTTTTATTATGGTGTATAACTAATAGCTTAAGTGAAGAACCCAAACCTTTCTGGAAGTCTTTATTTTAAACAAATTTCAAACAAACAAATAAAAAAAATGTGATGGTTTAAATTGTCTACAAACCATGCCAAGTCAGTTTTTAGGGTCATGCTTTTGATTCAGCTTATCCAGTGTATTTTATTTTCCTGTTTTATAATGTGCAGAGTTTTGTTTTTTTTTTTTTTTTTTTTTTCCCTCTGTCTATACTTTGAAGTTGAAAAAAGGAGTCTTTGGTTGTCTTCCAACACAAAATTACCCAGGATAGAGAATTTAGAGTTTTATTATTCATTGTCAAGCTCCTTTGACTACGATGACCTGGATGACTGAGAACCTTCACAGACATTCATTGTTATAATTTTTTTGTAAATGGTGATTAATTTACTTGGTTGTAAAATAGAATAGATTTTGGTGTGTGAAGTGACGAGAAATAACAGGGAAATGCATAGACGTCTTTTAAGTAGGGCAGCTGAGACGTTGGCCTTAACTGTATTTGGACTAGTCTTGCTCACGTATGTAGTCTCCTTCTGCAAAGTCCTATTTTGAGCCTGTGTAAAATCTTGCCTTATCATTGTAAAGTAGTTTGGTTGATAAGAAGATAGGGAATGTAGGAGTGCCTAGCAGGTTCAGTGAAATTATTCTTATGATTGCATCATTACAATTAGTAATGAATTTCTACACCGCTTAGATAGCGGTGCGATTATTTGACAAGTGCGGTAAGGTCTGGGTCACCTGTGCATGTTGCTTGTTAAACTGAACATAACGCGTATTTGAGTCGGGAGGAGCTGAGGCGTAGCTGACATCACTGCCTGTTATTGTAGTCTTAATGGGGGCTTAGTCATCTTTCACCTTCACGGTTTGAGAGTATTTCATGGGTACATTTGTAGCTCTTGGTGAGAGGCGTGAAGAGCTTTGTGGATAACGATGAGCATCGGGAGCAAGATGGGAGGACATCTCTGTCCTTTTCACTGACTGCTAAATTGAAAGTGTTCGGTATGCTGTGTACACTCTACTGATCGCCTCATGGATAATGTGCCGATGACACCACGTTGGCTTGTTTGTCCATCTAAAGACGTTGGCATTGGTTTAATAATAAAGGTTTAGAGCAATTAAATCACATTGGGCAATATCATAGTATGATTATATTCTTTTTATGTAAATGCACAATCAATTGCTTGCAGAAATCACCAAGTATCTAGAATATAGAAGTGTCATTTCTCAGATATTCTTTAAATCTTCCACAGTCAGTTGCTGGCTGCTGTGACCCATGGCTGCACACCTATGGACAATCACAAGGTTGTTTAATTTGACTTTTCTTTTTAAAGGTTCCTTCTTTCTATAATTGTAAAAAAAAAAAAAAAAAAAAGAATCCTGCACTGTAGGAACTGTGTGTTTTGAAGACAGAAGAAAAGGGACGCTGTCTTTCCCCCTTGTTATTGTAAGCTCAGCCATGAAAAATCAAAATCTTAAATCCTGTGATTATAGGATTGCATAAATGCACTTAACTAATTATTGGGTTGGTTCTTTGAATTGTTCTCTAGCTACTTCTGTGTATCAGACAGTATGAAAAAATGGACCCGCGACCATGAAGTTACCCATTGGTCATTCTGTTATACCTCGAACCAGATCTTGGGAAAAGTGAGGGAAAATAATAGATGGTATAAAAGATGGTCGTATCCACCCACTGAGTTTGGACTACACATTTTGAAGCTTCAGTGTTGGTGCTTTTTCAGCCACCTGGTTTCTTCAAGCCATAAGTTGACATATTTGAATGAGACTATGAAGTTATTATCCAGTGCTACTGAAGTTGGTTAGCAAGCTGCATTCATAAACTTCATGAATTCACACGTAGAGGCTAGTTAGTGGTAGAAATAGAGGTGTGTCTTAAAAAAATGTTGCATGAACAAATGTTGCATAAACATGTTTCTAATAGCTTAATGATTATGTGAATGTTTACAAATGATACAACACCCGGTTTCTAACTAGAAAATAAGCAGTTATGTTCATACACTAATAAGTAGGGGTGCAACGATATTCGTATCGATATTGAACCGTTCGATACAGTGCTTTCGGTTCGGTACGCATATGTATCGAACAATACAACATTTGTAATTTATTTTATCAACTTTCCTTCTGACGATGCTGTCTGTGTTGAGCGCTCAGTGAATCTGCGTTCGACTACTCCGCCTAGGCTGCACTGTCGAGCGCAGATCCACTGAGCGCTCAACACAGACAGCATAGTCAGAAGGAAGAGCGCAGGGCACCTCCCCCACCCTCATTCAGATCTGGCGTTTGGAATTATTTTGGTTTTCATGTGACGTATGACCCTGAAGGTAAGCGAGTCATGGACTAAAGTAAAACAGTATGTTGGATGTGCCATGCAATGCTCAATTACATGGGTGGGAACTAGTGTGTTAGCGCAGTTAGCTCGTTAACGTGTTGGCCGTCTAGCCCCATGCACGGGGCGATCGGCGGTAGCTCGTTAACGGAGATTTGCCGTGTTGTGGTGTTAAAGTCATTTCAACGAGATTAACCTGAAAGCACTAGTGGGAACACAACGAATATGACTGCACATTTACATCATCCTAGTGCAAAGACAAAAACAACAAGCATGCTACTAACTTTAGCCGAGTCATTTAGACAGCTGTTAGCACATGATTCTCCTTATGCTGCTGAGAATATAGCCCAGAAGAAGCGGATAGTATAGCTTTTATTTTGGAAAGAGACATTTCTCTGTAATAAACTCTCTTTTCCAAAGATGCATGATTTCTCAATCAGATACAGGGCTTGCAATATCGCTAGCCTGACGTCCTGGGGCTAGCGATTTTTTTCAGTCGGGCTACCCTGCCCGTCGGGCTATTGTAGGAAGGAAAAATATATGTCAATGCTTTTGCATTCTTTCAGAAATGTAGCTGGGTAATTATGTCATTGGCATCGGTGAGCCACTGTCAATATGTGACATATTGAAATCGCGTTTGAATTTGCGCTTGTTTTTTTGCTTTCACTTTGCAATCGTGCGAACTGTGTATAGAGAGCGACAGCACTGATCTGTGAGTGATGATCATTTGCGCACCAATTCCTCTGACATCGTCTTATTAATCGTTAGCTTACTATGCAAACATGACAAGTGAAATCTCCCGCAGCAAGCTTAAACATGTGAGAGGTTGATCGCGCAGAGAATCGCTGAGCTTATGTGAGTGAGTGTGTAAAAGCATTTCAGTTCTGCTGAGCCAAACAAGACAGGTCAGGGTGAAGAAGTGACAGCCAAAGAAAAGCTTACCACAAAACGGAGAAGTTATGACAAATCAGACTATAAGGCAAAAAGAAAGTGCAGCTTTATGGTTTCATGGACAAAAGAATTTCTGTGGCTGCAATATGATGAGCTAAATAACCAGGGCTGCACATAAGTGGTCCGCAGGTGCGCATTCGCTGTCAAAATAAAAAACACGCACAAGGGTTAGGGTTAAATTTAAAAACTGTACTTTTGAGTTAAAATATATATTTATAATTTTAATAAATGACAAATTAAAAAGGCATGAACATTTTTTTGTATCGAAAAAATATCGAACCGTGACACCAAAGTATCGAACCGAACCGAACCGTGAATTTTGTGTATCGTTGCACCCCTACTAATAAGTGTGTATGGTTTTCCTTTTTTATTTGTTTATATCTTTGTGTAGAAAACTCATTAAAAGAATTTTTGTATTTTATTTTATTTTAAAAAAAAAATTTAATTTAAGAGAATGGAAGGTTGCAAACAAATCGCCCCCGCATGAGTTCCTTTTGTCCTAACCTTGTAACTAAACACATTTGCCTCTCAGTGTAATAACTTAGAAGATTTAAAAAGGTGTTTGTGAATTTTATACCGTTCTTCAATTATTATTTATTTGCAATAACTTTTGCCTGTGTGTTCTTTTAAAGTATTTTCTCCTTAATGGTGATGTTCAGAAGTGTCGGGCAGGTGCAGAAGTAACAGAGATTGTCTTGGTTCTGTAATAGATGGAGCATGGTATGTTTGGTCAAATCGCTGTTTTTACACCATGGTGAGAGATGAGATCAGCTAAAATCATTTGCTCTGTCCTGTCATCTCAGTCAGTCATCATGTTTGCAGGCAGGAGAGAGGAGCTCCTTCTAGGATATTACAGGCTAAATGTTTGCAGTGGTTGAATGCTTCCGTTTTAAGCAGATGCTCATCTGTAAAATATAAATATTATTATGAACAGTTTCCAGTGAGGCACCTTGCAGTTTTCATTTATCTTAAGGCGGTCTAAAGGGTGAAGTGGACGAGAACAATGCAGCAGACTGTGACATAAACAAGGGCAACATGCTCTTATGGTCCTCTGTCAGTGTCTGGGGTTAATCCATGCGCACCTGTGGACCACTTATGTGCACACCAGTGTATATAGTATATCCTATACTCTCTCGCATTTTACATTATATTTGATTTTATTGTATTTTGAGTTTGTATGGCTGTTACCTTGGTCATGTCAAAGAGATTTGATTTCAGTGGGACTTCCATGTAAAATAAAGATAAATGAATACCAAAAATCATTTCTGTGGTTATCGGGACATTAAAAACTGCATGCATTGAACCAGTTGTTTAAAAGACTAGTAAATCAAGTGGTCCAAAAGGAAAAAAGTTATACAGTGGAACCCCAACTTACGAATACCCCGTTTCACGAAAAATTCAAGTTACGAAGGCACTGAACGACAGTATTTCTGCCCATGTTACGGCAAAATGCCCGAGTAATGAAATCTGCTGGCTCTGATTGGCTGAGCCTACAATGCCTTCCAAATCATGTGACAACCCCTTGGCTTCCGTACTTGCGCTTCGCGGTTCCACTTGAACGGCGTTGTTCTAGTTAGCAATTAGCCTATAGCCTATCGTTCAGCATCGCCTCACTCAAAACGCGCAATGGGTGCTTCGACTTACAAAGATTTTCGAGTTACGAAAGACCCTCGGGAACAGATTAATTTCGTAAGTCGGGGTTCCACTGTACTAAATTGCGCCTTTAAGTAGGGCTGCTCAATTAATCGAATTTTAATCACGATTACGATCTGGGCTTTCAACGATCATTAAAAATGACTGAGCCGATTATTAGCCCCTCCCTCATTTATCCGGGACACCTTAAAGGCCGGTCCGTGAAAATATTGTCGGGCGCAAAAAAGGTTGGAGACCGCTGATTAAGAGGACCCGAGGGAAGCCCGGAAAGCTAAGCAGAAGTTATTTGGAGAGGAGAGTGACTGCCGCTGGTTGAAAAGAGAGGTAAAAAAACTTCAGTGGTGTTGCACACTATTTTATATTATTTTTTAAAGTCATTGTTAACCCTTTAAAGCCGGTCAGAGCAGCACGCTCCGTGTTGTGTAACTATTTTTAAATCCCTGTAGAACCGGAACCGTGTAAGCTAGCGCAATAATTTGTTTTGCATATGAAACCAGAGGAGTTGTACTTACATCTGATGCCATCAGCTTGTCCTCGGTCGCAGTTTCCTTCCACATAAAGCTTTGCAAAAACTGCATAAAAAGCTCTTGCAGGAACAAAAACACAATATTCCAGAAACACGCTTTGCCGTTCCTATCAGCTGTTCGTAACACTTCCCACAGTGAAACAGACGTCAGCGCGAACTGTATGTCCGCCATTTCCTGGCCGAAACCGGAAGTGACGTCATTTTCGCGGAAATTGTAGTTTTTTACTTGTAGGCCTTAAAAGCCTATACTGGTCATGTTTGACCTTTCTGAATAGTTGCTGGGATGCTTAGAACTCAAATTGCACTGCTGGAAATAGTTTATTTTGATGCACATGCTGTTTTCTTTGCAAATTTGCATCATAGGATTGTTTTTTCGTTTTTCCTGCAGTATATAAAAATTGGTGTATCTCCAAAATAAAACTATGAAGACACTCAAAATAAATTTCCTGTTGTTGTAAACTATTTTTTGCAACTTTTTTGTATTTAAAGTTTTGAGGGATAAACCTCTTAAATTTCTCCAAGTAGAAATACATGTAAAAAACAAAAACGATTTTCAATTTTTTTGTAGTTTATTGCACTTTTTTGCAATTAATGTAGTTACTATGGACTTAATGCATACATATTATTAAAATATGGGCTATAACAGTTGCATAGCAAATTGAAATGCTCCCACAAACGGCACTACAACATGTAAAAAAAATAATATGAGCTCTGGCGGACTTGGTTCTATAGTAGGTCTTAAAGGGTTAAATAAATATCGTCAAATAATCGCGATCTCAATTTCAGTGAAAATAATCGTGATCATCATTTTTGCCATAATCGAGCAGCCCTACCTTTAAGATTAGCATTCTGTAAAAGTCAAATTGCATTTGTTACTGTGTGTGCGTTCCACCTTTGTAGGTCAACGTCCACGCGCATGTGCAGAACACATTGCTTTGTATAATCAATCAGTCATGTTCTACATCAGAATACTGCAGAACAGCATTCATTAACACAGTTATCACCTATAAGCTATCTTTTTTGTTGTTGTTGTTTTCAACTCCCCATCACAGAGAGGGAACAGTGCCATCGGAACATCTTAATAACAGGAAAAATTAGAGTAATTTGATTAACAAACCAGTAGTGGTGCAACGGATCATGGTTGATCCGTAATCCGAACCGATCCCACTCCACAGTTCAGCACGCACGTAATCCGAAGATTCGAAAAAGAAGAAAAAAGTATGTGTATGGTGCACGTGATCAGTCTGTCAAGCGATAGCTATGGTCAGCGCTAGCGGTCCAAGTGGAGGAGCAGAGGAGTTTGCGGTATTTAAGCAGTCCTTTGCTGCCCAGTCCGACCGGGCTAAAGCTATTACAAAAGCTATTGGGGTGTTTAGCTGCAGACGGGAGGCCGTATTCTGTTGTGCAAAACAGGGGGTTTAAACTAGTCAATGCGCTAGTTGACGCATTGACGCCGTGCAGCCCCACGCACGGGGCGATCCGCGGTAACTAGTTAACACGTTAATGCAGTTATGGCATTAACGTCATCTTAACGAGATTTACACTGACAGCACTAGTTTAAACTATGATGAACGTGCTTGAGCCACGCTATGATATCCCGTCGCGCGTCCACTTCAGTGACAAGATCGCTCCAAGCATGTATGAGCAGGAAAAGTTTAAAGTTACTTGACCGCTCATTAAATCACAGCGAGGAATGAGTCTTGAGTTGAATGTTTTTTAATAGGCAAAAAGTACTTAAATAAGTAAATGGCGACTTAAATTTTTGTTGTCTTTTTTTTTTTTTTTTTTTTTTTTTTTCGCTGATTCGAAAATTGATAGAATAGAATAGAATTAAACTTTATTGTCATTACACATGCACAGGTACAGGGCAACGAAATGCAGTTTGCATCCATCCAGAAGTGCTTTAGTGATATAGATATATTACAATATATATTAGCAATAATATAGATATGTGAGTATATTACAGAAATGGGTCTATTATGGTATGTTATAATGTACACGGTATGAAGTATGTTGTGAATATTCTATAACTATAAGTATGTACAGGCTGTAGTGAGTACAAGCTATGAACAGGATATAAATATGAAAAACTATACAGAATATGAAATAAATAACTTTACAGAAATCTGAGATATACAGCTATACAGAAATGGGAACTATGCAAGTTGTAAACAGTTGTAGGATTAAAAATTATCGAATGTACAGAATGATTATTTACACAGAGCTATACAGTAGTGCAGTTAAGATAAGTGAGATATGTGGATAATTTCTACAGAGGCTATATAAAGTGCTAGTGGTTGTGAGTGGTGGTTCAGTCCATGTTATTATTGTGTGTTTGAGGGTACAGTTGTCCATTGTGGGTGTGTGTCTGTTCAGTCCATGTGTTAACGTGGGTCAGATGTCAGGAGGCAGAGTGGAGGCATCCAATCTGTGATGAAAAAAAACGTGATCTGATCCGATCCGAACCGTGAGACTTTTGATCTGTTGCACCACTACAAACAGCAGGATTTCAACATCTAGCTGCTCACATTCCTATTCTGGAATCACAAATAAAATCTGCTTTAAAAAAAATACTGGAAAGTTTGTTGGCTCCAAAATGTGGTGTTGAAAAGTTTCATATTCTTTTACCACTGACTTTACTGTTGGAGAATTCTTCTAGATTGTAATTCATGTGTCCCATGTTTCTGTATGTCTGAATACTGCATATATGTATGTTTAATCCACTGCTCTTCACCCTCTCCTCTGTTCATCAGGTGATGGGCTCATCTGTTCAGTGAGACAGATTTGGACCTTTGGGAGAACTCGTGGAACCTGATTCTGACATTTGGGTGACGGCAGTATCTCCAGATCATCTTGCTCTGCCCGGCACCTTTACTTTCCCCACCTTTGCACCCCTGGAGGAGAAAGTTCTGAGGGATCGGGCACCTCACCACCAGACACTTACGAGCCAGACTTCCCCCTCCCCTCCCACATCACCTCATCCTCACCTCCCTGAGAGGGAGTGAACAGCAGCCACCATGGTGCTGTCACAGAGACAAAGAGATGAACTGTGAGTGCCCTGATGTAAATGTGTGGGAATGCAGCCTTCTTAAACATACAAACAAGAATGGACATGTAAACTGACAGGACTTGAGGAGAGGGAGGGGGGCACTTTCTATAAATGAGCCTTTTTTTTTCTTTTTTTTTTGTAAATTTTGTATTTTCTAGTCCTGATACAAAACGCTGCCTTACAAGAACGTATTGTAGGAAGTGTAAAGAGATGTGAGCTTTATGGTGCTTCACTTGTTAGCTGCTTGGTGAATATTTCATAACCCCGCATGACAGGAGCAAATAAATGAGTGGGGTGTGCCAGGAGGAGGAACTTAACAAAGTGATGGCTGTTTAATGTGGGCAGCCTTCTTCCGTGGTGAATGACTGGCTGATCTCACAGTCCAGACAATACAAAAAGTATATTTTTAAACATGTTTTAGGAGTTTAACTCACCATTGGACTTCAAAATGTAGAACGTTGGGAAAAAAAAACAAAAAAAACAGGTTTGATCATGGCTGGTTTAACTCATGAAAAACCTGAAAAACCCCTATGCTTATTAAGTTAAGTGGGCGACCCATATACCATAACACCAACACAGAGGCTCAGGTTTGAATCTGGCCCAAGAGTACTTACTGTGCAGGGGGTTTGTTTTGTTGTTGTTGTTGGGTTTTTTTTGTTGTTGTTTGTTTGTTTTCTGTCCCCCACTGGTCTTTCTCCCAGCTTTTCTGTCTTCTCTTTGCTGTCTTGTTGCAATAAAGGTCTGAAAAACCCCGAAACGAAGAAATCAGTGGAAATCCTGTTGAAAAGCAATAGCAGACAGGATTTATCAGACATTCGAAGTAGCCCCAAAGCTGCAGCCTAAATTTAGCTCACTTACTCATGAAATATTCACCCCTCATCTTATAAAAGAGCCCTTACAATCATTTATATAACTCTGTATGTGTGTATTTGCATGCTCGCTATGCGTTTCCATGTGCTTGTGGGTTGTGGGCTTCGTGTCATCCACACTTGGTGTTCAGGACTCTTTCTGTGCCAAGTCTTTGGTTTCCATAGCAGCACAAAACACAGTTTCCCAGTGATCGGGTCCTTACGTTTTGTTTTCTTCAATGAAGGGTTAGAATCCTCTGACACTTGCTCAAACTGCCCGACTTTTAAGGGGAGGGGAACTGTGAAACTTGAATCCCAAAGCCCCCATCATAAGACGGGGTGCACTCTGCCCTCTTTCAAGAACCAGAATTTCGGTTGGGGTAGACTTGCTACTTAATAAATGTCGACATCACCTTGACTTTATTGACATGTTTGATTTGGCACAACTGCCCTCAGTTCATGTTTGTCACGTAAGATTAGAAATGTTAGTGATATATGATACAATATACTTAATTTTCCTCTCGCAGAAATTTGCTTTGGACTCTAGTGGTTTCACAGAAACTGCATTTCCAAAGAGTTGGTTAAATCTTGAGATGAAACCTTTAAACAAAACAAAAAAAAAATGACTGTGGTGTTGTAATTTTTTTATTTTTTTTTATTTTTTTTTTCGTCAGAAACCGGGCCATAGCTGACTATCTTCGTTCCAATGGCTACGAGGAGGCGTATTCCACTTTCAAGAAAGAGGCAGAGTTAGATATGGTATGACGAGGTTGATGCACAGAAATGACCAAAAAGTTGCACATGTAATTTTAATGAGGGGGAACATTTGTTGTCTTTTACTTGGTTCACAGAATGAAGAAGTAGATAAGAAGTATGCAGGGCTGTTGGAAAAGAAGTGGACCTCGGTTATCAGATTACAGAAGAAGGTAACAAATGAAAACACGTTTGAGATTAGCTGTACATTTTTAACATGGCGGAATAAACTTGCAAGCACAATGCAATATGTAAAGTGATAACTGCGTTTAGCCATGGCCCCCTGTACAAAGAAGCTATAGGTAAAGCGAGTTTTATTTGCATTAATGAATTTGAAAACTTTTTTTTGTTTATTGGGATAAGTGTTGTCTCACTGGATTTCTTAACCTGTTGCTTTTCCTTGCTTTACTTCAGGTGATGGAATTGGAGTCAAAATTGAATGAGGCTAAAGAGGAGATGACACACGGAGGGTCTGTGGGCCAGAAGCGCGACCCCAAGGAGTGGATCCCTCGCCCCCCAGAGAGATACGCCTTGAGTGGGCACCGTGCTCCGGTCACGCGTGTTATATTCCACCCCGTGTTTTCGGTCATGGTCACAGCTTCTGAGGATGCTACCATTAAGGTTTGCATCTGTATTGCCAGACAACATTTGCATACTGTTAAAATATTAGTAAATACAGTCAGTTGCATTTGAACCTTGCTTACAAATCCTGCATGCAGTTCATTCATTTTATGGTTAGTTAAATCCTTACATTTCTATCACAGTTTGAGAAAACAAGTTTAGAGGAGAGCCTTTACATTGTAGATATGGGCAGTGTGAAGGTGTAGTTTCCATACTGAAAAATAGAACGTCTCCTTTTTCACCATATCAAAGTGGAGAATTAACAGCTGTATCGCCCATTCACACATTTGTCCATCTTCTTCTGCTTATTTAATTCAAGGTCACTGAGGGGCTGGAACCTGTCCTACCTGTCACTCTGATACATTATGCATTCATTTGTCTGTCATAAGTTGCTGCTGTCTTTTTTTTCCCTTCTTGTTCACATCACATTTTGTTCACATCTTTGAAATGCCTTATCTGAAGTCAGTTATACTCTTTTGAAAATGTCTCTCTGAGGAATTTCAAATCAGTGGTGTCTGTGTTGAGCAGCATTTCATGAGCAAAATCAGGGAGACTGTTGCAGCACAGCGAATCCTCTGCAGCTCTGACCCTTTAGATCAAAGCCGTACTGCAGATCTGAGGCTGCTCTCCCTTTTTATCCTCTGCGTTTCGGCTTCAGCACACTTCCCCCTCCACCCTCCTCCCTTCATCCTCCTCCCTCCTTCGCTGTTTTATTTTTTTCTGCTTTGTCACTGCTCATCTATGTGGAGATGGGGTGATGCTTGTGTTGTCAGAGGGAGCACTCCCAGAGCACAGCACTGGGAAATGTGCAAATCTTTTTCTTTCCAACGTCAAAGTTCATTCTTGTTTTAATGAATTTAACTGACACTGTGGTAGTAAATTGCATACTTTTTAATTAGGCTGAAATGTTTTCTGTTTTTAGTATTTTTGTTACATTTTGTAACCCAACCCTGTGTCATGATTCTGTCCAATAATGACCAATTTAATCACTTTTGATTAAATACACATGCACTTTTGTGTGCATGTGTTTTTAGGTTCGATATTAAGTTCTTCTTGATCATTGTGGACTGGCGTTCCTCACTGCCTGCATCTGTAATTTTAGGTGTGGGACTATGAAGCAGGGGACTTTGAGCGAACCCTCAAAGGCCACACAGACTCTGTGCAGGACATCTCCTTTGACCAGTCAGGAAAACTTCTGGCTTCATGTTCAGCTGATATGAGCATCAAACTTTGGGATTTTCAGGGCTTTGAGTGCATTCGAACAATGCATGGTAAGAAATATTTACAAAACACCGCCTGCAAAGGCTTTTAAGTTACACCATCGTAACTTGTGTTACACAGTATTTTTTTTAATCTTACTGTAATTATATTTAAATATGTGAGTATTTCTGAGAGAGAATTTTGTTAACACAACAGACAACAGAAAGTTCTGGTTTAATCTGGGCCTTGTGGCCTGAGGCTTGTCATTCATTTTGGGAGAAAAGTAGTCTTATTTTAGAGATCTTACACATTGATGGTCTTATTTGGGAAGTATCTGCCTTATTAAGAGCAGACCAACTAATCTTTTGACTTTGTCCTACAGGCCACGATCACAATGTGTCATCTGTAGCTATTATGCCAAATGGTGACCATATAGTATCTGCCTCCAGAGATAAGACTATCAAGATGTGGGAGGTGGCCACTGGGTAAGTGAGACAGAGGCATGTTTTACGGTCTTAAACTAGATTTAAAGTTAACTTTAAACATTTCATTCTTTATTCCAACAATGCTGTTTTAGCCCTCTGTAGTAATGCATTTAGGATAAGTTGAACATGCTCTCTGTAGATCACCTTGTACTTTCTTCTGTAGGTACTGTGTGAAGACATTTACAGGCCATAGGGAGTGGGTGAGGATGGTGCGTCCCAATCAGGACGGCTCGTTGATTGCCAGCTGCTCCAATGACCAGACGGTGCGCGTCTGGGTGGTTGCCTCAAAGGAGTGCAAAGCTGAGTTGCGGGAACACGAACATGTGGTAGAGTGCATCGCTTGGGCCCCCGACAGCGCTCATCCCACCATCCTAGAAGCTACAGGCTCAGAGGTGAATATGGCAGCTGCAGGACCCAGGAGGATGTTTATGTACATTGGGTTCTATGAAAGTGTCTGCCTCAGTAGCAGCGCAGTTACTGTAATAAACCACTTTACTTTGGTGTGGTAAAGCAGGGTTTTGTAAATAAGAAGGAATTAATGATTCAGACAACCTCTCTTATGAGTTACTACATAATTATTCTAGTGAATAGTGTAGAATTATTGCCCTCATTTACAATTTGAGCACTCTGCAAAAACATTCAGTAGGCTCAGACTGACTCACAGAGCAGCGTAATCCTGCCTTAAATCATGTTGTCATAGCTGAAAAATGATCTCTTCATATCTTAGAAGGAATCTTTACACATACCAAACTTCACTGTCATCTTTGCTGCAACCAAACACTGTTTCTAATGGCCTCGTCCTATCTCTGTCTTTGTGATAGAATAAGAAGAGTGGAAAACCTGGGCCTTTCCTGCTCTCTGGCTCCAGAGATAAAACGATCAAGATGTGGGATGTGAGCATTGGGATCTGCCTCATGACTCTGGTGAGTAACGGAAGTGTCAGTCCCAGTGTCGCTGCACAGTGGGTGAATAGTGAGGAGTGTGGTAGCTAATCGGTCTTGTGTCTGCAGGTGGGACATGACAACTGGGTGCGCGGGATATTGTTTCACCCTGGAGGAAGATTCATAGTAAGCTGTGCTGATGACAAGACCATTAGGATCTGGGACTACAAGAACAAACGCTGCATGAAGACCTTGAGTGCCCATGAACACTTTGTTACCTCTCTTGGTGAGACGCACTTTTTAAAAATAAATAACATATGACAAAAGATGAAGCTGTCTGTATTTGAAGCTCTGTAACCTGAGCTGGAGCTGATGCTCACTCTGTGATGTGTGAACTTGTTGAATGTGTCTGAGCAGATGTTTCCCTCTCTTGCAGATTTCCACAAGACTGCTCCCTACGTGGTGACGGGCAGTGTCGATCAGACAGTCAAAGTGTGGGAGTGCCGCTGAGATTGCCTCAATCACCCCCAACCTCCACCCCTAAAGCCCAACCCTGTCCTGCACCCTCTTCCTTGTGCCCACCCCCAACCCTCTGCACTTCAAACCATAGTAGACCAAGGCCGCTTTCCCCTCTCCTCGCTGCCCTCTCTCCCCCCCCCTCCTCCCCTACATCGGTCCAGCCCTATTAAGATGACTATTGTCCTTTTGTGTAAATTATTCTGGATGTAGGGTACGCTTAATAAATGTCACGCAATCTCTGACACATAAACACACTCAAAAAAAAACCAATAAGAAGTATCCTTGCATGGTTAATTCAACAAAAAAAATTTAAATTTGCATACCGTTCTCATGACTTCCCGTCGGGTCAAAGGGTAAATATCTGTGTGCTGGCTTAGGTGGGTTCTGGTTAACAGTGCACGAATACCAATAGCACCTCTTTGTTGGAGGGGTTTAGTTTAATTTTGTTTTACTCCATGCCTCCATTGTTGTGGTCTGTCACTGTGTGGTTGGTGATGGAGAAAGTGTGAGGGAGGTGGGGAAAAGTGGAGCCTGTCCAGGAGACGACGCTGACAATGAAGATGAAAAACTGAAGCAGGCTGCGGCTCCCTAGATGAATCTCATGAGTTTTGTTTTTTTGTGCAAGTGCACATGTACATGTGTGTTTACGTCGTGTGAGTGTGCGTGTGTGTTTGTATGTCACGACAGGAGAATCTCTCCAGCGTCTCTGCTCTGATGGTCAGAGGAGAGAGAGGAGGCAGTTTCTCACCCGCTGTGTTCATTCATGCCGCTTTCATCTCTTTTAACAAACTTGCTTTCTAGTAGACACTCACAGGACCTTAATGATCCATAAGCTGCTGAGAGCACAGGCACACAGCCCATAGCGAGAAGTGTGTTTAACAGAGGAAAATAAGCCGGCTCACCTTTTTCTTCCTGAGGTTTGTGCGCGTGTGTACGTCGCCCTGGAGAAATCGCCCAGTGCCCTCTTTTTTGCTCGCTATCTCTGCCTTGTTAACCCACTGAGGGCTCCCTCACACAGGGTTTTCATTCTGCTTTCTGTGGTCTCACTGCTCTCTTTACACACACACACACAAACACTCACAAATGCACATACACGCACAGTAAAAGTTGTGTATCAATATATCTGGATGTCATTGTTTGCAACATAATAAAATTCTGTAAATATAACTTGCCCGTGTGTGTGCTTTCTTTGAGGAAGAGGAACAAGAACTCAAAGAGCAAGTTTGGATGCTTCAGCACATTATTCAGTCCGTTTGATATTAAAGGCATCTGATTGGATGCTGCAACTGCTGCACTTGTTGCTTTTAATAGTCAAAAAAAGCGGGCTAGTCTGCATGTCAAAGTAAGAGCTTTGTAGTCTGTGTGCTGAAGAGGCGTTTAAGTGCTTTCTTGATAGGATTTTAATTGATTTAACACAAATAACCAATTGTGTGGAGACTTGTTTGTGCTATTGGTTTTATTTGTAACATACGCGTCATTTAATCCGAAAAGTATTTTGGCTCTTGGAGAGCAGTTGGTGCTTGTAAATCGGCAAGCACTAAACATTGTCAGCTTAGATTTTAAAGCCTGTCTGCTAACTTTAGGTCGCCAGACTAAAATCTTAAGAAAGAAATGGGTCAGTTGAGGAAAAACTGCAGCTGTAGACAGCCAGTATTATTTATGTATAACTATCAGGCTCAGGAGCACTGATGTTAGTCTGACGCTACAGTGCAGCCTCTTCAGGGCGACTTCCATCCAGTGAGGAGGTCATATAGTCACTGTTGCTGATGCAAATAGAAGGAATGGATCAATCTCGAGTATTTTCTTTAATGAAAGATAAGATGAGAGACACAAAATGTGATTTAAAAACGAGATGTTTGGGTGCTGTGTGTGTGTGTAAAGTAGTTTAAAGTCCAGTTCTTTACACTGAAGAGTTCAGGGCCTTTTTTTAAAATCAATTATGTATGGCACCTCAGCCTACTTCTGTGCTCTCTCACACACACCTGCTCACTCACCCACACAGCAATTACTCTTCCTCTGCGCCTCCTGGTATCCTAGCAACAGTTGCCTGGATGGCAAGAGCAAACCACCACACCTTGCTCTGTCCTGCAGACCTGTGAGGGTACTCAAATACTGCTAGCTATAGAGGACTGCAAAGGGTAGGTGCAAATGCCAAAATGGGGATTGATCACTGCACGAGTTCGTGCAGTGATTGTGTCTTCGTGGGATTTAATGAAAGAATAATGAAATCTGTCTCAGTCTGAAACTGGCGTTTCTCAAAAGAGGCACTGGAGTAGAAACACTGGCCTACATCCGCCCCACCACCTCTCTCTCATATATGGCTTTTGCCCGCTTTCTCCCTCGTGCAAGCTGAATACTTCATGAGATGGTTAGAAGAAGGGAGACGGGGGAGAAGGCTCACTTTCTCATTTATATTGCTTCTAGGTCACCCATTTCTACATAGTTCTGTAACGAGACTGTTGATATGGATTCATGGCACAGAGAGAGACAGTGAGCTGCAGGGAGCTGTGAGCCAGCATCGATTTAAATAAGCTGGCATGATAAGAAAGTGCGGAGAGGTTTCAAGGTCAGTGTACAACACAGACACGTCAGATGCTGCAGTATTGATTCAACCACGGAGAAGTAAACTGCATTTGTCTGCATT
Organism: Aulonocara sp. 'chitande type north' Nkhata Bay; assembly: GCF_057382095.1. Classification (NCBI taxonomy): domain Eukaryota; kingdom Metazoa; phylum Chordata; class Actinopteri; order Cichliformes; family Cichlidae; genus Aulonocara; species Aulonocara sp. 'chitande type north' Nkhata Bay. The sequence continues at coordinate 21,238,909 of NC_141353.1, read as the reverse complement.
TGAAGATCTCCGCACTCGTGTAATTTATAAGTTTCTGTGTCAGCTCAGTGTAGCTTAGATGAATCCCCTTTTAGTTTACGTGACCGGTGTTATAATCCCTGCAATGCCCGGTGAGAGCGTTCGGGAAAGCTTCAGAAATGGATATGTTACAGGATGTGGCGCCCTCTGGTGGTAGCATACATGAGGAGGCGAAAACTGCTGCCTCCCAGCACTTTGCAGCAGCAAGTAAGCAGGGGACACATAAATGTAATGGAAAACGGAAATAGAATAACTTTTAAAGGTTGTTTTTGTCTTCACAACGACAACAACAACAAAAAGCTATAAATAAAGTTTCAGATTAAACTTAACGCTTCAGGTGATCAGCATTAACTGACGACATAATGTAATTTTCTAAGATGCTTGCCAGATAGAAGTTTAAATTTCTATCATATGAGTAATTTTTCTTCCCCTATGTTGCTTCCTTTTGGTCTCCAGTCTGTAGATCCAGGAATGATGCAACACTTCTAACTGGGTCAGCCTGTGCCTTCCTCGCATCCCTCCCGCCTTCCCCACCATCGCTTCAAGTCACCCCTCCTCTTCTTCCTCCTCCTTTCCTCCCACCCCTCTATATGCAAACACTCCTATAGTTTTTTTCACCATGCAGCTCATGTGCTGAGGCCTCTTGTCTCACTCTCGCCCCCAGCCCCCTCCTTTTTTTCTGCCTGATTCATTTTCTCCCGTCCATGCATGCTGTCATAGTGTCTCAGCCTGTTGCTAAATGACTCCCATCGCGCGCGCGCGCGCGCGCGCGCACACACACACACACACACACACACACACACACACACAGTCACTTTACGCTGGCTAGTTGTTATTGTGGTTTTCCCACACAAACCTGACTCTTAACCGTGTGGATCGTAATGGTGTCAGTAGGTTTGTATGTACAGGAAGGGCACATTGCGTGGCAATGGGAGCTCTAAATGTATTTCTGAGCTGCTCTTCAGATTGGCTGACACTCTCAGACCTCGGTGCGGTGGAGAATATATATGACTGAGCAGTGTCCAATCAATGATTGTTACCATGCAGCCACATACTCTACATATGTGCATCCATACACAGCATACATTCATAAATATCGCTGTAACTGTAATATATTTCAAGCACTATAACTCTATTAATCGGTCCCCTGAGAGAAACACACTGCATGAACCTTAAAGGATACATTATAGAACAAAAGACATGGCCATAAATCTATTATACCAAAGGGCAGGAGCATGTAGCTACAGAGAGGGAACATCCCCTTTCTTTATTCCAGTGTGTGGCACAGAAACAGCGTGGATGAGACTTTAAAAAAAAGTGAGGTAAATGGCAGAAAGGAAATATAATTTACTGTAAAATAGGTTTTATGGGAAAATAATTGCAACTACTTGTATGTTTAAAAAAAAAAAAAATAATTAAGTAACATTTTGTACATCACAGTACATTGTGGTCAGCTGCTTCTCCTCGGATAAGTCCCGCCCCCTGGTGATTTGACTGACAGCTCTGAACCGGAGACGAAAGGGTGGCCAGTCACGCTCTCGCCATGCAAATGAGCTGCGCTCGGGCCGGGCGGGTGCCCATGTGGACCAGCACCATGCCTTGTTGTTCTGAGTGCTGATTGGCTGGCTGGCGCCTGATCGGGCTTCATGCGCTGCGGGCCAGCGGCGGAAAGAAAAACATGGAGGGACGTTTACGGCTACGGGGGTTTCCTTTCTCGAATCCCGCGGGGATAACGCCACTACACGAGGAGACCCTTTGTTCGCGGAGCTTGTAATTCAACTTCATGCCATTAGGAATGTTAATAAATGAACAATGGAAGGTGCTAACAAGCTGGTAAATTAGAGAGCGGAGGAATGGGGAGTGCTTCGGTCGCCGGATTTTGTGGGTGGCCATAGTAACAGGGCGGGGCAGTAATCCGGGAGGGGCGGGTCCTAACGAGAACACGACTCGCCTTGTTGTGTGTATTCCCGTGCTCGCATCGCCATCTTGTTGCCATCCTATTTTTTTACGTATGCGAGGATCTACTTTCCGTTCGGCCGGATTAAAAATCGCCCGTGTGCTTTCAGGAGAAACCCAAGGGACGAAAGGTTTGGGAGGGCTGGTGTGAACCGTGCATACGACGCTTACTACTGGGACGCTACTTACCTCCCTCCCCCCTCCCTCGGTCTTTTTCCTCCTTCCGTCCCGGGCTACCGGGTCTCCTGCCGTGAGGTTTTACGCGCAATGAGCATCGATACGCTTCTGGAGGCGGCCAGGTATCTGGAATGGCAAGCCCAGCAGCAACAACAGACCACACGTGGTGAGTTGAACAGCAGACCAGGGGGTTCGTGCTCAACGTGCAGGGCAGTGTACAGTGTGTGTGTTTAATACCATACTCCCTTTTGAGGAACCGACACCCGTTACTACCAGCGGGTTGCATTTGTAATCGATCCGCCTATGAGGCGTTTGTTTGGGTTCCTGTCAAAAACATAAAAATAAAATAAATAAGAAGGATTCACAGAAAACTACCACCAAACCCCAGGTGCTTACTTATTGCACAGCCTCCCCCGCATTAATGCGGAAACGACTAAAGTTGTTTTTTCGAACAACTTTGCGCGCTCTCGGGAGTGTGTGTGTCAGTCATAGTTTCACCACTCCAGTGACTCACCGTACGCGAGCGCGTGTGTGTGGGTGAGAGGCAGGAACAGGAGACTTTGTGTGACTAACCATGGTCCATTTATAAATTGTGTGATTGTCATATAAGTCCTTAATGTGTGTGTTCAGCTCATACACGCGCTGTAACTGTGTAATACCCCCGTGCGCTTTTGGAAATCTGTAAAATCGGCAGTGAAACGGTTTATTATAATTTTATTTTTTCATATTTTTCCAATGAAAAATTTCCCCTGGATCAGTTTGCCCCAGTTTTTGTCCGTCGAGCGCCGGCAGGGCGGTGGCGAGCTGAGGCTGCTCTTTACATAATACCCTGACATTGCTCAGCTATCTTATGACACTCACTTGGGCGGGCCCTCGCGCGCTAACCCCGGCCCTCATTTGTATATCAGTGCTCGAACTTATGCATATTGGCTCGTGCACCTCCGATTAGTTGTCAATCGACGTAAAGATCACTCACTGAACTGGATGAAGGGGGTTGGGGGTGTAGAGGGTGGGGGAGGCTGCCTTTTTGTGTTTCTCCCGTCAGATGACGTGTCAGGCAAACCAGCCCCCCGCTCCCCTTCCCCCTCTCGGCGTGCTTCACCCTACCGCGTGCTAGGGCCCGCCCACAGCTACCACGTGCACACCCCCTCCTATCCCCCCCCCCCAATATACAAACTTACGCGCATGCACACACACCCTCCTCGTCCCCGCCCTTCCCATTCAGTCTGCTGACAGTGGCGGGTCAAAGAGAGAGAAAAAGGGGGTAAGTAGGGCAGCTCACCGCCCTTCTCCTCGGCCCAGCCTCAATGCAGAAGTTATGTAATTTACGTTTGCGTGCGACGTAAATTATAATAATTTACATAATAATAATACTGTTGTTATTATTAATATAATAATAACAATAACAACGAATAATGTAATTAAGTGCTTTTTAAACTGTTTTGCATTAGTATTATTATGCCTGTAACAGAGGGATTTCCATTTTCCGAGTTACAGTGTGATTTTACAATGTGAACTTAGAAAAAAAGCCTCTCTTTCACTTTCAGTCTTTGTCATCACATAGCAGCTATGTGAAAGCAATCATGATGATAAACACCATCTCTATGTTATATAGAGTATACTGTACTGAAAAACATTTTGTTACTTTAGTTTTTAGTTTTAATTATTATATTATTGATATGTAATTTTTTAATGCAAAATTTGGCTTTTTTGTTTCAGAAGCTGTCTAAAAACTTGAAAATGTTCAAACTGCGACTATGCATGTTCATTTCTATGTGATATGTTGAGGGGCTGGAGCCTAAATAAGCTTACACTGGATTAAAAGCGATATGTAGTAGGTACTTTATTAAATCCATAAGTTAGGAGATCCCTGTTATTTTATCCAGAATTCTAACAAATTAGCTGAAATAAAGCTCAATAAGATGCACAAAATAAATGAGCTATTAATATATATAATGAGTAAAGTGACTAAAGATGCAAATAAACAAACATTTAAATACAAATTTTTCTGTGTTCACATGTGACACCACTATGCAATATGCTTTAATATTTTTACGTTCAAAATATTACAAATTTGTTAGAGTTTAATTTTTTAACATTGACTAATCAACAGTTGATTTAGTGATTTTTGCATCAAAGGAAGGACAGCCTGTGCTGTTCAGAAGGAGTCGGAGGATGATTTCTCAGTATATAGATAACTTGATTATAACTCTGTGGGAGCTCTCTCAACATTGTTGTTATCAAATCCTATTGTTCAAAGGAATATATTCTTCCAGAAGTGATTAGAAATATGTCTGTGGTCGTGATCGTATCATTGACTACGCAGGCGTTTTGCCCGGGTTGCGTCATCGGGAGTTTTTATTCTCACGCAGAGAGGAAACGAAAGTGTTACTTAACGCACAGCTAGGCATCTTGGCATGTGCTGTATCTGTTTTGTTGGAGGTGGCTGGGATGTGTGTTGGCGTTGTGCAGGTTTGAGGAATCCCTGGGATCTTCTAATGCTGCTGTTTCCATGGTGACTGAGGGCTTTCCACATTACTTTCTAGTCTGCCTGCTACAGTGTGCAGTAACTACTCACTCATATCATCACTCACTGTGTGTATGTGTGTGTGTTTCTTTGCCTCTGCATAATGATGTCTTTGCCTTTGTTTGCAGCACAACAGTGCTTCATTTGTATGTTGTCATGCTGCCAGCTCTAGTTATCCCAGCCGAATGGCTCCTTCACAACAGTCCTCAACTCTTGGTCAGACGCCCTGACGCAGCCCAGGGCGAGAGGCTCTCTCAGTGCTGGACCGGTCCAATCACAGGGCAGACTGAGGGGTGTTCTCTCCAGTGAGGCAACAGATTCAGAGACAGTTAATGTGGTTATTTGCCCCTCCTCACTGTCTCATTCTCTGATGACATCATTCTTTGTACGTGTTTGTGTGCAGGAAGTGTTGGTGTGCATGATACAGACAAAGTGAAATCCATCATGACAGATTCGGTAGCGTAGCAGTGAAGCTGCTAAGAGGACCTGTAGGGAACATAGGTCATATGTTGGTTGATAAATTACAAGTGATTAATGAAATCAGAATTTATGAAGAGTGCTTTCTGCATTTAGCACAGATCACTTTTTTCCAGATTTTGGGAATAAAATTGGCTTTTCATCAAAGGAAACTCACCAGGGCTGTGATAAAAATGTAGCAGGGGGTTAATTTACTCAGGCATTCAATACATTTCTTTTTTCAAATGGCCAGAAATGAGAGGAAAATGCAATACCTCCTTTTCTGTCCGACACCCCAGACTCAACATCTTAATTGTATGTGAACCAGTAGTGATAAGGAGCATACCCCTCCCACCCCACAGAGGTGCATTATGCGCTAGGAGACCACTGCAGATGTGGTGTCCTAGCGCATTTCAGATATGATAAATGTCTGACATAGGTGAACATTAAACAGATTTTGTCCTGCCAGATCCTTGCTACACAGTCAGTGTGACGTCTGATTGTGTTGCAATCCACAGTGAGTGAGTGGGCGTAGTGTGTCCTGCCTCCTGCATGCTCTATTCAGACAGCACCCTCGCCTAAACCAAACAAAGTATTTCCAGTATTGAGAACCAATCTGATGTGGACTATTTTGTGTTGTGTGCTACGTTTGGACAATGACGCAGCCTGTTAATGAGTAAAAGGTGCAGAAATACTGTGTGAAAACTAGTTTTAACTACTGAAAGGCCAGTCTTGCCAGATTATCATATACATCACATTCCTGCTTGTCTCCTTGCATACTACTGTTGTCACGCTGATTCTGAAATCCTGGGCTGATGTTATAAAAGCTTGGCTCATAGTCGGCACTGATGGCTGCATTTTATTCTGTTTGATTGTTTTATTTTTATAGTTATTTGCTCTTCTTTTGTGCCAGAGAATCTTTATTATATCAAGTAACTAAAGGTCTTTTCAGCTCTTTATCACACTGTCTTTGAACAGAGAACAGATGCATTTCAGTTGCTGACATCAGTAATTGTAGACGACAGTCAACAAGACTGTTATCAGCCAATAGTGATAGTCATCCATCCTTGTTCTTCTTACTTGTTTGATGTTAATCCTTATTTAACTTTAACTTACTTCTTTTCCTCCTTTAGAAGAAGAGCAACTTGAAGACAAGGAGCTCATCAGAAGGGAGGCGGAGTCAAAGCATGTGGAACTTGTGGCTTCACCATCTCAGCCAGTAGGAGCCAATCATGTCACCTGGGGTGATGAAACTCACCGTCAACAGCCGCATCACCTTCCTGTCCCACCGCCCCCGTCTCTACCTACTCGTCAACTCCCCATTGCAGTCATCCCAATGGTGCCGGTTGTCACCGCGACAACTTCAGTCCCGCCCCTTCCGCTCAAAACGCCAATTGCTGCTGCAGCAGCGACGCTCAACAGCTCCCCGCCAGTCAAGAACTCTTCCTCCCCTCCACCTCAGCCAGCGACTCGTCAACTGTTGTGCTCCCCTCAGATCAAAGTGGAACCCAGTGAGCAGCTGATAGATGTAAAGCCTGGAGCATCACAGCTTCAGGTTCAGATCAAGTACCCGGCCCCCATCAGCACTAATGGCTCCCAACACGCACTGGTTCCTCATCAGGCCCCACTCACACCTCAGCCACAGCCTAACGGGATGACCATGGAGGAAATGAAGGGAATGGAAGGGAAGAGGAGACCAGGAGGGTGAGTTTGTTTGTGTGTCTGTCTGTGTGTGTGTGTTAAATAAGGTATAAAGAGTGATCGGCTTATGGTTGATTATTTATTTTGCCTTTCCAGGGCGGGGACCAGAGAGGTGCACAATAAACTGGAGAAGAACAGGTTAGTCAAAATGATGGTAACCCCTCTCATGTTGAAAGAAATTGAGGAAAACTTGCCTTCCACATACACACATTTTCTGGGTGTTTTTCATGAAAGCATTTAACGAGGGCAAAGGTCACGGCAGTTCCTGAACTAATATAAATCCATGAAATCCTTCATCAAAAATGCAAAATTGGAGGTTTGAAATTTGTTGGTAAAAATCCCACGCAAAGAATCGACCGTCTTAAAAATGGTGAATATTCACAGTTGAGCAAAGACTACCATATGAAGTTCGACTCTTACATTTCTGCCTCTTCAGGCGAGCGCACCTGAAGGAGTGTTTTGAGACACTGAAGAAAAATGTTCCGAACATTGATGAGAAGAAAACGTCCAACCTCAGTGTTCTCCGCAGCGCTTTGCGTTACATACAGGTAAGGACAGTTTCAGCTTTCCCCAGCAAGCTCTTCATGTTACTTTGTCAGGACTTCAATTAACTGGTTGAGCTCTGGGGACCTCATAGGTCATAGGTCCAGTGTTATTGGTGTGGTTAGTCTCTTGTGACGGTGATACAGTGTCTGCTACATGCTTGTGAATCAGTCAGTATAATGTAATACTTGGAGGCTTCTTTGTTTCCAAGACCTTGGTCTATACAGTGGTAACCAGTTGTTCCAACACTGCCCTGTAGTCATGTAGGGATAGAAAAGAAACGGGCTGAACTAAATTGGTGGTTTTCAAAGTTTTTGTTCCAAGTCACATCAGAGGGGAAACTAAAAGTTCAAGGCACACCTTTATCCATGGATGTCTCCTTTAGATTGTCTTGTTAGATGAAGGGACTTCATCTAAAGCTCATTTGTGGCAACTGGACCTCGATTGATGCCTGCAGTTTTTTATGTAACAGTGTTACAACTTTATTAACATATTTCTTGCCTCAATCACCTTTGCAGACACTTTGGTTCAGCTCAAGCACTCTTCTACTGTAGGCCAAGTTTCTCTCAGAAACATGCTTTCCTCCATTAGCCACTAGTACCTTCTCAGCTTGCCTCAACACAGCTTGACTCGACTCGACTCTGTTTCAATCGGTTTCCATTACAACTGAGTACCACCTAATGTGCGTGGGGTCGTTATAGCAACATGGCCGAAAGTCCCGTGATGTCATTTGTATGCCACAGGAACGCCACAACAAAGGAGGACGTCGAGGCGATGATATAACTGCTGCTCAGTATGTGGCTTTTTGTCAAACCCAGTGGCCATGGTGTTGTTTTTTTCTGTAGCCATTTCTGTCGCTCCGAGGTTTTAAAAAAATGGGGGTTTTGAGCATCTCCTTTTTGTGAAGGAGACGCTCTTGTCACTCATCGAGTGATGCCACTGTCTAGCCAGTCAGTGACGTGCAGTCTGTTAATGTCATATTTTCGGATTACCTCAGATTGCTTGGATCCTCAACCGAGTAGGGACTAAAAAATACCTGGTACCAGCTAAAGGACACAAGCCTAAAAACCGAGTCGAGCTGTGCCAAGCTGACCCAAGTAGGTACTAATGGAAAAGAGCTACAAGTCTTTTTTTAGCCTGGTTTGGCACAGTGTTAACTAGGGCTGCCACAAACGATTATTTTGATAGTCAACTAGACACTGATTATTTTTGCGATTAGTCGACTAATCAGATCATCATCCATTGAACGTAAAACTACAGCTTATTGCACCAGCAGCATCTGCTCTTATATAACTATCATTAGCTTACAGCTTTAAGTGTTTAAGGTATGTGCTAACTAAAAATAAAGACAAGATGATAGTTTATTAAATTGTAATGAAATTTGCAGATTGTTTCGGTGAAGTTTAATAAACTCCTTGCTATCTAAAATATAACAGGACACCGGAGTATATTCTCCAGCATCTCACACTTCTGATAACCAGCTGTCTGCTTGACGTTTATTCAGCTGTGTAAAATCTATAACTTTAATCTCAGCCAAACCGATTTACTCAGGAACAAAAAAAATACAAAAAAAAAAAAGCCAAACAATAACATTTTTAAGTTATCTAAGTGACTTATATAACATGTTTAACCTGAGTAGCGAAAGCCGGCGGTGACGCCGGGAGTCCGGTGTTCTCACGGGCTCTAGTGAGCCATGTCCCCGGCTAGCTATCGAGCTAGCCGGGGCCGTTTTCTGAGACGCTCCGACGTCTCAGAAAACGTCGGAGCGCTTTTGAAAGTATGTGGTGTCTTGATAAACTGAGCAGATATTTGAAGTTTACACAGCTACATTCTCGCCTGAAAATATGTTAAACGTTTAACTAGCTGCCGCCATTGTTGGAAACTGAGCTGGGCCGCGCTATGAATTCTGGGACAGAGCTGCTTCTTCTTCTTCGGGGTTTAACGGCAGCTGGCATCCTTGTACATGCAGTGCTGCCATCTTCTGTTTCAGTCTGTTATTACACTCTTAAATCCTACTACTTATTCCTGCGTCTTTTGTGATCTTACAAAGCTTCAAATGACGCGTCGACTATTAAATCAGTCGTCGTCGATTTTGATAGTCGACGTAACCGTGACTAGTCGACTAATCGTGGCAGCCCTAGTGTTAACACCTGGCACTTTCTCTGACAGATGGCGTTCTTGGGCTCAGGGTTTTTCCTTTTCCAGTTCAGCTGAAGTAACACGGGTTGCTGTCTCCAGACTGTTCACTGACAGTTAGTTTTTTCTAATTTGCAGTGGCCAATTTGCACTGTTTGTTAGTTACACAAGAACATCACTCGTATTACTCTCCTCCTCTCAGTCAGGGCCTTTGGTGTGTCTTCTTCTAATTCCCTTCATTCAGCAACTGAATTAACTTATTTTTATGCTTTAAACTAAAAACTACTGGTACAACAACTCAACATTTCACTCTTAACTTTTCGTGTATGTTGCAGTAATAATGTAAGGCTGTCACAAAGTCCCACAGCACACCTGGACTTGCATCACATCACAGCAAATCTTGTGGGAACTACATAACATGAAAGGATAAAATGGCAACTTTTTTTTGTTAGAAGATCTAACGTTGCACATCGAGGCAGGAGGCTGATGGTACTTGGGTGAAGGGACGACTGTATAGCCCCAAGAGGGAAGTTTTCGGTCTGCAAAAGTAGACAAATGAGGACTTTTGTACTTTTTTTTTTTTAGCAGAAATAGATGTCAGGCTGGAGCTGCTGTCTATGTAGGGGGTTACTTTATTGCAGTGTAAGCTTTAAGATTTTGAGTCCAATGAAATACGCAGCGGAAAGTCAGTGGAAGGAGCTAAATTAGGGCGTGAGATGAGGGAATTTATTCAAAACAAGATGACTGCAAGTTCATGGGCTGCTCTCCAGGGAGCAGAGCGCAGAGGGATTTCAGGCCATCTTTAAGATGATGATGGTTGTTAGGCAGAGCCTAGCTGCGTTTGAGGAAACACAAACAGCACATATTAGATACACGTTTCTTGCTTTAGAGGTAATATACAGTGAAAAGCGGGTTGTTAGTATGGGTGAAAGGTGAGTCAGTATGTCTGTAGTCTAACCTTTCATGTGTGCCCTGTTTGTACAGCAGTGTTTAACCTCACTGCACACACAGTTTGCAACCTTTCACCTCCAGTTTAACTTGTCTCGATATTCTGGCAGTAGTTATACTGATGGGAAGAAGAAGTTGCATAAACTTTGTTGTTGTTTTTTTATTATTATTTTAATTGCAGAACTATTTGAAAGACCATCCCTCTAGGTGATCGTGTAACATTCAGTGACTTTAAAATCATTTAGCCATATCAGTATATTTGAGGGGGTGTGCACAAACAGAAAAACATTAAGTATCGGCTGCTTTTTATCCGTTTTGCAGGATTATAAATGAGATATTTTAGGATTTGGGGCTATTTGTCAGACACAGCAAGACATTTGAAGTTTTGTGGAGAAGCAGAGTAATCATTAGCTTTACAGACACACGGCTAGTGTATGTCAGCGTTGCTTGCAGTATTTTCCCCAGCCCACACTGTACTGCGGAGCTGGTTGGGTAATATCTTAGAGGGATGCTTTTCCTTTATCACACTATGTTGAGGCTGATGAATTGCTTCACTTTTCCTCTGTTTTCCTTTGATGGTTTCATTGTGGCATACTCTCCTCTGATTTATAATATTTGCTGGCTTTATTGTAGGTGAATGACTGCGTTTAGATGCGTACAAACACCCGGTCTTCTCTTTTTTTTTCTTTCTCCATGAAGCATAAAAAGCCTGATTATTCATATCCCTCCGTGCACGCTCATAACAGTTTTCAATTTTCTGATCGTCTGCCTGCAGGCGAGTCGTGATTTCATCTCAGCTTCGATGGTCTGAGCCAAAAACAGAAACTGGAGATGGTGTTTTAGTACTCCGGGTAGCACATCCAGGTTTCTCAAATGATTGATGATGGTGTTTCCATGCACAGCGATCATAATCAGGACCTTAATGCACATTCGTCCTTTTCTCTTCTCACCTCTCCCCATGTGAACCTGCAAACCTCTTCCCCCTCCTTCTCGCGGAGCCATGTGAGACCTGAGCACATGGCTAGCGCAAGGCCGATGATGTCACCACAGCTCACCCACTCCAGTAGCTTTGCATCCCTAGATTGCAGAGAGAAGGAGATGGGCAGTGATGGGCTCAGTGTTTACGCTAATGTAGCGGCGCATGCACTTATATCAGCTCTTCTTTGTCCCAGCCTTTTCTTATCCACATCTGTGTCCGTCTCTTGCCTTTAAAGCACTTGGTAACTATGGCAACAGGCGGCAGGTGGCCGGGGCACTGTAGTGAGTCCGTTCCTCCGTGTTTGTCTGCATGAGGGAGTGTGCCAGATGCAAGACTAAACGAGTCAAATTCTGGTCATATTGGTCTTTCTGTCAGCAGTTATGGATGATGGAGCACTCACAGGTGCTTTCAAGACATGGATAGTCCTGCTGCCTTGTCCTCATATCAGATTACAGATGCATATGATTAGAGCAGGGCGATATGGCCAAAAATATTTATCACGATATATATTTGAAAATTTGCGATAACGATATAACCGACGATATAATTGATGCGAGACAAAATACAACTCCACAACATTACTAGCGCAAAAAGACAACCTTCCATTTATTTTCACTTAAACAAGAAGCTGGTTTTTATGTACATTAAAGCTTTATAAAAATGTAACAGTGCAAATGCAAATTCCTTGCTGAAAGTTTAACCAAAAGGCATTTCCAGTAGAAATGGGATGACATATCCTGAGCATAACCATGTATAATATCCACTGAAGTTAAAAAGAGGTGCTTTGCAACATTAAACTGCAGTGTGCAGTACGCATTTTTCGGACCATAAGGTGCACGGGATTATAAGGCACATTAAGCGAAACAAAGCAGTCAGATAAATCAAACTTTATTAAACTCATTCTTCTTGCTTCCTCCACTTTTGTACCATTGATTCATTAATGTTGAATTCTCTGGCAGCTGCTCTATTCCCATGTTGTTGCAGTATATTAATGACTAACCTCGTATTGTGGATGGATTATCTCAGTTGTTCTCCTGACTGAAGTTTGGTCCGTTTACAGCATCCTGCCATGCGATTGCATTTGTTTCTAACCATGAAGAACCTTCACGTTAACTTTTATAAGTGGAAAAGTGTTAGTGTTCATCCTCCAGCTTCACTGTTTATGTTATGCTAACATAGCTGTGTCGCTAGCGATCACGTAGCACATCATTATATACCAGCTAGCCCAACTTCAGTAACCCTACAAACGTCACTGCTGTTTAGTTTCCTGTCTTCATTTATGTTGGAAGTGATAGCAGAGCTGTACGTTTGATTTTTTTCAGAAATCTCTCAGTCAGAACATGCAATATCATGCTTAGGTAACTAGCGAAACTAGCGAGCTAACTTCCGCTAGCTTCCTGCTAACTTCTAACTCCGTTAAATGTAATAACTTTTGTTTTCATGGACTTTATAGTTACACCTGGTAAAGCAGCAATGCTGATCGTTTTATTAAAGATGAAAGAATTTAGACAGTTTTTAACTCTAAGTGATGCTGCAGTGTTGTTTGACCTGAAGTTTAGGACCCAGATTACTCCCAGATTTAAGAGCATCTTAGTCCGACAAATACGACAATAACAACGGCCGCTTGCATGTTCTGCAAAAAAATGTGCTTTGTTGTGTATCTGACGGACAAACACCAAACCAGTTCCACATCACGGAAGTTGCACCATTTTTACAAACCAATTCTGGTTCATCTGTTTCACTCAACAATCGGCCATGTGCGTATGAAAACAAAGGCACTGCGCATGCGCGTTTTACTCCCATTCTATCGCGATATTTCATTTTCCTATCATTGCCTAACATTATACCGGTATTACCGTGAACGGTATAATATGGCCCAGCCCTACATATGATTAAGAAAAAACCTTCCGGGGCAAATTTCATCTCACCTGAGTCATTTGCACCTTTTTTTTTTTATTACAAGGAACTTTCTGAAATGAGGATGGATAAAAGAGCGATAGATGAAGCACAGGAGAATAAGGGGGGAAGGGTCTTGAGGGAGTGGCGGATGTGGGGAGGAGGAGGAGGAGAGGGGAGTGTGGGATGGAAGTGTGGAAGAAAGAGGAGGAGGAGGGGGGTTGGGAGGGATCCAAGAGCACCCGACTGGCAAACATCCAGTCGCATCACTCCTTATATGTAATTGCCCCTGCGCTTCACCCAATTAGAGGGCTCCTTATGTTTTTTACAAACTGCTGCTCAAGCAGCCAAATCCTCACAAATGGGGTTGCCAAGGAAACAGCTATGGGTGGCAGCTGCTTCCTTGGTGATTTAGTGCAGGACTAATGGTGTCTGGGTTGATGCGAGAAGACCTTGAAATGATGTTCATGGATGCACATTCGCACTTCGGACACACTTGCAGTTCTTCGGAAGTCCTTGTATTTCAAAGAGTCTGCTGTGTCAATTAAGTGTCACATCTCCAGCACTGGAGTGCGTTAATGCTACGTGGAGCTCCGCAGATCTATGGTTACATGTTGTATGTGTGTAGTAACACTTTGCAGAAGTGTCAAAAATACTGTTAAAACGGACGCATTTGATTAAAGTGGGTTACTCGTGCTTTTGTTTGTCTTTTAGTTTAGTGCATGCAGTGGAGAAGACAGGCGCATTAAAATGTCCACTACAGCTATTGATTGTTTCTCATCCCGGCATCTTTTGAGCTCCATGTTGGTGAACTCCATGCCGATTCAATTTCCTTCTCAATCAACATCTGACCTACTATGTGTATTGCACATAGATGATATGCTGCTGGGTCAGGGGAAGACCGCCTGCAAGTGCATCTGCTTTGGTTGGCTTCTGTAACGTTTCTCACTGCACAGCCAGAGATGCTGATCCATCCAAAATCTGTGTTAAAACAAGCTTCAAATTTGTGACGACAACATGCATTTTTATCAGAACAGAAAGCTGCCCCTAAATGTGCTCTACTCAGAGTTTTTTTATGTATCAAATGCTTTTATGTTTCTTTGGATACTAATTTTAGCTAAAGGAGTTCAGTAATGACTAATGTCAATAAACAACTGGCTAATTGTTTATTGACTGGCCAAGTTTGTTGTAAGTACACTGATAATAGGTATGCAGTATTTATACTGGTCTCACCGCTGCTCTACAGCATGACGTGTAGTATTTACAGTAATCCCTGGTTACACTGCATGCATATAAAACATTATGTCATGTAATGTTTCCACTGTGTAATCACCATTTATGTTTTGGTTAGTGGGGTTTAAAGTATCAATAAAAAGATGACGATCCACTTTTGCTTCTCAAATGGCGAAAAACACAGAAATCCACAGACTTCTATGAAGTTTGTTAAGGCAGTGACTCTGTACTATCTGTGGACCGTTTGTGCTTATGTGTGTAGTTATGCCTTCACCTTAGAAGTCGGATGTCGTAGCTGACTTCACATTCCAGTAGTAGTTTGAAAATCATGGAAAAACAGGTTTTGGTTTGCTCTGTAGTGCAATGAAACTATTACTGTGTCACTCGTGATACGGTGCTTGGTTTTTGTTTGTTTGTTTTTGCACTTAAAAGCACTACTGGAGCACATTCACAGACAAACTGGTCAGTGCTCTGCATATGGTTTATTTAGCCACAGCATTGGTTACAGATAAGTTTTACTCTTTTGCTAATGTTTACTTTAACAGTCAATCTTGGATTGCTGAGTTGGGTTCGGTAGGGTTGCACTGAACTGACTTCAGTTCAAAATTGGAGCTGGAAACTCATAAATCGTTACCTCAACATCAAATGAAATTCACCAGTACCTCCCAAAGGCCTGCTTTGAAGCCCAGATCAATGTTTTGATTGATGCCAGCTCGTTCATGTTAACATCATTAATAATAATTTTACACTGCGTACACACAGAACCTCTAGTGCAAAAGCACCAGTGTTGTTTAACTGTGTGGTTACATGTGATTTGTAAATGTAACCTGGTCCTATGCTGACAAATCACTGGAACTGATTTTTGCTGTAATTTCCAGCACTGCCTCCTCGTCACTTATGACCTCTAAAACTGCTCGCACGATCAGGCTTCACACAACTGCGTGCGTGGACGCACAAAGACGGGAGGGCGTTGGTGTGAGCGGTGTTGAGCTGTTAAGTGATTTGAGTGCTACTAACCTGCACCATGTGAACTGTTTAAAGAGGGCTGTGGGGAAGGTGGGTTCGCGTGTGAGGCCATCACGTGCCTGCAGAGAGTAAACAGCTTTTCCTGCAGTAAGATCATGTGTCCCCATATGCTCATTTTGTGTAATCTCGCTTGTATTTCCAGCCTTACCTCAGTTCCCTTTTGTTTATTATCCTTTCGGCGGTTCGCTTCGTGTTTGCGCTAATTGTCAGATAAACACAGCCACAACAAAAAAGACAATTATACCCGTGATATACATTTATCAGCAATGTCCTCCGTAACAGTGGCACAATTACCAGCAATCAGTCCACCACAAACAAGCCTATGCTGGCTCTAAATGGGCCTCGGGGGGTGAATGCACACATAATCATGACAGGTCTGCACACATTTACCTTACTTAGCAGAAGTCTGTTATTTCAAGCCATTTGATTAGCTGTAGTATTGTAATTTGAAACCCACCTTAAGATTTGATTTGTCTTACAATCCTTGTGATTTTCCTTCTGTTTTCAAAGTTAAAACCCTCGTGGTGGGTGCCAGAATAAAGTGCAAGTGGCAAGCGCCTAATACCTCCTGGATTTGTTCAGCAGTTATACTGGAAGAGGTGGCGCTCTGAGACAGTCTGATACATCACTGAGGATCATTTGCACCTTCATTAGGACAGGAAGCCATTTTCTGCCAAGCCTTTTTTTTTCCCTCCAAGTTTTCATGCTGGCTATTCAACATCTCAACCAGATATTTAGTTTCCAGAATTAATCAGCTGCACACAACATACTATTCTACTTTTCTCCTCCCATTCCCCGCCCGTACCTTCCCCTCTACCTCCTCCCATGCGTCATTCCTCATCAGTAATCTGCCTTAATGTCCTTAGCCTGTCATAGTGTTTGGAGTTCATGCGTCAGCTGACCTACACAGAAACTGGGTCACGACGATGGTGTGGCGGGGCTGGGAAAGCTCTGCTCTTTCTTCCTAAATCTTTCCATGAAGCTTCCGTTCTTCTTGCGTTTCCTGCCATGTTTATAATCATTTCATTTTCCTCCACAAACACATTCAGCTCACTCTTGCTGCATGGCGGTGCTCTAGAAAGTAACGCATTTATTATTAACAGATTTCAGTAATCCAGTGACAGAACTGTAGCAGTAATTAGGAACTATTATCAACCCCAAAGTGATTTGGGGTTGATAATAGACAGGAGGGTGTTTTCTCTCACTCTGGCCTCAAGAAAAAAAACTAGCGTGATATCCAAGAAATGGGAGGAGCTTAGGTAAATGACTAAATGCCACTAAAGCAGTGTGGACATGCTTGAATTTGCAGGCGTGACTTCCCGCTGGTGTATGAATCTGGGATAGCATGGATAATGTTTGTTTAGAAGTACAGGGAGAAGAAAAGTTGTGTTGTAATGCTGTTTATTTACAGTGTGGGTATTTAAAAAGAATTCTAACCTGAAACAGTATTGGGTTTATTCTGAAAAAGCCACATGGGTTATTAGTTAAAAGAGGCAAAATGAGGGAGTTTCCCTTTTCTCTGACCTTTCTTTGCTGTTAGCTGTTGATTAAAAGTCCCCCGTCTGTTTCATATTAACACACTTCCACTGTTTCACAGAGCCAAATCCCCCCACGCTTCCCTCAAAGGCACAAACTTGAAACAGCTGCTTAAAACCAGGCAGCATCAGTCAGCGCTAACGAAGTAAGGACGGGTTTTTCTTGAAAAGAAACTCAGCCATAGGATTACTCGTCGTCATATTGATGTAAATGATTTTTTAGATAGCCTCACTTGAGACTGCGCTACTCGCCAGTTAGCCTTAACATTAAAAGCACCCGTCTGATGCTATGTAGCATCCCCCTGTGTACCTCAGATAAATCTGACCCAGTGCATCCTTTAGGTTCTTTGGGTTGCAGGATGAGGCCTCCTGGTCTTACTTCACCTGTTGTTGGTAATTGGTTAATACATTTTTCTGTTTTTGTATCATAAATGCAGATATGACGACATATTATATTTTTATAACAGTCTACACCTGTTCTCTTTGTCATCCTTTAAGACTCTGAAGCGCAAGGAGAAGGAGTACGAGCACGAGATGGAGCGTCTGGCTCGAGAGAAGATCGCAACGCAGCAGCGGCTGGCCGAGCTGAAGAACGAGCTCAGCCAGAACATGGACGCCATAGAAATCGACAGAGTCCTCAGACAGACCATCCAGCCAGAGGACGACCAGGCGTCCACGTCCACGGCCTCAGGTAAGGGAACAGACTGCAGCAGTTTGTTTTCAAACTGAATCGCAGGAGAGAAGGGTGATCAGAGAAGTTTGTTTTTTGATGTAGCAGTCGTTACATGTGGTTTGAATTTTACTTTTACGTAAACATTCATATCGTGATCACTGTTTCTGCTCTAATCTGCAGAAGGAGAAGATAATTATGAGCAGGACATGGACGAGGACGTTCCCGCCCCTCCTGCTCCCACGCCCCTCCCCAAACCGGCTCCTCCCATTTTACAAGCTCAGCCGCTCATCACCCCTCACCTGGCGATCCAGCACACCACACTGCCTATCCTCACCAGCGCCTCCCCCGTGGGTCCTCCTCCACCTCAAGCCATTGCCCCTGCTCCAGCCCCGGGTCAACCCCCACCGCCACCTCCTCATCCTATCCAGCCCCCAGCCATGCAGGTCCAGCCCACCGTCATCGCTCACGCCACTGTGTCCCATGCTTCAGTCATCCAGGCTGTCAATAATGCCCTTCCCACCAATCACAAACACCTAACGCATATCGCTCCATCACCTGGCCCCAACTCTTCCACACCTCAGCCGATCACAGCGGCTCCGGCTGCCCCTGCCACCGCCACTCACCAGCCAATAACTGCCCAGCCCATCGGACACATCACCGTCCATCCGGTGGCCCACCTGGGCTCTCCTTTGGCATCCCACCTCCCGACTCTCTACCCCCAGGGCATGTCTGTGTCCCAGCCCACGATGGTGGGCCACATCGCCCACACCTTCGCCCACCACACCCTTCCTCACATCCAGGCCAATCCTCAAACTAACACTAACGGCGCCCAGGTGAACAGCGCGACTGTGGTGAGCCAGGGAAGCCCGTCGCTAGGGAAACCCACAGCAGTGCTGGCCCCCCACCCACAGCTGGTTGGACAGGCTACTGTCCTGAACCCTGTCACCATGGTTACAGTCCCAACCTTTCCCGTCAGCACGCTCAAACTGGCCTGAAACAGACAATAATACCTGTAGCGATGGATGTGAGACAGGAGAACGAGTTTTCATCTCCTGTCAGTCGCAGAGTCTCTGACAGACACGTGAACATTTGAGCATCAACTGTTTCTGGACTTTGTGTGATGAATATCTTCTGAGATATTTCAGTCACAGCTCTGTTAGTTTGTGAACAATTACATTAAAGCTGAGTCAGCAGGTCGGGCCATTGTTTGTGAAAATGTGACTGTGACGTTTGTCTCCCCCGCAAACACAGAAACTCTGTTTTACCTTTTTATCTTCCTTCCTTTTCTCTTTATTTTTACCGCCAGAGGCACTAACACAATAAGCTCTGTTTGCACTCAGGCATCAAGGATTTACTTTAACTGGTCATTCAGTCATTTAGGGGAAATGATTACAGCGAGACAGAGAGAGGACTTTGAGCTCGTGTGGGACGTGTAACGTCACTCCTGTGTTTAAAGGGTGGAGCTGGAGTTGGATTCAGTGGTCTCATCCAGATAAATCACACGCAGGGCCGTTTATCAGTCAATTACATCACATAACATTACATAGTTAATTAGGGCTAAAACATTGTCACGTACTGATGCAGTTATTTAGTTTTTTCTACCAGGAACACGACAGGAAAGTTTTTTGTTCTTCCCCTTTTGCCATGATCTAAGTTCGACACGTGGCAGACGAAGTCATTCTTTAAACATCTTGCAAATAGTTTAAGGAAAAGAATTTGAGGATGGTAGTGCAATAAAAAAAACCTGACACGCTGCAGTTCAGAATACAAAAAAAGGAGACAGCACATCTTTTTAAAGGCAAATTCTGCAGTGGAGTTAATTTTTTCATTTTCTTTTTATCCACTACCTCAGAAGGCTTTTATTTTGGAGGGCGACTCCAAAACAGCGATTTGCTCCAGAGAATTGGGGCAGTGATTGCTCGGTTTGGTCAGCGTACAGTAGTGTCTGTTATTGATGGCCCTGTGGAGAAGTTGTGTCATGTTAACCACAAATAAAAGTAGGGCAGTAAGTTTGAAGCGAGCAGGAGCTGAGTCAGAAAAGCAGCTGAGGACAGAAGCTGGCAACTGGGATTTTCCAGCTATTTGTTGAAAAAAATAGTTAAAAGTAGGAAGAGCGTGCAGTGCAGTCAGCTTTGATCTGGTTACCTACACCCACAGTGAAAAGCTTGCCTTCTGCTGGGTTTTTAAAGAAAGATGTTAAAGGCTCTCAGCTATCTTTCACTGCCAGATTCAAAACCTGAGAAGTTGCCCAGTTACCCACAGGTCATTTGAGTGCATCAACTCCCGTCAAGTCTGCACACACTGGTGGTTATTGAGGCTTAAAGCGGCTTAACGAGCCCTCAGGAAACCTCCTAGGACTGCTCCGAAGCTCGTGTTTGTGCGTTTTAATAGGATTGTTTATTAGCTAAGACATTTTGAAACCAACCAAAGGCCTGAGCGAGACTGTATGCAGAAAATTGTCTGCATACCTGCTCTCAAACAGTCAGGCAGGTTTCCTTTTGTCCCTTTGATGAGTGATGTTCCTTCAGCACACTGTGGGGAAAACAGGTTTCCAGCCGCTTTAGTGTAACGCAACAGCTCCCTCTGCTGTCGTTACCCAGGCACACACAGCACACAAGTTTCCGATGAGGCTTTTAAAAATTGTGAAAATGCTTTTTTTTTTTTTTTTTTTTTTTTAAACTTAACAGAACGAAACAAAATTATATGACTGTATGGAAGCTTGTTTATGCCACTAAAATAAAAACAAAAAACACAATGTTGCCGTTCAGACTTCTGAGAACATAACTTTAAATGGTTAATATTTCGAAATTTCAGCTTTCTCAGAAGTTTCGCTCAGCAAGATGACATTTTGAAGAAATAAAAAAATTTAAAAAATTTTTTTTACATTCTTCCAGTGGCAGAAACAACCTTCCATAGATTGAACTATCACTTTATCTACTTGTTTTGGAGGGCGATGCAAGGCCAAAAATACAGCTTTTCATTCCAAGAGAAATTTGGAAGAGATGTACGACAAATGCTGAACACCAAATCTTCAGCCGCAGTCCAGAAAATTTGTTAAAAAAAAAAAAAATCAAATGTATTTAAATTTAAAAAAAAAGCCGAAAGTGTGTTCGTGTGCGAGCGCATTCTCACAGCCTTCTCGCCAGCCTTTTCATCAGATTTCTCTTCGGTATAATGTCGTCAGTCTTGCGTGGCTCTGCTCCTCACCTCCTCTGCTGGTTTCCGTGTGTTACGTATGTATATGTGACTGTTTTCAGTATGTTTTATATTCTGTACTATAGCTAATCCTATTGTACCTGTAGCATGGCTCTGTTTTTTGTTTAGGTTCTTTTGGGAGGGGGGTGTTTACCCTTTGCCCTGTGCATGATTGAATGTGTGTGTGAGCGTGTAGCTAGCAGGTTATTTTTTTACACAGAGGTGATTTATGGTATGAGCCTGTTTGGGTGCTATTGTGTGTGCCTCTACTCAGTTTTCCTGAACACTGTGACAGCTCTGGCAAAACACATCGAGCGAATGGAAGAGACAAAGAATTACTGTCACACTCGTTTTTTTTTCTTTTTCTTTATTCTCCTTTTTTTTTTTTAACATGTAAGGTTTCCATATTTGTGAGTTGGACTGAGACATGAAATGTAGGGGGGCAAAAAAAAGCTGTTGATCCTTTCTTGATAACCTAATAATGTCTAATATTTGAGTTTTTGTAATATTTGTATGTATGTATGAAAGTTTTGTAAATTTGTGATTGTATGCACGTTTTGGCAAATGAGTGTATGTATCTTCAAAATTTTAAAAATGCTTGTTTCTTTTCTTTTTTTGTTTTGTTTTGCATGTAGATTCTGTTTAGTTTCTTTTGATTAGAAGTTTTGTTTTAATGTTTTATTTCTGGGACCATGTACAATACTATATAACGTGGGCAGAATCTTGGACCTCATGCTACATTGATATTATATATGAATATAAAAAACATCTTTTCCCTATGGAGAAAGTTTTAAGTTATATATCGCCTGTACACTTTGGGCTGCCTTTTAGATCTAACTGTCCACTGTTTAAGATAACCATGATAATAATGGATTAAAAAAACATATTAATGAAGAATTATGCTGATGAAATAATAAAGATTCTTAATAAATCTTATTACATTTACAACACATTTTGCTTCTGCGTGAGTGGTTTTCAGAAGAAAAATTTAAACGGGCTTAAGACAGTTTTTTTTACTTGTTTTTTTTTTACAAAACAGCAAAATTGGATATTAAAAATTACAAAACAAGTCAACTCACAAGAAATAAAAGCATGAAAAACTGTTTAAGTTGAAACATTAAAAATAACTTACTTTGCTACAGTGAACACTAGATGGCAGTATGATATGGAGGCCTAAAACTACCATGATCAAAATTAAATGAACAAATAACTTGTTAAATAAAAACACCATAAAATAAAATAAAAAAATACTTTTTTTTGGTAATGTGTTTCTGCATCATTATGCAAATTAGAAAGGTTGTCGATCGAAGTGGAGCAACTTTTCACCTACTGCACATGTCAGAGGGATCGTGTGTTAGACGCAGGGGTTGAACCTTTTTGCTTTCAGTAATTTAGAAGTGTGAGGGCTCATTACAAATTTAAATACGGAAGAAAAGTAAAATAAATATCAACATATTTGTTTTGAATAACTTCTTTACCAAATGAATGATGTATTTATTTTGTTTGTGGCAGCTTTGGTCCATTAACGAGGTTGCTGATAAAGGGATCATGTTCACATGATAAAGAAACAAATCTACCAGTCATAAAAAAGAAATGCAAGTGTTATGTGGTGAAATATGTTTTCACTCTTTGCTTTGCAACAGATGTCTGAAGACGAGGTGCTCCAAGCTGTACTAGAGGCAGCGGTGCCTCCTGCTGTTCAGGAGGACAATGTCAGGGCAGAGCTGGTCTTTCTGGATCAGGATCATTTTCACACACGTCCTTATCATTTAGCACCAATATGTCTCCTATCAAACATGTCTGGGACATTCTGGGTCAGCGTGTTCATCAGTGTGTCTTTTGCATGATGAACACGCCCCAACCAGTCAAACCAGCCCCTCCCTGAGCCTGGATCCACCAGTTAAAAGAGGGGTTTTCCTTCCCACTGTCGCCAAAAGTTTGCTAATAGGGGGTTTTCTGATTGTTGGAGTTTTCTCTGTATTACTGTAAGGTCTTTACCTTATAATAAAAAGCATCTTGAGGCGACTGCTATTGAGATTTGGTGCTATATAAATAAACTTGAACAGCAGCAATCATCATTATCATTGTACAGCTGCAGGCTGCTCATCCAGGAATGGAGAGCAATTCTTCCACACATCCAGGAGTTGGGTGACTGCTTGCATTGGATCACATCTTATATTTACATATGCCATAGTGTTGGTCTATAAACTCTATTTAAAACACTGACTTGTGTTCCTTTTTTAGCTAGCATGTGACTAAAACAGTTGGAGCACTCTGGTTTTTCGAATGGGTGACTCATTCCAAAGTCCAAATCAGTTATCCTGCTGAGATGCTCCCAAACAGCAATACTGAGCTTTTGACTTGCATGTCCTTGCAGTATCCTTAATAGTTATAGAATGTTTTAGGATAAAGTTCATGATTTTTCTTTTCTAAAGGCGTTTAGGATTAGGAGGTTAGATCGGGAGTTAGATCTGGAAAAAACAGGGAAATCTTTTCTAGTATCTTTGGAAAGTCGTGATTCCAACTATGATTCTCACTGCAAGTTATCCTAAGTAAGAACAATTAGAAATAGGCTCAGTTTCAAGCTTGCCAATTGCCAAGGCCTCCTCTGTGACTCTGGGTGCTCCTCGTCTGGCTCCTGTTTCAGGGATGTACGGTGAGAATCAGCAGCCACTTCTATGACTGTGCTGCATCTGCTCCTGAATCCGCTCCAGCACCTCCTGCATCTTTCTCAGCTTAAAAACAAAATAAGAGAGTAAATACAGGTCTGATTACTCATAAGCTAAGTTGATGAATGAATGAATGAATGAATGAAGAGAAACACACCTCTTCATCCTTTTCATAGATCAGTCTTTCCTTCTCAGTGTCAGCGACGGCCAGAGGCAGAGGAAAGTCTGCCTCACTACCGTCCCGATATTTCTCACGCAAACTAAGACCAAACCCACACACACAAAGATATTACAAAAATATCTGACCTCACTGTGCTTAACAGGGTTTTTTTCAAGTTTTTTTTAATATTGGTTTGTGGTGTTGTGCATCCTGCCTCCACCCACCTGCGTTTCCTCTCCAGCACCACCATGCGTGTCATGTTCTGGATGCACTGAGCTCTGTAGTTCTCATAGTGAATTTCCCGCGTCACGTCCTTCAGATCCTGCATGTGCGTCCTCACCAGCATGTTCCTCAGCAGCAGGAAGTCGGAGTGAGCCGGGTTCTCCACTGACCGTGCAACAGCAACATTGTTACCGCATCATACTGGATTCTTTGTTATCAAATGGAACAACAGCCAGGTGCGCAACTGACACAAAATGTACTCTAAGGGGTAATGATTGAGTAAAAGTAAACCAAAAAACATAAAAAAAAAAAAAACTAAAGTAAAATTAAAATTAAAAGGCTTGGGGTAATACCTTCTACCACGCCCCAGGGATAGACGCGACCCCTGAACTTTCGACCTTTACTCTCCACCTGTACGTTACTCCCAATCACAGCAAATGGGATGCTGTTCTGCAAGAAAACAACAACAACAACAACGACGACAAAGAAAAAAGCCCAAACCAAAATAAACCGTCAGCCTTAAAATAGACCAGACAACACATTTCAACCATGACAACGTGAATAAAATGAGGAACCTTAAGTATCTGTTCCTGTGTCTTGAAGTCTTCGTCCTCATCTGAATCACATTCAGGAAACTGGTAGATGTTTATCCCAAACTGCTTGATCTCCTCCCTGATCTGGAGCACATGAACACACATTAGGAGAAGATGTGTAACAGAAATAGATAAACTATATAACAGAGATTGGAGATCAATTACAGAACAGAACTGGGTTGCCAGAGGGTCAAATCGGCCCTGCTGGATAGCTTTGCATAGTTTGAAATTAAAGGAGTCATGAATAATTCCAACTTGGTGCACTGCAATTCCTGCTGTGTTGTGATACAAGGCAGGACGGATCCATGCGTACACCAAACTCTGACCCTAACTGCAGAAATCAAGACTGCTTCAATCCGATCAGACCAGGTAATGCTTTTCCAGTCTTTTTGTGTCTGGTTTCAGGACCCTGTGCAAATTGTAGCTTCAGTTTCCTGTTCGCAGCTGACTGCAGTGCCACCTGGTGTGATAACCTGACATTGTGCTTCAAAGTTCCACATGTGTGTTCAGAGATGCTCTTCTGAATACCTTCACTGTAATGAACGGCTATGTGGGTTAATGTTGCCTTCATGTTAGCTCCAAACAGTCTGACCATTATCCTCTGACATCAACAAAGATTTTTCACCCAGAGAACAGCTGCGGGCTGGATATTTTCTCTTTCTCAGACCATTCTCTGTAAACCCTAGAGATGGTTCTGTGGGAAAATCCCATTTAGATCAGCAGTTTCTTAAGTACTCAGACCAGCCCTTCTGGCCCCCCAAAACTATGTCACATTCAAAGTCTCCTAAATAATCTTTCGTTCCCATTTTGATGCTCACTTTGAACTTCAGCAGGTCCTCTTGGCCATATCTATATGCCTAAATGCATTGAGCTGCTCCTGTGTGATTGGCTGATTAGATATTTGTGTTAACAGAGAGTTGAACAACACCCAGTGAAGCAGCCGTGTGTACATATTGGTATAACTGAGCTGTTACCTTCATCTTCTTTCTGCAGACCTCTGCTGGTGTCAGGCTGTCAGCTTTGGCCAACACAGGAATTATGTTGACTTTTTCATGAAGCGCCCTCATACAGTCCACATCCAGAGGTCGAAGGCTGATAAGAGAAAATAGTCACATACAGAAATGTGCAAAAATAAGAAAAAGTTTAGCTGATGCTGTTGGAACAGTGTTATCGCCGTTTCATCAGTGTACCCATGTCCGAACGGTGAGATGAAGTAGAGGCAGCAGTGGACTCTGTTGTCCTGAATGTTTCTTCTGTTCAGCCCGCTCTCATCTCTGAAGTACTGTTCAAACTGCTGGTCGATGTAGTCGTCTATGTGCCTCCAGCTGATGCAGAAACAGAAAATGAATGAGTGAAACCTGGAGGCACACTGACACTCAATGTCAGCGATGAAATCAAGGGCTACGTATGTGCTTCACGAGTTCAATTCAAATGCCACCAAAATACCAAAGTCTTGCTCGAGTTAAGCTGGTTTGACTGCGAGGAGGAGTTCGTGACCTCACCTTTCTGTGTTGTTGACGGCATCTCCGAACCCTGGCGTGTCTATGATGGTGAGCCTCAGTTTGACTCCTTTCTCCTCAATGCCAACGGTGTGTTTGATGATGGCGACTGTTCGACTGATCCGCTCTGTAAGCGCACGCAGTTTGTTCAAAGACGCATGAGATCACACACGTGACATCAGATTGTGTGTCTACCCCCCCAATACAGAAAGTGAAAAACTAATACTTACCTTCAGCATTGAGAACTTTTCTGTCCTTGTAAAGATCCGTGAGGAACAAACTGTTGATTAGTGTGGATTTACCGAGACCGGACTCCCCTACAGAGACGTTTGAGTAAGGTAATAAATCATCTGTCTTCCTCGGAAGAATTTGTGTCAACAGATAAAGTTACAAGGATTTATGGACGCCACGCTCCCACTAATCAGTGGCGTGTTTTAATGATCGCTGGCAGAGCAGTGATGTCCGTTATCTCCACTTAAGAAGATATTTTTTTAACTTTGTTTTACTCGTTTATCATCACTTAAGTTTTTTGATATTTGATATTTTTGACTTGTTGTGCCTTTTGTAAAACCCTTCCTCCTCAGGAGAGAAATCAGACTCACCTGCGACTATGAGTGTGAATGTGAAGCCTTTCTTCACAGTTTTTCTGTGGACCTGGTTTGGTAATGTGGCAAAACCTACGTACTCCTTGTCCTGATCCTAAAGAAGGAAAATACAAAGATAACATACACATATGGGGATATTTACTGCTTCAATTAGAAATTCTCTCTACATCCTTGAGCTTCAGTGCTCCTTAGTTAATAAAGCAGTCAGATATGGGCCTGAAATGTCCAAACTGGTTATCAGTAGCCCTGTCGTTCTCCTCATGGATACTGTAGCACTTATTATCTTGAATAAATAAACATATATTGTGTCACAATAACAGCCATGACTCTCGCGTCACAGGCTGATCCCTATTGGGCCACAAGCTGGACTGCAAAGGATCACGAAACCTCATTTCACTTTGCCTTTGCCCCAGAAGCTTCGGTGCACCGACGGTGAGCAGACAAGAAAGGAAACCATAGACGCGTCTTAGCTTTAGAGCTTAATATGCTCTTTAAGGGCCAGACAGATGTGATAACCAAACTCGCTTGCCGCTTTTTTTTTCCCTGTGTGAAAGTTGATGTCGTAAACTGTGTTTCTTTGAAAGCTGCATGAAGGAGTTGGAAACTGTTGAACGGGTACTGAAAGTGGGTGTAAGGTTTTAAAGATGTACTACGAAGTAAAGTAACACAGAGGTTCAGGCAACAAACATTTAGAGACATAAACAGCCAGACATTATATAAAATAGTAAAAACATACCTCAGGAGAGTCGTAGGGGTCAAAGCGTCCCCAGGGGCTACGTGGGCGCATGGAAGGGCTGAGCGGCGAGTCCAAAGACACCTGAGAAACAATCTGCCTCCTCAGCGGTAGCTGCTGAAATTCTGGATCTAGTCCCATGTGATTATGCCTGGGAGGGACTGCTGGAGAGCCCCTGGGGTGGAAGGGGATGGTGCGGACCAGAGAGGGAGTCCCAGGAAGGCTGAGGTGTCTCCCGTTGATGGGGCTCCCAATGCCTTCTGCTCCATAGTGGCCTGGTCTCTGGTGCTGTTCACCAGAGTGAGACATGAGAGGCAAATCCCTCATGGCATAAGGATACTGCATGTCCTCCTGGTCCCTTATGGACAGACTGGACAACTAAAACAGAGAGCAGCATGATTTTTCCTCTGTCTGATATTATTTTTTTTAAATTAGGCACAGCAGACGAATATACCTCAGCTGACAGGACTCTTGTGAAAGCCCCTCTCTAATTATGAGTGTGTGGATATATGTGGCTGATAACCGTGCTCTCCTGAAGGTACCGCAGTGATGCTGGGCTGAGGCTGATTTTGGTCATCTGATAGGGGAAAACAGCTCACTTATCTGCCTCTTTTTCTCATTGTGGCTTTGTGTATGTGTCCACAGCCTATGTATGTGTCCACAACATAGACGGATTATCACCACACTCACTCAAGATTGTTGTCTAAGCCTCGTGTTTGCAGTCAAACAAAAAGATGGGTAAGCTGGAGAAACATCGAATCCTAAAACCTGAAGAAAAGTCGCATCATGATTAAAATACTCATCATTCGTGTATCAATCATTGGTCATGGTTGTACCTCTGTCTGTCTGACCTCAGCGAATCAATGGTAATGCTGATATTTTGGCTTTAACAGCAGTAACTGGAGGTGTTTTTCCCCTAAGATAAGCACTAACTAGGCTTCCTGTTAATCTCATAACATTACACACTCCAGACTGCCTGTTGTGAGAAGACAGAAGGTTTCTCACAACAGACCAATAAGATTGTCTTTGTCCTCAGAGGAATTAACTTAATAACTTAAATTTCCAGGGTAGCCACCTGTCCCAGGAGCTCTGTGTCACAAGGCTTTGACAAGGAGATATAAATAACTTAACAAAGAATAGAAGCTGGAATTTATTAAAATGGTAATTGAAGGAGGCCATGAGGGGGTGATCTGTATTCCGGTCATGCAGTAAATGAATCATAATGCTATGACAGTAAAACCATGATTTTTTGGTGTTCCACTGTAATTTTCCTCCCGCCCTTTAGATATCTTTAACACTACTAAAATTAAAATAACCAGGAAACTAAAAAGTCTGATTGTTTGTTGCTCTCTGAATACATGGCCTAATGACGTATCTTTTCTTGCAGTGTTGGACTAAACCCTTCACTGATTAGGTGTGACCTGTGATCTCATTATACCGTTACAAATGCCGTCGTCCATCTGTCCAGGCAGGATGTAGAGACCGTTTGAAGCTGGAGGTTCGTAAACAATAGGGTCAAACCGGATATACCCACAAGGCTGTGAGTGCCGGTTTCTCAGGTTCGTTCAGCATGAAATCTATAGCTAGTTAAAAATAACCCGAATTGTATGTTTTTGTGCTGATTTTGTAGTTTTCCAAAACTTCACTCCACACCTGCTTCCACACAAAATGACTGTACCCTATGATGAGGAGCTAGGATAGGGAATTTCCACCTGCTTTATCCAAGATAAACACCCTGGGCTCTTAAAGTGGTTAAAGGAATGCAGAAAAGCGCCGGCCACGGTGCTGCTGGATTGACCAGGGTTTATCTGGCATTCCTCTACCTGTCAGCTCTCATTACCCACAAAACTTTGCAGTAGGCTTAATCCAGCTTCTAGCGCTCTGACAGGGTTGGGGTTTGGAGATTTAACTCTTAAACACACACATAAGCTCAAACAAACACTACTTCTATAGGCTACTCTACAAAATTGTCCTACCTCCTTGCCCGAGAAAGTTGAAGCTTTGTTTTGAGGAGAGCAAATTGGAAAAAATATATATTAAAAAATTATTTATTCAGGTTTGCTGCATCCATCCTGCACAAGCTAAAAACGTAATCAATTTAACGTTACTACACACCCTGATGTCTAAAAAGTAAATCTGCAATAAAATGCAGAACTGAAATGGAAAAAATAGCAGAAAAATACTAAATGACCCATAACCCCCCATTGTTTATACAAACAGATAAACTGATGAAATTACAGTAAATAAGATGAGAAAACATTAGCTTAAGAATACAATAACCTACAGAGATATAAATCCTTGCAGGATTGTCACAGGCTGCAGCTTCAAATTGGCTGAGCAAATTTTATCTGCTGAAAGTATCAGTGTATGCCAATTCCAGTTGCTTTCTGAAGGAGCCTTGTTCTGTAGACTTGTATATTAACTGGATTATAGACTTACCTTTTTTATTGCTGCGAAATCTGACGGGAGAGGACATGTGCTCCATGCTGCTGGTATTCAAGCTGTCCCTGGATCAGAGGAGGGCAGCGCATGGCTGCAGCACAATGCTGCAGATGCTCTGTGGGCGTGTGCGTCCCTGAATTATACTACTCAGCTCCGGGTGCACCCTGCTCCATGTCTACTCAGTGTTACCGCTTTTCTGTGGTTACAGAACAGCTTAATACAGCTCAGCGATCATCATCATCATCATTATTATAATAATGTTAATGGAATGATTGTGAATCTTTAATATATTTAAAAAACACAAATTTCGTGCAAAAGTTTGAGTGTGTTTTGCATTTTCTCTAATCCACAGAGGGTCAAAAGCATACATACAGAAGTCAAATGTAATATTTGGTTAAATATCCCTTAGCAAGCTGCACCTCAACCAGATGCTTTTAGTAGCTATAAACAAGCTTCAAGCACAATTCTGGCTGGAAATTTGATCAGTTTTGGTAAAGTTCATTTAAATTAGTTGGTTTCCTGTCACAGACACAGATTTTAAACTTCGTTCACAAATTTTCAATAGGATTGAGGTTGGTACTTTGGAAAGGCCCTCCCAGAAGCTGGATGTAAGCCTACTTTCCAAAACCAGTTTTGATGTGTGTTTGGGATCATTGTCCAGGTGGAACTTCTCAATATTTTAAAGATTCATTCATCCAGCTGTTGATTTGAGGTAAAGTTGAAGAATTAGAAGGTACTCTTAATTCTTCCCAACTTCTGTAAATCTACAGTACAGCGTCATAGATCTTCACTGAGATCCATGGACTTCCTCATTGTTTGGAGTATTGGTCAATCTGAGGCTCTATGTATAACTAAACCTGTGTGGATTATAGAAAATACTGTTTAAATTCTGATTTGTGACCCATTGTTTATTTAAGTCATTAAAAATCTATGATGTACAATCCTTCCACATAGCAAATAGAAAGCTCAAAGAAACCACTAAAAGCTCAAAATTACCATGACATTTATGCACATGATGAGTTGTTATAAACCTCTGACCACAGTGAGTTAATTTTACACAAAAAATATGTTTGGAGTATTTAAGACTGGCAATCCAAGCTTGAGGTGGCATAAGATACAAATAACTTCCTATTTATAGGAGAAACCTTAAAAAAGAAAAAAAAGAAGAAGGAAACATTATCTTAGCAGTAGATTATAATACCATAATTAAAGATCTGACAAAAGTAGTGAGTAAAATTTCCAGCATTTCTATCGAGTGGCTCAAAGTGTGTTACAATGAAGAAGAGTGGAGTCTATCAAAGCAGTAAGTGTTGTGGATTTTCTACTACCCGTAGTTGTTTTGTAAGTATGCTCCCTGGAGTAAGTCCACAACCACATGTGGGCTAGCCCAGTTTTAATACTAAAAGTCCATAAAATTCTCTTCGTTTAATCTTTGTGAAGCCAAAAAGACCTGTATAGTACTGTAGACGTAAACAAGGTTAGCGCTTCAGCTTACTTAGCTATCTGTGCTTATTGAGTTATATTTATGCAATCATTTTTAATTTTTTTGGCAACCATGAAAGCTTGAGTCTGAAAGTTGCTGCCATTTTTATGTTTTAATATTATTGTATTTAGGTACATTTAGTCAAGATTAGCCAGTTTAACTAAGCTAGCCTAACGGCTTTTTTTGTATAAGAAAAGTATGTTAAATATTTTGGTAAGTGTGTACACATTCATGTCGTTATATAGTAAAGTAGTCACATTTAGACAATAAATCAATCAATAAACAAGCCGGAAAACGATTGGATTTAAATTTATGCTAACACGTGAGGCTAATCTTAAAGTGTTTGTTCAGCTTTTTCTTCCAAATGATTAAAAAGTCTTCACGATATATTTCTGGACTAAATTTCTTAATGTCAACTCTGAACATCATTGAGCTGCTTTATTTTTCAAATATTGCTGGTTGATTTACAGACTGACACCTTGTTGGCTACAGTAATGTTTTTGTCAAGAGAGGGCCCCCACTCAAGCCTACAGGGGGTGAGTTTATATTAGCTAGGTCATGGGATTATATTATAATTTATTCAAATTTGTTAAGAGATTTAATATGAAGAATTTGGAGGTTGTCCTGCTAAATTTCAAATCAATTTAAGATTAGAGAGGGAACAAATGTGATTTTGAACATGGCATGGTTGGTACTGACAGATGGGATGAGCTGAGTATTTCAGAAACTGATCATTTAAATGGGATTTTCCTATGTCTGGGGTTTACAAAGAATTGTCAGGGAAGAAAAGAAAATATCCAGTGAGCAGCAGATCTGTGAGAGAAAAGGCCTTGTTGATGCTAGAGGTCAGAGAATGGGCAGACTGGCTTAAGCAGATAGAAAGGCAATGGTAACTCAAATAGCCACTTGTTAAAACCATGGTATGTAGAAAAGCATCTCTGAATGCACACCATGTTGAACCTTTAATTGGAAGGCCACAGCTAAGAACAGGAAACAGACTACAGTTTGCATACGATCACTGCATTTGAACAAAAAAACAAAACAAAACAAAACAGTGCCCGATTTCTGCTGCAACATTTGTATGGTGGGGTCATACTTTGACCCAAACAACATGAAAGCATGAATACATGCATCCTTGTATCAATGGTGATACAAGGATGCATGTATTCATGTTGCAGGGGATACTTCGGGCCCCAACTGAGCATCATTTAAATACCTCAGCCTACCTTAGTACAGCTGCTGACCATTTCTATCCCTTTAGGGTTTTTATGTTGTGATGTTTTAACCTACAATATAAAGTTCCTTGAGGTGACTGTGAAATATATCTTAAAAAATAAATAAAATAAAAATGGGGGAGACTCATATTGAATTATGACCGCAGTGCACAACTTCCAGCAGAATGAGATCATTTGTCCCAAAGTTCAAATAATCTCAAACTGGTTTCTTGAACATGTCAATGACTTCTTTGCACTCAAGTGGCCTCCACAGTCACCAGATCCCAATCTATTACAGCACCTTTGAGATGCGGTGGAACGAGAGATCCACATCATGGATATGCAGCCGACAAATCTGCAGCAACTGTGTGTTGAGTGGATCTGAGAAATGTTTCCAGACTCTATGCCATGAAGAACTAAGGCAAAAGGGTGTACCTAAAAGGTGAGTGTAAACAGTCCATCATAACAAAAATGCGTGCAATCCTTTAAGAAGAACCGTGCTGATAATTCTGGCTAATTTGTCTTTAATAAGGTCAGCATTTTAAAATATTAAATAGTTTATATTTAATTTTGTGTAATGTTTGGTAAATAAATCTTTGCTACATCGTAGTTAAAATTTTTGACTTGCATCTCTTTATTTTCTTAATTATAGTTTAGTAGCAGTAGAAGTTTTAATGTCCTCAGTTGGGTTAGATTCGGTTTGACACTTTTCCGCAGCAAATACATAAGGCGACATAAAGTGACATGTGTTCCACAGCTTCTTGGTAAAAGTGAAACTAGAGCCTAAATGGTAAACAACCAGATTTAGCTTATGTTGTTGGCCAATAAGTAAAGACCAGCTGCAGTACACAAAACAAAAACAACAACAAAACAAAAATCCCCCCAAAAAACAGTCGAGGTAAATTATAAAAAAAGGATTGTCTTTACTTAATCTGTCCACTGACAATTTTTATGGAATTTAAATAAAATTTAGTTGGAAACAGTTAATTTCAATTTTGATATTTGCTATTCTCAGTGTCAGCAGGGCTCTAGCTGCAATCACATAAATACTGGTTCACAGTGGAGTATGAGACCAATGTGGGCAACATACAAATATTTACTGCTTCGCATGTTGAATATCTTGCATGATTCTACATTTACATATTCCTCTCACAAATGCAGTTTCATGACTAATTTACTTGACTGAAAAGACACAAATGTCTCCACAAACAGTCTTATTCCTTTAACACTGGGCTTTGTAGATGTGTCCCATCTTGGTCATCAATCAAAGAAATGAGCCATCCTCTGTAGATGTGTCCCACAATGCTTTGTATATCCTCCTGGACCCGTTTAACTGCTCTGGTACTGGTCTTGACTGCTCACGCCGGGCTCCTAGTTGTTCTGCAGGGTTACTGTGTTCATAGGTTTCAGAGCCATGATTGCATGAGTCTGTGCTTATCGACCTGCGGCACGACTGGTTTCTACCCTCTGACCCAGTCCTCACAGTAAGGTCAGCCTGAGCGTTCTGCTCGTGGTTTGTGTGGCTGTCAAGTCTGCCATTTTGGTCTTTGTTTTCAGTAAATTGATTCGGCTCAGTGTGGTTATTTGTGTTTTCAGAGCATTGGTGGTTATTATTCTGCCAAAAAGCTTTGCAGAGCTGCTCTAACTCAGAGAGCAGAGGCAGACCAATATCCAGGTGCATCAGCAGGTTCTCCAGCCACTCCTCCAGCTTCAAAAAGGACGGACTGAAAGGCAAAAGTTGCATTAATGAGAAGTTTTAAGATGCTCTGCCACATATTGTCAGAGGTCA
Source organism: Aulonocara sp. 'chitande type north' Nkhata Bay (assembly GCF_057382095.1). Lineage (NCBI taxonomy): Eukaryota > Metazoa > Chordata > Actinopteri > Cichliformes > Cichlidae > Aulonocara > Aulonocara sp. 'chitande type north' Nkhata Bay. The sequence goes on along the minus strand of NC_141353.1, from coordinate 21,204,501 downwards.
TGTGCATAAATGCCATGGTAATTATGGGCTTTTAATCATTTACTTTTGTGTCCAGGGTATAATGATGGTACAGCATACATCTTTAATGACATTAAAATTTTTTAGCCCAAACAGGGTCAAAAGTATAAATACAGGCTCAAATATATCCATACCCCAAAACTAATGTTTAGTTAAATATCCCTTAACAAGTTGAACCTCAAGGAACCCTATTTTGTTACTCATCAACAAGCTTCTGGCATAATTCTGGCTGAATATTTGACCACTCATCTTGGCAGAATTGGTAGAGTTGATTTCGATTGGTTGGTTTCCTGGCATTGACCTGGTCTTTAAGCATAGTCCAAACATTTTCAATTGGGTTGAGGCTTTGGAAAGGCCACTATTTGCAATGTACCAGTACTATTGGCAGCAAAACAGCCCCAGAGAATGATGCTACCACTGCGATGTTTGACAGCTGGTACAGGGTTCCCAGGTTTGAAAGCCTCACCTTTACTCCTCCAAACATACCTCTTGGCATTGTGGCCAGATAACTCAATCTTTGTCTCGTCTGACCATAAAACTTTTCTCCAGAAGGCATGGCGAGTCTATGTGGGAAAATTTCAGTTGAGCTTGAAGGTGTCTATTTTGGAGCAAGGGCTTCTTTCTTGGTGGGCATCATCTAAGTCCACGGTGGTGTAAAACTGGCTTCACGCTCCACAGTGATGGTGGTTTTCCAGCTGTTTCCAATTCATGCTTGAGCCTTGGTAGTTCCTGGGTTGTTCTTGAACAGCGTTATCAAATGCCTGTCATCTGAGGGTGACAGTTTGGGTGTTCTTTGGCAAACTGGTGACACATGTGAATAACTTGTACTGATGTACAGCTGTTTGAGGATGAGGATTGTGGAATCTGCAGTTGTTGGCTTCAAGAGATCTTCCCAACTTCTGTGAATCTACAATTTTCCTTCTTAGAGCTTTGATCTTTTCCAATGTTTAGAGTATTGATCAAACCAATGAGTGCTGCCAAACCAATCGTTTTTATGCTGTTAAAGAGAAACTAACAGTTGTAGTTGATCATGTTTGCTCATGAGACGTTATTAGAGCTGGGCTTTGTCAAGTTAAAAGACACTGTAGAACCTTGTCACGAAACGTTTCAGATGAACAGAATCGACCTTTTAGGATTTACTTACCTGGATGACTCAGCATGCATCAACACTGTAGAACCTTCTTAACACTTATTAAAATACGAGTATGTATACATTTCAACTTGTATGTATACTTTTGACCTTGTGTGAATAGATTCTTGTTTTTTTTAGAGACATTAAAGATGTGTGCTGTACGATCATTTCACCCTGGAAAAAGTTCAAAGAATTTAATAAAAGCCCCAAAATCATTATGACATTCACGCCAATGATGAGTTGATGTAAACTTTTCGCCACTGGTAGGCTATTCAGCAGCTAGATTATTTACTGAATTACTCAGTGAAGTATTCACTGTTTGGGTAGCAAAAAGAACGCTGGAAAAGTATTTATTGTTTCTGTATGTACTGGTGAAAAAACAAAAACGGTAAGACTTTGCCTATTAGTTTATAATTGTCAACAACAGACATACTTGAGCTCCATCTAATTTACTTGTGGTGCAATCTTACCGTTTATCAGCGTCCATGTCACAGCAGAGAACAGCCAGTGGCATGAAAGCAGAGGGGCACTGTGGAGGGTGGTACTGCTGCAGGAAACCTGCCACATTCAGCCCAAAGTCATTTCTTCTTGGAAGGTAGTCAGGATCTGCACTCACCCTCCCTATTATCTTAAGACAGAGACATACTCAGCCTTAAAACTGTTAAAAGTTTTAGAAACGTGGCATTTTCAGAAATCTTTTTAGCAGTCCAGATTTTCTTACCTCGCATAACATGATGCCAAAGGAAAAGATGTCTACCCGTTCATCATAGGTTTTCCCTGGGAGGAAAATGAAGAAGAAATTCTTAGCCTGTCCTGGATATTCAGTGGTTCTGCATTCATTATGTGGAGCTACTTATCCTCAGGCCATTATTTAAATATCTTCACTGTTTAATATTGAAGATAGCAGCTTTTATAAATCCTGAATGAATTTAGAAAATGTCCTGTGAATCCCATTTTCATTTTGTCATAAGAAATAATACACGCATGTATTTTTTTAAATCTGCACCCACCAATACCAAAGGTTTATTGCAAACTACGTTACGAAAGGCGTGAAGGTTTAGGAGCTTGATTCAGAATCTGATCACCCCTCAACATAAGTAGTAGTGTCCTAGCTTGTGTACTCACCGTGGATCATCTCAGGCGCCATCCAGTAGGGGTTTCCTACCACAGTATACCGCTTCCTGCGGTCATGCTTGCGGAGCTCTGACAGCGTCCCTTTTGTCGGACGTTCAAGCGAAGATGTTCTGCTCTGGTTTCTCTCCTCCATTACCAACCTGGCTAGTCCAAAATCTGCCACCACCACAGACTGGTTCTACACAACCAAAGAGGGGTAAAGAAGTTATAACAATCAGCTGTGAAGTCTTTATTTATTTGAAAGTGGTATGTATAATGAATTTTAACAAGTAAAATTCATTAACATTCAAGAACTGTTGATCTCCTTTCACCATTGGCAGAATAATAAGAACAAGTCTTGGAATTGGATTAGAAATGTATCTGGACCAAAGTTTTGCTTGTTTTGTTGATATAATTTCAGATTTAAATAAAGTAACACATTCAAGTAACAAAGCAGTTTTTGAAGTGGAGCTATATAATGGAAGATACTGTAATTTTTGACATGTGTGCTATAAAACATCTGTTCACCTCTCTGACCAGGCAGTTGTATGAGTTTAGATCTCGGTGGATAACATTCATGGAGTGTAGATAAGCCTGTGAAGGAGAGATGATATATATATTTGACAAGTTTTTTACCAAAACAGCTTAATTTTGCAATAAAAGTTTTTTTATTCTTAGAGTATTGGCTTGAAAGACTTACCATCCCAGCTGCAATGTCTTTAGCATACCCAACTCTAATTTTCCAGGGAAAATCCTTGTCCTGCAACAGAAAGATTATGACCACCATGTTGTGTTTGTGTATGCTGATGGTTCTCATGAAGAAACATAAAAACTTAGTTTAACCTACCATTTTTATGATAGTCTCTCGAAGAGTTCCTCCCTGGATGTATTCAGAGACAAAATGTATTCGCTTGTCCTTATAAAACAGCCCAATGAACTTGAGAACATTGGGATGGTCCAAACAGCGCATCACCTTTACCTGTACAAATTGAGAGGGATGCTGGTTAAACATGTCATGCTCTCTTCAGGCCTTTTCTGCGCCCACGACCACTTACCTCCTTTAAAAAAGTCTTCTGCGTCTCTTCGTCGAAGCGTATCAACTCTTTCATCACCATGACCTCCCCAGTCTCCTGATGCGTTACCTTTAGAGAGAGAGATAAGTTCATAACAGTGCTGCTGATTAAAATCAGCATTACAACTAAAAGCGAGTTGCAGTCAGGCAACAAAATGATGGAAACAGCAAGGCACCTTGACAGCCTGTCCAAAGCAGCCCTTGCCCAGCACTTCTCCGTGGATGAGGTCTGAAGGTCTAAAGATGCGGTGCGCCCGGTCTCCTGGATCTACTCGAAGAGACTCTGAGCGAACCATTTCTTTTTTTTGAGATAAAAGCGACAGCATTCCAGGAGACACGTGGCACTTATCTATACTGCAGCTGCGCCTGAGAAAGAAACAAAGACTTAGAAAGGGGAGAGTATTGAGTTAAGGCAAGCTGTCAGCTGACATCACTTACGAAATGTTTCTGGATCGGATTCCTGGGGTCCCTTGGTGCTGAGATGGTGAGAGTCTCATCCTAATTTGTTCATTTTGCTCATCTGGTTCTTCTCTGGGACTTGGCTCTTCCTCCAGACTTGGGAGTTTCTGGGTTGAAGATAGTTTGTTGCGGACAGGGGGCTCAGGACAAGAGATGTTATCCGAGGGACTGTCCGAGTGAAAGAGGTCATGAGGTGCCTGTGGGTTGTGCTCAATGGTCAGCTGCAGTGGTCTGCTTGTGTTCTGGATTACACGGTTTATCTAGTGGAAAGGACATTTAACATTATGGTCACGTTGACATTTTTGTCTCTTCTCTCTTAAACTTGTGATGTTATAACTGAAGCAGTGGGTAGTTTGAGGCCTACCTCCTCTGGAGAAATATTGCGCACTGGGATGCCGTTAACCTCCAATACTTGATCACCAGTGTGGACAGAGGATAGCAGGTCAGGGCTTAGGACTGATGAGTCCAGCCTGAACAGAATGACAGTGATTGAATAGGTGGGCGAGACGTGAGGGTCAGAATTGTTAATGGCTAAATTCAGAGACTCACTCTGTCACAGTCACAAGAGGACTTTTGTCTTTGCCGAAATCAATGACTACACTCAGGCCTCGTTGTCCGACTGCATGTGGAGGGAAAGAGACCAGCGCCACCATGTGTGGTCTCTTGGTAACTGGAGAAGTTGGCTCCACGTCCGATACAGCACCCTGACAATAGCAGTGACCACTGCAGAGGCAAATCAAAAGATGAATACTATAGTGACTTGAAGGAAGGGGGGGAAGAAAAAAAAAAAAAGGTTTACACAGTGTACTCAGTTTCCTGTGAAAAACTAAGTACACCCTTATTGCTTCAAAAAGAACTAAAATGAAACATCAGGTCCTGCTAATCAAATGCACTTGATTAATCAATCTTCAGCAAATGTAAGCACCTCCATAAAAGCAGAAGTTTGGACAGTTTGCATATCTGGAGCATTCACAATGCTACAGTCTTCCCAAGAGTGCAGAGAACCTCTGTTGCAAGGTCGACTGTGCAATGCTCAGTGAAAATGTAGAAATTTAAGAGCCACATCTCAGAATCCACAGGGCTCAGCATGTTAAAAGGTTAAAGTTCATAACAGTACAGTTTATAAAAAACAAAACAAAAAACAAAACAAAAAAAAAAAAAAAAAAACGAACAAGTATGGCTTGTTTGGAAGTGTTGAGAGAAGAACATGGTAGGATAGCTTAGGCTGGCAAAGTGGCATTTGGACAGACCTAAAAGACTTCTGATTTAGCATCCTTTGGCCATAATGCACATACAATGTTTGTAAAAAACAAAAACAAAAACAGAATATCAACACAAACGTCTCAAAACAGCTGTCAAGCACGGTGGTGGAGGGGCGATGATTTGGGCTTATTTAGCAGCCACAGGACCTGGTCACCTGACAGTCATTGAGTCGACTATAAACTTAGGCTTGGCCGAAACTGGGACAGGACAATGATCTCAAGCACTGTGGAAAATCTACAACCGATTGGCTGAAAAGAAACGACTCAATGTGTCCAGTAAAAGTCCAGATCTTACTCTGATAGAAATGTTCTGGTGGGACCTTAAGAGAACTGTGCATAAACAAATCCCTGCTAACCTCAATTAACTAAAGCAATTTTGGAAAGAAATTTTCCAAAATAACATGAGACCAATGAAGTCATACAGAGAACATTTACTTCAACTGCTGCTAAAAGTGGTTTTACAAGCTATTGAATCATGGGATCTACTTAGTATTTCCATAGGACCACCCAGAGTCCCTAACCTTTAACATAACTGTAAATCTGTCAGAAAGAGGTTGTTTCCATTTCACTCATTCATCTCCAGCTTACACATTTGCTAACACACAAGACTTCTTTACATTTTTCCTTTCAGAGTCTTACTTACCAGTAGAGCTTAGAGCGTTCGATAAGCGTGTAGGTGTCTCCATCTCCAATGACCATATCACAGCTCATGCAAGTGAAGCATTCAGGATGATACTTTTGCTCTCCAGCAACCTGTTTATATGCAGGGCAGTAGTGTATGAAAAACATAATACAGTTTTACCAGAACGCATTTATTTGGGCCACTCTGAACTGTGAAACACTCGAGCTGTTTCTGTTCATTCTTGCATAAAGGATGTTTTCAGAGGATATCCTCTAGCTTAGAGTCAAAAGAGAAAATAAATGCTTTCATATCAGGAGGAAACCAAAAGTCGGGAAGGCTTTGAATTTATGAATAATTGGTGGAGCATGCTGAGATTTGGTATTCCATATTCCGTTTCTGAATATTATATAAAACTCTTTTTAACTTGTTAGTCTGAACAGCAGTAAGCTTTGAATGATCAATAAGTGGGATATTTTTAAACTAGTCCAATTGATTTGTTGCTGACAGTTCAGACTGCTTTGGACTAAGTGAGTCAGACAACAGAGAGGGCAGCTAATCAGGCTTTCATCTTATAAGCTTAGAAATCCATGTATGCTAAAGTTTTGTAGCCAAGATTATTAAAAAAAAAAAGTTTAGTGAGGAACTTGTGAATTATTTGTGTTCAGAGGGATAGTTTCATCAGAATCTTTTTTTTTTGGTTAAAATTTTGAGTGATTTCAATATTACCATTATGAGTCCTGTTGCAATGGTCTCCTTGCAACCGTGGCAGTGTCCTCCATAACGGCACCAGTAGTGCTTTTTACAATACAGCTGCCCCTCTCTTTCATAGTACCAGTGAGACAGAATACAGCCACATTCACAACACCTGCAGAGACAAGAGGGAAACGGGAGAATATGGCGTAACAGAGTGAGAAAGTGGAACAAAACCTGAGCAAAAAACAAAAAAAAGAAAAGATTCAGATACGCAGACAAAGTAACATGAGCCTAACCATGGATGGAAGATGTGGGACTTGAAATCCTCACAAAGAGTATCACATTTCAAGGTCTGTGAGACAACAGATTATTGCTTTCTGTTTAGCTCCTTTTTATGAACGCAGTATACGATTCCACTCATACTCTACTCATTTCTTCTCTTATGTTGGTTAACAATATGATCTGGTCACAAAGAGGCATACACCCAAAGGAAATACACTTATCTTTACTTCTATGCTGACATCACCATGACAATCAGCCCGGGGTGACATTAATATTGGTTTTTACAAAAAAGGACTATTCATGCAAAGAGACTAGTCACATGTTTTCACAAAAACAATGTTCCCCATAGAGACACACCCACTCAAGATTGCACAACACAGCTGTTAAAAATTAAAATAGCATGCATTCCTTAAATGCAGAGCACAATGTTCAGTTTCAGGCCTTTAAAGTTTGCAGATTACAGTGAGACCCATCGTTACCCTGCTAAAGCAGAATAATACTATAGTGTGTACGATAAAGGCCCTGCTTCCTTATCTCTCCAACACTGCAGCCGGAGTGGGAGGTGACTTCCTGGGTTGAGTACTGGCCCATGTTTCCTCTCCCCAAACCTCATGCGGTAAATGCTTTGAATCCATTTTTGTAAGAATAGCAAAAGGTTGTGTCATATTGAGAATAAAGCATAATTCCTACAATAGTTTCTTTTAAAGGTTTTCTTCATAATATGTTAAAGTGATCTTAAGTCTTGCAAAACAACTTAAAGCCACGATTCATTCTGCCGTTTTTGTTGTGGTTTTAGTATTTCGTCACAGAAAACTATAGGCAGCTCTTTCCCTTTGTGTTTTTGTTAACAACACCAAACAGCTCGTTTTGTTGTTGCTGATAGAGCAACACATTGCTTCTTCAGTGCGCACACCCTCACATGTGGGATCTCTTTTTTTTCTGACAGCACTGTAGGACGTGCTGCTAGAGACCAAGATTCGCTTCTCCTTCATTGCTAAGGAAATAATTAAGCAATAAAGCCATCAGACCGCTGCAGGTTTATTTTCGACCTCCTGTCTTTGTTACTGTGCTGCAGGCCGCGGATGTGGAACCTTCCAGCTCCACATCTGCGATTCCGCTAAAGCATCTGGTTGCAAGAAAACCTGGAATCAGTTCAGCTGTTTCTACTGCCCGCCCCCTCATCCATCTCTCCACATTTCTCTTTGGTCACCTGAGTGTTTTCCTGTCAATAAAAATCCCCTTTGTTCTCGTGTCTCTAAAGAAGTTATGACGTCAGAACTGAACCTCGGTCAGATGTTAACAATCTCATGACGTTTTCTCCTACCACCGTTTCCTCCGTGTTCTGTACGTTGGTATGTCGGACTTCCTTTAAAAAAAAAAAAAAAGCTCTTAAAAGGATTTTTTTAAACTGCTTGTGTCACGCTGGATGTTTCACATATTTCTTTATGCTAAATAAAAGACTTTAAATGCTAACTCTTAGGTTTTGGCCTGAGGAACAGGGATGTTTACAAAGTAAACAAATTATAATTTTTTTTGTAACTTGCGAAATGTGCTCCAACATGCTTTTTTGTTATTGTGAACATTAGAGCAAAAACAACCTCCAAAAAAAATAAACCTCAAGTGTTATTTTGTTGGCAGACTTCTGTTTGAGGAAGTATACATGCAGACGTTTAGAAGTTTCCCTATTTATTTTTTCGCTTCCTTTGACTCACTCTTTCATATGCTTCCTCCCCTTTCGCTCACTCTTGCGCATATCTAAAGATTTCAGTTCTTACCGTCCTTTCGTGCCTCGCCGAAACCTCTGGTCCCGTCGTGACATTCTGCCTTGCCAGTTAACCGACAGACAGCTGTCAAACACAGTCCACCCAGTTCAGAAAGGAGCTTGTTAGCAGCATGTGATTGTGAGCGGATCATATACACCTACTCTGCTGTGACTGATGACAGGCGTTGCCTTTCTCTCTCCATGTGTTCAAAGGCTTCCTGTGTGAATATGAGTTCCCTTTCGAATGTGAAGAGAAGCTGTGTGAGAAAAGAGTCTGACCCACTGACACCAGCTGGCCAGTTTCCCCCTGCTGGCTGCTGAGAAAGAGACCAATCCGATAAGAGACGCCCTCCCTCACCCTCCCCTCTCCTGTTATGTCCAGCATGTAGACCTCTGCAAGATATAGTTACACTCTTCTGCAGAGTCTAGCAAGTTTAGGAGAGTTAAACTCACAACCTAAATGAGTGCTTATGTGATAAGTGGTCTGAGACGTGTTTTGTGTGTGTGTTTTGAAATAAGCCCTGTTCCCATCAGTGCAGGCATAATCTCTTTATGAATGCCCCAATTACTGCACTGTCCAGATCCTGCAGTAAAGAACTCCATTCATCACACACAACGAACAAAGAGGGAGAAATTAATTAAAGCATAACTGTGGGGAACAGCTCAGAACAGACAAACAAATCCATTGATAGCGTTCAGTATCGACCTCTCAAACCAAAATTATGACCTAATGAGCTTTAAATTTGTTTTGCTGTAGGTTTCCTGCAAACAGTCCTGTCAATTCAGCAACTTCAGACTAGCTGTGCTATATGTCTGCATATGCATATTTTTTTTATTTTTTGTTAAATTGTCCAGGCAAATCTGCCCTGCAGACAGAAAAGCAGAAACAGGTGTAGATATATGGAGGAGACCCTTCTGTCACAAAACTGATACTGTCATAGATTTATGCCACTTTCAGTTACCGTTTCTCTTTAATTTGCATCCTCGGTTGTTTTTCTCATGCCCGAGTTAGTCATTGCATCTCTGTAAGCTGCATAATGAACAAATTAATCAGCAAAACCTTGTGCGAGTATTGCTCATAACAAATATTTTTACCAGGCTTCAGTGTTGTAAAACTTCCAAGCAGCATGACGCACAGCACTACAAAACTATATCCAGTTGTTCTTGTCCTCTTTTTTTAGACCAAAGAAGCTAGTTTGTGTTAAATGTTGCTTCTTTTGTGATATTTCATGTAAAAGGCAAATACTTACATGAGCTGGGAGTAGAATGATGTTATCTAACAACGCTATAGAAAGTGCTGTTAAGACTTTAGGGTTGCTTCTCGTCACTGGTAAGGAAATAAGTTAAGTATGATTATGCCATCCTAGGGTAGCACGGTACTGCAGTAGTTAACACTGTTAACATAGGAAGAGGGTATCTGGTTTCAACATGCTCGTCATCAGGGACCCTCTTCGATGAAGTTTACACGCTCTCCCTACGTCAGCATGGATTCTTTCCAGGTATTCCGGTTTCCTTCTACAGTTCAAAGTCACGCATGTTTGGTTAGGTTGTGATTCCAAATTGGCTGAATGTGAATGTGTAGCTCAGCTGTAGAGGGGAGAGGTGGAGCTGGTTCAGGGAGCAGTGCCAAGCGAGCTGAGTGACACACCTGTTGTGCATGAGCTAATCACTGCTGGGAGACGCTGTGCAGTAATTGGCAAAGGTACTGTGTGGACTGTTTGGGAGAAACTAGAGAAGAACACTATAAAGAAGAACGTCCACTGAGCCTGGCTCGACGGCAGGGCGCTGGAAAATAAATTGGTGTGTTTGAACTGAAAAAGCTGTGTTGACTTTCTATGATGACGGAGACTCACAAGTGACTGAGCCTCGTGTCACAGAATATTAGCAGTGCAATAGACTTGGATGGCCAATGCTTACACCTGTCCTAAGACACCAATAGATGTTCCCTAATTCTAGTCACATTTTGAACTGTACTTTTAGGATACCTATTACTATTTAGTATTTAGTATTTATTTATTTATTGTCATTGTCAAGAACAATGAAATTGCGTTTGGGGCTTCCATACAACCCAAAAAAAAAGAAGAAAATAATAAATACCCCTTAAAACCCAAGTGTACATATTTAACCCAGTGTGACTCCAATGCAATAAGACAATCCTTAGCAATAATGTTCGTAGAAATTCAGACAAAGACCTGAGAAACATGACAAAATACAACAATGCAACCCATTCAATATTATTGTACTGTGAGATATGATATCAGATATGATAGTTATCTATTTAAGAAAGAGGGGGGGCAGGAGGGGGAAGAGAATAAAGATATGATGCACCAATGCAGACCAGTTCATTGCTATTAAGAAGTTGGATATGGTTATTGTCCGTGAGAGGGGGGCAGAGAGTTCAGGAGCCTCACAGCCTGTGGATACAGGCTGTTGGCCAGTCTGGATGTTCTGGCCTGTATAGACCTGTACCTTCTCCCTGAGGGCAGCAGATGGAAAAGGTGGCGCGCAGGGTGATGTTGGTCCCGCAGGATACTGTGCACCCTCCTCAGACAGCGAGTGGGGAAGATATTACTGATCTCTGGCAGACTTGTTCCAATAATTCTGCCAGCTTCTTTCACCACCCGCTGGAGTGCTTGCTGATCGGCCTTGGTGCAGCTGGGGAACCACACTAGAAATCCATACGTCAGAACGCTGCTGATGGCACAGTTGTAGAAGTTCAACATCAGCGATCTGGGAATGTGTGCGCTCCGCAGTCTCCTCAGGTAGTAGAGGCGCTGTTGGGCCTTCCGTACAACTGAGGTGATATGGTTGCCCCAGGACAGGTCCTCGGTCACAGTTACTATTTAAACTAAACTGATGTAGTTGCCCCATTGGCTGAAATAACAGTTTCATTTTAAGGTTTTACTAGTAATTGAAAAGCAGCCTAATGCACCTTTAATACCTTGAATCCATTTCTAACCCAAACAAAGAGCAGAAACTTGGCTTTGTATGCACATTGTTCCTACTCAGGTTAGAGTGCAGTGGGATGCCAAAATGGCTTCAAAGCCCCCCTTCATTTGACTTTAAGGCCCAATCAGTTATGTAACCAACATCACTCAAAACCCTTGTCTATAGCCCACAACAATGACTGTCTGCACTGACAATTACTAACTGTTCTGTTGTGACGCTTGACCTGCATTACCAAATTAAGGAGCGCAGACTTTTAAAATAACTTGCCATGTCTGCAGAGTTGTCACGCTGGCACTTTATCACTAACTGATGTTGACTCGGCAGTACCCAATCTCAATCAGCGCCCAAATATGCACTGCAGCTCTTCATAATAGTTGTCTTTTTGTTAAAGTTTGTACAGCATCAACAACTAATTGTTCACTCTTCATATGAGTCACCACGTACACAAAGCTTCACTGCTGTTCTGCGTTTTTTTTTATACTCCCCTAAGCCACAGTTGTCTGTTTCCTTTCTCAGTACAGCATACCTTGCGGTTGAACCCACCACAGTTCAATATGCTAAAAAACCAACATCTACTTCTAGATGTTGAGCTTCCTCCTCTTGCCAAGTGGTTAAACCCCTCCTTGTTGTTTCATTATAGGGTTTTTTTTTGTACGTGCTAAATTACTCCAGTAGCAATAAAATAATGACACAAAGAAGTCGTCATTGGTCATCTCTTTACTTCGGAGAGCATTGTCAGAGAGTTTACAAAAGTGCATAATTTTCTTCATAGGCCACATAAAAAAAAAGAAACACAGATGTTAAAAATCACACTGAGCTCGAGATGCACATGAGCTCAAATGCAAGACGAGATTCACTCACCCCACTTTTGACCCACTGACGTCACAGCCTGCACTGTGATTCAGCACACATTCAAGGACAATGTAGAAAACAAAGCACTTATACTCATCATAGTAGTAAACGGGTTTAAAAACTGTAAAAACACACACACAGAATGACTAACTCAAATATTTTAGTACTGTAATAATGCACTTGACTTTGTAAAATGAGGCTAAATACAGTTCTCAACATAATTTAAAAAGTCTAGTAAACGTGAGCAGTTTCCCCAACAGTGTTAAAGGAGGTTCATGAACAGAAGGAAAACGCAGTAATCAGTACTCCTCGGATGTCATGTACTCTAGTCATATTACCTCACATTTAGCTTGAATGCTTACCTCAACAGCAAATGTAAAAGCTAAAGCTAAGCCCATTCAGAAAGTCAGGACAAATACACCCTCCTAACAATCAAAATATATGCACGCTAACCAATATTTTACATTTATACCATTGAGTGTGATGTGGCTATAAAACAGTGCCATTAAGTTGTGAAATGAGTGGAAGAATCTCACAGGTGGGCCTCAAGTGGTATCTGTGAGAATCCTCAGGCTCCATTACTGATACTACTGAGGCCTGAGTACAGCTCACATGGCCAGAGACTGCTTTTCAAGGATCAAAAGACTACCACTACTGCATAAAATACTGCCTTCATCTTCTCCTGTGACAGCAGCTGTTTGTCTCTGTGTCTGTACACACTACTTGTTTGTCCACTGATGTAAAAGATGCTAACAGTGAATTATCTGCTCGGCCATTCACTCTGCAGACATATCCCAGTTTAACTGGGTAGAAGTGTCGCCCTATATTTCTTTACACATTGCGTCAGCATGCAGACAGGTCTGAAGGAGCTGCCCTGAGGGAGTCCTTGGTGTCAGTCTTAACCCAGAGGATTTGTGCCAATACTTGCATAACGACACAAATGATAATCAACACAGCAAAGACAGACAAAAAGTGATAAAAAGAAATGCTGATTCTTCACTGTAGTGGTTCTCAACCCGATCATCAGGAATTTCTGGGGTTTTCTACCCACGTTATTTTATTTTTGAAACTTTCTTGAGAAATTGACATTTAATAATTTGACCAAAATAAAATGACTTAATTATCCAAAAAAGGGAAAAAAAGTATTTAACAAAGGGAAACAGCAATCTTCACCTGGCGGTGAATCTGATCCGGTTGAGAACCACTGCAACCTTTTATAAAACCCAAGCAAATGGAAATGTAAAAAGCGGGATGTGCTGAAGCTTTAGCTTCTGTGGCAGGTAAGACATTTACAGTGTGGGATCATGCAATAGCACCACTGTTGTTTTAATGAGGTCACTTCCTGTCTTTTGGTCTTTCTCACTTCCTCCTTCGGCCAGCTCCTAAAAAGCAGAACAAAGACAGCGTTATTCTTCACTTTACATGCAGTATGCAGATTGTTTAAATAAGACTTCCGCTGTTCATCCAGACCAACATAAAATGACAACTGTTAAATCCCACTTTATACTAACTCAGAATAGCTTCCAGGACATATTTCCCTTAGTTTATAGGGTCAAATGTTCATTTCCTACACAGACACAGAGTTCCTGTATTTGTGGGTGTTACCAATTGTTGCCAATTTTGAGCATGTCACTTCTGTAGAAAACATTTTTGGATCAGAGGAAACTCTCAGAGGAGTCTGGCAATTTACTCTAGAAGCTACTCTCGGTTTTTTATTAATTGAAAGTCTATCCCATCCCACAAAGATTACAGCCACACACAAAAAACATGACATGACTTTTCTTAAACCCTTAAAATGTATAACTAGAGGGTGAGTTTGATCTCCCAGTTGGTTGAGTCCTTAGCTAGTTTGTAGTCCAGAGCTGGTTTGTAGTTATGTTTGTATTTAGGTTACAAAGTTGCTTGCTTGTAGCAACATCAACATGAAATCTTATCTTGCCTACAACAATGCAGTCTCAGTGTAGCTTCACTGTGATTCTGGAGAGACCAAGTTGTAAACTACAACTTGATTGGTTTGCAGAGGCTTACACCTGCGAAGCAAAAATGTTATTTTTAACTAAAAAGAATAATTCTGGTCAGACTTCAGTGTCGGGTGAAGCAGGTGAGGACGTTGTCCTTGTCCTTCCTCGCATGTAGCACATGGCAGGAGGTCGTCAGCTTCAGATTGCTTTCAAATAATTTGCTGGAAAATGTTCAGTTTGCTTTAGATTAGGTTGCTGCCTGGACAGAGCATGTATGAGCAATGCACAAGCTAACCACCTAGCTATGGATTCAGTGGACCTGTGCTATTCTCACATCAACACAAATTGTTGCATTTGGATATCACAGGACTTTGTACTGGGGAGCTGGCAGGCCAAAGACCATTTAATATCTGGTCTAGTATGCGTGTGAAAATAATTACAGTGTATATTGGGAGGTGCGGAAATCTTTACTTGTGTTTTTTTTTTTTAAATTCCTTTCAAGTTGCAACACATGAAGAAGAACATATCATCGCTATGAGTCCTAAAATGAATGTAAATCACCTCTTCTTACTATATGATAGAAAATCTGTCTGTCCGTATGTTTGTCTCTTTGTCCGCAAACTCCTGCTAGATAATCAGGAGTTGAACAACTAAACATGACACATAGATACATCTCAGGCTCACGAAGGTCTTTATCTATATCGGATATTACAATGTCATCATGTTGCCTTGCAACCATCTAGCAAAGGGCTAAGATGATCCTTTTTAGCCCTTTTGCACCTTATAAAACCTTATAAAAACTTTGTATTATTATTATTTGTCAACACTATTATCTAATCGACAGAAGTGAGGCTAAATATTGTATTGCATAGGAAATGCAGTGATCAGGACTGTTATAATATGTCTATGACTTTTACCTCTGTAGCCCCTGGATCCAAGTAAACCCTGCATGGCTGCATATTTGGCTGCCTTCTGCGCTTTAGCTGAAGGTCATGATAGTAAAACAAACAAACAAACAAACAAACAAACAAACAAACAAACAAACAAACAAACAAACAAACAAACAAACAAACAAACAAAAACAAGAAAACGAGTTTAGATACTTAGTTGTCAGTAGATATTAAAAAAGCATGCATGTTACAATCAGAATTATCCTTGATATATTATATTTCACTAACAAGATAAGCAAAAGTAATATGTTCATCCGATCTGTGTATCTTTGTGTCAATGCTAGACCAACGTTGTTAATTTGGACATGCTTATTCCAGAGGACACAGTGAGTTTTCTTACATTTTTGTCCAGCCCCTGCATACCCTAGAGAACAATAACAGGAAAGATAAAGTCATAACAAACAACTGATACCTTACAATGGACTTTTTAAAACAATCTCAGAATAACACTGCTTTCTGTTTCCTGTTATTCTCAGTTTTGTATGATTTTACTCAAATGTGTATGCTGAGTATTAAAAAGAGGACATATGTGATCAAATCTGTCTCACCTGGATAACTTCCTATACCCAGCCCACCATATCCAGGACCAGCAGCACCTCCTGGAAGAATAAAAACATTACAGCTTTCAAAGCACTTCTTATCTGTGCCATGTTTACAGTGCAGTGCTATGAATTTTGTTGATTTTGATGTTTTGAAATATATTAAAAGCACATTCTCATTATCCTAATGACTATATTTTCATATAAACTGACCTGGTCCCCCACCAGGTAGTCCTCCAACTCCTTGGCCAGTTCCTCCAGGACCTCCTAGCCTTCCTGTACCTCCTGCTACGCTACCTAAACAGATAAATGGGTATGAATGAGAGACAAGTTAACTTTTTAATCAACATGGGGATATAAACAAAGGGCCAAATGAACACTGTTGTACCCAGTGGATTAGAGGCACTTGGGAGAATTTTTTATGTAAAATAAACCATCTTATTTTTATTACCAGTTATTACCAGTATTATTACCAGAGACTACAGATCTTTAGAGAGAACTGACACACCTCAAGTTAGTCACTAATAAAAGTTTTATCTCAGTCAAATTTTCACATGTCTGTTGTCTCTTTATTATAATGTGCTGTGTGCTAAACATTTACTTGACTTTATAAGCTGGAACCTCACCTTGGCCACCACCAGTGACGCCTCCTGTCCCAGTACCAGGAAGAACTCCGACTCCACCTCCTAATGAACAGTGATGTGATTAAATTACATAAATGACAAATAATACAACAATACATATGTTTCCATAGAGCAACGTGAAACAACAAGTTAAACAGAGAAGCAGACTGAGCTGTAGTCCATGTTTATTAAAGGAATAGGATATTTGGTCTTTCAAATAATCATAATGGTCCGTCATACATTACAGTTTGTAACTGTAAAGAGAGCTCCTATGTCTAAGGTTACTTTCTGACAAGACTTTAATGCAACGACAAACACAAAGTGTGAGATACTCCCTCCATAGAATCCCACCACATAGCAAACCAAACCATATGATTCAGTTCCTGTTGCTTTTTGCTGCTGTTTACTCCTATGCATGATTTAATGTGGTGTTGATCCAGACAAAAAGTCAACTTCATGCATTCAGTTGGTTAAATTGGATTAGTTTAAGTGTCTCTCTGAATTAATTTACATTAAGTTTGTGCAAATGGTAGTGCTTTGAATGTAGAGGTTCTGATAAGAAAATATATGAGTTACTATCAAAAGCTTCTAAGTATATCTCAGAATTTTACCTGGTCCGTAGCCAGCTCCACCCAGCGACGAGCCGTAACCTGATTTAGACGGCTTTCTTGTTCCAAGTGTTTGGCCAGGTCCAAAACCACCAGTCCCAGCACCTCCAGGGCCAAAGCCACCAGTCCCAGCACCTCCAGGGCCAAAGCCACCGGTCCCAGCTCCTCCTGGGCCAAAGCCCCCAGTCCCAGCACCTCCAGGGCCAAAGCCCCCAGTCCCAGCACCTCCATGGCCAAAACCAGTCCCAGCACCTCCAGGGCCAAAGCCCCCAGTCCCAGCACCTCCAGGGCCAAAACCAGTCCCAGCACCTCCAGGGCCAAAACCACCAGTCCCAGCACCTCCAGGACCAAAACCAGTCCCAGCACCTCCAGGGCCAAAACCACCAGTCCCAGCACCTCCAGGGCCAAAACCAGTCCCAGCACCTCCAGGGCCAAAACCACCAGTCCCAGCACCTCCAGGGCCAAAACCAGTCCCAGCACCTCCTGGTCCAAAACCTCCAGGACCTGTACCCCCAGCTCCACCAGGGCCATATCCTCCCCCTAATCCTCCTCCTGGAAGAAAAGTTAAAATATATTTACACAGTTATAAACCATAAAAATATCTAAAACAACCATTAACCTCCCTACTCCAAACTAAACCCTTACCTGTTCCATAACCAGCTCCTCCATAACCTGGAAGAAACAATGAAAAAAACTTTGATAAAACATCTGTTTGCTGGCTGCATTTCTTATATCATGAAACCTCCATTAGGTATCTCCATTAGTATATGATCTAGCTAATGATTTTATTTATGTAATCCTTGCTTACCAGATTTATAAGGTTTTCTTTTTCCTTGGCCTGCCTGTCCAAATCCTGTTCCTGTTCCAACACCGCCTGGTCCGAACCCTCCAGTTCCAGTGCCAATACCGCCTGGTCTAAACCCTCCAGTTCCTGTGCCAGCCCCACCTGGTCCAAACCCTCCAGTTCCAGTGCCAGCCCCACCTGGTCCGAACCCTCCAGTTCCTGTACCAACACCGCCTGGTCTAAACCCTCCAGTTCCTGTGCCAGCCCCACCTGGTCCGAACCCTCCAGTTCCTGTACCAACACCGCCAGGTCCGAACCCTCCAGTTCCAGTGCCAGCTCCACCGGGTCCAAACCCTCCAGTTCCAGTGCCAACACCGCCTGGTCCGAACCCTCCAGTTCCAGTGCCAGCTCCACCGGGTCCAAACCCTCCAGTTCCAGTGCCAACACCGCCTGGTCCGAACCCTCCAGTTCCAGTGCCAGCTCCACCGGGTCCAAACCCTCCAGTTCCAGTGCCAACACCGCCTGGTCCGAACCCTCCAGTTCCAGTGCCAGCTCCACCGGGTCCAAACCCTCCAGTTCCAGTGCCAACACCGCCTGGTCCAAACCCTCCAGTTCCTGTGCCAGCTCCACCGGGTCCAAACCCTCTAGTTCCAGTGCCAACACCGCCTGGTCCAAACCCTCCTGTACCTGAAATTCAGGCATAACTTAACTGGTAACCCTATCACATTTTTAATAAAAGCAAAAATAGTTTTACCAGGCTGTGGTGTACTCTATCTGGAAGTTTTGTGTTTAAAAGTTCTTTTTATTATATTTATACCTGCCTCAGAGAAGAAGCCTCTGAAATAAAAAGCATCATGTTGGTTTTAATTAGAAGTGCCGAGAGTATAAGAGTTGGGTTATTGACATCAATCACAGCTATATGTTTTGCTAATAACAACCTACATTTAGATTTGTGTACTTCCTTTACTCTTAAGAACTTGAAAGAACTGGACTTCTTTAAGTTATTTAAAGAAGTTAATTCAGAACTGAAGAAGCCTCTTGGATGAGAGGTGAAACGTCTTTAAATAGTTAACAAAGTCCAGTCGTCTTCTTTTGAGCTCTTAAAAATACCATGGTGACTGAGAACCTACACAGATGAAGTGCATATTTTATCATAACACACAACAGTGAAGGTATCACCACTTGTTATTTATTGCCTTTCAAACAACAGTATGTACATATGTAATGGCTAGCAGATGGTGATTTTTTTTAAATATATAGACAAAGAACTGACAAAAACACACTTCACAAGTGATTAAGTATAAATTCTCACCATGTCCAAAGCCAGCTCCACCTAGTGAGGATGATCCATAGCCTGTCAACAGAAGTTAACAGCTTGAGTATAGCTTATAAAATATTTTCCTAATCATTTTTAATTTTGTGTCTTTACATCAGCATAATGAAAAGAAGAACTGCAGGATTTTAAACAGGAGACAAACATGCAGCAAATTGTCCCAGCTTGGATTTGGATCAGGGGTCTGCTTTTTAGAGTTCTAGTCCTCTGACCACTCAGCTGTCGGGTTCATATATATAATACTTTATTGAATGTTGTTAGTCATAAATACTTGCTTATTATACCTGATTTAGGTGGTTTTACTACTCCACCAGGTCCATAGCTGCTTGGTCCTGTGCCAGCACCACCTGGTCCTATACCACCTGGCCTTGTTCCAGCACCACCCAGTCCGGTCCCAGCACCTCCGGTCCCAGCACCACCAGGACCAGTGCCACCAGGCACAAGGCCACCTGGTCCATAACCTATTCCACCTGGTCCAGTCCCATAGCCACCAGGTCCAAACCCAGTACCACCAGCTCCTGCTCCATAGCCTAAAAATCAAATATTTTAAATGTTTAGTTTCAGTTTTCTCTATACTTCCTTTATGTAGGTTTACTCTGTGTGTTCACTTCATTATACTTTTAGGTGGTTTTCCAGTGCCGGTGCCCAGTCCTGGACCTGTGCCATATCTAGAACCTGGTTAACAGAGCATTTAAAACTGTTAATACTAATAGTTATAAACTATTTAAATTAGATATTTTTGATCAATGTAAACTCACCGTCAGGTCTAACACCTCCCCCAGGGCCTACTCCTGTTCCTCCTGCTCCTACGCCACCATAGCGTCCAGGTCCAGTTCCATATCCACCAGGCCCAGTACCATATCCACCTGGACCGGTTCCATAACCTCCAGGCCCTGTGCCATAACCTCCTGGACCAGTGCCATATCCACCGGGGCCAACCCCACCTTGGCCCCCTGCTCCAAGAGTCCCATATGCTGATGGAAAGAATAAACACCCTGAATGGACTGTGTAGCATCTCTCATAGCTAAAGATTAAACAAAAAGTCTTAATTTAAAAAAGGAGAACATAATTTCTCAGTTTCTAAACCTTTGCCTGGTTTTGTTACTCCAGCTCCACTAGGGTAACGAATGCCTGTGAGTGAAAAACAAAAATATTCTCAAATGTGGGTTGTTAAATTTGCTGGGATTTAAATGTTAAAGATAGTTTTAGGTAGCGCACCTCCCCCTGGTAAAACTCCAGTACCATAGCCTGTAATAGAAAAATGTGTGAAGTGCATAAACTGGGAATCATTATGTTATTGTATTATAGGAATTTAAGTTTAGCGTGGATACACAAACATTTGAGGACCAAAACATGAGTGCAGCTCACCTCCTGTTCCTACTGCACCAGGCCCACCAGCCCCAGGTACCAAACCACCTCCTCCAGGACCTCCACCCACTGCTCCAGGACCTCTTCCTGCAGATCCAGGACCACTTCCCACTCCTACTCCCACTCCTCCCTGTCCACCACTTGTGCCTCCTGCTATAGGTTTATAAGCTATAGTTTAAAAATATGAAGACATATTAGATGTTTTCCTTCAGTGTGTGGTGTTTTTTTTTATACTTCATGACTGTTTGTTGTAATATTTGTTAGTCATGGCAAGTTGCACACACTGTCAAGAAGTTGGATAGTTAGTTAAAAGGCACAAGTGGCACCTTTAGGTGGTTTTGGTGTTGCTCCAACTGCACCTCCTGAACCAACACCTGTTCCAGTGGCAGGGCTGCCTTCTCTTCCTGTTGATACACCACCTGAAACACTTCCTGCAACTCCTGCACTGGTGGGACCCCTTCCTACTCCTCCCTGTCCACCTGTACCCGCTGTACCACCCCTGTATCCATCAGGGCCTCCTTCTCCATCACCTTCACCTGGTGTGTCACCTCTGGGGACACCTGCAGACAGAACATAGATGGTGTGCGGATGAGTGTTCACCACCATTGCAGCTGATATGACCTTTCTCTTTACAGTCTTTATTCAAAATGGTAGCTATTTTTCCTTTTAGTCTCACTTCTAGTCTTTTCCTATTGCTAATCTTATGATTTGAATCTGTGATCAGTATAAGTAAGTAATCCCTAAACTTAATTTGTAATTGATTATTTTTATCCTGTTTTAATCACCTGGGGGTTTGAGGGGTTTAACTCCAGTCAGATCACCACCAGAACCTGTAAAAGGCCAGATTTGAGAAATAATATTAATTTGTGAATAACTTTGCAAGAAACACATCAAAGAAATGCTGTGCACTGCATCTTGCTTTCATACATCTCACCTGTAGGGGGAAGTCCTGTCCCACCTGAATTTTAAAGAGAAATGTTCAAGAGAGTTGCCAGTGTAAATATGACACAGCAGTGTTTGCTGATATCTTTGTATCTTTCAGAAATCTGCAAGCCACATATAGGCTTACTTACCAACACCTGCACCAGCGGTTTGAAACCAGAAACACTGGTAAGTAAAATCCTGACAGCACTTATTTAAACTTTAGCAGTTTATGGAGGTTTACATACCACTTGGTTGCGCAGCTCCACCAACGACTGTAACAACAGCAGTACAGATTTATTTGTAAAAGCATAAATCAGAAAAAGTTAAGCAACATTTGTTTCAATTTGCAGCTGTTAACTGGTGTCAGTCTGCCATGCAGTATTCTCTGGTACTCTCAGGTAAACCAGTGACAGCCGTGACAGCATTTCAGTGGAGAAATAACACGAGCCACATCAAAAAGGAGTCAGTGTGTCACTGCATGCTCAGTTTTATATTCAAATGCACATGCTTTTTCAATCTCTATAGTCAAGTACTGTTTAGAATGAGATCTGCTTTCCTTCAAATAAGATCTCAGTGTTAATTATTTATACTAACTTACCAGGGGTCACGCCTGTGGATCCTGTGGAATGTAGGAAGAAAGCTATTAGTTTAACTGTTATAAATTCAAAGAAGAGAAGTGGACTTCCTGTTGCCTCACAGATGTTGGATGCTTTGCAGTTAGAATATATTTCGATGTCCCCTAAAATGTCACCAGTGTTTTAACTCTAATCTTCGTGACCATTAGATTTTGCTCAGTAAATAAAGATCTCCCATCAGGAAATTGTATTGGCACTTTACTGACCTGTAATCACACACCCCTAATGCCTCGTAACACTTAATAGAACACAAAGATATTTATTGCTTGCTGTAATCAGTTCATTCAAGTTTTTGGATTTTGAGAGTTGTCATCTGCTGCAGGTTTGGTAGGTGTGAAAATACTGCAGCCAGTTTACACTGAAGAATATCAATAATAAAACATGAAATAAAGAAAAGAACTTAATTTGCTATTGCACACATACACTGGGTGTGTCACGTAAGACCATCAACAAAGCAATGGTGTACAAATACAAAACAAAATGTGCACTAAAGCAAAGTAAGGGGCACGATTTTATATGTAGACAATATTGTCTTAAGTATAAAGTACATTATTTACCACATCGCACTCAGATTACTATAGAATGAATATATTTATCTCTTCTGTCTTTCTGTCCGTAAACATGATGGCTCAGTGTAGAGTGGGGTTATCTTAACCATCCATTAAAATTTGGCTTGCATCCACCAAGATCTTAAAAATCAACTCAGTGATTTATTGGTTGAAAAAAGCTGTATGACTTAAAAACCATAACTCTTAGAAGTGTGGTGCCTATTGTCAACATATAGAGTACCATATAAAGATTTAAAATATCATCTCACATTTGACCTCTGACCTCTCATTCAGTTTCAATAGGTTGATCAGAAACTCAAAGTGACTGTAAAGCTATAAAGAGGTATTTAAAACAGTGATTCTTACTGCCATCGTTTGTACTGACAGCATGTGAGCATATAGGGATGATACATGGGGATTGTAAATGTCATGTTATTTTGGACCTCTGAGCTCTTTTTAAACTTCAATTACGGTCAATCTTTCATAAAATGTCTTTTATCTTTAAAACTATGCTTTCTACTGCCGTTTGTTTGCATTGGCAATATTTAGGGCATATTCCCAGTTTTATATTTTACATCTTCTTTTCTTTCAAGTTGACCCCAAACTTTTTTTTTATCTTTCAAGAAAGTATTTTCAGAGTTTCTGCAATCAAAGTTAACATTGGATACCCTTACCTGATTTTTACTGCACTACAAACATCTTAAAGTACATTTAAAAAGAATTTAAAAAGCAAAATAGATATCTACATTATACAATGCAGTTCCCTCAAAAGTAAATGCTGCGCTGGCTTGGTGGACATTTGCTCTCATGGAGTGCTTGTTGTTTTAGATCTACTAGTCTGTAATATTATTTATTTGCTGATTAGTAACTGGATGAAATTTGTTGGAGAAAAGATTAAAAATGTTTTAGTAATGGTTGAATATGTTAGTCAAAATCTGAATTTGTGGCAACCATGTTGTATGGTAAATGGTAAATGGCCTGTATTTATATAGCGCTTTACTAGTCCCTAAGGACCCCAAAGCGCTTTACATATCCAGTCATCCACCCATTCACACAGACATTCACACACTGGTGATGGCAAGCTACGTTGTAGCCACAGCCACCCTGGGGCGCACTGACAGAGGCGAGGCTGCCGGACACTGGCGCCACCGGGCCCTCTGACCACCACCAGTAGGCAACAGGTGAAGTGTCTTGCCCAAGGACACAACGACCAAGACTGTCCAAGCCGGGGCTCGAACCGGCATCCTTCCGATTACAAGGTGAACTCCCAACTCTTGAGCCACGATCGCCCATGTATACTTCAAATGGCCACATGGTGGCACTGTCCACCCCCAAATGTAAGAAATCCAGCTCTTTTGATTCACAACAAATGTAGCTGAAATCTGTATAATGACTTGAACAGGAAAGCAGTGAAAGACAAAGACACAGCTACTGATGCACAGAAATGGATAAATACAGAATCTCTGACCTGGAAGTGTTGTCCCGTTGATTCCTGTTATATACAGATAGATTAAATAACATAAATTGAAGTAATACTGCTTAGATGACAGAAAGTTTCAACTAATATACAACTTTTAAACTAATACTGGTATTTCTGAAACACGTGGTTCAACCAGTAACTAAGTAATTATGATATGCATATATCTATATCTCTGTAGCATGAATGGCCAAAAATACCTGGCTTGGGTCCAATGATGGGGATTCCTGTTCCACCTAGACGATCTCTGTCACTCCCTGTACCCGCTGGTCTGCCACCGACACCGGTACCTCCTGTTTTAATAATTATGTAGGAATCTTTTCACATCTGAAAACTTATTTCGAACAAATATTTACAAATTAAGGTTTCTTTTTGTTGCTGTTTGTTTTTTTGTGTTGCTTCTTTGTTTGTGCACCATCTTCAGCAACCATCAGAATTCCTGACCTGATTGATTGTGAGAATTGTCATATGCACAAAAGTCTGTGGATGATTTCAACATAAGAAAATGTTCTCAAGAATCCAGAGAGTTTCACACACCCTCTCCACCAGGACTTCCAGACCCCTCTATCACAGTGTAAATATCATCACCTGAAACAAGGACAGAATAATAAAAGGACTGAGATTAGAAACTAGCACTCCATGTAATGTCTGGAATGATTAGTAATATAAATTTAAATAGTCAAATAAAACGTGTTTGCATATTGATTGTGTGTGTTTACTCTAACACTGCACAGATACCTTCTGTTGCCGGGGTTGGTGTGCCTCTTGTGTCTTCAAGTCTTCCTCCTGATCCAGCAATAGACAATTGAACTCGTAAATTGTGAAAATGATAGTTAACTGTAATATGATTTTTTTTAATTTTATCCTTAGCACAGAGGCTCACCACTTGGTCTGGTTGTTGTCTGGTTGGTGCCAGTGGTGGTTCCATTCGCTGAAACGCCAGGGCCGGTCCCTGTTCCTGCTACTGTAGTGCTGGTTCCAGTTCCTGTCCCAGGTACAACTCCACCAGGTTGCCCTACAGATTATAAAAGAGGTAAATTCAAAAGAGGTGCTTAAAAAGTTTATTTATTATTTTCCACTTGACTTGTCAGACTACACCTTACCAAACTTTGCAGCTTTAGATCCAGCCGTGCCGTAGCCTGAGGATCACAACAAATCAAATGTGGTTAAAAAAAAGAGAGTAAAAAACATCATTTTAAGTAAACATTAGAAACAACAGGAATAGTGAGTGTGTAGCTTGTTGTATATTACTTTTCCTGAATGGAATGATTTTTTTTGTACCTAATTTTCCTTGCTAACTTTGAAACAAACAAACAAAAAGAAATGAGCAACTAATATTTTAGTTTTTAATAACCCTCGGAGCACTCCAAGTACTCCACCTGTGCCAGCTCCACCTGGGCCTTCATCAAAATCATATGAAGATATTTTCACCATTATTCACAAAGTAAGAGAATTCAGTTTGAAAAAAAAAAACATTCATACCATATTTAGCAGGTTTTAATCCGGGTCCATAACCTGCAAATACACATAAAAAGTTTCATTTTAAAGATTCTAAAGCGCTACAATCAGAATTGTCTAGCAAAATTATCATTGCTTCCTAAACCTGGTCCAAATCCAGTCCCTGGTCCTAGACCATAACCTCCACCTGGTCCATAGCCTGTGCCAACTCCAGGCCCATAACCACCAGGTCCATATCCTCTTCCAGTCCCTGGGCCCGTGCCACCACCAGGAAGACCTAGGAAGGTTCAAAAGTGTGTGAGTAGTTTATCTATAACAAAAGCTTAAAATATCTTTAAAAAGAAAAACAATTTCTAACCATGGAAATATTTTAAATATTGTTGCTGTTTAAAAATTTATATCAAAAATGATTTAATTCTAATTGACTGATTATAATTCCTACCAAAATCTGATGTAAGAAACTTAAAATTATTGCCTTCATTTAATTATAAAATTACATTATATTTTGAACTCTTCCTGTGTTAATGCTCATGTATATTACATTAGTTTGCACTATATTTAGACTTGGGTCCCTCTGCATATCCTGTGAGATAAGCACGAGGGGACAAATCCTTTAAAGCTAAGTGTATCATATTTAGAACTATAAGACAGGCGTTTCATGTCTGTACCTCCAGCACTGCCTGGTCCAAATCCGCCTGGTCCAACTCCTGTCACAACACCAGACCCCGGTATACCACCTGCCCCGAGTCCTAGCCCCGGTCCACCACCTGTTGACACTCCACCTTGTCCAGGAACCCCTACTCCAACTCCAAGCCCAGAACTAGGCCCGGTTCCTCCTCCAAGGCCTCCTGCACCAAGGGCACCTCCAGTACCTCCAGGAACACCTGCAGAGAGCAGGATTTTATGAGAAAACAAAAACTTGTCAGATCCACAGACTTGTCAGATGTCAAAACTAAAGGTGTGATTAGTAACATTCATTAGAAGTACATAGTTGTGTGAGTTCAGGTGGATATTCTGATATTCTCTATACATATATTTTATGAAATTGCAAATTTACTGCATCAATGTCATCAGACATTTAGTAGGTTGTTTCTTACCATATTTGCGCGCTTTGGCTCCAGCATAACCTGCAAACGCATCAGCATTAGTTTTATATTAGCCAGTGGACCTATTTTAATTCTGACATGGCTCCTTATTTCTCTTCTATCATACCTCCAGGTCCATAGCCAGCACCACCGGGTCCAACTCCACCTGGGCCATAGCCAGCACCACCGGGTCCAACTCCACCTGGGCCATAGCCAGTACCAACTCCACCTGGCCCAACTCCACCTGGGCCGTAGCCAGTGCCAACTCCACCTGGTCCAACGCTGCCTGGACCGTAGCCAGTGCCAGCACCACCTGGTCCAACTCCACCTAGGCCATAGCCAGTGCCAACTCCACCTGGTCCAAGTCCACCTGGGCCATAGCTAGTTCCAACTCCACCTGGTCCAAGTCCACCTGGGCCATAGCCAGTGCCAACTCCACCTGGCCCAACTCCACCTGGGCCATAGCCAGTGCCAACGCCGCCTGGGCCAACGCCGCCTGGGCCATAACCAGTTCCAGCACCACCTGGCCTTAGTCCTCCAGTACCTGTTCCTGGACCTCCAAGAGCCCCACTTAACATGCCTTTCAGGAGAAAATTGTTAATTTTTAGCTACTTTGATTTATTTTGATGAATAATCTATAATAAATAGAGAAGTTATGTCTTACCATATTTACGAGCTTTGGCACTGGCATCATACCCTGAAATAAAATTATAGTATTTATGTATATTGTATGTCTTTGATAATGTCATAGATTTGGTTTCATAACTGCACATTCTCAAGTTAGTGTTGATAGTAGTGTACAATATAGTTTATGTATATTTTAATATTTAATATGAGATTTTAATATAGTGATTCATAATTACCCCCAGGTCCCACTCCTACTGACCCAGTGCCAGTACCACCTGCACCATAGCCAAGACCCCCTGGTCCAGTGCCAGTACCACCTGGACCATAGCCAAGACCACCTGTTCCAGTGCCAGTACCACCTGGACCATAGCCAAGACCACCTGGTCTGGTGCCAGTACCACTGGGACCAAAACCAACTCCAGAGCCAGGTCTCACACCTCCAAGGCCTCCAGATGTGCCAGTACCTGAGCCGCCTGGACCAAAACCATAGCCACCACCTGCCCCTCCTGTTCCAATTCCAGAACCAGGCCCTCCTGCAGTCCCGACACCTCCACCACCTGGAGAAATTTAAGGCACTTCGAGTGTTGCAAACAACACATATTCATCATGTAATTTGGGTATTTTACAGAAATGAAGAAACGTGTCTCACCATATTTGCGTGCTTTGGCTGAACCTGGGCCATAACCTGTGGCCATATCAGAATACAAAGTTACCAAACCACAAAAGGACCCATTAAACCCCAATAAACATATTTAATTTCAAATCTTGTTTGTTGAAGAATTTTCAGAATTTATAAATAACATCTATGAATAGAAGATTTCTGAATGGATGCATGATGTAACTTTGACAGGAGTATGGAATTACCTAAGCCTGGTATGCCACCACCTACTCCAGGGACACCTCCAGTTCCAACTCCACCTCCAAATCCAGGGACACCTCCAGTTCCAACTCCGACTCCAAATCCAGGTCCAGTTCCTGTTCCAACTCCACCTCCAAATCCAGGTCCCCCTCCTGTTCCAACTCCACCTCCTGTTCCAATACCGCCACCTGTTCCAACTCCGCCTCCAAATCCAGGTCCGCCTCCTGTGCCAACTCCACCACCTAACCCAGGTGAGACTCCCCCTCCAGGAACTCTTCCAACCCCACCCCCAAAAGTGCCTCCTTGACCAAGCGCGCCTCCAGCTCCACCTCCATAAATACAAATTTAAACAAAGTATTTTTCTATTAGACCACAATTATTCAGTTACTTTTGCATTATTGATGTTGAAAATGAGGCTTACACCTCAACTGTGGTCTGTACCGTATTTAGCTGCAGCTTTGGCTGGATTCTTCTTGGATTTTCCCACTCCTGCAAATAAAATAAAAAAAGTTGAATTTTTCCTTTCCTTTTTGTCCTGCTGGCCTGTAGCGCTACATGCTGGATCTTCTTCATGTCTCTGCTTCTCTTACCTGTTTTTGGTGATATGAGGGGATAACCACGAAAAATCCCAGGCAATGGCTGTCCTCGCCCATCTAAGGTGAGAGATAGACTTTACACAGAAGCCCTTTAAGGTTCTAACTTGCTGCCATTCACTAATATTTTTTTAAGGTCGTAATATTTAAAAGCCAATTAATGCACAACAGTTGTACTTGTAATATCACACAGCTTTTAGGTTTAGGCTTTATGATGCTTACTGCCTGCACCTCCCGGTCCAGTGCCACCCTGACCAAGTACTCCAGCTCCTGCAGGGAACAAGGCAACGTGTTTTTTTTTTTTGAAGATGAGATTTTACAGTATTCACAAAGTTCATGTACATACCACTCTGAGTTCCTAGTCCAGTTCCTGTAGCCACTCCAGGGAGAACACCACGGCCTCCAAACCCTGATCAGAGAAGACGGGATAACACTTGCAACCTCTTCTGTAAACAAAATCTCTTATACTGATATATTGTTTATTTTATCGTACCATCGTGCATTTATTTATCATATGTTTGATATGTTTCAACATACCTTGGCCTGGGACAAATCCACCTTGATAGAGTCCAGGCACGCCAATGCCTGTGTGACATCATATTAACGCAATACCCCACCGCCACCCAAAAAAATCAGTGTTTCTGGTTTAAATTTAGAACTGCAAAGCCTTTTGCATTCGTGTTTTTGTGTTGTGATAAGTTTACCTGGGACTTGCTTTGATGCTTTTCCACCACTCTTTACCCCAGGTCCTCCTCCAGTGGTACCAGTCTGTGGCAATGTTGGAACTGAAAGAGGAAAAATGTTTTCTATAGACAAAATTTTCATCAACTTTAAAAAGTAAGACACAAACTACTTGAAAATTCAGAATAGTATGTTTTACAAATAGCGGGAAATGCGGCATGCACTGTTTAAATATCAATTTATTATTACGATTTAATCACAAAAGCTTTCTTTCTATTGTTGAGGAAATGTATGTATATTATATACCTCCCCCAGGCCCAACTCCTGCACCACCGGGGCCAAATCCTGTTCCACCAGGCCCAAGTCCTGCACCACCAGGGCCAAATCCTGTTCCACCGGGGCCAAATCCTGTTCCACCAGGCCCAAGTCCTGCACCACCGGGGCCAAATCCTGTTCCACCAGGCCCAAGTCCTGCACCACCAGGGCCAAATCCTGTTCCACCAGGCCCAACTCCTGTACCACCAGGGCCAAATCCTGTTCCACCAGGCCCAAGTCCTGCACCACCAGGGCCAAATCCTGTTCCACCCGGTCCAACACCTGCACCACCAGGGCCAAATCCTGTTCCACCAGGCCCAACTCCTGTACCACCAGGGCCAAATCCTGCACCACCAGGGCCAAATCCTGTTCCACCTGGCCCAACCCCTGCACCACCTGGTCCAAATCCTGTTCCACCCGGCCCAAATCCTGTTCCACCCGGCCCAACCCCTGCACCTCCAGGCCCAAATCCTGTTCCTCCAAGTGTTGTCCCAACTCCACCTAAGATGAAAAAGAAAGATATGATATCATAGGTCAGTCATATAGTATCATCTAATATTAATTCATAAACATATAGTACCTACCTGTTTTAGGAGGTTTGGGACCAGTTCCACCAATTCCTGGGTATTGAACTCCTCCACCTGGTCCATAACCACCTCCATATCCACCTGTGTTAGACCAGAGTGTTATTTGCTACATATGCATCCTTAAAGGCAAGCAGTTTATATTTATGTTTACCACACATTTATGGTAAATGGAAACTTAAGAAGATTAAATAAATCATATTTCAGCCATTTCCAATGCTTTGTGTGGTATGTACAGTATGCCTATGGTATTTGGATCACAGAGATCCAGCATGTATAAAGGTAAGTATTTAGCTGATATACATGCAAGAGCCACGCTGATACAGACATATGAAATCTGCTGACCTCCAGGTGTGTAACCTGTTCCAGCTCCAAGTCCTCCACCAGTCCCAGTACCTCCTGCTCCAAGGCCTCCAAACCCTGGTGAAAAAACGTAAAGAAGGAGCACTTAGTACTACCTAAATTTCCAAACACAAATTAAATCATACACTAACTAATTTTGTGCAACTTGATGTACTTTTTGTACTATTACACATTTATGTCTGCTCAAGACAAAACTACAGTTTTTAGAGTCATAATCTCTAAAACCTCTTAAACTTCCGGCTTTAACAGTAACTGAATCAATTACAGCTGGTCAAAGAGAGGAATCAAAAGCCTCTAAAGAGATATGAATGAAATTAAAACATGTAGAATAAATAAAATTCTGCAACTTCCCGTTAAAACAGGTGCTGCTGTTCATGCTTCGTATACAAATTAGGTCATTTCGAGCTTCACACAAGAACTTTTTTCTTTGAAATATAATTTAATTGTCATTGTGTTCGTTTGCATAATTTTGGCTTGCAATGGTTTCCATTTTTGGAACTTACTTTTATTCATAATGCATGCCTTCTATTGCTTGCCTATGTTTACATGTACCTCCTCAGAGTGGAACATGCAAACACACACACACACACACACACACACACACACACACGCACATACTTAGTGTACATAAACATGCAGTGAGGATGAAAAATGTGTTCACTGAGATGGCCAGACGTCAGTAAACTGGAAAATATGATATGTGAATCTGTTTCCTTTGCTTACACTTACCTGGACTTGGTTTGTTTACGCTTTCTAAATAAAGGCACAATAGATGGATTTCAAAATGTTACACAAAGCCTATGTTTAACGTCTAGGATTAGTTTGGATATTGTCACTTCCATGATTTGGGGGATTGAAAACAGAATGGACTGAAATTCCAAAACATATCAGTCTTTCTGACTCATGTAATGACTTTTTTCCTTCATTGGGAGTCTGCCAAGCCTAATGGATCAGCCTTTATCGCTGTATGTGTCTGTACTGATCAGGCTGGGTCCCCACCAACAGTAAACTAGAAGACAGAAGATATGAAATGAAGGTACATCGATGCTGTTCTTATCCTGCTCCCTGGAATTAACCAGAGGCTGAACACAGATCCCCGAACTTTAACATGTACTATGTAGAGATGGCACGATACCACTTTTTTATGTCCGATACCGATACGTAAAATAGCAGATTGCATTATTAATACTTGATTTTTTTTTCACGAGTAATCTCTTTGTGAAGTTAATGTATTAATTTATGTTTTATATTATTTATCAAATATGCCTGTCACTTGTTGCTGAGACACACTGTTGTGCTGAAAATCTACAATTTATGATATGCTACCTGTACCCTCCCCCCCCCCCAAAAAAAGAAAAAAAAAATCATGATGAATATGCCTTGAGTGCCGGTTCCAAAACCTCCTGGACCAACTCCTCCAGGCCCAGCTCCGTAACCACCAGGACCAACACCACCTGCTCCAAAACCACCCGTCCCGACTCCGCCTGGTCCTAGTCCTGTTCCACCAGTACCATAGCCGCCTCCTATTTAAATAAAGGAGAAATCACCTTGAGCTCTTAGAGCCATCAGAGTGATCTATAAGTTGACTTTTTGTTGCATAAATTTCATGACATTTGAAGATTTATTGAAAAAACAAACAAACATATTACCTGTTTTTGGAGGCTTGACACCTTTAAGAAGAAAGTAATCAGGACAGTTAGGCGAAAAGTAACAGAAGGAAAAACTTTGCTCTTTGCAGATAATTAAATCAATCAATAAATCAAGAAGTAAACAAAATATCTCACGACTATATTTGTCTTACCAGTCCCAACGCCTCCAGGTCCCAGTCCTCCAGGACCAAAGCTGCTGGGCCTAAAACCTCCTGGTCCCACTCCTCCTGGTCCCAGACCCGGTCCAACTCCACCTGGTCCCACTCCACCTGGTCCGACTCCTGGGCCTACACCACCTGGCCTTTGACCCCCATAGCCCCCTGAGGAATAGAGTGATTGTGAGTTGAAAGCACAGAAAGATTGATGTAGATGACATGTGTATGTAGAAAGCTGAAAAGCAGCCAAACATCATAGGCAAATTTATGGCCAGATTTTGTTCTTGTTGTTGAACGCAACATGAGGAATTCATTATTGGTGAGACATGAAAACATAGCGTGGCGTTTAAAGCTTTTTCATGGCTTGTAACCTGGAACTCCTCCAGTAACTGATTTCATTTAAACAGAAGGTATAGAACATTTGAAAAATGGTGCTTGTGTAATTGACGATAAATCTTAAATCTTTAGCTATTTTTATGAGAACAACTGCATCTGAAAGGAATGCTGATTACCTGTAGCGGTCCAAGGATAACTTGAAACATGTCAGCCAGTGTTTCTGTGCAGCTGCAGTCAGATTCAGTAAAACTTGGGGAGAAACTCTCAAACCTACCTCCACCAGCTCCTGGTCCAAAGCCTCCTAGAGCAGTACCAGTGCCTCCTGGTCCACCTCCTCCAGGCTGAAATCCTGTCCCAATGCCTCCTGGTCCAAATCCGGTTCCAGCTCCTGGCCCGACTCCTCCAGTCGCACCTCCAGCAGGTACATATACCCCTGTTCACAGTGTGCAAAAGCAATGTGTTTAATATTGTAGGTTTTTCTGTGCCTGTAGAAATATTCTGCTATAAAAAAACAGTGGGTATTATTGATAAAATAAAGTTGCACAGTTCTTTTTATATGAGCAGACAAAGCCATTTACATCACCTTACAAACACAGCAATTTATTGGTGACCATGTTTCGGGCTCCTGACAGAATTTGTGGAATTTGTGAGTCATCTGTCGGCGCTAATAGGGCATAATTTTCACCTCTTTGCAGGATGTAACCCATTTAATTTGCCTAAACACCAAGGATTACATTTAACAAATAGAATCTAATGCCACACAAGCAGGGAGATGATGAAAAGTGTGGAAAGCGTGTACGTGTGCGCTTGTCCGCAACGATTATCATCTCTTTGCTCCATATCCGAGTTTCTCTGCAGCCAATAACAAACGCTGTTTCATACAAATGGCATGCTTCGGTCACAATTCTCACACTTTTTTGCACCTATGTTGTTTTCAAATCACAACAACCAAAAATAGAACCAGGGAGCGTGAACAACTATAAAAGGAAAGGCTTTCTAAGATCCCACAGTCCAGATGTGTAAAGGTCTGTAGGGATTCCTAAAGAATGTGGGTTACTGATCTCATAGTGTTGCCATGTACAGCACATTTCCAACACAGTAAATAACTTAACTGTTCGGTCATTCAGCTCTGCCGGCTAGATTGTTCTGGACAGGCTTGCCAAAAGGCTTTTGTTGTTTTTGGAGGAATTTTTATTGGAATTAAACATTGGACAGGACAGGTATGCTCTCAAATTCACCAGAGATTTGGTCACTGTTTGGAAAGGGATTTTTCTTCAGGGTCATTAATAACTCATTAGTGAAGTAATAATGCCTGCCACATTTAATTGCTAAGTCCATATACAAATATTACTGTTTTAGGCCATGCTAGCCTAACTGCGGGAACCCCAGAGGACAAATTTCCTTTATTACAATCAACAGGTTTACATCTGAGCTTCAGATTAAAACTGGTCTTTCATTGTTTTGGATGTTCTTCAATGCACTTTGGTGAGCTGGTTGTTTTTGCAAGTTTTATTCCCATCACCGGGTTTCAATTAGTTCAATATCTTGTTTTATAGCACCCAACAACTTGGATTAATTTGCAAGGAGTTATAACTTCACAGAGTCTGAACTTCAGTTTTGTTATTTTAAAGCTCAGAAAAAGTCACAGTATGTCTGATGGCTCACTTAACATCCAAATCCAGTGATCATATTTCACTCAAGGCAGGAAAACCTTTTGTCATGTAATCCTCTTTTCACTTCTCATTTCCTGCCATCGCAACACTGACTCTTATCTAATTTAGAAAGACAAAAACTTAAGTAACACTTCCTGTATCCAGCAGCTTAATTGTGCGCTCTCTGTATGCTGGCCTTTTTTGTCACTGAAGTCATCACGCAATGCAGACTTCAGGAGGTAGGTGGTCCTATCAGATAAAGGCAAAAAAGCAATCTGGCATTCTTACCTTATTTTTGGCTTCTGCTTCTAAAACTCACACAGTTTAACTTTTGCTGTACCCTATAAAGTCTGTGCTGAGGTTTTCAATTTATTTTTGGCTTGAGGTACCATTTTAAAGAATGCAGATGTTGAGATCCCAAGCAAGACCAAAACAAAGAAGCTAAACAGCAGATACCATCTCCTTGCTTTCCAGTGATCGTGCAGTGGTTCAGCCTGACCTCGAATGAATGCAAATTACACAACAGTCTAGAACAGCTCTTAAACCAGCGGATGTCTCGTCTAACAAGACAGGAAGAGTTGAGGGGGAACCTCTTCAGATCAGCCGGCTCAAAGCTTAAACAGACAAGACAATGAAAAGGCATCTTGGAGGGATGAGGTCTGGAGCACACAGTTTGAATTAAACCTTTTAATACGGTGCAACACCTCATTAAAAGCTTTAAGTATAACCCTGTTGTCCAGACCTCATGCCTCAGGAGCTGACTGTGAGAAAATGAATACACCTGGGCTTTGAGAAGTTATTTGTCTAAAGTGTGTCATCCTTAATTTACGCGTTCACCTGCTTCAGCACTTTCTTCCAGACAGATGAGGGGGGAGGAAACTAGCATTTGGAAAGTTAAAGCAGCAATATCTTAGAATCACTCAACAAAGCATTGTCTTCTTGATTTATTGTTAAGAAAAAAATGCACTTTTTATGAACATATAAGGCATGTTGACTGCAAGGTCAATGTAGTATTTTCAGAAGGCTGCAAATGAATTTGACTAAGAAAACCATTTTTAGACTTTAAGTTCTTCAGAGTTGAGATGGGACAGGCTGCAGACATGTTGGTAATGATGCTACACTCATGGTGCTAAGAAATAGCTTCTTCAGTCAAGTAAATTTAGCTCTGTAGTAGATTTTTGGACATTGAATACAATGTGCTTTCACTGAGGAAATCGATGGTATAATAATAGAATAATTGTTAGCGGCCAGTTTATAAATGCAAAACCTCTCACAGATCTCATAGAACATAGACAAACAAAGAAAAAAAAGAGCTGTCCATGAATTTCTCTTTTACAAATGCTAAAGAAACTTTATGTGACACCTGATCTCTACTGGGTGCCACACACATGCAGTAAAGGGGACCCACCTCCTTGCAGCGAGGGTTTCCACAGAGCCAGGAGAAGGACTCCATGCAGGTATGTGGCCACCGTCCCTCTTGCCATCCTGCTCCAAAATGTCCCTCTCCTCTCCCAACTTGCAGGTTTTATCCCCAGCAAGCCTATCAGGGCTTACCGAGGCCTTCAGAAAGAAGGAGGGAAAATGAGTGTGAGCATAAAAAAAGAGGGGGGGGGGGGGGGGATGCAAAACAGGACAGTGTGTAATTGGCTAAAGACAGAGAAAGAGAGCGATAGACAAGGAAAGAAGGGGAGAGGGAGAGAAAACACACTGGATCACCTCATTAAAGCAAATGGGTTGTTCTAACCCCCCAGACTGTTGGGATGCATTTATTTTGCTCTTTGCTGCCAAGAAAAGAGAGTACGTAGGGTGGGTGGGAGTTTGGGAGAGAGAGCAAGGGAGGTTTGGGATGAATGAGTGACTATGAATTTGAAGAAAATGGGGGGGGGGCACTTCTTTGTTTTTCTCCACAAATCATTAAGAAAAGACAGAAGTGTGAGTGTGCCCTGGATTCCACTAGTGTTCCAGGTTAAAATGCAGGAAAACTAGAGTGATTCACTATATATGATAGATCTTTAGTACTAACTAATGAGTACTGATGTGTTTTTACAAAAAAGCTATAGATACCAATGATGGACAGAGTTTTTAATATTGTCGTTTGTTGTGTTCATTCAGGTAAATACAAGACCAGGACTGAAGGTTGGCAAGCGGTGATGGATTAGTCAATGTCCTAAGAATTTTTTTTTTACTAATTTACCTGATCATGCAACCTTCTGCAGGAGAGGAGATGATGCAGAGAGGTGGAGGAGAGACACACAAGAAACAGCAGCCAGTACCACAAAACATTAAAAAAGAGAAGAAAAGCAACATGTAAAAATGCTATGTAGGCATCAAAATGTAAGCATCATCCTAATCAGAGACGTAACCCTGCCAGTTTGTCACCTTTTGACTTTTCATCCACAAGTCTTTGTCTTTTTTATGTCCCCACTTTGTGTCCAGCGGCCTCGGCTGACTCGGAGACACACCAGTCAGGATACCTGATCAGTGTTTTTATTTAACCAGGGCTATTACTGGGGTTTTCTCTCCATGTTTGGGCTGGCTGGTCCTGTCTGGCAGGATTGCCGAAATAATTTCTTTCTCTGGAGGTAATGGGCCTGGAAACAGATGAAGTAAATGAGCTAATGGCACCTAAAGACTGCAGGACTGAGGATGGGTGAAGCACTTGAGTCCTCTCACATAGACTGTGCTTCTTGTTCTTTGGCAGAAAAATGTGGCTTCATAGTGGATATTAGATCATTTCACTGACCTCTTCTTTACAGCCACAATCAGCTGTAGACCTATGACCAGTGACTTGTGGTCACTCAAGTAAGCAAAGCTGGGTTTCAGGGCTTGAAGAATAACATTTTCATGCAGTGCAAGTTTCCTCTTTTGCAGTGGCTGATCTGAAATGTGGCAGATGTTTCTGTCATGTGTTCATGTAGACTCATTTGGCTTTGTTATCTTTAAAAACTAGTAAATGGGAGTCTTTTATTTTTATTTCTACATGAGTGTATAGTCTGGCCATTTTTGTCTGTTTCAGAGACAAAGAAGGAGAGAGTCGGTACCTGACCCCCCATAATTGGTCATAAATTGTCGTTTTATTGCTCCGTTTTCAGACTGGGTATGCTTTGCGTTTAGCTTTGATGGAACTTCATAGTTATGCAGTGAAATAATGTTGGGGTAATAATAATAAAGGTTAATAATGGAGGGAAAATTGAGAATGAAAGCAAAGCGAAAAGTACGTGTGTGTTATGGTCAATGCAGGTGTAAAGCGAAGACTGAGAATAATCATAGAACACACATTTAAAATAAACTATGACTGACCATTTATTTTCAATCCTACATTACATATATTTTACTCATGTTCATAAATCAGACATTAACCAGCAGGGTCGGCCTGATGAAAATTGATGAAAATGTAAAAAAAACATGAAAATGTAGATAAGGTTGATCAGCTCCACAACTCTGAGTGGGGCTGGTAAGTGAAGTGAAGGGGGTTCAGATGTGGTCTGACCAGAGGATGGAACTGATCGAGGTTGTCTTCCAAGGTCTTAGTTAGGTGCAAAGAAGCATCGTTTTCCAGCCACAATCACATATCACCCAGTTGAATCAGCCTTTACATTATAAACCGTAAATTGTTTACTGTTGCTAATCATGATCGCTGCCCCTCTTGATCTTGAGTCAAAGTTGGACTGAAACACTTCAGCTGTGCAGATATGAGTCTTCTGCAGAAAATGCAATGCCTGTGTTTAGCTGTTTTAAAGATCTAATAACTTTTTAAAATTTCATTGACTAATTGCTGCTGTAATGGAGGTTGTGCTCTCCGAGTGCTTCTTGTTCTTACAGTGATATGACATGGACCTTCAGCACCTCCAGAC
This sequence comes from Aulonocara sp. 'chitande type north' Nkhata Bay, assembly GCF_057382095.1. Classification (NCBI taxonomy): domain Eukaryota; kingdom Metazoa; phylum Chordata; class Actinopteri; order Cichliformes; family Cichlidae; genus Aulonocara; species Aulonocara sp. 'chitande type north' Nkhata Bay. The sequence continues at coordinate 21,166,324 of NC_141353.1, read as the reverse complement.
TGGTCAAAAAAGCCCAGCAAAGATCGCTCTGCCTGAGAAGGTACAATGAGCAGAGTTCCTCTAGAAATGGCTGCTGGACTTTTACAGGACAACCTGGGATGTGGTGGTTCAAAACACAAGAGTTCACTTGAGATGATCCCAAAGTGTCCCATTAGTAAACTCAAAGGTTTGTCCAATGTTCACAAAGTTTGCATTTTAACACTTCTTTTTACTGTGACCTACAGTGTGTGTAGATATATGTGCACTGACAAAGTTTCCATTACAAAAACAAATTACACATACGGATACCTTTAAGACCTATCGGCAACTCTTACACTGAAGAGACCGTAATCAGCCAGTGATGACACTGCAGTATTGCTTTCATTGTGTTTGTGTTGCAGCCCAGTGTCCTGACAGTCAAGAAGCACAAGGAGATACACCTACTGCTAGAGTTTCCATAACCGCTTACAAATTCCATGTGTGCACCAACGAGTGACAGTATCTGCTTCAACACCTATTCAATGTGTCACAGAGACACAGAAACAAGAAAAACGCCACTGAAAAGTTTCATCTGAAAGATATTCTAACAGCATATGTGCATCTCCAAAAGTTGATTCTGTTCATCTGGACGTAGCGTTTTGTGGGAGAAACGTTTTGTCATCATCCAGGTGACTTCTTCAGTCTCAGCTGACTGCAGGTTTCCCCCAATCTTATAAACAGGACATGAAAGTATATGTGCAGTCACCATGTCACACTGAATACCTCGTATTCTAGCAACTTTTAAATGTCTTTTCAATTAGATTTGCACAGTTTACTTTACTATTGTTCTAGCCACCTCTAGTCCGTTTCTATCCTTTGCAAGTCCTTCCTGCTGCGAATCATGAGCAGATGAACCGTCAACAATGTGTAAAGTTCAACTAAGCAACTAAAATGTCTTCATAAAGTCAGACATTGGATTGGATAACAGAATGACTTGTGTGAAATAATGTCTATCTCCCTCCTGCTTATTCTTATCTTATTCTTCATCATTTCCTCCGGCTATTTAATTGTTCCTCCTCATTTGCAGTGAAGGAAATGTGGGCACACACTTCTCCTGGTCATGAAATCCAGTATCTTACTGCTATTGTATTTAAAATATGGGAGCAGAACAGACAATTTTAATAAGAGCTGCTTTCAGAAACACCACCTATGTTAGTATTTTGCAACAATGACTGATGGAGGTGTTGGATGTGTCTGTTCCCTGTGTGTCATTAGACCTGAGCTTCCTGCTGGGAGTTTCAGGAGTTTTCTCTGAGATTATAGGACCAATTTCCCCTAAGTTCATAGATTATTCTTCCTTGTGCAACTATTTCTGGGCACTGAAGGTTCAGCCTGTGAAATCACTTTCTCTTTATCAATACCCCAAATTCTCTGCATCTGCAGTGCAGTGCTCATATATGCAGACTACCTTTTGCTCATCTGCAACCTCGACTATCAGCTTTTTGCTTTAGATCTCTTTGCAAGGAAAGTAAAATTATTCCCTCAGTCAGATGGATCCATCCATCCATCTGGGTTAGTGGTATGGAGAAGATGAAACTTTCCTAAGCCAGCTAAACGACGTAGTCTCTCCAGTATATCCTGGGTCTACCCCTGGGCCTCCTTCTGGTCAGACGTGCTTGGAACACCTCAGCTGGCTCCTTTTGAAGTGGAAGAGTAGTGTCTGTACTCTGAGCCCCTCCCAAGTACCAGAACTTGTCACTCTGTCTGTAAGAAAGAAAACTTTGGAGGAAGCTAATTACTGCCACTCATAACCGGAGCTCATGGCCAAAGGTAAGGGTAAAAACGTTGATCAGCCAGGCAAATGACAGCTTTGGTTTTAAACTCAATGATGAGCATCCTCATCACTGCTGGTTCTGCACCGATCCATCTGACAATCTCCTGCTCCAGTCTCACCTCACTTGTGATCAAGGCCCTGAGATAAATAAACTCCTCCACTTGTCTTTGACCCAGAGTGGGCACCACCCTTTTCCAGCTTACAACTATGGCCTCAGAGTATGAGGTGCAAATTTTACTTCCTGTCCCCTAACACTCCACCACCACCATCCCAGTGCAAGCTGGAGGCCACCACCTGATCAAGTCAATAGACCCACATCCTCCACAAAAAGCAGCGATAGAATCCTGAGACTACCAAAGTGGACGGCTTCCTATACCTGGCTACACCTCCAAATTCAATCCATAAATTTTTTTTAACAGAATTAAGGCGACCCACTGTGAATGGATCTGACTTACTGCTGGCAATACAGACCAAGTTCTCACTGTGGATGTACAGGCCTCAAGCGGCTTGTAAGAACAGGGCAGATACCCTATATTTCCAAAGCACAGTGCTGTTAACTGCCTGCGACTAACTATAAAATTAAAAGCAGCACAAGTTCCTAAAAGTCTCTAAAATAGATGTAGTCAGAGGTATCAGTGTTTTAGACACACATTTTTTTCACAATGAGGGAAATGAGAGCTAATTATTAATTCTGAGTACAACTTTCCGCTACAGTCAACACAGTCTTCGGGGTGACATAAGCTCGCATCTGCATATGTAAACACAGGGAGAAACATTAGTTCAGCAAGTTCAGTAACACTCAGAGTTACTCCTCGGGGTCTGCATGTTGTCCCAGTGGTTTTTTAGGCTCCTGGCCAAAATCTAAAGCCAAGTCTAGTTTCATTGAGCGTAAAACTGTTAATTCGATCTCATTAGTCCTGTGGTGGATGGGGCAGCACCTAATATCCAGTATGGCTGTACTGACACTGAGCCACGATTTGTAAGAGAAGGACAGAGGAGCACATTTGAAAATTACAGTTGGCTCTCACATCCGTAAAGTTAAACAAGTCTTGCACAGAAACAGAGCAATGAACAAAGGAAAACCGCGACACCCATAACAGTATTTCATGTTACAGCACAATGTTGGAAACATTAACAAACCAAAATATAACTGCTTTCAGAACGTGTTTCCAAATTTAAGACCTTCTCTTGCTGTTGCAGAGCTCTCCACAGAGTCTCTTATCATAAACGATTAAAAAGGCACGGCTGTATTTCATCCATAAACATGCACAGACGGTAATGGATAAAAAGTTTTATGCTCTTAGACCAGATCTTTACTTTAGAAGCCAATTGCTCTAATAGATTGTGTAATAGTCTGCCTTTAGTTGTGTGATGCACGTGTGGGATAAGGAAACAGTAATGGGCTTGTAAGAGTATGGTAAATGGACCGGTACTGACATAATGCTTTTATACTCTATTTGAGCACTCAAAGTGCTTTCTTACTACAAGCCCATTCATATACACATATCCATCCATCCATCCATCCATCTATCCATGATCCAACCATCCATCCATCCAACCAACCATCCATCCATCCATCCATCCGTCCAACCAACCAACCATCCATCCATCCATCCATCCATCCAACCATCCATCCATCCATCCATCCATCCATCCATCCATCCAACCAACCAACCATCCATCCATCCATCCATCCATCCATCCATCCATCCATCCATCCAACCATCCATCCATCCATCCATCCATCCATCCATCCAACCATCCATTCATTCATCCATCCATCCATCCATCCATCCATCCATCCATCCATCCATCCATCCATCCATCCATCCAACCACCCATTCATCCATCCATCCATCCAACCATCCATCCATCCATCCATCCATCCATCCATCCATCCATCCATCCATCCATCCATTCATTCTCTTCTCATTCACATTTTTTCTATCCTAATCTTTTTAACCTAACATTCACAGATTTAAGGGTGACTCTGGGTTCAGTATCTTGCCACTTGATACGAAGATGGAACCACCGACCTTTCTATTTATAAGACAATCCGTGCTGCTTCCAGAGCCACAGGCCTTTATTTAAGCAAAATTTAAAGAAAGGCACTCTAAGACATTCTCTGCATATCCTGTGACCTGGATACAGGCCTTCTCTTTTATTAAACTTTAATCGACATCACTGAGCAGAATGAAGCATGTGTCATGCTACAAGTGGTGCATGAAAGGATGTTAACTTTGTCCTGTTTTATTCTGGAATATTAATTTTAGTCTCTTTTCATCTTTGTCATTTTCACTTATTGTCTTTGTTTGTGGTCCCTCCATCCATCACGTTTAACTGCTTGTCCAGTTGAAAGTCACCATCCATGCTGTCTTTAACCCCCACAGCCAATTTAGTATAGCAGTTAACCGTCAGCAATGTCTTTGGAGCTTTTGAGGAGGCGTAAACATTAAAGTGCCACACAGGCAGATTTGAAGCCTGGGCCTTCTTGATGTGAGGTGACAATGCTAAATGCTGCACCGCCGTGGCGCCCTGCTTGTGTTACCCCCTTGGTAATTGTCTGTCATGCCCTAATGAGTATCAGCGGTATTTGTAACACGTTTCCAATTAGTCAATCAGTATATACGCGTGCTGTCTTGCACTCCCCAGTTACCAGATTGTCTTGACCTTGTCTTCATTTTTTTCAAACTTTACGGCTTTCCTCATGTTCTTATTATTTTTCTTGTGTTTCTAGTGATTCCCTGTGCATGACCCTTTGCTTTTTTGCCTCCCGATTGTCTGGATTGTTTGACTTTGCCGACTACCTTAAAGTGAACAACCACCACTTGATTTTTTTGTTGAAAATTCATCCTGCACTTGGTTCCTCTGCGTCTGGACGTTGCATCAATTAACACCCCCCAAGTTACCACAAACTTTGGGATGTAACTTGGTTGTGAATCATGTGCATTATTTTTTTGCATCTCAAGGCACATATCATCTAATTGCATTACACTTAAGAGAATGCTGACATCCCCTCAACAGTTATCTCCAAAACTGGATAAAAAGCACTAAATAAAATTAATTTTAGGGAGAACTATCCTTTTAACAGTCCTAGGAAAAACATTCAATTGATTATCAGAGTTAGGAGCATTATCTATCAAGTTCTATTGTAGTGTAGTTACAGTGGAAACATGTAGACATGACATCATGTTGTCTGTATTTGGCCAGTCATCCCTCAGGAATAAGTAGAAATTACCACTCTCCAAAATTGGCTAAAGAAATACTCGTTCTGCTGCCAACAATCCTTTAAACAAAGTTAAAGTGTTATTCTTCACATGACTGTGGCCATCAGTGAAGTGATGTGTGTACACAGTGTGATTCATGTAAACCTTGACAGCCATGCCTGCTGCAAACACACTGCAGTCTCTCTCATCCACCTGCTGCCCACTTCCCACATCCATCCGCACAACCTGCAGTGCCATGCGTGCTCGACTGTGCCAACTCACAGAAGCATATCAGTGTTACAAATAAAGCAGCTGGCTGAGTCGTGCCTGTTTTGAGTTTACCTAATGTCTACCTAGGGTTTACCTAACGTCTGCTGCCTATATATGGGCGCGTGTGGAGTGGAGGAGCGCTAACCCCCCTTCCTTGACCAGACTAGTAATTTACCCCTCTGGGGTGATGGAGGGAAAGAAAGTTGAGTGATGGAGAAGAAAAGGGAGGCAAAAGCAAGCAGAAAAGTTGTAACCCAGATAGAAAGAGCACGCTCACGTGCATGTGGATTCTTTAGACTTGATAAACTGGCTGCAGAGCTGGTGAATGTCAAGCTGGAGCTTCCCGAGCAATCCATGCCAAAGGATTGTACCTGGAAATCTCATATGGCAAGCCTTACATGCGCCCTTCAAAACAAGTGACCGTGGAAGTAATTTATTTTGCTGGTGCTCAAGTGCAGCTAATTGCTTCTGTCTTTGTAAAATGTAACGCCGTGAATTGTTAGTCTTAGACAGCAGATGTGTCTTTGTTTGCTTTAGATGTAGCAGCGAAATTTAGCAATTCATCCCAATATTTCCTGCTTGGGGTAGTTTAGTTTGATGTTCAACCAATAATTCTCAAAACACCTAAAAATAACTGCAATGTTTAAATTTTGATTCTGAGGCTCTTAAATCTACAAAACTTTTAAGAGGACATTGTTGTCTCAGATTTCTTTTCACAGTAGTAAAAGTGACTCAGTGTAATCTCGCCAAAGATCTTATAGAAAACGAAACTATGTGTTATGTGTTCTGGTACCTATGAGTGCACAGGGGCACTCATAGGTACCAGAACATGCTTCTGCTCCAATGAGTAGTTGTATACAGTCATGACAAGCTCTCAGTTTGATCTGGGAAGAGACACAAAACCCTTGGGGTTGTGTCAGGAAAGTCATCTGATATTAAAAAAAATCTGGCAAATGAGAAAGCGGAAAAATGTTGCATTATTTTACAATTTTTTGGCAAATAAATAACATTTTGCTGGGGTGCATTGGCTACAGTTTTGTCCCAACTTCAGCAATGTTGGATATGAACTTCTGTGCCAAATTCAAATTGATGGTGAGGTTTCTTTATGATGCTTTTTGCAGCTTTTGTCTCTTTGTCCTCATGTCTATCTGTTAGCATCTCCATGAGGAAAGTTTAGCCACAGAACAAGCAACATTTGACTAAAATTTTCATACTCTGGTGATACTGCACATGATTATCTCCACTTGAACCAACATAGAAAAAGAAACTGGGGCATCCTCTAGTTATTAGTGGTCCCACATGTGTCAGACCATTTAAACTGATGACCGTAAGCATTTGCTTAAGTGGCTGAATTAAGCCATTGAGACAGAATTACATCATGATAGCATAGGAGCACTTACCATCCCCATAAGAGATTTTTTTCTCCTCTGTTTTCACAGACAGACACACAAAGTCAAAAGGAAACGTACGCATAGTTTATTTGTCTGGTTACACAAATAGAGATTCCTTAAGTACAAAACAGACGTTTTTTTCACATCAGATGACTAATGCTGAGCATTGTTGCACATTAACAGCACGCCCCTTCCCATGACTCACAAAGAACGCCTCGGCACGGAGGGGAGAGGCTTCTCCTCTCTGGAGGGTTGAAACAACAGCAAATCAAGAGCAGCGCCTTACATAAACAGTGCAGCTCTATAACATATGGAGGGGCTATCCATCAGGAGGCTGAAAGACATGAAGGAAACAGGAAAGAGTTTGGAGAAGGAGGCCATGAAAAGAAAACCGTGTGCTTGTGTGTGATCAAGAATCTTTTGATTGTAGCCAAATGTCAAAGTTACACACACTTATAGTGAGGCTGTGAACTCAGCATAAATCAAAGGGTAATTTCTCTGTTACAGTTTTTCTCGATTGGTTTGGGTCATTTCTTGAAACCGAGATGACAATCTCAAAACCATAAGGTCATTTGGCCAAACAGTCTTACAGTTCTGCCCAACAGTATAGCTCACTAGCAAAATCAAATATCCTTCCCCAAACTCTTCGTCCATGCTTCAAAAGCAGATTCCTTTCCCATATAAAAGGTCAGTACAGTCAAAATAGCACAGATCCTTCTCAATTGCCTTGGCACATGTGCATTCATTTAGTGCTTTTGTCAAAATAACCTGGATGGTTTAGCACAACACCATGGATCCCCTGCAAAAGCTCACACCTCTCCCAAAAGAGTTTATCCATGTGTCAAAACTAAATATCCTTCTCATATAAATAGTCAATGCCCCCAAAATGCATTATACCTTTGGCATTGTTTAAGCACTGCAAGTCAAAATGCTTAGACGTTCTGTCACTGAGGCACAGGTCTAGCAACAGAATACCACTATGAATAAAACTAAAAGATGTTACAGTAAAATCAGCCTCCAGTAAACCACTCATACTCAAGGAAACTGTAAACATACTTATCCGTACAAAGAAATGTTAACATTAGAGAACATACTGTGAAAAGAAAACATATACAGGATTCTGTAAATGTGAACAGTCATAAACACAAACAAAAAACAAAAAAAACAAAAAGAACTCTAGCCTACCATACTGTAAATAAGGTTTCAGAACTATAGTACAGTAATATTTTCAGTGGTCGCCATTGTCACCCTCTCCTTCCTGGCCACCATCCTCATCCCCCTGGCCATCGACGCGCTGCTCGCTGTCAGGCCATAAATTCTCATCCATATCATAACGGATATTTTCCCTTGCGATGCACCGAGGGAAGAAACGGCGTGAATGTCTCAACCATCCCCTACATTGATCCCCTGCGATGTCCTCACATGCAGCATCCATTGCATGCAGCAGGGCCCTCTGGTCTTGAGCCTGATGCTCATACACCCTCCACCTCCAAGCTGAAAAAAAAAAAACCTCAATTGGATTTAGGAAAGGAGAGTAAGGTGGAAGAAACTCCATCAGCATCCGGGGATGGGTGGTGAACCAGGTTCTGATGCGTGGGTTGCGGTGGAAGTTCACATTATCCCACACAATGACATAATGTGGTAGCTGAGGTCCTTCTTCACCTCTCTCATTTTCTGGGATCAGATCAGTATAAAGGTGGTCCAAAAAATTGAGGAGCTTTTGCGTATTGTAGGGCCCTAAACTGGGAATGTGTGTGGCCACACCTCTTTCTGATATGGCGGCACACATTGTTATATTTGCTCCTCGCTGGCCTGGGACATCCACAGTGGCTCGGTGGCCAATGATGTTACGGCCACGCCTTCGACCTTTGGCCAGGTTGAAGCCAGCTTCATCAACGAACACTAGGATGTGAGGGGTTTCGTTGCCTTCTAATGCCATTATTCTCTACAATAGAATAGAAATAAATCTAATCAGTCAAGTAGAGACAGATACTGCAGGGAGGATCTAAAGTACTGTAAAAACAGGGAGTGGACAACTGAAGACAATTTCTAGGCAAAATGCTCTAGTCACACAATTCTGAAGGTGGATTCTGAAGGTAAAAAGGATAACGCAAAACAAAAAAACAGTGGTAACCATGTCTTACTGTAACAGTGTTACAATGATAGACAACCAGTAGTTGACTTACATGCACATACTGGTACCGCAGCCCTTTCACTCCGTCAGAGTTTCTCTCAAATGGTACCCCGTAAATCTGTTTCATGGTCATCTGAGATGTGGGAAACTGCTCCTTCGTTAGTTCTACTTTCACCTGATTGATTGTCAAGTACTGTCGTAACTTTATCAAATGTTCCAAGACATACTTTCATGGTATTATATCTCTGACTAATTTTGACAGTTGAACAGACAATTGTGCATATGATGACTTACACACTGAAACCATGCTGATATGTTTTGGAGTGAGTGACCATTTCACTGAAAAATCAACTAATCAGTTTAGATCGCCAAGATCTATTTATTTGGAAAATGTGCTAAATGTGGGCTCATTGTGCTAACTGTAGCTACTTGTACATAATCATTTGAAAAGAAGCACAGAGTCACTTGAGACATGTACTAAAGCATTTGCAATTTGATAAAACCAATGAGAAATGACATTCTGTTGTGAACAATTGCAAGGTGGTTTGGAGATTTGTCCATGTTATTTTGAGAATGTCATCTCGGTTTCAAGAAATGAGCCAAACCAATCGAGAAAAACTGTAAGTCACAGATCAGGTTTCAGGTACCAGGACGTGAAAATGAGACAGGCTTTTTTCCTGATAATGTTCTTCTTTTGAGTGGATGGTGTGTATTTGCCTGCGTGTGCTTGTGTGTCACTCTCGCTGTCAGATGGTTTGTGTTGAAGCTTTGTCAGGCAGACTGATGTAAATGGAATGATGAGGTCAGTGTTTCAGTTCATGCCAGGCGTACTTTGACATGACACATATACACTGATCCGCCACGACATTAAAACCACCTGCCAAATATTGTGCAGGCCCTCCTCGTGCCGCCAAAACAGCTCTGACCTGTCGGGGCGTTGAGATGGGACCTCTGGGGCTCTTTGAAGTGTTTGGCACTGAGACGTGGGCATTTTCTCTTTTGTGTCCTGTGGATTGCAGCAAGGGGCCTCCATGGATCAGATTTGTTTTACAGCCAGGTCAGCACCTTGGGATCTTTGTCCTGTTCCTTAAGCTGTTGCTTAATAGTTTTGTAATAGTTTACTGGGGGAGGCTGCTGCTAATGTAGTGCAGCACTTTTGCTGTGGGAGAGTGTGCTTAGTCATTCCCCTAAACAGATCAGCTCTTGTGCCAAAGTAACATTCAGATGAATGCCAGGATCCAAAAAAGCTTTCACACTGTTCTTGCTGTTGGTTATCATTGCACATTGACCTTTTTTCCACGTAATAATCCAAGGCCTGTACTGTCACCACGCAAAAGTGACACTTCAGGGATATCAATCTGTCCAGTTGGGAAGCATAAAGCATGCAAGCTTCCAAACTGAAAGTGAGAACATGCATTGTGAAGAGGCAACAACATGAGAGCCCCCAAAAAGAGATTCAATTAATGAGTGGAAGAAGACAGAAACCCAGTGAAGTAGAAATACTTCTGCAGCGACAGCAGCAGGACCCAAATCTGCTCCTTGTTGTAAAGAGGAGCAGGTGGAGCACTGCCAGACCCTAGAGTGTGTATTTTTCTGACCACATGTCAGAAGCAGACTCTGATAAGGGTAGCATAAGGACCGGGCATCCCTGAGTGGGACACCAGACCTGGCAGTTCTGCCACTGGCGTCCTGTTCTAGTGATAGCAAGTTCACATTGAGCAAATGTGACAAACGTGAAGGAGTCTGGAGACACTGCGGCAAAAGTGATAACACCTACAAATCGCACAGACCTTTTTCTTTAAGAGAAAATAGAAAACAGGAAAAGAGCAAAGCAGGGGATGCTGTTTATGCATTGAACAGCATCTGTTTATTTGATTTACCACAGCCCATTAACACTGCCAGATAGATGAATGGTTCCATTCATCTATGTTATCAGATATAGGGTAAGGGGAGCGAAATGTTAAACAGCAGATTTATTGTTCCTCCATGGAAACATATTGCAGTTAATTTTGTTTCAGCTTCAATCATCTGGACTAAACCTCAACACAAAACGTCTGTTACATGGTGCCAGAATTTTCTCTCTTGCTCCTTAGCTTTAGGTTTTCAGCACAGTCTCCTCATCCTTGTTTCACCTGAAGTTTTTGCAGACGCTCATATAGCAGAGATAGAGCCAACGTTAGTACTGTAATTCATGTAGAGTCATCAGGTCCCAGCATGCAATCTGAAGTCATTCAGCTCCCTGAGTTGTTAGAGAAACACCCAATCAGACATCCTGATGATGATGAGTCCATCTCTGTCATCACCACAGTGTCAGGATTGAGGTGACCAGATGGAGGCGCTTATAATGGGAAAATCACCTCATTCACATACTGACAGCATCAGAGGTCTTTGAATAGACATCAGCCTCATGAACCATCTTAACCAATAAAATAGTGTTTAACACTAGAAAGCAGACGCAAGCCCTCACAGTTCACTTCTGTTATCTTACAGGGTTTTCTTCTCTTGGTCAGAATCTGAGTGATGAGTTTGGTGACGTAACAGCGACGTCTACTTTGGTTTGTTTAGCTCATTCAGTCAGCGACTGCGTCTCTCCTGTGTGTAAGCATGCAAACAGGAGACTGAAGGGGCTTTTTTAATGAAGCATCTGTGGAGTGGTTTGTGTTAGTCTCTCCTTTGGCCCCTTATATTTGCTCAGGTGCTAAAAATGTCCATCAATCTGTAACCACACCACCTGCAAACGTAGCTCTTGGCCCTTTTCCAAGTAAACTGTGGTGCAATGCATAAGGACTGAGAATATAATCGCCTCAGATACAGGAAATTGCTCTCAAATGCACAGGCGTAAGAAGACAGACGTTGACAAGAGGTAGCCAGAAATTACTCATAGGAGAAAGTCTAAGGTGACACTTTTTCATGATTCTGTATTAGTCTTTTTTTGTTTTTACAGGATACGAACACAAAATATCACGAGAAGGTGAAAGGCTCGAACGTGTGAGAGGAAAAACATATGAGTCTAGTTTTGTTTGTAGCCTCTCTGCTCATAATATGCAGTCTGATCTTCTTTTAACCCACAGTTATAAAAGGATGCACTTATATTTTCTTTTAAGAACCCATACAGTGCTCACTTTAGTGGAAAGGTTTTAAAAATGAACTCTTGAGTCAATTTAGTGAACCTCTATGAGAAGGAACATACTTCAGATCAGTGCTTCCTGCAAAACTGTTTCACTTTATCAGGGTTTGTGTTACATCTTCATAGACCAAACCGCATCTATTCTAATCTGATCATCAGTCCACTGAACATTTCTTCAGATTTGGGAAATGTGTTCTCAACCACTTGTGCAATATAATGACATTTCACTCCATGCACCACCTGCTGGAGTATTGATGACCAAGTGATAATATGATACCTACAAAAACAGGGTTGGACAAAGCAACACTGTTCCACCACCTCTGGCATCTTGGTGTTTTGCACTGACCTTTTTTCTTTGCCTTGGTAGGTTGTTTGTTCTAAAATATGCCCACTTTGTCTCTGCAGACTTTGAATGCTCATTTTTATAGAAAGGGGTAGCTCAGTACCTCACATGTCTACTTCCACCTCACTACGTAGCCTTTTACAGGGTCACAAGCACATAGGTTCACATGCTTTTTAAAGTTTAGGCTATGAGTTATTACTCAGTTTCATTTAAGTTTTGTCCATAATTGTAGGTTTACATCACAAGAATTTGTGGATTTGTGTATCTAAAGTCCCATCAGGAATATAGCGATCGTGTCATCAGCAGAGGGAGACTAATGGACCCTGAACAGTCTCATGACAAGTCCATTTGAAGCCCCGGTTGTTAAAGTGTGACTAAAACGAAAAAATCTGCTGCTGGAGAAAACACAAAGAAACAAGACACTCACTGAACCTACAAGGACACAATAACAGACTTAAACCCAGACCCGGAAATATTTTTAGTGAGAAGTATTTCTACCTTAAATCCCCATTTTAATATGAAGCTGTGGCCTAACGATGAAACCCAGCATACGTAATATGAGACTACACAGATTTCTGTGTTAACGTGCTTATTTCAACAAGCTTTTTTTTTTATTGATTATAGCCCGAGGAATACATGTCACCACAACACTCAGGTCATAAGAATAACAGTCATCACATCATAAGTTATTCCTCTCATCATCATCAAGCCATGGTGTGTAACATAGTACTTAAGGCTTGTGGAACAACAGTATTTCATAGTGACTGAAATGCCTGAAAAACAGGATAAAGCGAACATATTAAACAGTAGATTAGAAAATACAGGTAAACAAACCATCACTAGAATCTGTTTTTAATCCTGCATGCATCGAAAATACGCAAAGACTTTTGTAACCAGCTCACGAAGAAAGCCTTCATTTAGGTTTAAGGCCAGCACACAGATTTGCCAGAGATAAAAAAAAAAAAAGAAAAAGAAAAGAAAAAAAAGTAAAAACAGAGAAACAAAAATAAATAGACAAAGAAAACATCAAAGATTCGTGCAGTTAGCTGCATTAGTGCCTGATGTAGCACAAGTGTCATCTTAAACACCGAGACCTACGTAGAAAATTACCTTGAGACTTCAGTCTGAACCACTCCGGAGGGTCCGGCCCTCACTGTCCCTTAAATGGTTTTAAAAGGGGCCCTTAAATGGTATGTCCTTGAGCCTAACGCTTATAGCTTCCAAAGAGTTCTCTAGTTCAGGATGCAGATCAAGATGAAATTGTAGTGACAATGTCTGAAATCAACTGAAGAAAATACCTTTGCATTAAGTTGCTCCAGTGAAACATGGCTGCAGATCAGTGCTGCCGTTTGGACTCCAAGGATACAAACAACATGTTCAAAGAACAGCTCTTTTTCTGGTTTACTATTTTCTGTACAAACACTGATCCAGAAGTATGAAAAATGAACCTTTGGTAGTTTTATACCATAGTTAATTAGTAACAGTTGAACGACATTCATCACAGGTCACTTGAAACCTAACGCACAAAACATAAGCAACTCAAATGCAACTCTCTGGCTTTGCTGGGAAATAAACAACCTGCTGCCCTCATGATCCCACATTCATGTAATTATTTGGGAGTATCAAGGCCCAGATCATAAAAGTCCACCGGCTGTCAGCGTCGTCTTGACCCATAGAAGTTGGCATTTTGTCCACCACGTTGGCTTGGTTGCTCTGGGGCGACTGAAACTCTCTCAACATCGAACATTTCGCACTAAAGTCGAGCTTTCAGTGAATATTAGTCATTCTCGAACCTCCACACTGCAATAACCACACACACCCGAAACCTTGGCTGATCGTGACCTACACCCGTTTTCACACCTTGGCTCGTGTGATTAGGTGGAGCATTATTAGGGGGTCCATTGTCCCTCTTGGGGGGACACTCCCACAGGTCTTAAATCTCCACCTAAACACTTCCATCATATTTTTACTGTAGTGGTTTGCACTACACTATGGTGTCACTGCACTTTCACTCAAATGATACCAAGCTGCAGGAACACAGACGATGAGCTATTGCTCCACCATTTGCGTCACGTGACCCAGCCCACTGAGATTGCCTAATTTCTTAGAGGGGTTTATTTCGAAAGTGACGCTGATGCTTTTGGTAGAAGAGTCAAAGGTTTTTGCTGTTAGCAAAAGCTGTGCCTGATTTCCATGCCTGCGAAACTCAAAACAACTTGTGTTTACTCTGTTCTGTGGCACTGAGTAAGCGCAACATTTGAAACTGATCCCTGTTTCCACACATGATGAGGTTTTTTTTGCATTTGTACGCAGAGTTAAAGCTACAGAATGAGCGGATAGATTTGGATATAAGTGAGTGTGATAAGTAGCTTTATAGGATGGTTAACTGAAATACAACACAAATTAAACAGAAATGTTTTTAAAGGCCTTTGTTCTCATAACGTGTCCGTTTGAGCCACACAGCATCTGACTGTTAGAGTGAAAGGATGCTTCTGTGAGCGACCTGTGCGACGACTGCACCTCCGCAAACACGGTAATTGCACTGATTCCTGTGAGAGGGGCTGTTTTTGTCTCCTACCATGTTTGGTTTCCCGAAGCATCGGCCAACAAAGTGAGAAAGAAAATGGTATTTTCTCCAAAAATATTAGAGAAACAAATATTGGGTGTCACGATGATGGCATGAATGAGGAAAGATCTGTTAGTCCTGCCAAGACTCAGTGCTGAAGTAAAGAGATGGAAATTATACGAATGCGCTGTTAAAACATTTCGTCAGCGCCTGTGTTAATGTTAATTAAACTTGTTTAAGCGTACGTCACTCATACATTGCATCAGCATTTAAAATATTTTAATGTTTAACAGTGAACATAGTCGTTTAGTAACAGATCTAGCTGGCAGAAGTAGCCCGGCAGTGAGGTGAAAGAGGAATTTTGTCCTTGTACCTGCGATATGCAAACTTTTTTTTACCTTTGGATCAGTTGTGATTAACCTCCTAGGACCTGTCGTCCACAAATGTGGACATCACATTTTGGGTTGTCTAGACCAAAATACTACATTTTGCTCTACAAGGATGTGATATCCACTTATGGGGGCATTATGCTGCCACTGTTCTATCGAAATTTAAAGCGAATCCTCATATGTGGATCTCATTTTTCTCAGAAACAAAAATAAGGTAAAAAATAAATAAATAAATCACGCAATTCTTTGTTTTTACATTAATCGGGTCCTAATCAGCCCAAATAGCAAAAAGAAATTAAAAATGCATGCAATGGAAGTGTTCAGGTCTTAGGAGGTTAAAGCTGGGTTAAATTGGTGCTCCCCAGTCTAGATTCATAGCTTGTCCAACGACCGTTATCTCTTCCCACTCTGATACTTGATTGAGAACGTAAACACTTAAAGCCCTTGTCTCCAGCGCAGTGCTGTGTGTGCAATGTAAGTTAAATGTGTGCATTGCTGGCGCATGCCAGACCCATGACTGCGAGGCGTCTGATTTTTGAATCGCATCCAAAAGAATTTAACCTCTTTGCAGAAAGAGGGAAAGGAGGGGGGAGAAGGGGGGGGGGGGGGGGTCAGCGATTGGAGAGAAAGACATGAGACAACTGGTCTGAGCTGCCACTCAAACCCTGGCAGCAGAATTTATGAGGTCCGCTTGTGGTGCATACCTGCAATATGTCCTCTACTCCTGACCATACATAGAATCAGGCGCAATCGCACAGCTATGATATAAATATTGAGTTGAGACGTTTTGGCAGCTTGGACTGTGACCTAAATGCTGAAACTATGAACGGTGCTGATGGCTGTTTCTTAGAAGCAAAAAGGGAAAATAAAACTAATGAAGTTAGTGTAATCTTTTTATAGACTATCTGAGCTGTCTGATCGGCTGGGCCATTAATCACAAACAGTGACAAAATGGCTTCGTTTTTTTAGTCTGACTTTCAGCGTTGCGCTCGAATTCTGGGATGTTGTTTTGTGGCAGCTCTGATGGGGAGCTGTGGCCATGGAGATGCTTTGCTGTTGTTAGTTTTATTGTTTGGTTTCTTCTAGAAGCTTTTGACTTTGTTTCATGTATTTAAAAAAATACTTTGTTGGTTGGGCTTGATTATAGATGTATCACATTTACAAACAGCCAATGTTCAGACATATGGGACAAGATCTTGAGCTGTGGCCCAGCTGCCATTTTATTGGGTACACCTTACTAAGACTTACCGTCATTAAGGTTAGACGGTCTAGTAAATGAATGCGGGGAACACAGATGGACTGACAAAAACAACAAGGTGACCGGGTGGGTTTTAAACACACAGAGCTAATTCCTTAATTGTACACAGGTGAAACTCTTGTGCACACGCTGAAGCTTGCAAGGGCGGGGAAGAATAATACAGGAAGTAAAAACACAGCATGACACACAGGAAAAGTAATCCTTAAAATTAAACAGCGTGCAACTGCAGAAAAGAGACAAGAAACAAAAACAGAGGTTTGATCCTAGAATGGGTGTTTCTAAAGAGCTCATTTTAATTCACGTGTGCTTCAGTAATCGCACGCTAACCCTGCAGCCTGAACTTTCTTCTCTCCTACATTTTCCATGATCAGCTGTAAGTGATATAAATGCAAAATGGAAGTGTTTAGGAAGCACAGGACCTTAGGCACAATGTGACAAATCACATAAAGCTACACAGCATGGTCTCTGAGAGCTGAGATGCAGAGTGTGTCAAAGTCACCAAACCTCCTCTGACATTAGCATCTGGACAAAAACGGCCATTGAAAAAACTTGATGGCCTAACAGCTCCCATGTAATGATTAGGTGCTCCAATACTTTTGTCCACATAGTGTATTTGAGTGCCAGCTTTAGTTAGAGCTGTTTGAATCATCCATTGAATACTAAGGAAAGATGCTTCAGTGCTTCCTAAAATAATCTCTTTAGCACAGACTCCACTATGCCATCCTTTATGAAAGGAAAAGAAGGACAATGCTGTGCCGTAATTTAAAGTGAAACACTAACTGGAAATCAATAAACAGATTAATTACGAACGTCCCTCTACTCCTATAAAATCCACTTTTTATTGAGGTGTTATACTTCATGTGAGAAACAAAATAAATAAAGGTTATGAGCTGTAATGAAATCATCAAAAAAAATGACCACAACTCAGTTTGCATTTGTTACATGTCTTATAATGTGCCTTCAGGCACTAAAAGCCTTAATAAAGGTTATATTACAATTACTGACATGACAACCAATTAATCTCAGTGTTACAATATTTCCATTTCACTTTACAGGCAAATTTGTTCTTATTTATTTAGATTGCAAACTTTGTAATAAGGTGCTATTTTTCACTATTGGTTCACTTTTATGTCACTGGCATGAAAGCGATAGATAGACAGGGAAAATATCTAAATGAGCTTTTTGTAGGCCGTCTTTGGGACACTGTAGTTACAGCTCAATACCGTTGACAGCAATTACAGCCTCAAGAAATTTTAACATCTAAGATCATCTTAAGCTTCTTCAATTTGGATTGCTGCACAGCCACTTTTTGATCTCTCCAGAGATGTTTAATCGGGTCCAAGCCTGTGCTCTAGCTGGGCCACTCAAAGACATTCAGAATGGTCCTGAAGCCACTCCTTTGCTATCTTGTGCTTATTGTTGGCAGATGAACCTTTGCCCCAGTTGAGGTCAAAGCACTCTGGAGCAGGTTATCATCATAACCTAAATATTCTCATAGTTTCTGCTGCCAAAGAACATCCCCACAGCATGACGTTACCATTATGCTTCAACTAAAAGGTAAAAGGATGGTACTGGCTAGATGATGATCGGTTTCTGATTTCCTCAAGACATGACGCTTGGCATTCAGGCCAAAGAGTTTAATTTTTGTTCTATAAGAGCAGAGAAATTTATTTCTCATGATATGAGAGTACTTCAGGTGCCCTTTGGTAAACTCCAGGCGGGCTGTCATATGAAGCACATGACAGCCCGCCTAGGGTTTGCCACTCTTTTACCCTTTCTTTCAATTTACCTCTTTAATTCTGGAAATTGTTGGTGTTGAACTGGTAATTAGTACAGCAAATAATAAGTATATATCTACACAGCAGTTTTCACAAGTTTAACCAATGTCCAGCAATATTTATGCAGCTTGATATAACCCAGCTGGTGGTACTTGATTAAACACCTAAACTTTTCTGCAGTAATTATTGATCATGTGGGTCTAATGGTCTGTCTGTGTAAATGTGCTCCATATTTACTCTATGAGTAATTATTTTCACTGTTATTTGTAGAGTAGACAAATCAGCGGAGACTTAAAGCTGTCATTTTTTGTGTGTTCAGAGATAGAGGTTCATTATCTGTGGAGGTCTCCGCAGATATCGAGCCAAAAACATGACCTCACTGTACTGTGGGAAATGTGGGCGGTGTACTACAGCCATCGCTCTTTAATCCACTCATGTTTTTCCTCTGTCAGTGTAAAGATAGAAAATCATGAGGTGGTCAATAGGATTCCTTCAGACTCTTAAAGGCAACTCCCACTAAATTTTAAAACGTGGCCTGAAACTTTTTAATGTTGGTCTTTTTGCGGAGGACAAAACTGATCAGTTTGGACAGCTACAGCAGGCGTCAGTTTCCACAGGAACACAAGAGCTCTAAAGCTCTATCTCCATCAAACACACACATTAAGTAATTAGATTTTAAAGCATATAGAAGCTGAACTACATATTTCCCTAAAAACAGATATGCAAGAAACTCAAATAGCATATCTGCAGTCCTGTGAAAATGCTTTATTATTTGTTTGTTTGTTGGCATATTTGGAGCACTTACATGTTTCAGCTCATCAAACTAATTTTGACATTTGACGAAGATAACCTGAGTAAATATAAAATGCAGTTTTAAAATGATTATTTCATTTATTAAGGGAAAATCACTATCAAACCTACCTGGCCCTTTGTGAAAAAATTAACTGTGATTAACCCCATTTGTTTGGAAAGCTGCAGCTTCACTATCCACACCCAGGCCTGATCACTGTCAGACCTGTTGAATCAAGAAATTGCTTAAATAGAACCAGTCTGACAAAGTGAAGTTGTCATGTGTCAATGAGGGGCAGGCAGGAGTAGTAACAAACTTGAAACTCAGAACGGGGGTTCGTAATGGAGCTGCCACGCACAAGGAAACCGCACAGCAACAGGACAACAGGCAGCGAAAGACAGTGGACTAAATACACAGAGGATAACGAGGCGTTGAGAAACAGTAGGGAAACAAGCTGGAGCTAATCGGAGGGAGCAGGAACGCAAGAGACACGACTGGGAAACAGCTGAATAAGTAGGGAGACAGAACTTAACGTACACGAGACACATGACCGACTACACATGAAACATGGACACAGGGGCGGTAAGGAAACAGAACCATGAATATCATTAAATCGAAGAATTATAACTTAAACCAGAAACTACACACACACTGGATCACAGACCCAGTGCCATGACAGAAATTAGCTCAAAGATCTCAAAAAACAGCTGAAAAACAAAATGATTGATCTCTAGCTGTCTGGAAAAGGTTACAAGCTATTTCTGAGGCTTTGGGACTCCAGTGAACCACGGTGAGAGCAATTATCAACAAATGGAGAAATCTTGGAATATTGGTGAACCTTCCCAGGAGTGACCGGCCTACCAAAATTGTTCCAAGAGAGCATCAATGACCCATCTAGAAGGTCACAAAAGAACCCAGAAAAACATCTAAAGAACTGCTTTGAAGGGTTCAGAGTTCATTATTCAATAATAAGACAGAGATTGGGCAAAAATGGCATTCATGGGAGATTTCAAATGAGAAATCCACTGCTGGCTGAGGGGTTTACAATAACATACCTGCTTCACATGCTTCACATTCTTAGCAGTATGACACAGAGCAGGAACACCTCCTGTGTTTGTGCCACAGGTACTGACAAGGATATTGCCTACATTAAACCTCAGAGCCCCGTTATCAAATGCAGATAGGTTAGCTGTTTGACGCTCCATTTAAAGAAAGTATCCCCTTACTACAAGCAATGTACAAGGTCAAGGGGCTGGCAGCAGAGACAGGAGGAGGTGATGTCACAAGCTGGAGAATATCTCTAAATCCCCCCTGACTGGAGTTTAATTTGAAGCACATTAGCCAAACCGATACCATATTGTTACCTATGACCTACTCTAATGTTTAATGTGTGTTTGGAGTACAACATGTGGCACTGAAAATGGCTTGGATGTCCCCAGCGGCAAGGTGACATAGCCCAAGAGCTCAACTCCAACTGTTGAGCATTCAACCACAAAGTCTTTAAAACACGCTATTCACTGATCATATTTGATTTTTTAAGCAGTTTATTCATCTTCACAATCACTGTTCCATCCATCCATCCATCCATCCATCAGAGGGGAGGTAAGCGTTGGAGGTGGCGTTGGATCCGGGGTAGGGAGGGTGATGCATCAGTGAGTGCTTGTCAGTGTCAGTATATGTATGTGTGTGCGTGTCCGTGCTCCACCTGACTTAAATTCCAAATCACAGTCATGCATGCATACGTGTCAGCTGCAACAGCTAAAGTTAATAACTCTAATCCTATCGTGACAATTCAACATGTGCGGGGAAAACGTGGAATCTGGAAATCATGTGGATGTTAATTTGACACACGCTGCCCACCTAAACATTGTTGTAAACCAAACACACATGGCAACAAGACTCCTTGATGGCACCACCCTGCCAAACAACAAAAACTTAACAATGGCTCAGGAATATGCCAAACGCCCAGATTACTGACCCGCCCTACCCACTCCCCTATCCCAGTAGGGACAGGCAAGATTCACCTGATGTAGCTGGTGAAGGTCAGATGGACCAAAACTTGCTGTTTAATATAGATATGAGATATATAATATAGATATAAGTGAGACTGCGCTGGAGTTGATTTAACTGTTTTGCTAAACAGCCATAATGGTCTGTGGTGTAAATGCAAATCAGTTCTCCTTCACATTTGCTTAAGCAAAGTTTTGGAAGCCGAGAGGATCTGAAGTCACATTTTTTGTTTTTGGGGCACCAAAACTCTCCTATGAATACACAATAACAGATAACAAACTGTGGCATTAGAAACAAATTCTATTAAATGCTCTTTTTGCCACATGACTGTTTATTGTAGAGATGGAAACAAAGAGCAAAATCCCTTCTCATCATTGGATGTTTTTTGTTTTTTGTTACTACTGAATGATTCATGTCTCTCCCCCCGCGGACCCAGAACTTCATGTTGATGTAATAGAATCACGTCTGCCCGGACACAGACAGAGGCCTGTGCACACCAGCATAAACAGAACACAGTCACACGTTCGCTTGCATGCAAATTCTGAAATAAACAGACACTTTCAATTATTATCATTAGCCGTGACAACACATGCTGTTAGAGGCAGGGGAGTGAGAACAACCAGTTTGTACTGCTGTGCATGACAGAAGTTGGGTGTGAAGGAAAAGTGAGCGTGTCATTTGTTGTGACAGTGTCAGCCTGTCACAACACACGACAAAATTCTCACCTCTGACTTAGACGTATCATACATCACCATACACGTGAATCAAGTGGTTTTCACACTTTTTAAGAATCCGTTAATACTAAAATCTTACAACATGGAAACGTTTTACACAAGACAACCTTTTCATTGTAGTATTTCGCTCCTAAAACATTGCTACAATCAGCTCTAATGTATTTAAAAGTTAGAAAAATCATTTCCACAAACAGCAATATCATTTTACCCACAATCCAACAATGTTTTTTCATTTCGGTGCTCAGCAGAATTTAGCAACAGGATCAGCGGATCACAACTTGAAGTATGAAAAGACTGTGGTGCTGTTGGTGTCCAAGTACCATTTTTATTTGATCATTCAGATAAATAATTTCTACAGGTCAGAAATATAAACTCTGCATACTGCATGAAGCCTCAGACTGATGGAGCTGTGTAATCAAATCTGAAGCATCAAACCAGATCTGAAAAACGTGTTGCTGCTCATCAGTATCTTTGTTTTTTTTCCCACTGTTGACAGTTTGTGATCATTCTTTTCTCTTTGTGAAAACAGGATTCGCCTCAAATTCAGACATCAGCACCACATGGTACCATCTAAATCTATCCATTCTCTTCCGCTTATCCAATTCAAGGTTGCAGGGGGGCAGCTACTATAGGGCGAAAGGCAGACAACCATTCCTACTCACACCTATGTGCAATTTAGAATCACCAATTAATTTAACCCCACTAACTGCATGTCTCTGTAATGTGGCAGGAAGCAGGAGTACCTGGAGAGAACATGAAAACTCCAGACCGAAAGACCCCGGCCAGGATATACACTTTTGGCATTTAAGAAAGCTGCACAACTTCTGTTTTGTTTTGGGGGTTTTTTAACATTGAATGTAGTCAGGCGCATGAAGAGGACATGATATTGGTGTTTGAGGTTAAACCAACATTGGGATGGTAAAGCAGACTGCCAGACGCAGACCGTCTCTATTTACTCGTCTCCACTTCAGCTCAGATTTTAGCTGCAAACCTGAAGGGGAACACCTTCATGAACGCTACAGTCAGTCCTGCATGAAAACAAACACATTACCTGCCTTTGTGTGACTCACTGCCGCTTTTGCATTGACCACAAACGTTAGCACCGCTAAGCTTCTTCCTGCGTGACATGCCTCACCCTTCCTCATTGCTGCACCTTAAACTTTTGACCTGAAACAGAGGTGGAATCAACACATTTAGTTAAAACAAAAAGTGAAAAACCATCCATTTATGTGCTACACTGTAGAGACTACCTGTGTTAGCAGACGTCACAATATGCCACAATAAATCACAATTTTATAGAGATAACTAGCAAGCAGTATGTGGTCTGTGAGACCTTTTCTGTTAAAGCATTTGGTATTGTAATTTATAGTCATGTTAGTTTCTGACTGGGTAGCCCTTAGTTCTGTGTATGAAATCCTTCCTTTTGGACCACAATATGCTCAAACCGAATGCCCTGGTATGCTTTAAATGTAAGTGAATGGCAAGAGAAAAATCTCTTTTTAGTTCTTTTAACTCTTCTTGTGTTACTATTTGTCTTTACAAGTGAGTTTCACACCATGAATTCTAACAATGAGGAACTGAAGGTGTGCAAAAGGTGTGCAGAGTTGGTGAGAGATGTAGATGAGGCTCAGGGACAGACTATGGTTTAATGCTTTCCACCTCTTTGGTTATTGCCAGTCAGAAAAGACACATTCATAGGTCACTTCATGCAACATTCCTTGTTGCAAACTCATCTTCTTAACCCTTTATGTCACTCATATCTCTGACCTTAACCTTAATTGTTTAAAATACATCATATATATAATTAAAAAATAAGCATATTTATTTTTTAATTATATATATGATATATATGTGTCAAGATTTTAGTCTTGGTATGTAAGAATTTTTTTTCCTGTGTGTGGAAAATAATTACTGCTAACTTCAGGGCAGCACTCCCCAGTGACATTATGCAAACGAATGCATCGGGTCATTATGTGCAAGTCTAAATGATGCAACAGTTTCCTTCTAGGCCTGGCAGAATAACAATGGCTCCTCATTGTTACAAAATCCAGTTTTATATTTGATTGTTTGTTTGTTTTTTATAACTACATAGTATTGCTCTGATTTCTGTTTTATAACTTTTAACTCAGACCCCTCAGGTGGGTTAAAGCTTCTGTGAACCAGGCTTAAAACAAAGGAGCATTTTTTAACTGATTTAGCGCCAAAGCTTTTTTTATGTAATAAGTGAATGATTCTGTCAGCTTTAAAGCTGTTAAAAAAATTTAAATCGTTTTTTGTTCTAATTTTTTAAAAATGTTATTAATGTTTTAAAGTAATGTTTTTGAGTTCATAACCTGACTATATGACTGTAGCTATAGAAATAAAGCTTCTTCTTCTTCTTTGTCATTACCCAGGCCCTACACTGGGGAAAAATTCTCTTTCAATTTACGATAAAGTCCACATATGTATCCCACCCTGGGCTTAAGGGATGTTTTGAACTTTTTGTAAACTCGAGAAACAATAAAATAGACTCTAATAACAACAGATTCTGATTATTTCTGTAGTACATTCACTCAGCTTTAAAACCACCCCATGTCCAGGTCCTAAGGGCTGATCTTAATTTAGTGATAGGCTCAGTCAAAGTCATGAACAAACACGCTGACTAAATTGTCTAATCTATAGAAAAATGTTATATCTAGAGAATAACTTACTCAGGAGGATGCTTACATTATTCCAGCATGATAATCTGGAAATATAAAACATGCTGATTAAGAGGGTCACAGTGTTATCACAGAAAACATACATGTGCAATCACACGGTGGGTTTGCTATCGGGCCTCTGTCTTATATCACACCAGCAGAGCTTTCACATGATTCAGAGCTGATAAAGCAACCATGTCAGCTCTCATGTATGAAAACACTGGCTGCATTTTAACTTAGTTATGTATGTGATTATCTTTAGGTAAATATTTTAATATGGCCATTGATACCGTGTGATTTTCTCTTGTAGCCTCACCATATGATTCTCACCCAAAACTTTAATAGGGGTTTGAACTGTTTTTTTTATAGGTGCACCAAAACACACTTCATGTTCTTTTGATTGTGGTGACACCTTTAATTTGACCTACATGGGTTTAGCCCCATGCAGACAATGAGTTCAGCAGGGAAAAGCATGCAACCAGTTGGTATTATTTGAATTGTCTCAGTGTTCTTGTATGAAGCTGACTAAAGTTGGCTAATGCTGTCATTCTGGCAGAGGTAAACCAATCCTGCACTGCCTTAAATGGGAAACAGAGACCCAGACCTGTGCTTTACTACAACATGGCTCTGATTAAGACCAGATTGGTCTGCCTGCGGTTGGTTCTGAGCTGCAGCCAATGCTCAGGGACGAAGCTGCTAACAATGTGGTATGAATGCATGAATGTTAACCCCCCACCTCCTCGCTCTTTCAGACGCTATATGTGCTTTACCGGTGATGGAAAAACACTCACATCAGTGTGGCTGGTTAGTGTGTTGGTCATTTTGCAGACCTTTGACAGTCTAGGCCAAGGGGCCACGTACAGCCCACTTGGATCTTATATGGGCTAGACCAGTGAAACTCCTCTTTCTGTCAGCGTACAGAGATGTAATTGCATATTTAATTAATTACATCTTAATATAAGAAAAAGAAGAGTAGTATGTATTTATAATAAATAAATGCAGCTGTAGTAATGGAAAGGCATCTTTTAGCATGACTCTTCAGGCTTCAATTACAAGAAGTAAATGAGTAAATTACAGAAATCTATAACTTAATTACTTTCGAGCTGTATGAATAGCCATCGGGAGGTCTTTATCTGTAAGAAAAGCTGTAAAACCTGTGAATATACAGTTAAATGTCTAAAATTTGTGTCCTCCTTCGCATTTTCCAAAGCAGTCCAGTGGGCCAGATTGGAGTTTTTGCTGTGGTGATTTTGGTCCCTGAGGTCTTATATTTCACACCACTATTTCAGGCTAAAGAAAAGAGAAATGACTATTCATAAGTGATAATATTCCATTATGAAGATTTTTTGTTATTTCAGGATTTCCAGTTGTTTCAATCAACAGGTCTTTCTTCCACTGTGTCTTTCTTTACATTACTGTTATCATTTTATTTATTCATTTCTTGCTATCATGCACTAAGCTGATCCTTGACTGGCAACAACAACAACAAAAACTATGTGTCTTAAATGTCAAGCTATGATCTGATCACACAAGATGCATTTTAAAACCAAGTGTAAACACACTCGTGAAGATGGGAAATATTTGATGTTTATTACTGTTGATCACCTCCTCCCTTTCTCTTTTCACTCTTCCTCTGCAGCCCTGGTTACTCACTGAATCATCAGCACAGCAACACTACCTAACATCTGTCATGTTGTTGCATTAAAACTATCCATCTATCCATCCTTTTCACGACTTGTTATAAAAGTTTCAATTTAGGGGAGGCTGGAGCCTATAAATATAGAAATATTTATTTTGTCTTTTTTCCCATAATTTCAAAGTATATCCTTTTCAGTAAGAATACACCTCTTCTCTTCTCTTCTGCTGCCATCTTGTGGTTAAAATTAATATTTTATTTACACTGGAAAAGGGAAACCCACTTCTGTTCAGATGCTTATATACATTCATTATTAGTAATTTGGAGATTTTAATTTTTTCTTTGCACTATTATCTAATCCACAGAGTCAGAGTTACATATACAGGATCAACTATATGCACCCCAAGCTAGTCCTCCTTCTTCATTATTTCACTCACTTTGTGGAATTTATCAGTTCCATTGGCAGCAAAACTACCCCAAAGCATGATGCTATCACCACCATGCTTGAGAGCTGCTACAGTGTTCTTTAAAAGCCTCACCTTTAATGCAAACATGCCTCTTGTAATTGTGGCCAAATATATCAATGTTTGTCTCATCTGACCAAAAACATTTTTCCAGCGGACATTTGGCTTGTCCATGTGAGCAGCTGCAAATTTCCGCTGAACTCGTGATGTGGATTTTGGAGCAGGGGCTTCTTTATTGGTCTGCACACTTTCAGTCCATGGTTACTTAAAACTCCCATAACTGTGGACAGTGATGCTGCTGTTCCAACGGATTCCAGTTCATGGCAGGCTTGAGGCTGTGTGGATCCTGAGTTGTTCCAGAACATTCAAATCAATTTCCTCTGGTCTGATGGTGACAATTTGGATCTTCTTCCAGATCTTGGCAAAGTGGTGGCACATCCAACTAAGTTGTACTTAATGTGAAATTATTTGAATTGATGATCTTGGAATCTGCAGCTATTTGGAAAAAGACCCAGGAGACTTTCCCAGATTGTGTAACTCTACAATTCTCCTTATTTCCTATTCACTGGGTCCCTTTGACCTTCCCATTGTTCTGAGTATTGGTCAATCCAATGAACACTGTCAAACAAATCTGTTTTATACTGAACGAGAAGTCAATCATAATCACTAATGAGAAGTTAATAGGAATGGGCTTTGTCAAGTTAAAAGACACTGTAGAATGTAAAGATTTAAGTGAGTATGTGTATTATTTGGGCCTCTATGCATACTTTGAACTCTGTGTGGATTAAAGAAAATCCTAAATATATTCAAACTTGTGCACCAATTTCTTTTTTTTTCTTTTAATTGATTAAAGATATATGCTGTGCAATCATTACACTTTGGAAAAAAGAACAGATCAAGGAAATAATTACAAGCCCAGAATTACCATGATCTTCACGCTCATGGTGAGTGGATATAAACTTCTGACCACAACTGCATATCTGTAAACATTTGAATATCACCAAGTTAGACTTGTGGCTCTGCACATAAGAAAAGCAGAAGTGTAGGTAAGAACACATTCAACTGGCTGGCTTGGCTCTAAAATTGTTTAACAATCTTTGATGTTGTTGATGTTCATAGTTTCCAAGTTTTTAACTTCAGCCACTCTTGAGCTGCGTAGATTGCATAAAGAAGTAGGTACTGCCCTTCACTAGTGACGTCATATATAGAATATGTCCAATAAATATTTACATAATTATTGTCCAAAAGACAGTGCAGTGTAGTCATCATTTCAGATTCAAGTAAAGGTTATAAATGAATAAAAATTACAACCAACCGAACAGACAAACAGAAGTCAGATTTTAACTTTGATCAAACAGAAAGGAAAGGTAATATAGGCGGCAGCATCCAGTATTTAGCATGTCACTACAGATTAAGTTGAAAAAAGTGAAAAAAAAAACACTTCAAGTAAGTAGTATAAATTTAAAATCGATTTTATTCATTAAAAATTGCAAAAATATATGAAAGTACACACATTCAATCCTAGATGACGTATAATAAAAATAATTACACATAAATAAAGTAATATGAAATTAAAACGGAAAATTGTGACTAATTGTGTAGGACGTAAATACGGAAGCTTGTTTCCGTAGCTGAAAATAACATTTGTTTGTGTTTAGTTTCTGTCTTGACCTTAATAACATTTTACGTTAGTTTTTTTTTTTTCATTTCAAGATATTTGGTCAGACGTTTGAGTCGATAAATCGAGGTTTTACTTATTGGTGGCAAAGAATATTCGTTTTCAAGTGTCAGAAACAAGCTTCCATACACGCAAGCATACGCTTGTTGTCGATGTCCCTCGTTACTAGCCGTAGTTTACGTCACGAAACGAGCAGAACTGAACAGCATGGAGGAGCTTGTATGACCTTCTGATGATATTTTCCCGTGGTTATAGTGAGTTAGTTTTGTATTTTCTACTTTCAATGGTATTTTGTATTCTTGCCGAATTACATCAGTTTATTTTTATGACCTTTTCTTTAAAAAAATGAATGTATGTTTAAGTTAATGCTAACATAACAAGGCTAACCGTTTAGCGGCTGTTTTACGTTGACTCACATTGTTAGTACAGTTGTCGGCTCAGAGGTTTTATCCGGTAAAACTGTAACTGAACGTGTCTTTAGATTGATTACATTTCAGTTGAGTCTCATCCGTATATAATGATGTCAGGGTTGATAATATTTTGTTTCTGCAGGTTGAGTAAAGCTTTGCAGGATGTCAGTCCAGCACGCATCAGTCCATGCCAAATGGATCATCGGCAGAGTCATCGGGACCAAGATGCACAAAACGGCCAAAGTGAGAGTTACCAGGCTGGTGCTGGACCCTTACCTGCTCAAGGTGAGCCTTTAGGGGATTAAGCACCTTTTATAAAATAAGAGTACAAGTGCTTTAAAATAGGCCGGTAAAGCTACAGAGTAAATGAAATACAGAAGGAAACTATTACAGGTTGTTGGAGAGAAGAGTAAAAACAAAAACATTTGAATGGCCTTTTTAAAGATTGTGTCCACAGCTAAAGGTCCTGTAGAGAAAAGACTCAGATACCTTTAGGGAGAGAATATACCCTGATGCAGGTGTGTAAACGGACAGTTTTGCACACCAGATGTGTGTGGGAGTGAGCCGGTGCTGTTGATGTTATTTTCATATATAGCGAAGGCTCGTGGATGTCCTAAAAAGGCTTCACATACATGTTCTGGTGACATTATGCAAGTCAGACTCATTGCATACTATCAGAGGAAATGAGTAGATCACTGGCATTACTCCACGACTCTTTGCTTAGACAAATAAACAATGAATTAAAGTAATCCAAATACAATAAAATAAAGGCATCAACTGACTTTCCTGATTGATGATTTAGCAAAGGTTTCAAGAGAGCTTGAAGTTTTCATGACATTAAACACAATTATGTCCGAGGTAGAAACAAGGACTTCTGTTTTTATTTATTGTCAGTAAGAAAACTGTGAGCCTTGCAATTTATTCTGTAGAGGCAAGAGGCACACGTGGTGGTGGTTATTTGTTTATATTGGGCGTTATTATTATGTTATTTTTATGCCTTTATATGGATGGGAGGTCCACTGTCCCATGTTTCAGTGACTTTTCTGCACATTTCTGCTGAAGGTGACTACCTGATAAGCCAAAAAGACCAAATCATCTGCAAAAAGCAGAGACGAGGGCCTCAGGCCACAAAAGTCTTAGCTTTCTGCCACTTGGTTCGAACTAGAAATTCTGGGCATAAACGTTCAAGCATTTATGAATTTATATTTGAATAACTGTGATATTGTCTCTTCTTCTCCTACAGTACTACAACAAAAGGAAGACGTACTTTGCCCATGATGCATTGCAACAGTGCACTGTGGGAGATATCGTCCTCCTCAAGGCTCTGCCTGAGCCCAGAAGCAAACACGTGAAGCATGAACTGTCAGAGATCGTGTATAAAGTTGGCCGGGTGGTTGACCCCCTAACAGGAAAGAGGGTTGCAGGAACTGAATTTGTGGAGCCTCTAACAGACCTTCCACTTCAAGAGGAGAAAACGCTGTCAGAGAAACTGCAGGAGCTCAACATCTCTGCTGCCCCCAGTGGAGCCGATTCCCCACCGGCACAAACTCCCACTTCATGACAGAAAACTGTGATTTCATGCAGTAATATCAGCTTATTTGTCACTCTACAATGCTTGTGTTTCAAGTGTTAATGTGGATTTATGTTTTTAAACTAAGAATCTTTGCTGTACATGTATGGGTGAAGAGACTAAATATTACTTCCTTGTTACCTGCTCAGGTAGTGGACACCTTTCAGAGGAATTTGCAAAATAAAACAACTGCGCAAAAAACAATGTCATGGAAGATACTCGTGTCTGTTATCCAGGTTAGGAATATATTATAATCAAAAGGTGAAGGCCTGGGCTGGATCATCTAATCGGCCCATCCATGAGGACCCATCCAAGAGAAAAGGAGAGGAGGGAGGATAAAATAAATGCCATTATGGTATTCACTTAAAACTAAGAAAGTAGATATCAGGTGTGTGAATACAAAAAACGTACATTAGACATGTTATTATCATAGAACATGCATGAAGCTTTGGCTGCTTCATTTTGCATTTAATATAAGGTACTTTGGAGCTTTAAGTGAAGTTGTAATGACGTTTATTGACCCAACAAGGAAAATTATGTTACATCAGCGGGATAAAGAAGAAATAATAGTATAGTTTACAATAAATAATGGTCAAAGTACAATAGGTGCATAGTTAAGACCTTAAACTGAGATAGTGCACAACTTTTATGTATACCATGGTGATTAAAAAACCCCCAGTAAAAATAAAACTGAGGCTAAAGAAGAATAAAAAGTAAAATTGAGATTGTTTAAGAGAATAGTGCAAATTGCATTTATAAATAATATGCACTTTATAATCTGAAAACAACAACATTTGTATGCAGGGGTGTGTAAAGTGATGATCTGGACATGGTGGGGTGATTCCAGTCAGTAGTGGCTCTGTAAGTGGGACTGCTATAATGAATATGCAGTCAGTGAGTCTGGTCTAATTACTGAGGGAGCTGTCCTTACAGTTTATTGTTGCACAAAGGTGCAGTGAATGAAATTGTTAGGGACAAACTGTTCACTTTTAAGTAATGGGAATATGCAGGTTATAAATGCAAGCTCAGCAGGCGGATCGATCAAAGCCCCCAAAACTATGAAAACTTCACATAAATCCAACAACAGCGAACTCTGCGTATTTTGTATTGAGCTGTGTTAATATCTGTGCTTTAAATCAGCTCCACAAGTGATTCCGGTACTGTCGGTTCTAACTCGGGGTCACGCTCCCGTGAGTAACGTCAGCTCCTGCGGGAACGGACTGCGGCTGTAGCCTCCAGCAACCTCCACACGGCTTTCGAGGAAAGATGGCGATCAGAGTCCTTCAAACAGTGGGTAGAGGCCTTAAACAGACGAGAAGCGGGCTTCATGCGAGCAGCCCGGTGAACGTCGCCCTCAGGTTAGACTCTTCTATACACAGTTTATCTGTGCAGGTGCATAAATATTGCTTAAAAGTAATTAAACTTCTGCTCGTGTAGCCCAATGACAACGTGCGGGCTCTGCTAGGCGGTTAAGCTAATGCTAAAGGGAACGTAAGGACGTTCGCTACGTTTACATCTCTGTGCAACGTAGCTAGCATTAGCCATGTAGCTGTAAATCTGCTAACTTTCTGCTAACATTGATTGTTACCCCCACGATTTTTAAAATAAACAGCGAGTCAACTTGTCCTAACAATCGCCAGTGTCTGATTTATAATGTCATGCGTGATTTTATAGACTTGGGTTGAAGAAATTATTAAAAACTTACCGCCGAGTTACTCTGAGTCTTAAACTGAATTCAACTTCAAGGTCAAAATGCATTGAATTGCTGCACAGCTGTGCTTGTTTTGGTCACTGGACGATTCAGTTTCTTCGCTGCAGCAGCTGAGCGGCCTAAAATAAGCTGTTATTTCCCTTTGAAAGGCAGATATTTGTATAAACCTGACTACAGACTGACACTAAAATGTGTCCTTTTTTTGGTGCATTATGAGGAAAACCGGTGGACTGTTTCCTGATAAACAAGCTCAGCCGCTACACGTGGTGACTGTTGGCACTTGTAGATCGAGTACATTAACAGAAAATGCAGGAAGGCTGATTAAAGTCAGTGCAGACTAATCTCAGGGTTTTGTGCTCTGTGTAGACCCCTCAGCCTTCTGAGCTGCTGACCTCTGAAATGCATAGGTTGGCTGGGCTAAAAAAAGATTTGCACCTTTTCTTCAGCCGACATTTACTAGTTTACACCTCGGGCTCTTGCAGTAAAACTGACCTTATTCACATTAGGAAGCCAGGACACTTTTGAAAGTTTCATAACAACAATAGTAAAGGTATTATTGAATATAGCCCGTCCACATCTGTATTTTTGAGACTTGGACTGATAAAGCAGCAGCTAGAGGTTTAACACTAAAATATATATGTCAGATGTTCACAGAGAAATACAACACAGAATAGAAGGAAACAGGGTTGGATTATTAGGGGAGCTTTGTTGTTGTTGGTACTTAAATGCTGCATTGTGTAGCCAAAGAAATGTTGATTGTATCCAACTTTAAAAAAAAAAAATGTTTTAATCCCATCACAGGAGCCTCTCAAATGTTGGTGATGAAAGCTGGTTCAAATCCCTTTTTGTTAGAAAAGTCATCCCCAGAAAAGATGCTCACTCTCACCTGCTTGCCAAAAAAGAAGACAACAACCTGTATAAAATACAGTGTATGTATTGCTGGCAGTGGGACACAGTTAATGATTACCACAACAGTTAATAAACCCATGAAATCTGTTTGATCATGTTGTCTACTCATGCTTTGTTTTTTTCTTCTTTTGTTGCAGTTCACAATGTCAAACCTGAGTGCCTCGATGCTTACAATGAACTTTGGTATGAGTCTTTGTTGTGTTATCTTAATTCAGATGTCACATTAGAACACTTTTTTTGGAACCAGTATGTCAGATATTTTGCATTTTCACACTTTTTCTTTTCTTTTTGTCTGTGTCTTCAGTGAGGATGTCTTGCCTTCCATTCACACTGACCCTGAATACCCCTGTGAGCTTGTGGGCACCTGGAACACATGGTATGGGGAGCAGGATCAGGCAGGTAAGAACATCCACCCTACCTGAGTTACAACGGACTTTCTTTTGAATGTCAGCGAGGTGAATTATTTGAGCCCATTCAATCTGGTTATTCGTCAAAGCTCAACCTTCTCTTTTAGAAGAGGAAACATGAGATTGAAACCTCGCAGACAACATATTACTACGAGGTAAAAATGAGAACAATGTTCATCATGAATATTATTTATTTAAATAAGCAGTTTATGGATACAGACTTGAGACCTGGATTTTTTTTTTAATCCAGCGTATTTCATGCGATGCTCAGACTCATTTTATAATAAATATTGTTGCTTTTAGCTCTACAAGATGCAAACTACTTGACCTCTTGATTGTGAGTCCTATTGATTAATGAGAATCTGTACGTGTTTAAGCTAAATCAAGTTGTACAGCGGGATAATCTTGCTGCTTTCTGTTTCCCGCTGCAGATGAGTTACATTGAGATGTGGCAGAATTTTTCAAACTATGTCGTTATCTTGGTGTAAAAACAGACATTACTTAAAGGCACTGTGCTTTTTCTCCTCTCTCAGCTTTTCTATTTCAGTTAATTATAGCTGAGACTGAACTGAACTTTTTCCTGGCTGCTCTCCATTTTGTCCAAGTGGTGACATTTGTCGTTCCACAGCTGTGGGCCCTCTCTGGTGTTACAGAGCTGTAATGTTGGCAGTGTCAGGAAAGGTTTTCTAAAAGGTTGCATCAGTACACTTTCAGCATGTGAACACTTAGACAGTATATGGTGCTATGTTTTTAGCTTGTCGCTGTCCCTTTTTGGCTCCGTCTTATTGTCATGGTTGTGTTTTGTATTCTGATTTGCAGTTTGATGCTAAATCTTGAACTAACAGATTAAAGGCATTTAGTTTAATGTGGAAATAAACATTAGAATTGTTTCTTTTAATATTTTCCGAGATACTATATGTATTAAATACACTCAATGGCCACTCTATTAGGTACACCTATTCAGTTGTTCATTAACTCAAATATTTAATCAGCTAATCATATGTCAACAGCTCGGTGCATTTAGGCATGCAAACATGGTCAAGAAATCCTGCTAAAGTTCAAACTGATGATCTGAAAGGGGAAGAAAGGTGTATTAAGTGACTTTGAATATGGCATACCTGTTGGTGCCACACACAACACACAAAATATTGATCTACTGGGATTTTCCCACACACCCATCTCTAAGGTTTACAAAGACTGGTCACCAGATTTCAATCCAGTAGAGCACTTTTGGGATGCGGTGGAAAGAGAGTTTCTCATCATAAATGTGCAGCTGACAAGTCTGCAGCAACTATGTGATGCTGTCACTTCAACATGAACCAAAATCCGTGAGGACTGTTCCCAGCACCTTGATGAATTAAAGCAGTTCTGAAGACAGAAAATGGTCCAACCTGATAATAGCAATGTGTATCTAATGAAGTGGCTGGGGAGTGTATGTTAGAGCCATGTTCATTTTTTCACTTCATGAAATTAAGAGTTTTTCTTTTTTCTGAGATATAATTGTAGTGGTAAGATGACATGATGTCCTTTCACATGCATACACAGAAACTGACTGGAAATTCATGCTGTATAGACTGAATCCCGTCATGCTCCACAATCACGGGTGGTTCATAGGGAGGTCTAACCACAGATGCTATTGTGAAAAACAAAACTCTTACTCCCCCAAAAAAGACAAGATCTATTTAAGAGCTACGTTATCTTTGGCTCTTCTGCTCCTTCTATTCTAGTTCACCTGTGGAGATATCGGGGAGGATACCCGGCTCTCACCGAAGTCATGAACAAACTCAGGCAGAATAAGGTAACGGGTGCTCTGATTAGTTAAGCCTACTGGCCGTTGGTTATCTGTAGGCCAATGTTTCCAGCAGTGCACCCATCTAGCTAGACCCACGTGACATT
This sequence comes from Aulonocara sp. 'chitande type north' Nkhata Bay, assembly GCF_057382095.1. Taxonomy (NCBI): domain Eukaryota; kingdom Metazoa; phylum Chordata; class Actinopteri; order Cichliformes; family Cichlidae; genus Aulonocara; species Aulonocara sp. 'chitande type north' Nkhata Bay. The sequence continues at coordinate 21,131,177 of NC_141353.1, read as the reverse complement.
TTCCTTCCATCTTTATCTTTAATGTTTCCAGTAATCTTTAAAGGTTATTTACACAGTAATGCTTTGAAGAAGGAAAGTGTTAATGAACAGATGAGTCATGCTGCGGGTTTAATCTTCAGAAATGTGTTTTTTTTTCTTAGTTTTTGGAAAGCCCTGCAGATAAAATAAAGTAAGTGGCTTGTAATAATGTGTTCCTCCCACATTGAAGAGCATGAACTGATTGGTCAGATAATTACAAAGAAAATCAACCTGTTTCACATATTTGTGGCTCTGCCACCTGGGGCCCGTTCTTCGTACGTCGCTTACTACATCCAAGACCAAATCATCGCGCTAACTCTGAGCTCGCTAATCCGGTTCTCCGAACACACCTGCTGTTGACGATTAGTACAGCTGGATGAAGTAATGTGAGATCACTGGGTGTCGTAAAAGGGGCTATGCATCGATAGTAGAAACATTGATTGGCAACCCTCTGATTGGTCGGCGAAAATGTCGAAGGAGCGCGCTCGGTATTTTTCGGCAGCAGAGCAAGAACTCTTGAGTGAGGGATTTCAGGAGTTTCAGAGTTTAATCAGAACGCAAGGGAACACTGCAAAGGCTGCAAAAGCAAGGAGAGAGGGCTGGCAGAAAGTTGCTGACAAATTAAACTCGTAAGTAATTTAATAATAACAATAATAATGGAGTGGATTTATATAGCGCTTTTCAAGGCACCCAAAGCGCATGACAATACCACTATTCAGTCACTCTCACATTCACAACAGGACCCACTAGAACATGGGAACAAGTAAAAGTGAAATATAAGAATATTCTACAGAATGGTAATATTTATCACTTATATTGCTTTTAGTCTCTTGGAAAGAGACCCTGAAATAATCTGTTTGTTTGTTCATAACAGCAACCAAGAAAAGGGCAGAGCAAAAAAAGACAGGTGGTGGTCCTGCACCCCTTCGTCAACAAGTTGGTTAAGTAAATAATACCCTCACAGGAATATCGATATCTCTCAATGAGCACACTGTCGCGCTGAGCTAAAGGATCCTGTCTATCCCGCAATATACGCTGAATTCTGAGGACTCTCGTTATCAATCTTGCACCTTCCGCAATGGGTTGGTCGCGTATACGGACAGGACATGGCTGCGACAGGCTTCCCAAATCCACCTTCGCTTTTATAGCCGTGGTCTCTCATCTTGATTACACGAAGTAATTTACAATTATTACTGTGAAATATGAATTACATCTGTAATAATCACATACATGTAATAGAATGTTAATAGTACATTTCCCTTTTTTAGGAAATGACCTGTATGTATCTGTGTGAAATCAATAAAAGGATCAAGTGCTGCATTATCTTTAGTTACATTGATGTTATTTATTTATGGTGAAACAGTGGTGGAATATTGCTGTTGCTTTCGTATAAATGAAGCGGACATACCTGCGTGGCCGCGATCTAATCCTGTTTACATAAAGTAAACCTGCTCCCGAGCAGGTTTACGCTTATGGCTCTGTTGCTATGACAGCAAGTCCCGGATGAGCTTCGGGGAACCGAACGATCCAAGATCACGCGAAATCGTCAACAATCAAATCCAGCTAACTTACTTAGCGAGGTACGAAGAACGGGCCCCTGGTGACAGAATACAGCTACCACATGTAAACAAGAGGCTACAAAACCGTGCATAGGCTTTGTGCACTGGTCCTGCACATCTGTGACGCTCCCTTTATTGCTTTATCAACTGTCCTTTGGCAAACCTCATGATTTTAATTTGCACAATTCCACAAACTTTAATCAGTAAATACATACTACTGTTAATCTGCCCAGATAATTTACTCATCTATCTCTGCATACATTAAGTAGCACATGGCAAATTAGAAGTGTATACACTATATTTATAACCATAAATGCCATATATATTCTCCGCATATCACTACTCCTCTATTATACCTTCTCAGAAAAGGTGATTTATATATATGTATATATATTTTTATGAGTCCAGGTAAAAAGATATTTTCTTTCACTTAAATTCTCTGAATGCACACTAGCTGACTTTCATTGTCTAGATTCTGATCAGACTTCACAGTCGAACAACATGAATACAAATATATTTGGCAGTTATTTTAGCTGAGTCAGATTTTCTGAGCGCTGTGCTTCTTTCATTTGTCTTTGCTGTAGAAGTTTATGGAGTACAGGAATGAGAGGGGGAAGATGCTGCTGTCTCGTAGGAACCAGCTGCTGCTGGAGTTCAGTTTCTGGAACGAACCCGTCCCTCGTCCAGGACCCAACATCTATGAGCTCCGATCGTATCAACTCAGGGTAACTCTTTTTTTTTTTTTTTTTTTTTTATGAACCACAGAATTAGTCGTCCTCCCTCTGTAAGTCTGGGTTTTTGGGGGGAGCGTTTTTGTTTTGTATTTTGCGGTACATGTAGTGAACATGATCTTTACCTTCTTTTTCTCAGCCAGGCACAATGATTGAATGGGGAAATTACTGGTAAGGCACAACTTTCCTTTTTCATGTAATATCTGAGCCACCAAATTTGATCATTTATGGGGGATAACTTTGCGAGCTTTAGTTCCCTTTGTACTAGTCTTGTAGCTACAATCTAAAAAGTTCCTCACTGCTAGTTTGTTGGTTTCACATTTTGTTGCAGGTGAAAATGAGTCTGCAGTACTTTCTGACTACAAAATGTATGCATGACTCCTGAGCATGACCGCATATAATAATCCATTAACTGCCTGGGCTTCATTTAATATATGTCAATATATTCATCTGTTGAATTGAAATTGATTTTTGTTAATTTTATAAAACCAAATATGCAGGGATGATTATAACAAGGCTGATGGTTTAAAACTGAAATTTGATGTACTGACTTGAAATGAGGGGAGTACTGGTGGATGTTGTGGTGTTTTAATTACTGCCACTCTATTTAGAAGCTGTTTTGTGTAATGTCTTTGGTGCTGTGCAGGGCTCGGGCTATTGAGATTCGCCAGCAGAACCAAGAGGCGGTGGGAGGCTTTTTCTCACAGATTGGAAGTCTGTACACAGTTCACCACTTATGGGGTAAGATGAGTTTCCAGGATCATTCAAGAAAAATGCTGCAAATATTGTCCAGGTCACCTACAAATGCAAATGTATGTACATGTTTTTGGTACATGCCTTTTAGATGTAAAACAGCGGTCCCCACACCGGGCCATAGACCAGTATTTACGCGTTACCATAGTGACCAGAGAGCATTAAGGGGCAGAGAGGAGGATGTTACTCTTAATGTTGTTGGTACATTTCAGGAGGACGCTGCTAATAAAGTTACACAATTACACAGTGAATTCGGGTTTATTATTATATTTACAAATTACCACAGTTTTTGTCTTGGTCGTATTATTTTAATTATTTTGTATTTATCCGCGACACCTTAAAGGCCAGTCTGCGAAAATATTGTCTGACATTACACCGGTCCGTTGCGCAACAAAGGTTGGGGACTGCTGATGTAAAAAAGTCCAGGACCAGGAGAGGGGACGAATCCCTTGGAGGGTGCATCCGGCATCAAATGTGTACTGCTGAAAGAAGCTCCCATTTTGCTTGTAGCATTAAACAGTTTACTTGGTGTTGCTCTTCTTTCTTTCCACGTGACGGTGTGCACCTTTAGGTTCTGGAAGTGAACTTAATGCAAAAGCTGTCAAGTATTTAAATTTTCCTGAGCACGACTGTTTGACGTTATGATTCGTCTTTGGTTTAAAAAGCTACAGCTTTTACTCAGTGAGTTTGAACGTGTTTCTTTTCAGCTTACAAGGACCTGCAGTCCAGAGAAAATACCAGAAACGCAGCCTGGCAGCGTGACGGCTGGGACGAGGTTGTTTATTACACAGGTTGGTTTCAGTCTGATACTTTTATACTTAAGCAAGTTTTAGTTACTGTAAGTGCTGAGTCTTGTTGTTCTGTTGTGGGCATAAGACATTAAAATTAACCTATTTTATATCTATTATCCATATTTGTGTCATGTTAACGTTAAATGAAAATATTAATTTCAAACATTTAAGCTCGGATGAACCCAAGCTGCCAACAACTTATTATAAATTGTCGATCAAGAATAGATTAAAACAATGAAGACTAATTACTAATACTGTCAACATATTCTCTTCTCAGGGCTTCAAATACTGGAAGTATTGACTTTTTTACACACCTTGGTAATAATGAATTTTGAGAACTAAATGCCGTGTTTTAAAAAGATACAATAGGTGCAAACCTACAGAAAAGAAATTGACCTTTTACAAAGTGTCTTTTTTATAATCGCTTTACTGGGAGAAAAAGCATCATGAGAGCAAGGAAAACAGTGAAGTAGAACACAGGACACAGGAAAAGAGACTCAGATTGCACTAAAGTGCTTGCAGTGTGTCAGTAGATGCTGTTGACTTGGCTTCGCAGCGTTGAAACTGCTATAATCTAAAGGTGAATTGCAAAATGCACATCTTTGATACTTCATCCTGTTGTGTCATTGCTGTGGTTGCTGCAGATCATATAAACAAAGACAACTTTGTGGTAAATGAGTTTTTCATTTAGCTGCTTTCTGCTCACATCATCTCTTCCTGCTGAAGAGATGATCAGTGTGGCATCTACCTTTTAATAATGTTTTATGTGAATTAATGTTATCCCTAAATGCTGGCGAAACTGCAAACTGAATTATGTTAAACCTCATTAATGCCAGTGAATTTCGTAAGCTGCATGAGGTGTAGAAGCATCGTATAATCTTTCTTTAGTGTTTAGAAAATGTAACCTCTTAGCCGGCAATGAAGTCTCCCTGTTAGGAAGCTTCCCAATGAAAAACTGACTATTCAGCTACAGCCAAAGTCTACTTGAGGAGGCGGGAACAATAGTGTCAGTGAGTTACTTTTGTTCATTCACTGGACATTTTAGCCACTAAAACTTGTCATGGCTGTAAAAGTTCTTGGGAAAATTAATTGCCCACTTCTGCTCTAAAGTGTGTTGGTTGTACATAGAGCTTTGCAGACTTTCACCAGTGAGCTGTGTTACAAATATAGCATCTTTATTTATAACACACTTTACATCCAACAATGTTGGCCAAAGTGCTACAAATATAAAATAAAGAGAAAACAGTTTAAATTACATCTAAAATTTCTTAAAATTAAAAATAATATAATTAATAAGAAAACATATTAAGAGACATCAACAAGTCCTTCTGTGCTGAAAGCCAAGGTAAATAAATGTTTTAAGACGTGATTTAAAAACGGATAAGGAAGGTGCCTGTCTAACATGTAAAGGCAACTCATTCCACAATTTTGGTGCTGCCACAGCAAACGCCTGATCCCCTCTGAGCTTACCATTAGTCCTAGGCACACTCAGCAGGAGCTGGTCTGCCAGGAAGGTATGTATGGATGAAGAAGCTCAGAGAGGTACAGAGGGGCAGCATTGGACAAACATTTAAAAACAAATAAAAGTAGCTTAAAATATGTGGAATAATAATAATAATAATAATAATGGATTGGATTTATATAGCGCTTTTCAAGGCACCCAAAGCGCTTTACAATACCACTATTCATTCACTCTCGCATTCACACACTGGTGGAGGCAGCTACAGTTGTAGCCACAGCTGCCCTGGGGCAGACTGAGAGAAGCGAGGCTGCCATATCGCGCCATCGGCCCCTCTGGCCAACACCAGGTGCTCTGAGTTATTCTTGTTTGTGCTTTAGTCCATGCTTTTAGCTTTTAGCTCGTGCTGCAGAGAAGACTGTTCAAGCCTGATTTTCATCACCTTTGGGCTTCATTCCTTCCTTTTCTTTGGAGAACTGCACACAAGCATGTCTGTAGATTACATACTCATAATTCTTCACTTGTTCATACCTACACAAATGGAAACAAACGTGGCACAATAAATTCTACTTCAGCGTCTCTCTGATGCCTGAATCTATGAAGGATTGATTTAGCAATAGGGAATCATTATGTTCAATGGGATTACAAAGACACTCAGCAGTGTTGGTGTAAGGACAACGTACAACAACTCAGGCTTTAATAAAATGAGCTTTTATTGGGATGTTAACATTGAAACTAAACTGAGAACTCTAGCTATAAATTCATGAAACATTAGCAAATTTAAATGAGATAAAGTTGTGTTCCCTGTTGGAAATCTGTTGTTAAGACTGTTGTTTGTTCTTTACCTCACAGTCCCTCTTATTCAGCACATGGAGTCTAGAATAATGATTCCCATGAAGAATTCACCCTTGAAGTAACTACTAACACCTGAGGAGAATTCTCAGCCGCCACTGCAACTATTACACTGATCTGTCGAGAGTGTAACCAACCGTCAAAGTGTGCACTGCCAGGAAAATCTGCTCAACATCAACACAATCTTGTTTCCTTTCATTTGGTTTCTTTTCTCCCCTTTTTCTGTTTGGATGATGAGGTCAAAATGATTGTCACCAAAACTGTACCTGTTACAGCAGCTACTATGTTACTGACCTATTAATGTGGTGTGCTTATGATTTGGGGGCGCACTCCTCTTCACCTTCTGTCATTTAAAGGGTGTTTGAAATGTCTTGTCTGTCTTCATTTTCTTTTCCTTTCTTTGTTGTTTGTGTGCTGGTCACAGGGCCTTTTTAATGTACAAGAAAATTTAATATGATTTCTGAGTCCTGAAACAAAATAATGATTACCAGTGTCTTACAGCAGAAAATAAGAGCTCACAGTAGCTCACTGTCAAAATTACATGGCTTAAAATACATACTGAGTGGTCAGTTTCACAGAGATAAACCTGCAGTTTAAAGTTCAGTGTTAGAAAATGAGCACTAAAGCTGAGAGTTACAGGTTTTGGTCTGTTTCAGAGCCACAGTCTCACTCAAAGTTCATCGTGTGTCCACTCCTCTTTTGTTACACAGCTTTGATACAGCCAACTTGGTGTTTACTCCTTTCAGAATCATTTGACTGGATGAACCAATTCCTGTCAACAATACTGCATACACACAAGTTGCCAGCTCATTGTTTTTGTTTTGTTTGTTTTTTTTTGTCTTACCAGAATCATGAATACTGAATTTGAATTATTTGCCCTGTTTTTTTTTTTTTTAAACTGACCACAACTCCTGATTGTTCAAATTGTAACATATGACACACGTGGCTCTTCCACACAGAAGACATGTTTTTGAATCCAGCGGAACTAATCTGTATTTACAGCATAGCCTGCTGTACGCTTACTGACAAGTTTGGCCTTTCCCTATATCAAGTAGATGATGTCTGGGTGATTGTATGCTCTGACTAAGATCAATGTTTTCTTTCGTTTCTTTCTTTCTTTTTAAATGGGCAGATTGTAGATATACATAGTGGGATTATTGGCCAAACCATAGTTACAGACCCTCCTGAATCTGAATGTGCAGGGTCTTCTATTACCTAGCGGGTGTTGATAACCCTGTGAACAGGAGAGGAGTAGTATCTTGTGTGATAAATTGTAAAATGCAGTGCTTTAATAAGATTAGTTGTACATATTTAATTAAACTTCTGATAAAAATTAAGAGCGCTCTTTGTCATAGGTTTGAAATGATAGAACGTGAGTTGATTTTTGACTGTCAGACCACAATTTTCTGTTTTCTTCAGCATTAAAAAAAAAAATCAAATATGCATATTAATTTTGCATGCTGAAGAAAGTGTGATGCTACTATATTAAATGGTAAGGCTTAATAATAATAGTAATCGTTTAAAATAACTAAATATCGAAATTTGATTTTATGTCGGCTCTGTGAGGTGTTCCAGTGGTAAAAGTGAGGCAAAATTCAGACCACAAACTGAATTTTGTGGTCTGTGTGGGTGTGTGTGTGTGTGTGTGTTGTATTTCCAGACATTGGTGTCTAGGGTGTGACTTGTGCTGCCTTCATGGTGTGATGGAAATCTTAAAGGTTAATGCTCGGCACTAATGCTGCAAAGTAAGGAGAGGATGGATTCTGTCGGAAATTTTAAATATATATTTTAAATATGTTTCACGCAAAAAGTTATAACTTTTCAGGACATTGTTCACAGTTTCACTGTGATTTGCTTACCGATATTGCCAGTCGGAAAACAAATGATCTGACTTTGTTGCCTTGAAGGTGTTCTAACGTTTCTTTTGGAGAAGCCGAGTCAACCTGACACGATATTCCCATGGGTTCGAAAAATGTAATGACTTTTCTGCACTGATATAAATCATGGTGTGGACCAGTTGCAATAGCTGTAAATGCGGAATGTCCCAGCGTCGGCGTGTCCCCTAAATGCAGCACGAGAACACGTGTTGGAGCCTTCTGGAAAGCGACTCCCCTTTCGAGAGCTTCCGAACCCGAGTAGCGTGGACTCCCTACCGGCGATACTTTTTACTTGTACTTCGCTGGTTGTGCTACGCTATGGCTGCCGTAAAAGCTCTAAACCCCAAAGCAGAGGTGGCCAGAGCCCAGGCCGCCCTGGCTGTTAACATTAGTGCCGCCCGGGGGCTGCAGGATGTGCTGAGAAGCAACCTGGGACCGAAGGGGACCATGAAAATGTGAGTGCCGCCGGAGCTCTTTGTGCAGCACGCGTGATATGCTAACTCGCTAACGTTAGCAGCAATTCACCGGTTTAGCATTGCAGCCGATAGCGGTATGTCGCCACCAAAGTCTTTGTGCCTGAAAAGTAGAAACCATCCACTCTTTATTACAGAGTACCTGTCCAAAACAAACTTAAAATAAATTGAGGCCTGCCATCGCTAAACGGTTAGCGGATTTTCCCGGCACTCGTTGCCCTGCCCAGTCATCGTCATGATCCGCTCTGACAGCCATAAAGCTAACGTTAGCATGCTAGCTTCAGTCGGTTAGCAGATCATGCCAGTTTACGTTAAAGTCGTAGTACTAAGTATAACGTGTCCACAAGTTTATCCTTAACGCTAACTAAAGATACTGATGAGCGACTGAATAACTCAGTTACAGGTAGAGATTTGTTTGGGGATTTGTAGATGATGTGAGGAAATGGATAAATAAAAGCTAACAGCCATAATCTGCGAGTTCTTCAGCAGGCAAACAATAATAGGGTGAAAGTTTGCATTATCATAATATAAGCCGCTAGTAGGTAGGGTAACAAATATTAACCCTCTTCTGTCTCTGTGGATCTGCAGGCTGGTGTCTGGTGCAGGAGACATAAAGTTGACCAAAGATGGCAACGTCCTGCTACACGAGATGGTAAGGGACACGATGAGCTGTAAAATGAGGATCTTCTGTCAGTGATGTCATATTAGTACTGTATTGCCTATTTCACAGAGTGACCACACCCTAAATGTTTGTATATGTCTCTTAAGCCTTTGTTCTCACAAACAATGAGTTTAACAGCAGCATGTTATCTGACTGAGCTTTAAATATCTGGATAGATGTGCTTTAGGGTTTGAACTTGATGGCACTTTTTCCACATTTGTCACAGTGCACATTAATAATTTGACAATAATTCGTTAACCATTACAACGTACCTAAATTCTAAAAAATATATTGAACGCAGAAGTCTTTACCAGCTGACCGGGCCACACAACCTGCTATCCTCCTAATGCCATCCCAAGTACAGATTAATGGGAGGGTATCCGGTGTAAAATCTGTGCCTATTCAACTTGTAGATCTGTCTGTCCCTTTGGGAAACAAGGGAGCAACTGGAAATACCTTTTTTAGCACTTCAAAGCAAACTTAGTACCTTGTAATGCAACTGAGGATTCATAATAATTAATAATGGATCAGTAGGTTTAGCACTGCTGCCATGAATTACCCATGAATGAGGATTTTCATAAAATTTTTCCCAACCTGTTTCCCTTTCAGCAAATTCAGCACCCTACAGCATCGCTGATTGCCAAGGTTGCCACTGCACAGGATGACATCACAGGAGATGGTACCACCTCCAACGTCCTCATCATTGGTGAACTGCTGAAGCAGGCTGACCTTTACATTTCAGAGGTACAAGATAGTTCACAGTGTGTGTTTGTATTTGGCATGTCAGTCTCTCTAGTGAATGAATTGTTGAGGTATCTTTTTTTTAACCACAACTCCATTTTAATGGTTTGTTGCAGGGTCTTCATCCAAGAATCATTGCCGAGGGCTTTGAGGCAGCAAAAGAGAAATCTTTGGCTGTTCTTGAGGAAGTAAAGGTGACTCGGGAAATGGATAGAGAGACCCTCATTAACGTCGCACGCACCTCCCTCAGAACCAAGGTCCACGCAGAGCTGGCAGACCTGCTCACTGAGGTGAGACATGAGGGAATCGAGCACAAAGCAGATGTTAGATGTTTTTACCTTATAGCCAATTAGTTAGTTTACTTTGACATTTCAAAGTTGCCACAGACCTAAGGGCTTACTTATTCTTGAACCTTTATGGCAGTCTGTAGCTTGTTGTGAGTGCACTTCTCTATTCTCTAATCTTAGCTGTCGCTCATTTAGCTTGTGATCACCTTGTCTGTTTGCAGGCTGTAGTAGATGCTGTGCTCGCCATCGCTAAACCCAATGAACCCACTGACTTGTATATGGTGGAAATCATGGAGATGAAGCACAAGACCGACTGTGATACACAGTAAGTGTAAATACAGAGGTGGAGAGGGGAATAAGACAAGACTGTGCTTAACTGTGAATTCTAAATGCTGATCTGTTATTTCTTAGGCTGATCAGAGGTCTGGTGTTGGACCACGGCGCCCGGCACCCAGACATGAAGAAGAGGGTGGAGGATGCTTACATACTGACGTGCAACGTCTCTTTGGAGTACGAGAAGACCGAGGTCAACTCTGGCTTCTTCTACAAGAGCGCTGATGAGAGGGAGAAGCTCGTGGCTGCAGAAAGGAAGTTCATCGAGGACCGCGTGCAGAAGATTATCGCCTTGAAAAACAAAGTGTGTCCCAATGGGGACAAGGGCTTTGTCGTCATTAACCAGAAGGTATGCTAGAAAATGCGGATGTTAACATAGTTCAAAGGCTAAAGTTTAAAAAAAAAGAATTGTCAAACTCAGTTCAGTCTGGCTTGTACTACTAAAGATACAGGCTCGTAATTTGACTTTGTGTTTTCATATGAACACTAAGCCTTTTGAGACTGGCCCAGCCAATCTGGCTGCATGCACAGCGAACACCCAAGGATGCTATCATGGCTCCCCCTGGTTTTTGTGTCTGTGCTACAGTAACTCTGATCTGTACCTCTGCATTAGGAGAGTCTCTTCCTCCCCTACATGTATTCAGCGGATCAGGATAATCTTTACATCGCTTAGATTTACCGAACTATTTAGTGTAAACTGCAGTCTCAAGCATGTCTTCTTATTTTGTGTGTGTGTTTAGGGTATTGACCCATTCTCCCTGGACGCCCTAGCCAAAGAGGGCATTGTTGGGTTGCGGAGGGCAAAGAGGAGGAACATGGAGAGGTGAGAAAAATATTTTTCAGTGTTATAAATGTTGGTGGTGTTTTATAGTTGAGATGAGCAAAACATTACATTACTTAGATAAAAGTTCATAGAAGATTTTTGAATTGTTTGATTTAACATGCTGAGATGAGCTCATGCTTTATGTTTTGAAATTGGCACAGACACACCCGTACAGGTGCTTTACACTACCAGCCGGTGTCAGTCAGTCATATATTAAGAAGCTGAATTACACTCAGTGTGTCGTTCCTGTGACAGGCTCACCCTCGCTTGCGGTGGCATCGCCATGAACTCAGTTGATGACCTCACACCTGAATGCTTGGGACATGCTGGCCTGGTTTATGAACACACACTGGTGAGACTTTTTTTTGGGGGGGGTCTATTTTTTACCTTTCAGTCCACAAAACTGTGAAATTTAAACTTTTTAAAATTAAAATGATATTAATGCTGCAACCTTGCTTGCAGGGAGAGGAGAAGTACACGTTCATCGAGAAGTGTGGAAACCCTCGCTCAGTTACCCTGCTGGTGAAGGGACCCAACAAACACACCCTCACACAGATCAAAGATGCCGTAAGGGACGGTCTGCGGGCAGTAAAGAACGCTATTGAAGATGGTAAGAGCTGAACATTTCCTCTATGCTTATTTTACTTTTTAAAATCCTTTTACTAAAAAATTATTAACATAAACTTTTGTTGATGATGAATTTCTGCAGTTTTGTTCTATCTGAATTAATCCTACTGGATGCTCTGCTTGACCATTAGTATGGCTTATAAAATGCTACCTTTTTAAACAGATTAACACTTTTTTTTAATGTCTGTGTGCAGACAAATCAGTGTTTTTAGAATTCTTTAAGCAGAAATTCATTCATGAAACAACACTCTGAAGTCCTTTAAGGCTTTTTCCAAATATTGTGTGGACAAACTGTAGATCAAAATATCCATTTTCTCTTTATGTTGATAACAAGCTGAAATTGAAGGTGGTTAATTTGTCCTTAAGGAAAACAGAACAGGTCTCATTTGCACAGCGAACACCCAGGGATGCTAGTGTGGCTCTCCCTGGTCTCAGTGTCTGTGCTACAATGACTCTGATCTTATCCTCTGCATTAGGAGAGTTTAGTCTCTCCTACATGTATTCAGCTGATCAGAACAAACTCCACTAATTGTTTTAAATATTAGAGCTGTTCCCTCCCCGAGTGGGTTAATTTATATGACACATTTGTTTGCTTTCCTAAATATCTTTATTTTTCTGTCTTCAGGTAGTGTAGTCTCCGGTGCAGGTGCCTTTGAAGTTGCTGTGGCAGACGCTCTGGTAAAACACAAGCCCAATGTGAAAGGCAGAGCCCAGCTGGGAGTCCAGGCATTTGCAGATGCTCTCCTAGTCATCCCTAAGGTAAAGAATAATTCATTTTCTGTCATTTTTATTAACCGAAACCTGGTTTGTTTCTTGCTGCACCATTATTTGTCACCTTCTTATAGTCCATCCTGTATCAAAATTTACTGATGTTTTTAAAATGCCATCTTTCTGTTCTTAGGTTCTGGCCCAGAACTCTGGCTACGACCCACAGGAGACCCTGCTGAAGCTGCAGACAGAGTACAAAGAGTCTGGCCAGCTAGTTGGAGTAGACCTCAGCACAGGTGAGAACCACAGCAGCGATCAGTCAATCCTGAAGTGATTGCATTTTAAAGTTTAGAGTAAAACTCTATAATTGTTGTATTTAGCTATGTGAAGTTATTAAACAGTAACAATTTGGCAGAATTTAAACCTTTTTTTTTTATTCTAACCTTTTGCTTTGCAGGAGAACCAATGGTGGCAGGAGAAGCAGGCGTATGGGATAATTACAGTGTCAAGAAACAGCTTCTTCACTCATGGTGAGACGAAGGAATGTTTTAAATTACCCCGATGTATCGCCCACATGGGTCACTAACACGGGTCTCTGTTCACAGCACGGTGATCGCAAGCAACATCTTGTTGGTGGATGAGATCATGCGAGCTGGAATGTCTTCTCTCAAAGGTTAAAGTCACCTAAAGAAGCTGCAGCTGTTATACTCACAGGGATAGTTGTTTACCTAAAGGTTCAGTCAACGTGTTCCCGCTGTAGGCACTCTGAAGCACCCCCAGTCTGATGGACAGCCCGCTGTAAACATCCACGGCATCCATCGCAGCGCCTGTCAGACATCATTGTCATGCTAGTCATGAGGTTCTTTTTGTTTTCCATGGATTTGTCATCGCCTCCCTCTAAAATGATTGGTTTATTTATGAGATTTTGTTAAAAGCACTGACCTCTGCCTCAGTTTTGTTTCTACCCATTAAAGGTTTTCCTGGCTCCGTAAAAATGTGGTTCTTTGTCGTTGAAGAATTAATCAGTCAAACATATAAAAGTTAACATCTGTGTTTTTTCTGCTCTGAGTCCATGAATGCTTTGGAAGCTCATCAGGAAAAATGTGATCTGTAATGCACAACCAGTGTTGGACCGGAGCATAAGAAATTAAGCAGGTCATCAGTCTCCATCTCCTCTTATCTCTCCCCTTAGCATCCTTCCTGTCACACTGATCCTCTGCATGTGTCCTTTGTGTGCTTCCTCTTGCACTTTTCTACTGTTGTAAATAAGCTCTAGTTTCTAAAGAGTTTTCACGACACACCAAATCAAAACGCAAACACTTCTGAACTTTCTGTATTCACCTGCCTTTTGACATCAAAATGAAGGCTTCACAATAAATGCATCCCAGCAAAAGACCCCAATGAGTAAAACGTCATTGCTCACAAACATTGGGAGATCCCTGAGTTCTTGTAACATTAAAAAAAGTCTATATAATTAAGACATTTTAATTAAAAAGTAAATATGCTTAATAAAGCAGCAGTTCTCAAATTCACATTAAAAAATAGCAAATATCAGATATGTTAGTGGTTCAGTATAACAGAAGTCAAGTGGACAGTGCAGCGCATTAAAAGTGGTGTAATGTGTACTTGGGGTGTTGGGCTGAAATAGCCTATTAACACCAGAGAGCAGATGTACTTGAGAATTGAGAAAGGGTTACACAGATGTGCTGCATGGGAGTAAAACATAACCTGTAACTGTAATTGAGAAGCTGAATCAGTCAGATAGGGTTGAGTACGATTTATATTACACCAGCGCAGAGCATCGGTGTTTACGTCTTACTCGAAATATTTTCCAATGTAATACTCTTCCTGTTATTATTATTATTAACAATATTAATATTATTCTCAATATTATTAAACTACAAAGCTTTGAGAAAGAGGAAATATCGCGTGAATTTGAAAAAACGGACGGAACCAATTTTGAGGTGCAACGGTGAAATCTGTCCGATAGAAACGACTAAAAAATGAAATTGAACTTTGAGAAGTTCTCCATTTGAACGTGGTTAAACGTTTAACGTGTATATTTTTGTTTAGACGTGGTTTCAAACCAGTTTTAGCAAAGACGATGGTATTCTGGATGTTTGCTGTGTTTTTACTGACAGGGGCCGGTAAGAGGACTCTTTCTTTCATTTCTGAATTTAACAAAAACATTAACACTTAAATAAATACCCATCGAGGCATGTTTGTTCCTGGCAGCCGCGGAGGAAATGGTGAACATCCCGGGAGGAAAGATGTCAATGGGAACCAGTGCACCCGATGGGAGAGACGGAGAGTCTCCCACCAAGGAGGTCGAGCTTCAGCCTTTTGAAATAGACAGACACCCCGTCACAAACGCCGATTTCAGGTAAATAAGATCTACATTGAAATGAATTAAGGCAGAACTAATGCACTGAAGTCGGTGACTTGTTCATTTATTTGCCACAGAGACTTTGTGAGAGCCCAGAAGTACAAAACTGAAGCCGAGACGTTTGGCTGGAGTTTCGTGTTTCAGGACTTCGTGTCAGAAGAGCTGAAGAGCAAAGTCACTCAGAGAATTGAGGTGCCGAGTTATTTTTCTCTGATTAATAGATCAGATTACCAGCTACATTACTTATTTCACAATTTTAAGCATACATCTCAGATATGAAGATTTGCTGTTTTTATATGTCTAACGTTAGTGTTGTTCATAATAATTAATGAAACAATTTGTAGGCATCTCAGCATTTAAAGAGATTCTCCACAATAAATAAAATATATAATGTAGAGCTTCTTACTGTTGTAAACAGCTTCTGACCTATTTCCTCATCTTTTCCATCAGTCTGCTCCGTGGTGGCTGCCTATAGAGCGTGTGTTTTGGAGACAGGTGAGTTGCACATTGTGAGTTTGTTCCTATGTTTTTGACAGTTTTTGTTTACACTCACTTATAACATTTTATTAGGTAAACCATGCGAGTACTGAGTCAGACCCCTATTCCTTAAGCACTGCTGAATTATTTGTGGCACAGATACAAGAAGGTGCTGGAAACATTCCTAGATACTTCGGTCCATGTTGACAGGACAGCATCACACAGCCGCTGCAGATCATCAGCTGCACATCCACAATGCAACTCTTCTGTTGCGTCCACATCCCAAATGTGCTTTATCGTAAATCGACACTTATCAAACCAAACCGCATTTTTCCAGTCTTCTGTTGTCTAACTTTTGCTTTGTTGAGCCCAACCAAATTGTAGTCTCAGTTTCAGTATTCAGAGGTGTTTTTCTTTACACATTTGTTGTAACGAGTGGTTGGTAGAATTATTGTTGCCTTCCTGCCATGCCTACTTTTTTGCCACGCACGTTGACCCTCTACTGTTCAGCCTTCAGGGCCTGGTTCGGGGATTCGAGATCGTCTGGACTTTCCAGTGGTTCAGGTGAGCTGGAATGATGCCCAGGCCTTCTGCAGCTGGAAAAGCAAGAGACTGCCCACGGAGGAGGAGTGGGAGTGGGCTGCACGTGGGGGGCTGCAAGGTATAATGTTTACTGCTATTATAGTCGAGTTTTTGACTTTCACTTCCAGCTGACAACATTTAAGTCACACACAGTGATGTTTCTGCTCAGCAGCTCCTTTGTTATTGTCTCGACAGAGGAACCCAAAACTGCTTTTGTGTTTCAGATTCAGTCAAGTCTTTGTGAAAAATCAGGAAACTAGTTTGAATAATGGACTTTTTCACAAAACTGAAATATAATTTTATTGTTCATCTAATCTCTTTCCTGGCTGTTATGCTGCAGGTCGGACCTACCCATGGGGAAACAAGTTCCAGGCCAACAGAACCAACCTGTGGCAGGTCAGCATGTTGCAGTCATGGTTAGGTCATCATTAGGTCATTAGTATTGTTCTCATGGGAGGCTCTGATTAGGTTTTCACTAATGCTTCTTTAGCCACTGACATTATGTTTTTGTCTTTGTTATTAAGTAAATATATATTGTATATCTGAATACAGAAAAAACCCTCTGTGTTTATGTAAAACAATGTTTTACACTCGCATGTTTTGTTACTGAGGAACAAAACATGCGACTATATTTTAAATTTGTATGGATCCAGAGTTGGGGAGATTAATTTTTGTTGCTAAGACAAGACCAGTGTTGGTCAAGCTTCTTGAAAATAGTAATTAGTTACTAATTACTGATTACTTCTCCAAGAAAGTAATCCCGTTAACTTTACTGATTACTTCTTTTCAAAAGTAGTTGGTTACTTTATTACTTAAGTTACTTTAAAAAACATGATACACAACTTGAATACGTTACAAATACGTTATAAAGCTGTATAGGATCCGGGGGCTTCTCTGTGAATTCAACATTCCTGTGGCAGCTTGCCAGGTGCTTGCTCAGATTTAAAGTTAAAGTTTTTGCAGTAGAAAGACGTTTTCTTCCCACGCAGAGAGTACTGTGGACGCCACATGGTCGTACTCAGTACTCAGCTGCAGTCCATGTCATCTGTTGTTGATTGACACACGTCTGTTGCTGCCACGGACGTCGCACGCTCGTACGTCATTGTCATAAGACACTCTCACAAACAAAATAATGGTTTAGTAACGCAGTAATGTAGCCTGCTTACGGGTAAGTAGCAGTAATCTAATTACTTTACTCTTTACTTGAAAAAAGTAATCGGATTACGCTTTACTGCCCATCTGTGACTAAGACTCATGTAATTCTTCACTTACTGTATTGTGAGTCTGGACAAACATGGATTTAAAGTGTGGTATTGTGGTAATTCTAGCTTTCGTGTATTTTAGGGATCTTTCCCAGATGGAGACACTGCAGAGGATGGATACCACGGCATCTCTCCTGTTACAGCATACCCTCCCCAGAATAGCTATGGTAATCTTGTTTTAACACACATGTTATCAGCATGATGAAAGAGCTGATTGGTAGCTAAGATGTTTAAGAGGAATATTAACTGTGCATTAAGACTTTACATTTGTGTTTTGAGCTTTTGGAAACATTTGATTTTTCTTCTCACATTTTATGTTGTGAACATTAACACATAATGACAAATCTTCCTCCAGGACTGTATGACATGATGGGAAATACATGGGAGTGGACATCCACACGCTTTTCAGCAGCGAGGCCGATGTACGTGCTGCGCGGTGCCTCCTGGATCGACACAGTGGACGGTTCAGCTAATCACAAGGCTCGAATCACAACCAGGTGAGTTTCTGAGGTAAAAAAACAAAAACAAAAGATAACGTATGTTCAGACCCACCGATTTAATCTTGAGTAAGGCTTACAACTGTGCATCCTGCAGGATGGGCAACACTCCCGACTCTGCTTCTGACAACCTTGGATTCAGATGTGCTGCCAGTGATGGACAGAAGGGCAGGACGAAAAAAGAAAAAGCAGAACTATAGCCTCAGAGGACAGCAGTGTGGATTTGAGCCAGCAGTGAACAGCCTTTAATAATAAATGTGATGACTTTAAAGTTTACAACAAGATGGAAGCAAAGGACTAAATAAAAATGAGGAAGAAATTCACATTAAACGTGAAGCTAACTATATTTCTCCTGTGGAGAATTTCATAAAGAATAAAGGAAATCTACCATTATGAAACATTTAATAAAAAATACTTTTTAAAATGATGAAAAAAATAATTTATTGCTATTTTCCAAGAACTTTCTGTTTACCTGTAACAGTAACATCATGCCAGATGCTAAATGATTACACCATGCATTTGCTACTTCGCCTTTAGAGGTCGTCACAGGAGATAAATCTGCCTCCATCTCACCCTATCCCTCACATCTCTCTAAATCTATGAATCTCCCGTCTGGTCTTCCTCTTTTCTTCCTGCCTGGCACCTCCATCTTCAACATTCTTTGTCCAATATATCCACTATTCCTCTTCTGTAAATGTCCAAGCTTGTTATCCTTGCCTCTCAAACCTTTGGCTCCCAAGACACTCAACCTGAGCTCTGATGTACACATTTCTAATCTTGTCAATTCTGGACACTTCCAACATCAATCTAAAATTCTTCAGCTCTCTCAAAACTACTTCCTTCTTTCTAGGCTGGACTGTTGAAATTCCTCGTTTTGCAACCTTGCAGTGTGAGTACTGCGAGATCATGTTTCTCCCCCGTTAGCTTCTCTTCAGTGGATCCCTGTGAATTCCTGAATTTATTCCACATTTATTCTCAAAAGACCTCATTGTACTATATAATCCCCACGGAGCACTGCTGTTTGTGCTCCCTCTGTGCCCCTCTTTTCTCTTTCTCCTCACTGGTCACAGCACATGGCTGCCCATCCCGGAGCTGTTTCTGCTGCATAGTGCAGGCTTAACTAAAGAGACTTGGTTACATGCCTCTGAACATATCCAGTGAAATGAACAAGTGGGGCACTCTTTGCCAGCATTGGTAGTCTTCCTTCCATGTGGTGGGATGTGTCTTTTGTTGAGCATTTCTATGTGACTGGGTAGTAAATTGGTCCGTTTGTTCAGTCTAGGCTTCTCTAATCCTGTCCTTGGCTTTCTGTTTACTTTCCCATAGTGAGGGTCTGACTGATTGGGCTCATTCTGCTAAACAGACCAGAAATGTTTTGAAAAACTCCACTTTGGTTAAATACAGTAACAGTATAAAGCCATGACCTCTGACTTTGTGATGAAGTGTCTTAGCCCTGACCAAAGAATCAGTTTGAGTCCTGGTTATTCTAATAATCTAATGATATAAAATGGACAAACTGTTATCAAACAGCTTGTGCAGAGGTTGTTTTAAGCTGCATTTCTTGAGGAGGAGAGCAAAGTTAAAGGCAGATGTTAGGATGTCTTGTTACCAAATTCTGAATGACTTTGCAGAAAGTTTTTTTTTTTTTTTTTAATCTTCCTGGTTAAGAACAGGCTAAATGTCTGTATAATACCAAAGACCTGGGAGGTCCTTGATTCATTCAGTTGAGGAAAAACAAAAGGTGCTGTACAGTCTGGTATTTGTGCTCCACAAGGCTCCACCCCCTTTATTGAACCTTACCAAAACAGTGAGAATAACTCCAAAATACAGAACAGAGTTAAATGTGTTTCTTTGCTTACTGACTTTCTTTCTGATTGGAACATAATTACACAAGACAAAAATTAAACGCGCAACACTGCTGACATTTTAAAATTGTTTCACTGGAAATACAACAGGGACCGCCCTGCAAATGAATGCATATGAATAGCCTCACATTGTCACAGACCACCTCCACAGGTATTGTCTGACGATGCAGCTTCTTGGAATGCGTTATAATGTGAAGCAATTGTGCACAAATATTTCTGGAGCATGGTGAAGTTTTATTGAATATTTTTGCTTTGATATCAGAACGCAAAGTCATGGGATTATTTCATATACATTAAATACATAATATTAAAAAAATAGAATTGAAAAATCTAAATCTGACATATGTATCAGGGCTCAGGAGGACTTCATTAATAAACGTGGTGACAAAACTTGTTACATCAGTTACAAACAGCAGAAAGCATTCAAAACTTAGTAAATAGCTCTAATTTTCTAAAGCTCAATGAGGATAAAACTGAGATCCTCCTTATTGGCACCAAATCCAACCTTTTGAAGTTGAACCATTTCTCACTCACTATTGATAACTCCACAGTTTTCCCTTCTCCTCGGGTTAAGAGCCTTGGTGTCATCCTAGACAGTTCACTTTCCTATAAATCTCACATCTATAATCTCACCCGTTCTGCCTATTTCCATCTGCCCAACATAAACAGATTACGTCCTTCTCATTCCACCCAGTTTCCGTCCATTCTTGTCCACAGTCTCGTTACATCCCGTATTGACTACTGCAATTCTCATTTGCATGGTCTCCCCCATAAACCCTCCATAAGCTTCAACTGTTTCAGGACTCTGCTGCTCGCGTTATCACCAGAACCCCCTCCTACCAGCACATCACCCCTTTTCTTCAGGAACTTCACAGGCTCCCAGTAAAATTCCGGATAATATTCAAACTTCTTCTGCTCACCTTCAAGGCCATTCATAACCTTGCACCTCCTTACCTGTCTGACCTGTTAAGCACTATCTCTTCTGCCCACTCACTTCAATCTTCTTCTTCTATCCAGCTCGCTGTGCCCTCTTTCCGCCTCAGCACCATGGGAAGCAGAGCTTTTAGCTGCTCTGCTCCCAGGCTGTGGAACTCTTTACCCCCAGTTTAAATCTCAACTCAAAACCCATCTGCTCAAATGTGCATTTTCACTGTGAACCCACTGTTTGTTCATTTTATCTTGTGTCTTGAAAGGCAACTTCATAATTAAAATTTATTATTATTATTATTATTGAATAATAATAAGCTGTTCTTAATTCTTTACTCTTTTTGTTTCTGTTTGTGAGAATTAAGCCACATAAAGAGTTAATTAGAAAGCTTTAAATGTGCTGAGGTGCTTTTGATCTGGAGATCAAAAATGCTAAGCTAAGATAACCAATAGCTAGCTGCAACAGGCTCATAGACGGGACTATATGCAGATGGCCTTACAGCTTCTACAGGAAGCAAGTGGATAAGCAGCAGCCAGGTGCTGCTTATCAAATTTACTCGATTAACTAAGTAGGTGTGTGTTAGCTTAATGCTACAATCTTCTTAGGAGTAGATTTCCTAGCAAATTGACCACAAGGTCAGACAATGCAATACTCCGAGATGATACGCAAAAGCAAAGTGCGCTCATCTCAGACTCTACAGGCCTCAGTTAGCATGTTAAATGTTAAGTCCAAGACAGTACAATAAGAAAAATACTGAGCATACATGGCCTGTTTGGAAGGGTTTCCAACCAAATAGAAGATGGGAACACAGCTTAGGTTTGCATTGTTGCATATGAACAAAAGGAAAAATGTCCTTTGAACAGACAAGGTGAAACTGGAGATATGTGACGTAATGGACAAACGCAGCACATTAGCAGAAACATCTAGTAAAAGCTGTCAAGCACAGTGGAGGAGGGGTGATGGTTTGGGCTTGTTTTGCAGCCACAGGCCTAGTCCTCTATATACCAAAGATTCAAATGTGAAGCCGTCCATCCAACAGCTCAAGCTAGGTTGTATGGTCATGCAACAGGACATTGATCCCAAACACAGCAACAAATCTACACCAGAATGACTGAAAAAGAAAGGAGGAAATGTTGAAGCACATGATTGAAATGCTGTGCATAATGAAATGCCCACAAACCTCAATGAACTGAAACAACATTAGTAAAAAAGTGAGCCAAAATTCCTCCACATCGTTCTACAGGATTGTAGATAATAGGGTGTATTTAGTTTCTAGCGTGACTGAATGCAGTCCTGTGAAAACTTTCTGTGTCAGATATATCTGATTAAAACTCTGAGGCATAAATAAAGTTAAACAACATTTGTTCAGATAGGTATGTGCCTCAGTCTGTCATTCTACTGACTTTGATTAGCCACAATAAAGTAGTTGTATACTGCAAAAAAAGAAAAAAGGTAATTAAGGCAAATTACAAGATTAATTGTGGCACTGACGGGTAAAAAAGCAGAAGCACCTCAAAACAGTGAAATAGAGATGTCTGATTCCATATTTAAGAGAATTTGTTTAAAAAAAAAAAGTGGGCCTATCTAGCTGAATATTTAATTTAGAGGCGACCTACTTCTTGCTCAAAACAGCCTTGGCTTAGTGGGAAAAACACAATCAAGAACCACTTCCTTGCTGCATCTTGGTGAATCGCATAACCATGTGAACTGTAATGGAAACAGCTTTTTTTAAATGCACATAACTGATGATGATCATTTTTTTCCTTCAGTCACTTACTGATTCATCTTTGCACAGGCATGTGGGAGGTTTGTCACAGAATCCGTTTTACCTCAGATATCAGGAATGACTCTAACTGGTGTTTTCCCCAAAGTCTTTCAGTACCAAAAATAAATCAGGGACTTATCAGAAGTGTGATTTTTCACAAGCAAACATTCACTTCCGCTGATGCTGTTGTGTAATTTATTTTCACCTCTGTTTACTGGCCTACTCCTAGTAGCTATGTTCTATGTATGTGTGACTTTCTTGATAAAGGAAGAGTTTAAATAAAGTTTCATGCGTCAGGTTTGAATAACTAGATTGTATCAGAAGCCCTCCTCCCATTTGTCTCCCTGCTGCTGTGGTATGTTTGCACGTCATGTTTTTGTAGCGGCAGAAAAAGGAGGAAGAAAGCTCAGACGGGCCACTTGAAGCCACAGCCTCCGCTGACATCACATCGTGTCATATCATGCCCCAGTGAAGACGCACACAGTTCAGGTAAAACAAGTTTAATGACATTCTATTTGTCATCCTCACTCCACCTTGTTTTATGGACTTCCTCTTGCTTTCCTGAGTTTGTTTTTACCTGGCGCTGTCTGCAGATGGTTTAACTGAGCCCACTTCTGCCTGTGACTTCCACAGAGCCGGCCATGGATTTCAGTCAGCCTTTTTCAGTCCTCAATGAGAAGCTGAGACCTCGAGTCACCACCAGCGAGCAACTCTACTCCTCTCTGAACAGGTTGGAGGACAGACAGCTGGGCTCGCTCAGGAACAAATATACTTATTACCGAGCAACGGTTTTGCCAAGAGAACCTGAACCAAATGCCACAACAAAGACAGACGATCCAGAAGAGTCTGTAGACGAGACAGAGAAAGATTACTCTAAAGGAAACACTGCCAGTCTGCTGGCTGGTAAAAACACATGCCTCATTAACGAATTGAATTTGAACGATATCAGCGAAGATGAGCTGGGTGACGACGAAAGCACCTCACAGTCTGACGAGAAAGACAGCGTGGGTGAGGTGGCCTCAGAGGAAGCAAGGGACTCTGAAGGGTCAGGATCCAATGAAAACACAAACTCTTTCCAGAGGAACTACCTAGACGGGACCCTACCAGACCTGCTAAACAGTGGCAAGCCGCTCAGCAGACGCAGAACACTGGGACACTACTCAGACACGGTAACGCCAAGATAGTCTTTTTAATATTCACGTGTGTAAAAACCACAAATATTTTAAAGCACCAGCGCTTGAACTGAGATCTGTTTGAAGAGGATTGTCAAACATGAAACCTGTAAAACAGGGAGGAGGCTGATTGAACTGTTGCTTAGCAGTGTATCAAAGGGTACAAACACACAAAGCGCACAGAGTCCTGCCATGCAAACATAATGAAGTAGAATAAAAACACGTTTGATGCTCTGCTGTCAGAGTGCAGTAAACCTCAGTTTCCAGTGACAATGAATGATTTTGGACACATGTTAACAGCACTTATTAGTCCTATATCTCTGATATCTGTGTGTACGCACACTTCCAGGATTGCATTCATGTGTGAAGACGTGAACGTCATCAAACAGTTTAGTGTTGGATGACCTCTCAACTAGTATGACTGGATTTTTTATCTGTTGTTTCACTCGAGATTGTAGATTAGCAGTTTCTGTTCAGATTGTGTAAAAAATGTCATGAAGTAGGAGCTTTTGAGTGCAGGCTTTGATTTACTTTCACAGCAAGAGAAACTAAACATTTTCTGATGGGATATTAAATTATGGTGTTTGTAGCTTAAAGAAGTACGGCGAGAAGTGGAGCTGTCCCGCAGACGAAGTATCAAGCTGAAGGCCCAGGTGGACAAACTGCAGGAAAACAGAGAAGGAGAGGGCTGGAGTCAACACAAAGATCGGGTACAGTTTACCACAACACAGTACTATGGTATACATCCGCAGAGCTCTGGAGGTTTAAAAAAAAATTTCTTTTCCGTTGATTTTTATTCCAGGTCACAGAGGAAGTTTTGTCTATTCTGAGGCTGCTGCACCCGCTGACAGAGCCAGAGTCCAGCCAGATTGAGCCGTCCGATGGGGAAAACCGCCTGGACGCCGCTCTGGGCCAGCTGCAGAACGTGGCCCGCAAACTGGCAATCAGCCACACCAAACAGGTCAGAGTAAATAAAGCTCGTCAGCACTTCTATTTCTCTGACGTCTTTGTTTGAGCTGGTTTCAGTGGACACGTTACTCAGATGAGTGTTTTTATGCTAGCAGAAGGTCAAAGGTGACAAATGATTGAAATGGAAATTTTAGTTTCAGTGAGCAAAATTATTAGTTGATCCCTCGCTGAATTCGTTAGTCAAATCAATTTATAACGTTTATGTAATGTGTGTTTTTTGGGATGCTTCTCTGTCTCTCACCATTAAAATGAAATTACTATAAAAATTAGTGATTGCTCATGTCTTTGTACGTGAGCAAACTAAAAAATTCAGCAAGATATCAAATATTTATTTGCTCCATTGTATAACCTTAAACATTAGTGATTATATAGTCTTTAGACCACTGGGCACTCCTGGTATTAACGTGACTTCAAAAGAAGCATTAATACATTTTTGTAGTGCTTTTGTTGGTTTTTGGCTAACAATGGGCCTTTTGGGGAGTCAGTAAACAGGAAATTATAGAGTAAAGGCAAAATTGTGTATTATACTTAAGAAAATGGGCCACAGTAAATAAAACAAACATCCTAACACGAGTAATTTTTCTTTGACTCTGGCTAACACCACAAAAATCCTCTAAGCATTAGCCCCGAGGCTTGTACACAGTTACTAACGCTCACGCTGAGGGCATCTCTGTCTCCTCCTGATGAAACATCGTCATTGTTTGCCTCAGAAAAAAACATCATTAATTCCTCCACCCATGTGCTAAGCTCAGGTATGCAGTCGAACAAGTTTACAAGTAACACCATCAGCAAGTCTTTCCGGAGTTTGCTTTGTGAGATGTTTACAGAAACTTTCAAGGTGTGGAACTAAGGTAGAGGCCAGATTTCAGCTGATAAGAGAGACTAAAGTTAGTGAGATTAAATGTGGAAAATGTTAGGTAATGGAAAGAAAGATAACGCTGCCATGTTTGCCTGTTTGTCCATCCAGGAGTCCAAACCTGGAGGAAAGGTGGCAGAAGACAGTGCAATTCTCCAGCAGGCGCTGCGGGACAGAGATGAGGCCATAGAAAAGTGAGCACATACACAGTCACACTCCTCTAAAGAGCAAAATAATCGAAATGTAAGAGGGGGGAAAAAAGAGGGAAGCTGACTGTACTGCATCTATTTTTGTGGAGTGTGTCATTCTTTCTGTTCCTCTGTGCAGGAAAAAGGCGATGGAGGCCGAGCTGCTGCGGAGTAAGACGGAGATGATGACGCTGAACAACCACCTGCTGGAAGCTGCACAGAAACGTCTGGAACTGTCGCTGGAGCTCGAGGCCTGGAAGGTAAACCTGAGATGAGTTTAATGTTTAAC
This sequence comes from Aulonocara sp. 'chitande type north' Nkhata Bay, assembly GCF_057382095.1. Taxonomy (NCBI): domain Eukaryota; kingdom Metazoa; phylum Chordata; class Actinopteri; order Cichliformes; family Cichlidae; genus Aulonocara; species Aulonocara sp. 'chitande type north' Nkhata Bay. The sequence continues at coordinate 21,105,248 of NC_141353.1, read as the reverse complement.
AGAGACAACACAAGGGTGTGCTTCTCTGGGCAAACACTCAACCGAGATCTATAATCTGAGCACACTGGGCTTTACTGAGGAAAAGAGAGCTGGTGGGAAGGTGTAAACATAAGACACTCAAAGGAGTGGGGGAAAGTAGGACACACGCACGCACACATACTTTCACAACCTGGTTTCGTGTTCAGCCAATAAAAACACACACCAGACTGCAATTAAAACTCTCTTGTATTGAATTCAGCACGCCATCACGTGCA